>NW_017728909.1:44931086-44945170 GCF_001723895.1 Crocodylus porosus
GGCCGGGACCGGGACCGGGACCGGGAAGGTAGGAGCGGTGCGGCGCGGCGGGTAGACGGCGGGACTCGGCGCTGCTCTTCCCTGTTGTGCGCGGAAGTGCGGCCGCCTCCCTGCAGCGAGACCTCGGGGCCGGGAACAAAGCGGGCGCGGGCGCGGGCGCGGGCGCTGCCCCCAGGCTTGGGCTGAGCGGAGCGGGAGCGGGAGCAGGAGCAGGAGCAGGAGCAGCGGCCCCGGGACGCAGCCTCCCCCCGCCGGCGCCTCCCCTGCACCCCCGGGCTGAGAGGCGTGCAAGGCTTTGCCCTTCTCTTCCCTTCCTCGCTCCTACAGCGCTTCCTGTAACATTTCAAACAAAAGGTCTCTAGCCATCGCCTTCCTTGGCAAGGGAGGGTTCTTGTGGGGTTTTTTGTTGTTGTTTTTGTCTTGTTTTGTTTGGGGGGGTTTTGTGGGGGGACTTTGAGAGACTTAGAGAAAGGGCTAGCTTCTGGGCTCCTCGAGGCCCCGTGCCTGCTGGGCGCACAGCTTTTGTTCCCCGCTGTGGACTTTTCCCAGGAACGGAGGAGCCTTCGGGTTCGGCAGGGGAGGAAAGGGCTGGCCCAGGTTGCCAAATTCCTGCCCCAAGCCGCAGAGGGACTGCGGTTGCAGTAGGTCGTGCTGACACCTGCGAGGAGCTGGCATAGGGGCCAGCCCTTCGCCTGCTGCAAAGCCGATTTCCCCTGAAAGGAGATTTCAGTCTGTAGGTGACCTCTTGACTGCTGTCAGTGGAGGTCTTCTGGGGCAGTGCAGAGGGTGAACTCCTTCTGCTGCTTAATACCACGGGAAGACGCTTAGCTGTGGCAGCAAGATAAGCTGGTAAAAGAAAAAGTCTTGTGCTTTTTCTTTTCCCCTCTGTAATGTGGCCCTGCAGTGATGGTCGTTGTGCATGTCGTGTTTTATGGTGCGTGCCAGAGTGGTGCAACTTTTTGAAATATAGAACTGATTCAGTTAACTTATTTGCACAGAAATACTTGAACTCTTTCAGTGCAAGAAACCTCAGAGGCTTAGGTAGTTTTCTCCAAAGATAAGGGGATACAAGTTAGGTAATAAATCCTCCTTTGTTTGCTATTTTCCTAAGGAAGATAACATCCAGATAAGTTGCTTATCCTGTTTACTTCTATTTAGAGAATGGCAGCATCCAAAGCAATTCAGTGGAGAGATAACTGAAATTTGACTTGCACCTGTGTAGACACCTAGTGGGGAAAAGAGAATTAGCCTTCAAGCAAGTCTATATTAAAGTTCAGTTTGTCTCATTTTAGTGCTTTTGCTCTGCTTCTCTAAATGCGTTGGTCAGCTTCTGCTGACAAAGCTCACATGATTGCTGTGGAAGAGAAGTTAATGCACTCTGCAGTCCCTTCCCCCTCTAGGATTTTATTTGTCCTCCACTGTCAATTCAGGGACTCTTTGGGGAAAAAAAAGTCAGATGAAAGCATGAGTATCATTGTCTGACAAGACAAGATACAATTGTTCCTTAGGCATGACTACCTAAGAAGGGAAAAATGCTTTGTTACCTTGATAAGCATGTGGAATAAGTATTGGATTCAGATGTTGCTTTAGCCTTGTCAGAAGCAATGTGTAGAGACGGCTGCTTTTTTTTCCTCAGCCAGTTAAAGGAATGTTGTGAGAGGGAATACTTGCCTACCGCTGGTTTGGAAGTCTGAATATAATTTTTGATGGGGAAGAGATGGAAAAGAGCATTTTCCTCCTCTGTTGTATAGGTATAGGTTTATAAGAGCCTCTAGTAACTCTCTAAGGGCATGTTTGCTTACCAGTGCACAAACATGGAGCAATTGGTATGTATGTGAGGAAGTTGGTAGGGGCTAGAAGTTGGCCTGGACAAGAACCTGATGCTCCATTTAACCCCTTGAGGCTTTTTGTTTTTGGCCATAAACTATAAAGATGGTGCTGATTCTGCATCCTGTGTGATGTTGTTTGGGTTACTGGGTACCTGCAAGCGTGAATCCAGCCGCTCTGCCCTGGCCTATACATACAGTGTACTAGTTGTTGCCAGGTTTCATTGCAGCAACCAGAGATCTGGGTTTCCCTCGCTTTATGCTGTACATGCGTTTCTGGAAAACAGCACATAACTCATTCACATAAAGGGAACACACTTTACAATGCAACAAATAGGGATATGTGTCAAGACCTTGACTCTACTGACCCCCAGACTCATTGCTACCACTTTTACAAGACAATTTTGGTACTCATCAACAGCAGACACTACACGCAAGCACAGGGCACTATCATAATGGGGATGGCAACTACAGAAACACGTGTTGCAAACAACAAGCAAGGGGCACAGAGCCACACAGGAGGCTATATTTTGGTGCATGTTACTCTCACAATGCACTGCACAAAGCAGCTGACTGGGCTTCTACCACACCAGTTGCATAAGAGTGCGTTTACCTCACGTATAACAAATTTTTGGTATAAAAAGGGTTATTGCTTAAGAACGAATTTGCACATACTGAACCTGCATCAAGTGAGGGAAACCTGTAGTCACATGCAAAGATGACAAGGCCGTGCTGATGGTGGCTGGGCCGGAGGCATTACAGCAGCTCACTATTTCTTGAATTCTGCCAGTGTCCAGCTAGCTGGACTTGAGGCAACCTTGTACTACTTGCTCAAGTCTAAAATAGTTCTAACATACAAATTAGGCCTTTTTTTCACATTTCTTTCTTTTGGATGTGGACTTAATCAGTTTGGAGTTTCCTATTTTAAACTAGATCAAAAATATTTCACACGTTTCTACAAGATTTCAAATTTTGAATTGATAGGTCACATGTGAGGGATATAACCAGTCTTTACTGGTAGTAAGTTGGGTTTTTTTTTTTTTAAGTTGCTGTGATATCTGATGACAAAAGATAGGAGGAGTAGGTCAAGTCAGTTAAATTATGCAGCGTTCAGGAGAATGATTTGGTTATCTGCCAAAATGCCTGAAGGCAGTAAGAGCAAAGTGCGTGGTTGTAGTAGAACACTTGTTGAACCTTTCTTAACAAGAAAATTAAATATTTCAGAAAATTTAGGCTTGTGGAAGTGGTAATTTTGTAACAGGTTTTGCTGCGCTTTTTTGATGTTTTTTTAAAATGGGAAACAGTTGAGTTCCAAATCCAGAACTAAGGTGTGTAAGTGCACTGTGTTCCCTTGTTGTAAGCATGGACTACTCCCATTTCTTACAACATTACTGCTGTACCTTTTAATTGTTGCTTGTGTTGCAGATTCCCCCTCCCCCTTGCCCCCTTTTATTCTGGAAGGATTGTCTACATTTGCCTTTGAATGAGAAAATAAATTAGCAGCCAACAAAGAAAAATATCCATTTTAATTTAAAAGTTTACAGATTCTTTATATTAAGCAGCATGAGCTACAAGTTAGGGGTGGGATTTTCCAAAGTGCATAAGGAGACTTCACTTTGAAGCTCAGAGGGAATTGAGTCATATTTGGTCATACTGTAGAAAAAGCTGGGGGAGCCAGGCACTTAAAGACAGATGTCTCTGTATAATGTTGCAGGGGCTCTAGGAATAATCCTCATGTCATGTAGGTTATGGGACCTGTCAGCTTCTTGTGGCTCCATTGGGAACTAAGTAGAAAAGAGGGAACTCATCAGGTGGCACCAGCAAGAAATAGGGGATACAAAGTTAACCAGGGCACCTGTTAGGGTAACTAGAAATAATGGCCACAGACTGGAAGAGAGCAAATTCAGATTGGACATCAGGAAAAAATTCTTTACAGTGAGGGTTGCCAAAATATGGAATAAGCTTGCAAGGAATGTAGTGCTGTCCCCTTCTTTGGAGGCATTTAAAAGGAGATTGGACAGATACCTGGCTGGGGTCATCTGACCCAAGCACTCATTGCTGCCCAGGGCAGGGGGTCACACTCAATGATCTAATAGGTCCCTTCCCTAACATCTATGAAACTATGAACTTACTGAAGATCAGGACCATCAGATAGAAGGCAAAGGCTGTAGCCCTCATCACTCCCACCTTCCTTCTTTACCTGCATGCTCTAGTGCTGAACATGGGAGAGATTTTTAGTGTATTTATAATTCCTTTTCCTGTTCAGTCTCTACTGTTCTTGGACCTACTGAGTATACTTTGTTAGGTCTCTGAAACATAAAGAACAGTGCTGCAGAAACAACTGAGCCACCCTATTACATGGTTGATAGGTGGATCCATCTTTTGGGGTTTGTTGTGGAGAAAGAGATTAATTTCGATTTAGTTAAGGGAATAACTGTTTCAATTCAGAATCTCATTAAATGTGGTGCCATATCATTTCTTACAAAACAGTTTGCAGTTAGCTATGCGATATATAAATTTGTTGACTGAGATATCACCACTTTCTAGTGTGAAAGTGAGTGTTACTCTGAATAAATCCAGCTTCCTGCTAAACTAAGAATTTCGTATTCAATAAAATTATTACCTAGTAGTATTACATAACCCTGTTAAAGTGTTTAGTCTACTGCAATTTAAATTTTACAATATGACATTGAATATTTTGTACTACTTTTGTTTCCAGCACAGCTATTCAGATTATGCATCAGATTGGCTTTTTAAATGAATGGAAATGAACAACAGTTAAAATAATAAAGATTTTTAGAAAGGCCTCAGTGTTCTGTAAGTTTCTGAGCTACTTTTTAGTATATTAAAAAAAGGTTAACAGCATTTTTTCTTCAGTTGGTCAAAAAGACCAGATAGGAATTTTCAGATCTGCAGCCGTACAAGTATAATTTCAGGGTGCTCCCCCAACACTGCCCAGGAGCTGCTGCTGCTCCTTCCGTAGCCTGGGTGTGTCAGTTTCAGTTGCTGATATTTAGCACTAGGATGATTTTTTTTTTAAATAGGGTGGGCAGAAAGCCTAAAAACCCTGAAGAGTGCAATTTTAAGAGATATTATACCTGCAAAAGAGGAGGGTAAGATCACCTCTGACTTTTTTTTGGTACGTTTTTATGAAATATCCCAGATGTCCCCTAAAGGACATCTTGTTTAATCCAAGTAGCATCAGTCTTTCTTCTCCCAAGCTGTTCTGTGCAAACTTATATAAAGCCCTGGTAGGTTAAGGGGAAACTACTCTTCAGATCCTCATCCTCTCTGCTAGAACCACAGAAGAAAATAATGTTGTCCATGTCAGCACCAGTTCCAGTAGGCTTCTGTTCTATCATTCCTTTGCTAAGAAAAGTTGTGGCTATGGGCCATCAGAAAGGATGGATGGACTTCTAGTGCCAGGTTAGAGGCTGCATTGTGAGAAAGGCGGTAGAGAAAGTCCTCTCCAGACACTGTGGTATTCACTAGGAATTTCCAAATACAAACAGTCCTCGGACTTATGACACAATTAGTTCCTGAAACCTGTCTTAAGTTGAAACGTTGGAACTCGGAACTGATTTTCCCATAGGAACAATGTTATAAGTGGGGGTCTGGTTCCTAAACCAAAGCCTGATACTCTGTTTTCACCAAAAATAACCCAGAATTTTGTACTCAGTCAATTATAGATGAGTAATATAGCTACATTAATATATTTATATTTTACATTGGTGCAATTCTCAACCCTCTCTTGGGCCTTTCCGTGTGATCACAAGTCCTATCCAAAACATGGCTGTGGTCTTAAGTTCACAAGTCTAGTGAAACATGAAAAACCCCACAAATTTTCCTTTGTATTTTTTTTTCCTTTTTTAGGTAAAGCATGTATGCAAAGCTCAGTGACAAAAGGTTTAAGACGCATGAGCCCTCTATGGCAAGTACATTGGAAGGAGGAGTTGCAGGTTCTACAACCCAGATAAACTCAAATATTTGGATCCAGAACTGCCGGGAAACTTGGAAGAGAAACTGATTGGAAGACTATTGCTATAAAAGTGGAACCCATTCTTCTGCAACATCATTAACTAAAAATAAATACGCAAATAAATTATCGGCAACATAATGACTGATCTTGGTGCTTTTTGTATCTCTGGATGATTTTATTCTTTAGGAATTACTATTGACATTTTTCTATCCCTTTTAGTATATATTTGTACATAAAATATAACTGGACAGTTCAGGTTTTGTATTGTTTAATAATATTATTGAATGTTAAAACACTTCCCAAGGATGAGTGCAGAAGGATACCAGTACAGAGCTTTATATGACTACAAAAAAGAGCGGGAAGAAGACATTGACTTGCACGTAGGGGATATATTAACTGTGAATAAAGGTACCTTACTAGCACTTGGATTCAGTGAAGGGGAAGAAGCAAAGCCTGAAGAAATTGGTTGGTTGAATGGCTTTAATGAAACCACAGGGGAGAGGGGTGACTTTCCGGGAACATATGTAGAGTACATTGGAAGAAAAAAGATTTCTCCTCCAACTCCAAAGCCTCGTCCTCCACGACCCCTTCCTGTAGCACCAAGCCCTGCAAAAGTTGAAGCGGAGTCTGAACAACAAGGTTAGTGCTGGAGTTCAGTACTTTTCCCCACCCCCTATTATTGTGACTTTACCATATGATATAATTTTTCTCTGTTTCACAGAGTTTTAATTTGGATATAAATTGTCGTGTATGACAATCCAGCAGATATACTTCTGCAACGGATAGTAAAGATTTTCATCTGGTGAATGAGCAAACTTACGTTTGGTCTTGGATTCTTTTATTCTCTAAGAAGATACTAGACACTTCCCATTTGTGGTGCATCAGATTCACTAACAGGAATTCTGTGGTGAATCTGACAGTATAAACTTTAAATTGTGTAAACCATTCCCACTACAGAATTCTTATCAACTAGCTAAAAAGGCATACAACTGGAGATTTAATATGTAGTGCTACACATTGCAACAAGATCAGGTATTTATAAAATGAGTAATGGGATGGTCAGAGAAAAATTCAAGCGTAAATTATTTTTATTTTACTGTGTGCATCTTGTCCAGAAAACACTGGCTTCTGTAAGCAATGAAAATTATTTCCTGTGCTATCTGACACTGCAGCAGTGTCCTGGTCAGAGTTAAGATGCATTTGGCTCATAGTCCCTGGCAGACTATGGAAGGGGTTTTTGTTGTTGGGAGAACTGTGGGTGCATATCTGTCCTGGGGTGATGATGACTTCTCTCTGTCCTACATACTGGAGTTCAGACTTTTCAAGACTTACTTTAAATGAGAAACAAAGCAGCCAGGCCCAGTAGATGTTATTTTGATGCTTCACATTTTCTCAAAATAAAGCACATGGTAAACTTCTACAAGTTAGGTGAAAGGAAGAAATGGGGAAAGCAGAAGAAGAGAAAGGGGAAACATAAGTTGAAGAAAAGGAAGAAAAATGAAGAACTACTGTCTCAAGTTGTTGGAGAGGTTACAGAATAGCTATAAGGGCATAGAAAGAGTTCCTTTTTTGTCCATGTAACAGAAGTATATGGGTGTTCAGCAGTATAGGAAACTTAAAGATGACTTGAGAAGTTTTGCGAATGACTGACTACATTCTGTTCCTTCTGAATGATAGGTGTAGAAATGTTCAGATCATTTAAACAAGGAATAACTTTATAGTGTATTTTTCTCTCATTTCCATCAGTAATTTTAAAAAATAATATGTTAGATTTGATTCCTATAGCAGTGCAACAGTCCTGTTCAGTGACATCACACCATGTGACTACAGATATGTTGACAGAACGAGGAGCAACAGGTTCAAGCTGCAGCACGGGAAGTTTAAGTTGGATATTAGGAAGAATTTTCTCACTAGGAGCTTAGTAAAACACTGGAACAGGTTACCCAGAGAAATTGTGAACTCTCCATCCTTGCAGGCTTTTAAGACCCAGCTAGACAGAGCCTTGACTGGGATGATCTAGTTGGGGGTGATCTTACTTTGAGCAGGAGGTTGGACTAGATGTCCTTCTGAGGTCCCTTCCAAGCCTCATTTTGTATGATTATAAATAGTTATTCTGTCACTGAGTTGTGGCCACAGTTTATCAGGTGGGATGGTGTGAAAGCTAATTTGCAAGAGCCTCTGTTCACACAGTTACCTAGGTAAACTGTAATTTAAGAAAAAGGAAACAGAGCATTGTGTATGACCACTACATGGAAATGTGTAAAACACTTCTTTACAAAGCTTCCACCACACGTTAAAAACCAGACCTGGGCTATGCTTCAGAAAAACAACTTCCTCAAAGACATTTAAGAATTATTTGTAACTCCATGGTGTTTTGGTTACAGACTGTTAAGAGCCTGGGTAAAAATTTCACAGGTCCATACCTCCCACTCAAAAGCAATCTAGTCTCTAAAAGTCAGGTTTTTTAAAAATCAGAATACTTATACATGCAGATAAGTATCTAACTCCACACCCATTAGGCATATATCTGCATCTCCAGAAGTGTTAAAACCTTTGAAAGCCTTATGCTTAGTCTTTTAAATCCCACTTGTTTTTGGTCAGATCTAGATTCCTAAAAACTGATTTGGGTATTTAAAACGGGAATAAAGCACCACTGGTGCTTTTCAACAGTTCTGATCTTTTTAGCAGTCTGTGGTACGAAGTCAATAGGTTGGAGTGGCTTGTAAAGCTTGTTTTTGCTCTGAACTTAGTAACTTGCAAAACAGGAGATTGTGGAATGTAGATGTGTTCGAGCACCTTAAACATGGATAGCAGGCAGGTAGTTCTGAGGAGTAGTAGGGGAATATGTTGCCTTCATAAGAGCATTGTTCACCTTGGGAAATTTTTAATCTGAGGTAGTTACCACTAATAGGTTTGAAACAGTGATTCCTGTGAACATAAGTTAGGTTGTACAGCTGGACTTGCCTGAGCTTTGCGTGCACTCACAGTTATGCTAGAGCTGTGGTTTTTCAACCTTTTTTTCATTTGCAGACCCCTAAAAAGTTTTCAAATGATGGTGTGGACCCTTGTGAATTGTAAGTGGGGTATTCAAATACTTTTGATTTATGATCATCTTTTTTTGACCACTTAGTTTGTGGACACCCAGGAGGTCTGTGGACCACACGCTTTGGGGCCCCCTGTGCTATGTGCTCGTTATGGGTTTTCTTAAAGCAGTAGTTCATACTGCTTTTTAGACTCCAGGCTTCCTTCAGAAAATGCCAGCCCTTAGTTTTTATTCTTTTGACTTCAGAAAGATAATAGAGCAATTCTTCTGTTGCAAAGAAGTTGGACTATAGGAGGCCTGAATGTTTTAACCCTATGAATTCCTGTTTGAAATGTCTAGGTTTATCTTGTGGATCATGTTTGTACAGTGCTAACATTGCATAGCACCCACAGCAACCTTAAAAGGATCTCGGGGCACCCTGGTTGACAATCACTGTGTTTTAAGTTATGGCTGCTGGAGCTGTTCTGTGATATACTTCTTCAGCTCTAGAACTAACTTCTTTTGTGTGTGCATGTACACAGGGCCTATCACAGGAGGGCCATTTGGCCCGGGCCTCTCATTCACGGAGGGCCTCAAATTTAGACTTTTGACGTTATCTCCAAATGAGTTTATACATACAGACACAGAGATACACTGACAGGATTGAAAGAAGAAGACATTCATCATACAACTTTAAACTCATGTCCCATTACCGGGCCACATCACCTGTAATGCACTATGAATTAATATTTTTTTTTAATATACCAGGAGCCTCAAAAAATGGAAGTGGCCTTGGCCTCTCTCGACCTCTGAGAGAGCCTGCATGTACACTAGTGTTAAATTTACTTTATTCTAGGATTTTAATTTTTTTTTTTTTAAACTAAGATTGCCAATGGCAGGTTCTGTCCTTGCTTGAGGCATGCTGCATCAGAATATTACCAACTTGTAATACTGGCACTTAACTTTGATCACAGGCTCAGGTTGCAGCACGGGAAGTTTAAGTTGGATATTAGGAAGAATTTTCTCACTAGAAGAAGCTTAGTAAAACACTGGAACAGGCTACCCAGAGAAGTTGTGAACTCTCCTTCCTTGCAGGCTTTTAAGACCCAGCTAGACACAGCCTTAGAGCATGGTATATATAATGGATGATATGATAATATGAAACAAGATTAGACTATGGCAGCTGTGAATATGCAATTTTTTTTTAAAGAAAAGATCATCTTTAATTTCGACCTGTAACTTTTTTTGATAAAAAATTCTTCGTTGCTAGCACCCCTTTTTGAATTAATGGGGTCTGTATGTTGTCTGTAATGGATGGCTAGCTCATTAATACCTACAGATCAGTGATTAGAGTTCTCTGCCCACCTGTAGGACAAATGCACAACTGTGAACTTCAGGTACCATTATGAAGAGTTAGTTTTTTAATCCTGTGTGTTCCTTTAAGAGACATTGAAAAGAGCAAAGGATTAAGGGGCTTTTTGTGCATTTGATTTTAAAGGAATGCTGTAATTTCTTTTTGTTGATTTAAAAAAAAAAAAAAAGTCAAGAGATGCACCAAATACTAGAAACAAAAAGGGGAAAAAAGAATATAAACTTTCTATTAGTCAAGGGGGAGGGAGAAGGAGGATATTTGAAATGAAACCAGCAGGTGCAACCTTCAATTGCCTACTGCGGGGTTCCAAAGAGGATGGAGCTAGACTGTTCTCAGTGGTGGCGGATGACAGAACAAGGAGCAATGGTTTCAAGTTCCAGCCAAGGAAGTTTAGGCTGGATATTTAAAAAAAAAAAAAAAAAAAAAAGAAACTTTCTCACTAGGAGGATAGTAAAGTAGTGGAACAGGCTATGCAGAAAGGTTGTAGAATCTCCATCCTTAGAGGCTTTTAAGACCCCAAAACCTTGGCTGGAAAGATTTAATTAGGGCTGGTCCTGCTTGGAGCAGGGGTTGGACTAGATGACCTCCTGAGGTCCCTTCCAACCTTAATTTTCTATGATTTCTGTGAGGAGGGAGGGTATGTACATGTAGAATCACCTATGAATCTGTTGAAATAAAAATGAGAACGAAGTGGCTTTAAAAAAAACAAACAAACTTGGCTTTCAGCTGGCTTCTAGTTTTGGCTTTCATTTTTTTCCTAAGTTCTGTTTTAAAAAATGCTGCAGGCAACAGAATAGTTAATATTGCCCACAAGTCAAATTAAGATTCGCAGCAGGCCAGCAAGATTCTTCCCAGGATAATAAAATATTGCTCTGTACAGCCCTAGCGTACATTTTGAAATATATTAATACTAGTTGTGTAACTTGTTTTACTGTATATGGTCAAGTTTATATTTTCAGTGCTTAATAATTTGGAACTGCTGTGTATCAAAGTGCCAAACTGACAGGGGAACTGCAAGTAAGGACATCTTTCTTGTAACAGTCAGTTGTTCATAGTTTGCATGATTTTTTCCCCCCTTCTGTTGGCTTAGTCAGCTTTGTGTAGGGGGAGAGTACATATTTTAGTATGTGTGAAGCAGTTGGAGTGCTTTTTAAAAGTATTATTAAGTTCCTTCAATTTTAAGCCAACAAAAAGATTCTTTTTCATTTCAATTCATTCTTTTTTTAGTATTTTAATAATTAAAATTATCTTAATTTTAATTAACTTTTTACTATTTATTATGTCTCTGTTTCTTTTGTATTTTTGTATTCCTCAGGTCATTCCCTTTCTTGGTAGCTTTACTTCAGGCTTTTGTGCAGTCATTTACCTACAGTATTTGGCCATAATGCTGAAAATACCAATCTTCTGCATCATAGCCTCACTGAATTTTAGTGGATTTGTTCAGATATGTAAATGCATCTTGTATCTGCAGAATCAGGACCTTTGCCAGGGGAGGCTTGACCATCCAGTGTTCCATTTCTAAATCACTTTTAGGACTAAAATATTGGATAACTATATGAAATTGTAAGACTCTTTTTCATGTGATCTGCCTTCCCTTTCCCTTCCCTTTTTCTTAATTTAAAACATAACAAGATGGTACAGGTTTGAATGTTTTTGTCTCTTTTAAAAAAATAATTAAATTGCATCTGAATGAAATGAGGGGAGAGAATAGTAATTTAGGCCTGGCACAGGTCAGGGCTCTACAATGGCAGCCTTAATTTGTGTCACTGAATGTCATCCCTTTTGCTCCAGCAGGACATAGTCCTGTTTCCCCCATTCCCTTTTGAACTCTGGAGAAGGGAATGTGTATCTCTGCTACCTCCAGGGATACTGCCAACAAGTTTAATTTATTAATTTTTTTTTTTTGGCTGAATTCTTAAGTTTGTTTTTGTAAGTAAGTTTAGGAACTAGAGCAGACTTTCATAGTAATCTCTCTTTAATTTTTTTTCTGTTCAGGAAGTTACTAGCTTTTTAGAAGAGGCTAAAATGATCATGTATGTTGATATTGCATACTGTTTGAATGAGTTCAAAGCATTAATAGACATTAGAGGTTTTTTAACTCTCAGATAAATGCCACATGGATTTTTAATCCCTCCCTCCTGCTAGAAAGAATGTAGGTCAACAAGTCGCATATAGATAATGGCATATGGCACACTACACTTGCCTGCCTGTTCCAAATGAGTTAGACAACTACTGACCAAACTTAGGATGCAATCAATGTATGGCAGAAGATCCAAATTAGGGAGACTAAATGCCCTTATGTATGCTTGAAGTAAAAACGCTTTAGTTTTATTTGCATTAATAATTGTTTTATAAGCTCAATGCACTGTTTCTTTGTGATGTAAATAATTTTCAGCACTGAGATGGAGATGCATGCATTCCATACAAAGTTAACGCTGGGTCTGAAAATGACTTATGCCTTTCAGAGTAAAGGAGACGCACAAAAAAAATGCTTAGAGCATTGTTGCTGAAGCTAGTGATTGCCTGCATCTTGATTCTCTGCACATACTTGGTATGAGGTGACATTTTTGTTAAATTTTATTCTGTTCAGAAATAATGTTGGGTGGTGCTCAAATTGCATTTCAGGATTGTGGAGTGGGGTGGAACGTTTGATCGAGGGGTGGGAACTTATTTGGGCTGGAGTGCCACTTAACAAGCTTTGAGCTATTGAGGGCTCCACATTCATGCATGCATGCATGCATGCATGCACGCATGTGTAGACACATAACATGCTCACAGGCATGCACGTGTGCAGGAACACACACACATGCCCCCCACAGTTCTTTCTGCACCTCCCCACCTGCTCTGTGTCCCTGAATGTGGTTGCGCTGAGCAGCAACTGCGGCAGCTGTACCCATGTGGCCTGAAGCAGCACTCGGGAATGCAGGAGGGCACTGGCTTGGCCTTGTGCAGGAAAAAGGGAGTCAGGAGCTATGGGTTAACTTGGGCTGGCTGGGCTGGGGCTGTGCCATGCTGTTTTCAACCCCTCTCCCTGCACCTTCTTCCCTGTCTTGAGACCTCAACATGTGACCAAGCCAGTGCTGCACTGTTCCACATGAGCGCAGCTGGAGCAGTTTTGTATTCCAGCTCTTGCCTGAGCCAGCCATGTGCCAGGGACTCAGGATTGGGCAGGAACTGTGCCAGCTGTCCCCATGTGGCACAGTTCAAAGCAGCATGCAGGAACAAGGTAGAGCACCACGTTGGCAGGCCAGGCCTTGGTTGGGTCCAGATAAACTGTGGGTCCTGGCTGTCTTCCCCCTACATCCTCTTCTCTGACAGTAGGAAGAATCATACCTGAGTTTTGACTCTCAGTGGGGGGCCAGGCTGTCTGGTCTGCCAATGGCTACAGGATCAGAGCTGCTCGCAGGCAGCCTCACTGGGCAGAAGCCTGGCTAGGACCTCAGTGCTCCCTGCCTTGGAGCATATGCTAGGGGCTGTGGAGCAAGGCAGAGTGAAGTGGGCCAGGCCAGGGAGGGAAGTGGCTGGCTGCCTGACCACTGAAGCTGCTGTTGCTGCTGTAGCTGGCTACAGCGCAGGGAAGGGAAAAGGACAAGACGCGCTAAAAGCCAGGGCAACCATGGGCGGGATACAGTTCTCCTTCAGAGGGCCAGCTGCAGGCCAGATAGAATCATTTGTTAGGCTGAATCTAGCCCATGGGCCCTATTTTGCCCACCCCTGATTTAATCGATAGGAAGGCTGAGCATTGCGGGAAAAGGAAGAAATAGCAGGGCTCATTCTTGCTTTTTCTCTGCACAGACATAAACTTTTTGAGGATGAGTACCTATCTTCCACTCAACACTGCATGGGAGAGATCATGTTCCCTCCAAAAAAAAAAAAAAAAAAAAA
>NW_017728909.1:44945745-44957888 GCF_001723895.1 Crocodylus porosus
CCTAAATCTTAGGTAGCTAAACTATAGTATGCATGCCACAAGTGATGGATTGAAGTGCTTAATTAGCACTGGAAAGTGTTAATTAAAAATGCTTAATTAGCACTAATTAAAAGCACTGGAGAGTCACCTATATCAGTGTCCCTATGCTGAAAAATGGTGGTGAGGTGCTTTGAACTAAAGCTCATTGAACAAGCTTTAGTTCAAAGTACCCTGCTGCCATTTTTCAGTACAGGGACACTGCATGTTACACTAGAGTCTTCTGGAGTGCATTATTTCCCATGCTCCAGCAGACTCAGTTAATCAAATCTGCTCTGATGCACTGGATTTACAGCACATTGGAGCAGCTTCCCTGCACATGTATAGGAGCCCTTGGTGCAGTTAGTGACCATTCTAGTCAGCTGCATTGGGTGCAAGTGCATAGGAATTCTCTCTTAGGCTAAGTACAGACAGTCAGAAAGCCCGAGGATGAATTGATTCAGCCTTTGCAGGTTAGTTTAAACTGCAGAGTTAAAACTGAGAAACAACTGGACAGAGATTCACTTTTGATTCAGGAAATGTAGTCATATACCTGCAGTGGCTCAGGCCAGAAGCTGGGGGGCATGAGAGCAAGACTGTCTGGCATGTAGCCAGCATGGGCTCTGTGTTTGCTTCCTCTTCCTGCTGCCCCCAAGGTCTCCGGGATTTGCAGTCCAGAATTACTTTGCAGGGTTGCTCATCACTTCTTCCTGCTTCCAGGTGCTTCTGGGATTTGTAGTCCACAGTTGCAGCCAGCAGTAAGTGTTTAGCAGGGCAGGGAAGCTCTGTACTCAAGGGAAAGGAAGTTTAACCCTCTGCCCTGGCCTCAGGCCCCAGCAGGGGTTTGCTTGGAGATGCTGGGGGTCTCTGTTTTAACCTGAACCAGGAAAGGGTCTGGGGCAGAAGTTTCACAAACTGGTTTGACACAAATCAATTAAGTCTGATTTACATTCAACCAGGTTTATCTTAAAACAGTTTCAGCCACTTTGAAACTGGTTTATGTGGGCTGAATTTCTGTTCTATTACAGGTAACCTGGCAGAGGGCAGGTTTAGGCTAGATATCAGGAAGCGCTACTTCATGGTCAGGGCGGCTAGGATCTGGAACCAACTTCCAAGAGAAGTGGTGCTGGCTCCTACCCTGGGGGTTTTTAAGAGGAGGTTGGATGAACATCTTGCTGGGGTCGTTTGACCCCAGTATTATTTCCTGCCATGGCAGGGGCTCAGACTAGATGATCTACTCAGGTCCCTTCCGACCCTAGAAACTATGAAACTAGGTTTAAACCAGTTTCTAATGACAAACTGGTTTATGTGTAACTTCTGTCTCTAGTCTTAATGACCTTCTTTGTAAGAAGTTTTGAGTAACCTCTTTCTGTCCTGAAACAAACCAAAAAATGTCTCCCACTAAAGCAGTGATTCTCAACTAGGGTGTCACAGCATCCGGGGTGCCTTGAGATCCTTTTAAGTGTGCTGTGGGGTGCCACACAGTATTAGCACAATTAAGTGTTCAAACATCTACATACGATTTGCAAGATAAACACAGCATTTTCAAAAGGAAATTCATAGTGGCAAAAGCATTCTGACCTGTTTTGGTCTTTCTGAATTTTTTGCAACAGAATGGTTGCTTTATTGTTCCAAACTCAAAAAAACCAAGGGAAAGCTAAGAGTTGGCATTTTCCAAGGGAGGGTCTTGAGCCTAACAAGGGGTACCCTGAGTCCAAAAAGCTTGAGAACCACTGCACTAAGGCAACAGTTTCTTGTCATTGAGTTATTCTCCAACTTATTGGAAAGTGCTGAACTGCTAATTGTCTTTTTTAGTTAGGTTGGAGTAACCATAGTTTTCATTTTTACAAGCTGTATAGTTATGCTGATTTTTCCCTTGAAGGTTGTGAAAATTTTGCTCTCAGATATGTAAGGAAAAAATAGAGCAAACTTTTTAATTTGTGTTAATGCATCTGAAAATTGTTGATTTAGATTATTTTATACTGAACTGTTTAGTTTCCTGGTTGATATCCTAGTTTGCAAAAGATATGTGGTTGTATTACTACAATTTAGGTAGAAGGCACGATAGATTTATATCTTATAGACTAACTGAATCAGTTGTATAGCATAAGCTATTGTGGTTAAGTACAGATAGTTAAAAATCCCAAGGCTGAATCCATTCAAGCTTTGCAGGTTAGTCTGAGCTGTGTAGATTAAACTGATTTGTAAGTGAATAGACATTCTCTTTTGATTCCAGAAATGCAGCCACATGCCTGCAGTGGTGCAAGCCAGAAGCTGGCGGGTAGCGGGCAGTAGAGCACACATCTCTGCTTGGCTGGAGTGGGCAGCTTGGGCCAAGGCTTGCCTATCCACCCTGTAAGAGGCGGGTGGGGAAGTGGAGTTTGCAGAGGATGTACAAAGCATCCTGGGATCCTGGGGGGGCTGAGAGTTGAATCTGGAAGTGATCTGGGACAGAAGTTCAATAAATCTATTTCAACTAAGTCAGTTAAGTCTGATACCACATCCATCCAGGTTTATCTTAAACTGGTTTTGGCTATTTTGAAAGTGGTTAATATGCATTGAACTTGTGTTACAGATTTAAACTGGCTTCCAATCACTTCTACCAGTTTGTGTGTAACTTCTGTCCCTAACCTATATGTCAAGCATTGAGACTAGGATCAGTTCATGGTTGTTGCCTAAGCCCACCTGCTGGCAGTGGGAAATAAACATTTATTAGTAAATGTAAAAGGACTTCAGTAAATTAGATAAAAAACGATCTAGTTATGCTATGAGGAGTACTGACCCATTCATTTTATAGTGGAGTAGTTTTAATATTGACCCTCACCTGTGTCATTAGTTAGCTAATTATTGTTTTGTGTTTGAGTAATTTTTTAGGGTTTTTTTAGTTTGACTTGCCTTCTTCCAGCCTTTTGTAGTACTCTTAACTGTTTAAAGCCTCCATTACATTCATGCACCTGGGAAAGATTTAAAATACCATAAATGCAAAACTGGCCTTCTCATCTTAATCAGGGATATCTTAATCTATTCTACTAGCCAGGACCCACGAGTGTGTAAAATACTTCTCATTTAGGTTTATACATGAGAAAATAAACTTTTGAGTTTCAGCAACACATGGTGTGTTACAGCTGCTAAATACTTGCCAATAAAAGATAATTTTGTATCATCAGCAAATGACCATACCTGCGTAAATAGTTGCATGGTGGCACTTACTCATGGATGTTCCCTCATGTGAAAGAACACAGATGTTACTAATACAGCTGCCACCAAATCTTTCACTTCTATAACTTGCTCACAATGCTAGTTTCCATGATGAACAACCATGAAATCAGTCTGAAGGCTGAAATCTGAAGAATTACTTTATTTTAATGGCTAGGAATGAGAAGGCAAGTGCATGATTAATCAATCTGTTTAACTGTAGTGAAGGCCCTGCTGTTACCTGTTCTAACAATGCTTTTGTCATTGTACTGAAAGTGCTGTAGATTTGAGAATATAGTTAAATTATTTCAGCACAGAGGGAAATTGAAATGTCAGTCTTAGGTTTTATTTTGAAAAGATTTTCCATTCTTAGCAAGACTAACTTAATTAACTTTGTTCAAGCAAAATACACAATCAGAACATAGCTTTAAGTTTTCCTCTTGGAAAGGGCATTCTGTTGCTTTTATGTATGTGTGTGAAATTTGTTTTTTGTTTTTTGTCACCATTTTCAAACCAAAACAGTGTTTTTAACTTTACCTTGCGCTTAACTATAACTGAACCTAATTTGGTGCAAAGAATAGCTGCACCAGCTTACAGTCTGTATCAAATTTATTGCTTTTTGTTACAGATGATATGTATATTATAGGTGGATTCTAGTGTACGTTCAGCATCTCAGAATATAGTACCCATACATCATTCTGTATTTTCACAGTTTGACTCTTATTACAAAAACATTTACAATTGGTTAGGATCAAAGATAAACACTTATGATGGTAACTGGTGCTTATAAGTAGGAAGAGAGTTTCATTATGAAGTATTTAAAGTTACACATTCAATTTCTGTCTAAAGACTTTAACAAAATCTTATTGAAAAGACAATAAGCAAAATAGACTCCTTGCCTTTAGCAAGAAATCTGATATATTCTGGGATCTGTTCTCAGTCCTCATTGTTTCTTGTCTTGTACCAAATACAAGAATACCACTTTCACATATGGCATGCTTATCTAAATAGTTCCTTTATCATTGTTTAAACATGATGGTGAATAGATGAACTGCACTAGATGGAGTATATTTGATGTCATTCCTATCACCAGCTCCTTTCCAGAGGAGGGGAAAAATCAAATTCACCTACCTCTGAATCCTAAGAAAATATTCTGAGAGCTAGGACTAGGAGTTTGAATCTTAACTCTTACGGCTTCTGTTTTATATAGATGTGTACTTGGTTACCATTTAGTATTTTAAGTAATGTTATTCTATATCATGACCTTTCATGTGCTTAGTCAATAGTGACTAAAACCACAAACTCCAGCTCAGGAATGCATTTGTAAATTGCTGTTGACTGTTCTTCTCTACTTTTCAAAAATAGTTTAACTAAGACCTTACATAAAGTCAGTAAGAAACTAGGACCCAGCTCTCTAACAGACCCCAGTCTTTGCATTGTGCTGTTTTCAGAATGACTGTACCAGCTTTGGTTACCCTATCTTCTATCCAACATAAACTGTACTTCTTTCCCAGATCCTCAGATAATATCCAGGATTCCTAATTTCCATGATTCTACTGATGACTGTTTTTGTAACTTGCTGGGCAAATGTGTGTGGCTAGTCTAGAAAGGCAATGATATTTAATGCCATAGCTTGAGTAGGTAAGGATCTAAGCCAGGGATTTAAAGGTCAGACATGTCAAAACCTTCTGCTGACCTTTGAGGTACCTGGTTCACACAGTTAGAATATAACTTAAACACTAATTGTGAATCACCAAACCAAGTTTGACATTTCAGGCATTTGTCGAACATTTTTCTTGTCTAATATATTGGCTGTGCAAGTGCATGGGTTGCACCCACTCAGTCTACAAGAACATGAGTCTGACACAGCTTGAGAGCGTAGCTGTCTAGCACAAATAGTGCAAATAACCTTTTCAGGAGGTGGTCTTGGGTTTGATCTTTGGTGGTGAGACAGTCATACGTACTTCAGATCGTGCAGGTTTCCTTCCAAGAGGATTCCTTCTGCTGGCAGGGATGGGGGACTTTCTTCAATAGGGAGACCTGCTGGTAGAAGACAGGTCCGCACTCTCTGGTTGCTGCAAATTCTGGCAGCATCCAGTATTCATAAGTCTGGGAGAGGATCAGCATGTTTCAGGAAATAAGCAAAGAATAAGTTTGGCTGACAAATGTATAAAAAAAAAAAAAAACTTGTTTGACATAAAATTGTATTTCCAAATAAAATTGCCTGTGAAAGTAGACATTTTTCTTGGGAGAACTTTTTTTTTTTCTGTGAGAAACCAGTGTGCCTGAAAGCTGAAGTGCTTTGTCCAGAATCCAAAAATAATTCAGTTTGAAGTGGCATTGTTGTTTTTGCATGGGTGTTGTAGTTTGGGTGCCTTCTGGGTACCTTCCCCTTGTATGGGTCAGGCTCTGTGGCTGGACTACATCTAACATGATGATGTGATTCCAGTTTGGCCTCAGCTAAAACTTTTGGTGGTATAACTATGCCAGTTAGGGGTGTGAAAAGATCACACCTCTTTGCCAATGTCGCAGTGTCAAGAAAGTCTCTAGTATGCCTGCTGTGACAACATAATAGGACATCTGCTGGTCTAAAATGTTATGAGGCTCTGTCGTCATGCCTATACAGCAGCAATAGCTATTTTGTTCTGTAGACAAGGTTTCAGCCTCCTCTTCACCAAGAAAAGGAAGAGAAGTCAAGTCAGTTCTGAGACTATTGTGACTATCAGGGCACCTTAGTTGCTGTAACAACCCTTCTAGGTTAGTTGAATGCTTTGTATCATTGGCAGGGATCCTGGTTTTCCCTGATAAAAGAATCACAATTTCTCTGATAAAACCCCCAAAATCCATGATTTTAAAATGAAGCACCCCTCACTCCCCTCCCACAGCCCCCTGGCCCTGCTCATGCCCTTTACTTGTCCTCCCCACCACCACCACCACCACAACCTTCCAGCCCTGCCAAAAGCCCTCAGCTGCCAGGGCTATGGGGAGAGGGACCTGGATCCACAGCCCTCTGCCCCCAGCAGGAGATGGTGGCTGCTGCAGTGGAGTGGAGTTGAGCCCCGCTCCCTCCCCTCCACCCCCGACTCCTACCTGCTACTTGCCTGCTGCAGGCATGGGCAGGCGGGGGTAGCTCACTGCCACTAAAAGCACTTCCGGGGGCCAGGGGAGACCTGTGCCCCTCAAATCTGTGCATGAGGTAGGCACAGGCTGCCTGCTGCAGGCTGTGGCTCCCTGCCCTGTTGCCCTCACCCAGGACCTCTGCAGCCCAGTGGTTGCAACCTGGCACTGCAGGGAACAGTGGGGCCATGCAGGGAAGCTGCTTGCCACTGCATTCTCTGTGCATGCGGCAGCAGCAAAGGGCACAACCCCATGCCACCACCCCAGTTGCTGCCACGGCAGGAGATGCATTGCCAGGGCAGCACAGTGCTTGCAGCAGCAACAGGCTTTCCCACATGGCCGTGCTGTTCCCTGCAGCACTGGGTTGCAGAGGACCCAGGAGCAGGCAGCAGGGTGGGGAGCCTGAGCCTGCAGTAGGTAGCCTGTACCCACCCTGTGCACAGATCTGCAGGATGTGGGTCTCCCCCTGCCCCCTTGGGAGTATACTCAGCAGCAGGGAGCTGGGCCCCCTGTACCCTCCAGATGAGCCACACATGGCCCCATCTACCAGGGCCCTGCGGCCATGCATTGTGGTCCCGGGCCCCACTCCTGTCCAACCATCTCCCTCCCACCCTCCCTATGGAGGTCTCAGTCCCCCTCCCTCCCCCGTTTCCCTGTAGGAGCTGCTTTCCAGGCTGCCTGGCAGCCATGTGCAGATGCATGAGCATGTGGCACCCCCTCCCTGACCGCCCTCCTCCTGTACTTTCCCAACCCCCTGCAGACTGGAACTCTGCCAGCCTGCAGAGAGCTCTTTGCAAAACTGCAGAATCTGGGGGTTTCTCTGAATGAGAGATCCGCATTTTCTTCTGTTTTCCCATGGAAAACAGAAAACCTGGATCCCCTGATCATTGGTGATTTCTTTGGGTCACCCATCTCCTCTCCAGCTATGGATGGTTGTTGGCTCACAGGGAGCTCATCTGCCCTTTGCCAGGTCGTCTTTTTAGTCCTGCTGGGTGTCCACACGCTCTTCTCACCCAGGCTAGCCCAGGTGTGGGTGCCGGTTTAGTTGCTGACAACCTGACCATGGAACAAGCTGTACTGGTTTACGTGGTACCAGACAGCTGACCAAGAGAGGACTGGCCTGACACAAGAGGAACAGTGGTACATTATCTGACATGTCCAGCAGATGTATGCAGACTGTAGACAAGGAGCATAAGGACCCTGAACTGTAGCACTGGTGAAGCACCCAGGCACCATTATACATTGAGACTTCATTATTCAGTGTTTCAGCAATGAAAAGAAAACTTGTTCTCCTTAACAAGGTTATTTTTCAAGAGCTCTAAGGAGGACATGGACTACTACACTGAGAATCTCCCCCAAGTTCTATCGCAACCTATTCCTGGGGCGTTTTCTTTGTGTACTTTTAAACAAAGTTAAAAAGTTGTCAGGCTGCAGTACTCATCCATCCAGAAACTAAAAAAGTAGGTGAATAAGTAGTTAAGTGGAAATACTCCTGCATTCTTTTCACACCTGTGTATAGCTTCCAGCACTATCAATAACTCGGTCTACTGCTCCATTTCAAAGTTTTAGGTTTAATTGCTACTTGATGGATTTGGATGGAGGAATAGAGAATGTCTGTGTGTTTATAGCATTAAATCAAGATTGCATCCCATTTAAGAACTGCTTGGCTCCCCTAACTGCCCCCTCCCCTCCACACTTTCTTGCAAAGTATAGCACCTTGATTCTCCAAGTTAATTAGCATAGATTGCAGAGGCTGCTCAAAACTGCACCAGTTGTTAATGGGGGTGTGCAAAGTAGACCATATTTGATTTGGATTCAGATTTGGCCTGATTCAGAGGACTGTGATCTGATTCATTGATTCAGATCACTGTCCTGATTCAGTTTGGCTGAATCTGAACATTTGATGCTGATTCAGAGAATCAGCAATTTGGCCATAGACACAGCTATAAATATTTTTTCTACATACTTCAAGGTACTAGGTGTGGGTTGTGAATGCTGAGATGGTGGGGCGGATTGAGCATCCCACAAGAGCACAGGGTGTCCCCCCACAACCTCAGTGGCAGATCCGGAAGTGGACCAGAAGTACTTCACAGGTACCCCCGCAGACCCAGGAGGCACCAGTTGCTGGGGGGTGTCTTCTGCATGCTCCGCACAGGACCTGGAAGTAGACTGAAAGTGCATCCGGTCCACTTCCAGAGCCACTGCCGAGTGTGTTGGGGCCCCTGTGTTCCCGTGGGACACTCCATCTGCCCCACCATCTCACGAGCTGCTTGGCACCTTGAGAGATGTAGAAAAAACATTTAAACCTGTGTCTATGTCCGAATCATTGAATCTCTCCAAATTGATTCGGGGGGTTCAGATTCGATTTGGAGAGATTAAAGGATCTCCTGATCGGATTCGGAGACTCAGCCACCGAATCAGACCAAATCTCCACCAAATTAAATCAGCGACCGAAGCTTTGCACTCGAAACCAGTTAGGAACTGGCTGAATTCACTGTACTCAAGCCATATCTTCTTTCTGTCCTGACTTAAGTCCCCTACCCCAAAGCCAGGTAGAGGGAGTGATGCAGGAGCTGGCTGTGCTGGTTTCATATCAGTTAAGGGCTCTTCAACACAGGAAATCCTTAGGGTGCAGACAGACGTTGGGGTCCCACTAACTCATTGCAGTTTATATAAAATGATTTACATGAATTGGAGCACCCCTCCTCCCAAACTAATAGACATTTGCTTGTTGGGTGGTGGGGATGCACTGGAGTCAGCGTGCACCAACCCAGGCCAGCAGGTGTGGGCACTCTAGAAACTTCCCAGTAGACTGCTGAACCACCCCCCTCTCCTTTCTCTATTTCCAGGGCTGTCAGCAAGGGAGCTCCCAGCTGCTGAATAGCCAGAGCTGGGGAGACGGAGGGGGGCTCCCTCACCTTGCATCTTCACCCCCAAATACCCTGGCTGGAGTATTGGGCAGAGTCCGGTTGGGCCCGTGAGGCGAGACGGCTCCATTCCTCCCCCTCAGCTCTGGCCATTTAGCAGCTGACAGCTCTGTCTTGGCTG
Organism: Crocodylus porosus; assembly: GCF_001723895.1. Lineage (NCBI taxonomy): Eukaryota > Metazoa > Chordata > Crocodylia > Crocodylidae > Crocodylus > Crocodylus porosus. The sequence continues at coordinate 44,955,121 of NW_017728909.1, forward strand.
CTGAATGGCCAGAGCTGAGTGGAGGGCAGCTGGGCTATCTGGGGGGGGGGTGCAAGGTGAGTGGGGCCTCCTTCTCTGTCCCTTCCCCCATTCAGAAGCCAGCAGCTACCTCTCCTTCCCCCTGCAGACAGATTAGCAGCACGTGAAAAATTTAACCCTGGATGGAACACAAGTTCCGTAAGGCACTCGGCTTTTGAGCACCTTAATGGTAATACCCAATTTAACCAGGATTAATTTTTTGCGCAATCAGACATTTTAAAAGTGCTCTGCATGTGTGTTAAATGTTCTTCAACACAGGAATGCATGCATGTGTGTCAAGTCACGGCTGTAGAGCACTTTCAGAGGACAGATTACTCAAAAACTGTCACTTCTGTTTGTGCCCTTAGTTATCCAGACCTGATTGATTTTCAGCCCCTTTGCCATAAGAGTCGAGATCTAGCCCTTTCTTTTTTTGTATGTATTGTATTGTATTGTTTCCAGTGTAGTCTTTTCCTTGAGAGAAACTTCAGAAAATGTCATCTTTTGACATTTTGAGGCAAGTTATTTTGAGTAGTTTGGAGTGGAATCTGTAGAACTGTTTGAATATAATTTAAACTATATTCTTGCCAATCCAAATGGAGTCAATTGTTCTGAAGCCAAAATAACATAGTTACTCATTAGCCTACATAAGCAATTTTCTTATGAAATGGAAGACTTGGTTGAGGGTTTATTTTCCAGTGTAATCCAGTTCTGAGACTTAAGTTCTCTTTGTGGTCTTCACATTCTGGCCTGTTGGTAAGAGAAAGTGTTGAGGAATACATATTCAGTTACACAATGGTAAGTAGTAAAAGCTTTGTATCAAGTATCTGGAAATAAAAGACCTCTCTGTTCTTTTAGTAAGGGGTCCTCAAGGGCACTGGGGGTTGAGTGTTGAATTCTTTCTGCTCTGCTGTATTTGTAATTTATTACCATCAGTTGAAAGATTAGCGTCTATTCTCTTCTGCTTTATGTTTTACTAACTTCCTCTTGGGTTCAGACTTAGTGCTGACATCTCTAATCCCCCTCCATTTTTTAAAAATCTGTGTAATTTGCAGTCTCAAAATTTAAATTACTAGGTTTTTGTAATCTTATTCTTACTAGGACACTTTCTTTTGGTACAGTAAATCACTGGGGTAACTGTTTACCACAGGACATTTAATGAGAGGTCCTGCTGAGAAGGATCTCTTATTGAGTTGTTTATTTGTCTGACTTGTTTGTATAATTCTGTTGACCTGTACAGCCAAAAAGAGCTCTCACGTTAAATACAATATTAATTGCTTTCTTGCACCGTGCTAGTGTAGATTCTTGAAGACACTTGATTATCACAGTTAATGTTAAATCTCACAGTTAAAAATCATTAGGAAAGAGGGCTATCTTGATTTTTGACTAAAGGTATAAACCCCCCCTTTTTTTTGTACATGCTTTTGCAGCTTAGAAAAGGGGAAGAGTGTTAGAGGCTGTAATTGTTTTTTCTCCAGATGTTTCCTCCAAGACATATATCTGTGGTTTTATTATGACACAGTATTAGTGCACCAATAAAATGAGTCTTCATTGCTTTCCACTATCTGTTCTAAATATCCAGTCCAACATAGTCAATGATAAACTGTGTCTAATAACTTAAGTAGAACATGTTTGTGCTTGCTTAGAAGATAAATTCTCACATCTTATTAACAGAGCCTAAATGTTTTATTCAGAGTCTGATTAAATACAAAGAGTTTTAAGCACTAGACTATGTAAGTATGCATGGTGCCTTTGTTTGTTTAAAGAACTAGCAATACAAGAAATAGCATGCTTGGATCCTACTCTTCCCTAGACTGAAGAAAACCCCACTTTCTCTTTGTTGGGAGAGGACCAGACCTATAGTCAAGGATTAGCAGCACAGAGAAAAATTCTGCAGCCCTTGACCAGGTCAATGGGACTTTTGCCTGAGAGACTATAGAATTTGGATCACAAATACTGTAATTATTCTAGCTTTATGTTATAAAGCTACTATACTTAAAATGCATTAAATTACATATAAGATGATTACTGTATACTTTAATTAAAAGGAAAACATTTACTGATTGCTCTTTCATAGATTTTAAAGCCAGAAAAGAAGGAACCATCTAGTCTGGTCTGACCTGCAGCATAACAGGGCATTGCACCTATCACTGTTGGTTAAACAAACGTGCATCCCTCAATCAGTTCAGTCTCTGCTTTGGTGCAGAGTTAATGCTGTTGGTTTCATTTCTTCATCATTTAGATTCTATTTACAAATAAAGTATTGCAAATGTAGCAGTAGGATTCTCTTTCAAATTATGGGTCACACATTTAATTACAGTTGTTTTGGGAAAAATTGTCTGTCTATACATAGAATCTTTTTGGCCAGATTGTTTGCTGTCTTTGTATTTGGGCATTTTCATTAATGTAAATATAAATGCTCCACAGTGCTGGATAGTTTGGCAAGGATACTTTGTTAGAATCATAGAAGTAGGGTCGGAAGAGACCATGTAGATCTTCAAGTCCAACCCCCTGCCTGGGCTGGAGAAAAACTGAGTTAGGATTGCCTGGCAGTTGAGTAACTAGTTGAGTATGGTTTCTTATAAGGAAATGAAACAGCTACAGTTTAAATTTTAATGTTCTGTCACTACCAAATTGTTATATATTAGGGTGAATGTGGGATTTTACAATACTGAAGCTTGTGTGTGTGTGTGTGTGTGTGTGTGTGTGTGTGTGTGTGTGTGTGTGTGTGTGTGTGTGTGTGTGTGTGT
>NW_017728909.1:44957988-45019745 GCF_001723895.1 Crocodylus porosus
GTGTGTGTGTGTGTGTGTGTGTGTGTGTAGAGAGAGAGTGCCATACAGAACATTGCATTTGCAAAATCAAGCAGTTTAATTCTGCCATTTCCTAACTTGTATGTTGCTTGTGTAACTGTAATTGGGTCTCTTGTGTATACCCAGTATGATACTTTTTTAATTGCACAATCACACTTTTTTCTGCAAAATTTGTTCACTATACAGAATCCATTCTCCAAGGCAGCCTTCCAGCTGTCTTCATCAGGATACTACCTTTTCCGGGCTTGGAGTTCCATGCCTCATTGCTACTGATTTTTTTTTTTCCTTTGATTTCTGAAACAAATTAAATGAGAGTCCTACAGATCATAGTTTTCTTCATTTTGTATTCTTGGTTTGTTTGTTTCCTGAGTGGATCTATTCTGTGTACCTAATTAGAATAAAAATAGACTGTGATCACCTGGACCTGACAAGGCCATGATCTTTGTCATGTGGAAAAATGTGTGGTGAGCCAGTCTAGCCCTTGTAATGGCTGCTCTGTGCTGGTCTAACCATGCAAAACATCTGTCATACCACCATAAGTAGTTATTTTGAGGACTCCTTCAATACAGGGGAAGGAGAGATTGCTATATGTTCCTCCTCTTTACCTGGGTTCCCAAAAGGTAAATAAAAAACATTGTTAGGGGCGTACCCTGTGGTGGCACAGTAGGGGGCACTACTATATAGAGCCATCTGCCTCACTGCGCCAGTCCCAAAAACCTTACTTTGGGAGTTTTCATATGGGGTGACTACAGACAGCTGTTCCACTTCCTGGGGAACACACGGAATCCTGGGGTGACGCTGCCATCACCTGGGCACTGGTCTTTGGCAGGGCTCTGTGCAGCCCGGGGCACGCAGACCCTGTAAACACTGGGGGTGCTTTGCCCACTGGTAATATTTCTGGGTGCCTCTTTCAGCCCAAAGCATCCCAAGATAAGCTCAGGTAGGATTGAGGGAACATAATGAGATGAGCTCTGCTGGCCAAGCTGGGAGCATAAAAGCTGGCCTGTCCCCACTCCACAGCAAAACAGCAAGGCACGTTGTAACCCGATACCTTTATTGATAGGGGAGAGGGGGTAGAACAAGGAAGTCAGAAATACACTTTGAGCAAACATAAGCAATCAGAGTCTTATACAGTCTTGGACATGCATCTGCCTAGACATAAATCCTAACTCCTGGCTAGTTTCCAAGTTTTTATTTACAGGAATCATCCAAGAAGCTACTTGGAGGCATTTTACTTATGGCTTTTCAAAATGTCTACTGGAGGTAGAGAGCATCCCCCCACCCTCCCCTCAGAAATTTATCCAGCCAGGTCACCTGGTTGACCAGCCTGAAACAAATAGGAAGTGGGAGAGGGGTCTGGCTGGAATGACCCAAGGAAGGGATGGAGGGAAGGGGATTTTGTAACACACCCAAGCAGAAGGTGAAGCTACCAGTTTGAAAACACTCCTAATATCAGGATCCAGAAAGCAAGCCTGAAGTCCAGTAAGCCCCCACTCTGGTAGCTGGTGACTTCTTTGTTTCATCTCAAGTCTTTCAGATGAAACTGGGGGGGGGGGGGGCAAAGGAGGGAAAAGCACCTTAATTTCTATGCTTGTGAGGTATTTTCATCCATGAGAGAGGGTGGTAGCATACATCTCTACCAGAGTTGTGGTGTTCAGCTTTTCAGACAACTAGCTGCTATTTTATTTTCTTTCAGTTGTCATGAATTCGGATTCTTTTGCTGTAGATATTTCTCAATTTTTTGTGCAAAACACTTGTAACTTGATCTTCCACAAACATATTCCAAATTAATTCAATTGCTATTTGCCAGATCTTGCCACCACAGCTTCCTCTAGTCATACATGACCTCAGTCCTTTAAAATGGAGTAGCAAGACTCCTCTGCTGGCCACTTAACTAGTAACATTTTACAATCCCTGACTTATGTCAGTTCTGCCATTTTTTCTGACACAGAATATATTAGAATGATTCCAGGTTGAGGTGGAACAAGTGGCAAGGAAAAGGTCATGTAGGCAAGTATTTTCAACAGCCATACTTGGGGACAAAATTAAGGTAAACTTCATTTTTAGTTTCTTTTATCCCACAAAGAAGATAAATTTGACTTATTATGTGTGTATAGGGCTTGCTTTGATCAGAGGGAGAATGTCATCTGCCCCTGTGATCATTAGCTTTAGTCACCTAGTTTCGGGCCTCCAGCTGATTCTTCTTAGAACACATCGTATCAACACATCATGTGAGCTTCCTTCTTTAGTTTCACCAACTGAAATCTAAGTATTGAAGTAAAGAATTATTAGAGTGAACATGTGGTGACAATGCAGTGTTCTTTCACTCCTTTCCCATGTATAGGAATATAAATGTCCAAGTTGTCTGTGCTAAATTCATGAAACTAAAGCATATCTTACCATACAAACACACATACTGAAGTGCCCTATCTATGCACACTAGAAATACCTTCGTTTTACTTTTCCTTGACATCTATCTGTGATAATAGTAGGGGTTGACTGTTTTATAGTCATGATGGAAATGGAGCATGAATTTTTCTAAGGCATGACAAATTGACATGTATGTTCCACGATTTAATGTCTAATTAATTTTCCTATGACTGCTATTAGCTTACTTGTTCTAAGATTACTTTTGCTAACATCTTCATTCTGCTCCTACTAGACCTGAAGACTAATTGAATGTGGTAGGTGAATAAATACGGTACTTTGGAGCTTTGACCATTGGAGAGAAAGTCAAAGCAAATGGAGAGAGGGAAGGATAAAATTACTGGCATTTGGATCTAAATAGAAAGCTCATTACTTTTTCCTTTCTTCATATGAACATGATATAATTACATGGACTTTTTTCTATTCTAGAAGAATCTGTGTCGTTTCACACCAGTCTTCTATATTACATATTTTAAAAAAAGGTATGAATATTCCTTGTGAAGCCATTTGTACAGTCTTGTAATTTTCGCTTTTTTGCCATCACATGCGTCTGCTGGAGTTTGTCACGTAATTAAAGGGTGCACAAAAATGAAAGCTTTTGTGTATGAACGGGGAGCATAGGACCCATGGGAGAACCACAGTATCTCAGTTTTTGAAAACCAAGAACATATGAGTTTAGGTTCATATGAAAAACCAAAATTGCAGGAATCTATTGTGTTAGGGATCTGACATTACGTGCGAGAATATACATGTGTGTTTCATTATTTGATTGCCTGAGGAGACTGGTGTTTAAACTGGCAGATCTACTTATGAAAAGCAAAGCTCGTCAGCTGGCAAAATTACAGAATGCCATAGGGAAAAAATGGACCAAATGCTGAGGGAGAATATCTAGTATGTTTAAAGCTGGGGAAGCTATAAAGTGAACAGGAACAACTAGAATTAAATGTGGTTCCAATTTGTTATGTTAGGCTTCACATGATAGCCATTCAACAGTAAATCATGAGGTTTTCTTCTGTCAAGGTCAGATACTGGAAAATCTAGAACTTTCTTTTCATTTGACTGTTAGTGTGATTTGAATTCTTGTTCGAGGCCTCAGTGAAGTCTTCAGTCCATGTGTATTTTCCTCTTTCAAAAAAGAGTAAGCTTGCTTTGGGCCCGACCCAAAGCCACAGAAGTCAATGGTAAGCCATTTACATAAAAAGGCTTTGAATTGGGTCCTTTCTGATGATGATTTTTTTTGACAGATTTGTAGGAGACTATGCCACTGGCTGTCATTATACATCTTACATTTATACAGGTAACTTGTTGTCATATAGTCTCGTATTTAAAAGGATTCCCTGATTTAGATCGCATCTATTTAGAAAACATTTAAAACCTTAAAACTTTTAAAACCTTAAAACTTAAAACTGGACTGAATTCTAAGGCTGGCTTGGAGAAAGAAATGAATGCGTCTCCACAGTAGCCTGCATCTTCTTTCTAGCATTTTTTCATTCCAGTCGTTTCTCAAGAAACTTCGCGCAGGAGCTTCAGGCAGCATAGATATTGACTTGCATTATTCACCCTTGACTAGATACAGCTAGTTAACCAAGCACAAAAACCTAGGACGTGAGTCTGTATTAATCTAAAACCTTAATGAAGCAGCCCTGCAGACTTGCTTTAGGCTTTGTCTCCCAAATCTTCCCTGATTTAAATATTAATGGAGATGAAATATGAAGCAGACTGAAATAGAAAGTGTTGAGAAAAGGAGAAATGGAAGAACTTAATGATTCCTCAGAAACCAACTACTTTCTTGGTAAGAAATCCACTATTTTTGATTTAAAGCACGGCTTTAGTTTTGGTCACTTGCTTTTTAAGTGTCCTTGCTGAAAGAGACACTCCACAGCAAGTTTAACACAACACATTAGAAACAAGGAATGCTTTTAGGTGCTAGCAGGCTACATATACCCAGTATGTCCTTAAAGAAACTTAGCTGTTGGTTGTGAAATGGGTATGAGGTGGGTTATCTAAGGCATCTGCAGGGTCAGCAGGTTTTAAGCAGCTTGAACTTGTAGAAGTGTTTCATGAACATGTGTGAAAATGCTAGGAATTAATTAACTAAAGTTAGTCCTAGCTGCACAGGCAAGCTTGGAAAGGTAAAACTAAAAGGAAATATAACGAATATTTTTCGAGTGCTAAAGGAAGGTAATTGCAATACCTTCAAAAATAAGGGCTACTAGCTTAGCCTATCATAAATAGGTTCCTTTTCCCTGTCCTCCAGTGGTTCTTTTGGTGGCTGTTCTTATTTCTTTCTGCCCCTTTCTGGGTTGCCTTTTTGGCACGCAAGCACTCAGTCCTTTCCCTTTCTTGGCATGGTCCAAATGAGTTATTTTATTTCTTTCTATGAATAGTGAAAAGCTAAAGAGGAGTTTCTCGCAGCTGTGTCAAAGGTAACTAACTGGTCCTGTCTTGGCAGGAACAGAACCAAGGGATTCCCTCTTGGGCACGATAGCAAGACCAGAGCTTTTATTTTTTCAGCAAGATAGAAATGTTGTTGTTGTTGTCGTTCTTAAATAAAAACCAGCTGGCCTTTTGACACTAGGGCAACTGGTTCCAAGTCCTTGCTGGCCAGCATGGAAGAATGAAAGCTCTTTCCAGCCAGAGCCTCTGAACCCTAGGAAATTTCCACCCACTACTTAATGAGTCATAGCTGGAGTCGTATACGTTTTATCATAGCTTGCGTAATTGTGTAGATATTTTATTATTCATGTATCATATCCTGAAAGTGAGTGACTAGAAGAGGTAAGTGGGTTCCATTTCTCTTTACATAAATTTGAATTATGCTTCACGAAACCAGTGAGCTGGTATTGTGGGCAGAGCTTCCCTCCCGCCTCCCTCCCTCCCCATCTTGATATCATCTGTGGAGACGGGAAAGAATCTGTACACATGGGAACATTTTAACAAATATACAGTAGACTTGTATATCCTAGCTTATGAACACTTGTGCTTGGTGCTCATCTAGGCTCAGACCCAAGCGCCTATTCCTATTTTTCACAGCTGGCAGAAAAGTAAGAGAGCCCCTACAGCTACTCTTTCTGCCCTCCCCCTGCATTGTGGTAAGTGGCTGGCAGGGGAGAAGCAGATGCACCTCAGCAGGGAAAGCATGGCAGCTGCTTGGAGCACTTCCAGATCCCATCAGTTTCTACCCAGGGAAGGCGGTGAGAGTCAGTGCCCCCTACTTCCTCCCATTGCTACTTCCTCCCATTGCTACAGAGCAATGGGCCTGACTCAAGGACTTCTTAGTAAAGACACGCTCAGTGACTGCAGCGCAGAGTTCCAGGGCCACCAGTTGGTCATGCACATTCACGAGTATTTCAGTTCCTGTCAGTCCTTTGTTTCCCCCCCAATTAAAATGCTGTTTGCTGTCATGTTGGAGTTAGAATCTGATGTGTAAAAATTACTTTTCTATTGAAGTGCCAAAATCTGTTTTGATTTATGTCAGGAAATCTCAGTGAGCACATGAGGATTGTATGGAAAGGAAACAAAGGAAGAACTCATCTCAGAGGCTCAAGGATCTAGTTTAAATGTGGATATTCTTAAAGAAGGAACTTTTGCATATTTTCCTAGTCTCTCTTCAACTTAATACCACCAAGCTGCCTGGGGTGAAATTCCATCTCCACTGGAGTCAATAGCAAACTCTCACTGACTTCAACATGGTCAGGATTTTACCTACAGATATAGAGATTCAGAACTCAAGATGTTAGTGTTAACTTTTTGCTACCTCCAGTGTGGTTGATCTTTTCAGTTATTCACTTTGTAATTCATTCTGTGAATATACTTGAGCATATACTTGAACAGAGCTATTCAGTGTATAAAAGCAAATTTCTTGTCAAATGGGAAATCAGTTAAGATGCCTACTGCTTTGAGTTCATAAAGTTTTGTGAAATCAAATTGCTAACTTAGCAAATAAGCCCTGAATAAGAAATGCCAAGTTCATTGAGGGTGCAGTCATTGAGGGTGCAGACAGAGAAGTACAGCTCCCAGCTGTAACTGAGAACAATTTCTACAAAGGATTCAGAGTCACAAGGTTACCCCAGACCAAACAGAAGTTCACTGGTGAGGGTAGGGGAGGAGAAAGACAGGACCACTTGACCAAACTTATAGCACCTTTAGGAAGGTGTTAGTATAGATCACTTGGCACTCCTGCAGAATAAATGTTAGTATTTCATATTCTTTAAAAAAGTCATGTGGAGAGTACCCTAAGGAATGTACAGTATTTAAAAATGTGAAGTACACTGCAATGATATATACTGATACCAAATGCTATTTCATGCAACGTGTGACATTTAGGTAGCAAAGTGTTAGGGTTCAAGGGTATTACTGGATTCGAATAAAAAAATCTTTTTAAAATGTCAAATTAATTAGATTATTACTATTAATTTTAACCTCAGTTCAGATCATAATTTTAAGAGACAGTTTCATCTTTGGAAAGTTCCAGTGCTAATTCTTATTGTGATGATATATTCATGTCAGATCAGGCCATAGTTTAATGACTTTGTATGCTTAACTTACTTTAGTTTAATTTGAGTTCACAAGAACATGGATTAAATGCAGATTTGTCTCTTTATTTGATTGATTTACCTTCTTTCTCATGTTGTTCTGTACTTCTAGATTTCTAGAGCAGTAACTGCAGCTAACTTTTTCTCTTCCAGGGCAACGAGGGTTAGGGGAGAGAAAAAACCCTAAATTGAAATATGTTGCCCTTTAGAAAGCCATCCTAAAACTGGAATTCTGTTGCAGTTGTTAGCTTTTGTTGCTGGGTGACTGCTTAACACTCATTATTTTTAACTTCCTCTGTACTTTGGAGAGATACTTGTAAATGTTTTCCATAATTCCCCAGATGAAGTAGTTGTTTTGGCTTTTGCCTGTCAAATGCTTCTGTCAGTGTTTTTTACATAAATCTTCCAAACCTAAACAATTTAACTTCTCAAGTATAATAGTGCACGGTAGGTTGCCATTGCAGTACAGAAGATTGTGTTCAGGTTCATCTGGTGGATACTTTGAAAGCAACTATTTTATTTTCTTGGGTTGTTCCCACCTCTCTTCCCCACCCTCCTTTTCTTTTTTACTTCCCCATTGGTAGCCACTTAATAAAGCATTCTTTCTGAATAAGGCTTGAGATTACAGATAGGAATCCATAGTGTCAAGAGCATTCTGACCTGTTGTGATTTCTGAGTTCTTTGCAATAAAGTAATTGCTCTATTATTTTTCTATAATAAAAAATGAGTGGTAAGAGTTGATATGTTCTGAGGGGCACCATGAGTCTAAGAAAACGGTTGAGCATCACTGCCTTATTTTCTTCTTTCATAATGTAGTGGGGTTACTGGTGTAGCTATGGAATTCTAGAAAATGTATGAGGAGGAAGGGTTTTTTTGGTGATGTCTGTTATTGGGCCAACTGTATAGTTGGGGAGAAGCTAGAGAAGCTTTTTGTCACAAACTGCACTTTCCTCAGGTCTAATTTCCTAATGAAAACCTGTGTAACTTGAATGATGTCAGCTGCCTACATACAATGTATTTAAAATAAAGTTTGCTGTTATTAAAATGTTATAGTTTACTTCTATATTTCATGGTCCCATTCAAAATAATGCTAGAAAAAAATATTTTAATATCGATAGAAAGGTAACATTCCAAGAATCTACATACTAAGTGATAAGATAATTGAGATGGCCATTGTGAAAGTAATTGAGATATATTAATGCCTTAATTTGGTCAAAGCTCTTGAGTACTATATTAATATACTTGTTTAATATCAACAGTAATTTTTCAAGTTATGAAACAGACTTGTAATGAAATCACAAAACGGAGCCTTTGGTAGAACACACATTTGTGTTGATAGCCATTTTCCTCCCCTACTACCTTTTGCTACTTTTTAAAAAAAATCTAGAACATTAAAATATAGCCATGTTTCTGTTGTCCTATTCATTGGTGCCTACTTAGAAGGGAACTGAATAGGATTACTCAAGCACTTTTGAGCCTAACATTGCTTTAATTCTGGAACAGCTATCCTAACGAACAGGGGGAGATAGTGTGCCTTAGAACACGCAAAATATCAACAGGAAATGAAAAGTGAATACTGATTAAAAAACAACAAACAAACCCTTACCCAGTGAATATTGATGGTCAGAAAATATTCCCCCAGCACCAAATACCATATGCTAAACATCACAAAGGTACGTCAACCTGGTTACCCAGATTTACCATTTAAAGAAATCATCACGACTTGTGGGCATTTTGCTGTATGTTGTGCACTCGGATGCTTTGGATGATGGACTTGAAATAAGCCAGACATTGCAACGTCTATTGGCTTTTAATTGGGGATCAGTTAGAAAAAGCGTGGGAACTGCTGAACCAGCAATTTTATAGGTATGTACCTCTGCCAATCTGCAGTGAAGAGATAACATCCATTCTTGATACAGACACAGTAGTGGAAATAAAGGGTATGATTATATCACAGCAGCAGTGATATCCTGTCAAGGTGTTCCTGTTCTCAGCTTTCCCTGGTCACTTTCCCCTCCTTAGGGGCTCGCTATATGTGCAGGGAAAAGTAGAATGAGATCACACAAACACACCTCCTGCCATTATGCTACATGTGCATGGCAGAAAGTATGATAGTGGATCATGCATTGTATCCCATCATGCCTTATCACCAAAGATCCAGGTTTTCTGTTTGCCATGGGAAAGAGGAGTAAAACCCAGATTTTCTCCTTTAAAGGAGGAATGCCCAGGAAATTGAGGGTTTCCCCAAGCAGGCTGGCAGAGTTCCAGCCTGCAAGTGGCTGGGAAGAGAGGAAGGAGGGCAGTCAGGCAGGGGTCACCATGTGAATGTGTATGCTCACATATGCACATGGCTACCAGGCAGCCTGAAGAGCAGCTCCCACAGGTAAGTCTAGCAAGAGGGAAGGGATTGAGGCCCCCATAGTGAGAGAGGGAGTTGGGCAGGGCAGGAGCTAGGGCAGCTGCTGCCTAGTCTGGGCTGTGCATGGGGCTTGGGGCCCAGGGCCGTATGTGGCCTCACTGCCCGGGTGGGGAGTGGGACAGGGCCACAGGCAGTTCCTCTGAGGGGGGTTGGGGAGGGGACTGGCTCCTCACCACTGTTTGTACTTCCAGGGAGGTATGTGGGGCATGTATCCCCATATTTGTGCACTGGGCAGGGGCAGACTTCCCACTGTGAGTTTGGGGCTCCCAGCCCTGCTGACCATCCCACAGGGCCTCCGCAGCCTAATGGGTGGGACCTGTCCCAACAAGGTAGACCAAGGCCAGGTGGAGAGGCTTGTCCCACTTCTGGGAGCTCCATGCTGCCATGGCAAGGTGCTCCCTGCACACCTGGCAGCATCAGGGGTGCAGTATGGGTTTGTGCCAGGTGGGCAGGGGTTGCCTTGCCATGGCAGCATGCAGTTCCCAGTGGGAGCGCAAACCTCCTTACCTGGCTCCATTCTGCCCTGCTGTGCTAGGTCCCACCCGCTGGGCCACGGAGGCCCTTGGGGGTGGGCAGCAGGGCGGGGATCCCAAGTCCATAGTGAGCAGTTCACAACAGGCAGCCTGCACGTGCCCCACCCCACCATGGGCTGTGTTCCCCATAAAGGCGGAGGGAGCTGGGCTCTGCTCCACCATAGCAGCTGCTGCTGTCTCCCACAGGTGGCAGACAGGGCTCGGGCACTTCTGCTGGGGTCAGAGGGCTGCAGACCTGGGTCCCTAGCAGCTGGGGGCCCACTTCGGCGAGGGTGGAGAGCTGTGGGTGGGGAGTGAGCAGTAATGGCATGGGCAGGGCAGTGGCATGTCAGGGCTGCTCAGCGCCACAAAGCAGTGGCAAGGGACAGTCACAGCTGTACCTGCATCTTGATGAGTGAAGGGGGCAGGGAGAGCTCTGATTTTCCCCTCCCCCCATGATAAAAAAAAACCCAAAATCAAATGTCAGAATTTATAGGTATTCAGAATTTATTTTCTTATAGTGATTGTGAGGCACTGGTAGGCTTTCAAATTGCTTTCAAATTGTAAATATATCAATAAAACATTGTATTCAACTGATATATAATGGCGTTGCATTTTAATCATGAATTGGTGGGGAAGGGATTTATCAGAGAATTTGCAGGGTGTTTTAAATTGGCGAATGTGTGATTTTTAAACAGAGAAGACCAGGATCTGTGCTAATCAGTGGTACAGGAGGAGCCCAGTCCTGGGTTCCTCCAGTACCAGCAAGCAATCTCCCACAGTTGGGAGCACCCTCGGCTGAGAGGCTCACAGCTGTGGGGGGCACCCATTGCACTCCCGTGGCTGCGAGAGGCAGCTGTTGCAATCTTCTAACCTCAAGGGTACATGAAACCCCAGTGTAGGGAGACTGCAGCAGCCACAATCTTCCATCCTCAGGGTTTTCGCACACTCCTGAGCCTGGAAGATCACAGCCATGCCCCACAACTGCCAGGATCTAGCTGGCTCCTGGCCTCTGTGGGTTGCTGCCAGGATTCAGAGCCAGCAGTTGCTGGGGCTGAAAATCTTCTTGGTTGTGGGACTCCCAGCCCTGGTTAGGCATAGTGCACAAGATGAACATGATGTTAGCGGACAGGGCTCCCAGTCTCAGGGAAGACCCTGCTACACATGGAAATCAAAACTTGATAGCAAGCAGCTATAAAGTTAGTACACATTTCTGAGGTCTAACTTTACAGCTGAGGTGTGATAGGTACTTTGCACACATGGCTGGTCTCAAGGAGGACAAGGGAAATGAAGGTGCATGGTTGACAGCCCTGAGATCTCAAGTGTAAGGCCCCAGCAGAAGCACTCACAGCATGGCCCTTTGTGATTCTAAGAATCTGCAAATTCTGCTAAATACTTTGTCACAAGGACATGAAAAAGTAAAAGAAAGACTTGTCTCAAGGTGATTGCACAATTAGCCAGTTAATTGTGGGATACCTGTAATGTGTAGAAGGGACCTCAGAAGCAGATGGGTTGTTTGCGGGGGGTTGTTTTGTTTTGTTTTTTTAAATTCTGCTTTAAACTAATTGTCATTTACTCTTTATTTAGTGGATTCTGCTTATTATGCTTCTGTTAATAACAAGAATAATAATAAATAGGTTGTTAAATTATTAAATTAATCATCACAATGATTTTAGCTTTGGGATACATATGTTTGCATGTAATATTTTTTTTTAAGCTTGCATGTTTTTATCCTCTCTCTCCCCCTCCCCGTGAAACTTTGTTTCTTTAGTTTTATGTTTGCACATGTCCTATAGAAAGCTCTGTTCAAGAATGGTGGCAGAGATTTCAAAAGCTAAATGTAATCAGACTTTAAAGAAGTACTACAATAGCTCACCCATAGAGGGAAGTAGAATACTGTCTTTACAACATACTCTTAATGACAGACTACTTTCTGAAATTATCTATGCTCCAAATGAAGCCAACAAAAAACATCTGTTGTCTTATTTATAGCTCCTATTTCTAAGAAGTATATTCTATAGCAGACAAGAAAAGTGCTTGACAGCTCATAATTCATAAAGTTACTGAGGTCTAATCTGATAGAACATTATGTACAAAAGTCTTTCCCACCACAGACACTATCATTTCCCTTTCAACAGTTGATAGAAACAAGGCTTTATGAAATGTTGAATTAATAGGTGTGAAATATAATTAGAAGCAGTTGTTAAAGGTTTTAAATCTTAATGAAGAAAAATAGTATTCCACAATTGCTGTCACCTCTTTCTTGGCTTTAAACCAGAGCTTTGTATCGGAGAGACTCACTTTGCCTGCCTATTTACAGCCAACCATTTTCCAAACCATGACACCATATTTTTTAACTTTCTTTTATTGTTTTTAAGGATATTTTTTTCTAGGATTCAAGGAGCAACAGCATCATGTTTAGCCAGATTAAGTACATTATGTATGACTTGCCCTACCAGACCAGGACATTGGTTTGTCTAGTTCTGCATTCTGTTCAAGATTTTAATAGCGAATAAGGTCTAATTCCAAAGAAGGACATAGGCTGCTAAAACAGACTTCAGGCAGATTCTAGGCACCCAAGTTCAAAATCACCATCGAAAGCAGCCTCGCTCACTAATTGACAATTTTTGGAATGGCTGGAACTCACTAGATACTTCCCTTTTAGACCTGAAAGTTCCCTGAGCCATTAACTGCTCTGGTCCAACCAGGTAGGTATCTAGCTCCCTAGATCTACGCTCCAGTAGTGCTTATGTGGTATCTGTGGGCATTTGTGCATGACATGGGGGTTTAATTCTCCCTAAATTCAAGCAGTGTTTTCTTTAAAAAACACCACTTCAATTAGGGCGAAGTAAACCCACGCAGCTCAGGCAGGCTGGGGTGGGGAGGGAGAAATTATCAGGCTTGCTGCTTTATTTTTTTTTTTCCTTCTATGGAGCCTGCCTTCCTGGGCTGCTGCCAGGCTGCCTGCACATCCCCTGAGCTGCATGGAGCCCTGTGTTTCCGTCCATGGCTGTAAGGGTAAGAAACTAAAACTCCTCTGAGATGTTTTACTTTGCAGCATCCCAGAGTCTTTTAAGGCACATTATGCCGCCAAATGTGCTGGAATTAACATGCAATACACCACCCAATGTGCAAACAGCAATGCCATTAAAGCAGTGCAAAAGGCAGTTAACCTGCTTTAAAGTGTCATCTACAAATGCCCTGTGTCTGCTGAGGGACCCAATCTATTAGATGAGTTGTGAGCATACCTAACACACACCTAACCAGCACTGAGGTCAGCACAAAGTGCAGCAGTTGCAGCTGCTTTCATTCAAAAACACAGCTAGAGGAGCTATCCACCTGTAATCGTCTAGCGGTTAGAGAACCTCTGGGTGCGTCTACTCAAGATGCTTTATGCACAGTAGGCTACTTTACTGCGCAGTAAAGCATCAATATGTAACCATGTGCAGCAGGTGCTGCACATTTAAAATAGGCTAATGCACAGATTTACAATGCAAAAGCTGATGCACAGTAGCGCACAGTTACATAGCTGACCAGGAGCAAATTCCTCCTGGTCAGTCTAGGGGGCAAGAGAACAATTCCCTCCCCCAGGCAGCTGCCTGATTCCCAGCTGCAGCTCTGATTGGCAGCTGGGGCTGGGACATTGTCTGAGATCAGAGCCAGGCCCTAGCAGCAAGCAGCTGCTGGGGTAGGGGACAGTGTCCCAGCCACGGCTCCAGGGTCAGAGCCAGCTCCAGTCCTGGCAGCTGCCTGCTGCTAGGGCAGGGGACAATTTAGTAATCTTTCTGCGCATTAATTGCACATTCAGACATGCCCTGTGCAGGATATGAGATCTGGATTCTGGGTCTTATTTCGCCTTTTAGTATTCAAGCCTGTATTTCCCATTTCTTATAAGTGCCCTAAGCAATAGTCTGTTTTGTAGGATAGCTAGAGTCATTCTCTACCCCTACAGTTTAAATTGAGCCACTGGGTGAAAAGAAGTAAAAAATTACAGGGCTAGAAGGAAACCAAGCAAGAGAGGGCTTGGCTCTGTTTACTGTTTAGAGAACTCAGTTGGGCAGGGCTTGACTTGGGTTTCTGGGCCCTCCTTCTTGGGTGATTAATACAGTTTACCTTCAACAGTTATTGGATAAGAAATTAAGATAATCCTGAAAGTAGGAACCAGAAGAACCCAGATATTCTCCTCCCCAGGTAACAGCAACACAAATTATTAGAGGCCTGGGAAACACGGCTTAAAAGGATAAGCTGAAATAAATTGGATTATCTACTTTAAAAAAGAGAAGACTGAGGTGGGATTTGATCACAGTCTTCAGATACCTGAATGGGAGTTTTTAAGAGGATGTTGATAAACTATTTCCTGTGGCCTCTAGAGGTATGACAAGAAGCAATCGTCTTAAATTGCAGCAAGGGAAATTCTGGTTGGATATTAGGAAGAACTTCTCACTATGAGAGTGATTAAGCACTGGAACAGGTTACCCAGAGATGAGGAATTGACATCCTTGGAAGAGACTTGAAAAAGCATCTTCTAAAATTTCTAAGAGCAGGCTAGACGGACACTTGCTTGGAACAGTTTAGTCAGGGAAGATCCTGCCTTGAGCAGCGGGCATTGGACTAGAGGACCTGCTGACAGTACTCTGCAGTATTTCCTTTCCAACCCAACTATTCTATGAATCTATGACTGCCCTGACTTTTGGGCATCTTACTTGTTCTCCTTCTGACTTGTGTTCTTAACTTCCAAGGCTGCGCTGTAGTCTGGTGATTAGGGCATTGTCCTGGGAAGTAAGATGTATGGGTTTGAGAATCCTTTGAGGCTGAGCAGATCCTAGAACCCAAGTCTTCCACTTCCTGGGGGAGCTAAGCTATGCTAGTTAAGCAATTGTAAAAAAAGGTGGGCACCAACACTAGCACTACCTTCTCTAGCATGCTTTTGAGTGAAGTGACAGTAGCCAGACTTGGTGATGTCTCTGTGAGTTGAATGCAAAGATGCTATAACAACTGGGCTGCTCAGGGAGATTAGATGTTGCTAGATCACAGCAAAGCTTAAGGAAGGGCTCCGTGTTCAAAAAGGAACACTTTTGTGTATGTGCAGGACCCTATGAACAGGCTTCATGGAACTTCGCAGTCAAAAGTACAGCATTGTCATAAATTTAAGTGCATGTCATGGAGGTTTTCTAAGCTGTTGGGGTTTTTGGGTTTTTTTGGGTTTTTTTTGCCTAGGTCTCAGTTTAGGTGCTGGATGTGTGTCTAGACCTGGCCTAAGTGCCTGGATCCCACTCCAGGGAGCTTGTAATTAAGACGTTAGACACTATAGCGTTCAACCTGGAAGCATACATGTTCCTTTGGATCTGGCCATATGAGTACATGCATTGTAAGAAGATACTTTCACACCCTTGCTCAGTTTGTAGTATAATCTTTGTCTGCTCTTCGGTCACTGCCTATGCACATGCTCTTACCCCACGGTAAATGCAAAGTAGTTTACTCTATCTTCACACTTGAGCTTCCTTCCCACTAATTTGTTCATGTGCCCATACCATAACATCATTTTTCATGGAAAACTTTCCCCTAATCTTTGCTTCATTTATTACTTCACAGTCACACCTACCCCTGTTGCCCTTCACCCAAATATCCTTAGACAGCTGTGCACAGGGGCAGATCTGGGGGGGGAGGGTGCAGTTGCAACCCACCCCCCTCCTTTAATGCGTGCTCCACCCAAACTTTAAAACCAACTTCACGGAAGGGGCAGGGGCATCTCTATTCAGGTAGCAGCGAAGGAGTCAATTGACTTTATGGCTCCTTATCTCCCTAATTCCTGTTAATCTCTCTTCACTACAGAGGTGTTAAGAACCCTCTACCCTTTTTAATGACCTTGATATTGCACAATTCAGAGTATCCCTTCTGCAATTTTGTTCTAATAGCCATTTCTGGTAATGTCTCTTTTGTGTTTTACAGCCCTTCAGATGTTTTTAGCTCTACCTAAAACCCTTATCTTTGGTAATACTAACTCAGGTGGAAAAATGACTGACAAGTTAGTACTGGAGGCACTGTCAGAATGCTCAAGGATAGATTTTAATTTGAGTCTGAATAAGAAATTTTCATTTAACTATGATGACTACAGGACAAATGATTCAATACCCATTGACTATTTTTTACTAGCCTGTTATTTTATAAAACTGTTTTATATACTCTAGCAAATTAAAACACATGCCAATAGTTATATTTGTTTTTTGCTTTGATCTTAAACTGAATAATATAGTGCAAGCCCCCTACCATATTAGTAACACTTCTAGTTTCAATTTAACTGGAGAAAATATGCCTTGCGTTGTATGTAATGATGTTCCACACCATCTGCACCTTCCTTTTCAAAATCCTAGATCCGCCCTCGGCTATGCAATATCTTTTATGCAGCTAGAGGAAAGATTATCTTCTGCATTAGTTTCTTCCATTTATCTGAAGCCTGATATTAAGCAGATCTTTGCTTATTTACTTTCATTGGTATTGCTAAAACTATTTCTAGGAAAATATTTGAGTTGGCACACTTACAGCAGTAATTTACATAGGGACTTTATGTTTGCAATATATTTGAATAGCCAATGGTGAATGAAGTAACGGACAGTTTTTACTGTCTTTCCTAGCATATGTTGATTAGAATAAATAATCTGGTCATATTGTACATGTGTTTACGCGCTTGGAAAAAAACAGATAGTGACATTGTGTTAAATATCACATGCATTATAAAGCTATGTGCATGGTTTTCTGTGAATATTTATAGAAAAATATTTTTACACTTTCCTTTTATAAACTCTTACCTTATTCACAGGATTCTGCAGAAGTTCACTAAGCTTTTTGAGCAGTATTATAGATTAATTACAGTTCAGAAGTTCAAGTGAATAAGGGCTTCCCCTCTTTGCTTCCATGGATCCCTCTTAACAAACAACCTTTTTGGTCCTTGAAGGAATTCTTACCATATTTCTGTGCATGAGTTTTTTCAGAAGATTAAAATCCAAGGTATGCACTAATAGGATGTTGTTTATCCATGACCAGTAATGGGTCATTGAGATGCCATAGAAAAGGCATTGTTGGTTCATTCAATGCTTTCTTCATTCCATTTGAAGGAAGAGGAGGGCAAATTTGTTATAGCAAATTGTCTTGCTAATACACATATGTATCACTTACTGTGGCTAAAATCTTCTGCAGTAATGTCTATATGGAATGTCTGAATGGAGCTGATAGTTCTGTCTTTAAATTCATCATCATCATAACTTAATAACTTATTTGTGCCAGTGGCTGACTGAAAAGAAAAATTTGGTTTGCAGCCTATTACGGAAGGCATTTCTGGTGTGAATTATGTCACCGCTTCATCTTTCCCAAGCTTCCCAGTTGCACCTTTCTCAGGCAAGGAGAGAAGCAGACATTCTTCTACCACTTTTTCTTTTCAGTAGTGCTTATGGCTTTGATCTTATTTGCAACATCTCGCTTTTCAAACAAAAAACTTCGTTAATCCAAAGTCTTCTGGCTTTGATGGCCTATGTGCTTCTTTCTCTACTTTAGAGACGTTTTTCTTTTCTCATTTCCCCTGACCTCCCTCACTCTCAAAGCTTTTGTGGTAGCCTGTGGCAATACAGAGTGCCCAGATGACAACATTTGATAAAAATAAAAAGACAAATATAGTAGACCAACCTTATTAAGCCATCTATAATCACATGTGACACTGACGCTTGAGTCCTCTCCACCACGTTATTTCCAGGATCAGTGTTTCCTTTTAAAACATTTGACTAAAATGTTGGTTAACTCCATCATAATAATCTCTAGAATGTTAAATGCATGTTTCCAGTGGTTCTGGATGGCACTTGCACTCTTGTAGACATAAATATAGTTAGCCCAATTTCCTGGATAATGAGAGTGAGAGTCTTAAGGAATAGCCTACTTTCCCCCCACAACTGTTCCAAACAGTTTACTGGCAGCTATAGTACTTGATTAATTTATGATGGACTTCACCCATCCTTCCCCCTTGCCTCTCTCCCCTTGCTCCCCACTTTCTTTTTATCCATAATCCAGGTAAAACTTTTCTTTACAAGAGATTGGCGACTATAGATACCTCATTTGCTTGATTTTTGCCATTAAGATCTTTAAAATTATTAATGCCAAGGCAAGGTTGTAGCTCTCAATTCTCAGAGTTAACTGGAGTAGCTATTTGTAATCCCAGATTCTTCTGTCACTAATGCTGTCCTGGTCTGGAATTTGAACCTGAGTCAGATCTCCATGTAATCTTCTTTTTGAAACCTTGCTTTCTGCTTTCTTAAGGATATTAACACTTAAGGGGGTTTCTTTCATTTCTAAGGGGCAGGAAAATTGTTTTTTGGTGCCTGTGCCACCTGGTAATTTACAAAAACTGGAAATTTTTTTTGGTGGTATTATTTTAAAATATTTCACTGCAAACTTTCTACAAGAGACTGTCCTTTTGTATTTTTTCCTCCTAAAATAAAAAGAAATGGCTACATTGAGCTATGAAGTGATATTTTAGTAAAATGTGTGTAAATTTTGTGATAGTAACTTGTATTTCTCTTCTCCCAAAATTCAATAAGGTACATATTTAAAAAAAAACAAACAGAAAATGTTCAGGCTCACTGTGCAATAGCAACTAATAGTCTGAATGAAAGACTTCATGAAGCGATTACAGAGCTTACCCACCAAGCATTGTAGAGTCTGTTAGCATGAAGGTATGCAGTGGTGCAGTGCTATACTATGGCTCCAGAAGCAAGTCCAAGCCCTTTCTTTAGATTTGTGATACAATTGTTGTCCAGTTAACCCAGCTGTAAATACATGCTTGTAGATGTAAATGGCACTTCCTTGTTTGCCATTAGTTATGGTAGCTAGCACACCTTTTCCCAGTGATTCTCAGCCAGGGTGCCATGAGATCTTTTTAAGGATGACATCTGTTCCTGCTCACTATTGGCACTAATAGACGTGGAAATACTCGAACATGATTTGCAGTAGATAAACTCAGAGATTTCAAATAGAAATCATAGTGTTTAAAACATTCTTGAATCTATTGTGATTTTTTTCTGAGTTCTTTGCAACAAACGAATTGCTCTTTTATTTTTTCCATAGTTAAAAGTATGTGATGGTGAAGAGCTGGCATTTTCCAAGGGGTACTTTGAGTCTACAAGGTTGAGAACCACAGCCTTGGCCATACTAGCCTGATGGGCCTCCTAGGCTCAGGTGGACTGTGGCTATAGCATGGAGAGTGCAAAATACTCAAAGGATCTCCCTCTTCTTGAGTCTTGTGCTTTCTGTACTTGGGCACTGCTATTTTTTGTACAAATATGTGGACTGTCTAACCTTACATCAGAGTAATTACTTTTGATAAACTGTCTTGCAAGCTGCCTTATGCCTTTGATAGGCAGACCACATATCAGATGTGCAGAGATTGCCTTGTCTCTAATTTGCATATTTATTTTAAATTTTACATAACCTGCTTCACAGCTATCTAAATTCAGTTATTATGGATTCTGATTTAAATTTAGAAACTACTTCAGGGAAGATGGATGGTAAAGAGAAACTATTTTTACATTCCTTTTTTCCCTCTACCAAATATGTAACCATTTCTTTTCTAGAACAACCCTGGAAGCAACTAGGAAAGGCTATATTTCCCATAAATTTTCAACTAATAGTATGGACATTTTATTTTAATGCCCATACAATATCACAGGTTATACTGTAACTATCAATATTCTTTGAGGTTGTTGATGTATATAGGTACTGGCTGTTAGAGGCCTAATTTTCTTATTGCCCTAATGTTCATTATTTCCTAGTATTTTGTAGACTCGTCTTGTTGAAAGTAGTGTCTCAATTTGCTTATTAGTTGTATTTAATGTTAGCATTCATCATCTGATGAACTTTTATGTTTGAGTGTAAAGTATGATTTTTTCAAGAAGAATGGGTACGTACAATTCACATATGCATGTAGGAATTGAATATCTGTGCACATACTTAACCCTTTATAAAAATAAAAGGCGTACAGTCAAATACTAGACTTATACAACTGTGGTATTATTGTATGCGGTTTTTAGGCATATGCAATTATGCACACTTATTTCTAAACTCTGAAAAAGAATGTGTGGCTAGTCTTGGTTCAGGACCAAATTCAATCATTAGTGTATGGTCTCTAAAATACTTTCAAATCAACCTTTTTTCCATGGCGTGTCTTATTACATTTTAGGTTATAATTTTTTTCTATCCACTTTCATGTTTCTTCCAGCAGTAATGAAAGCTTTGGCTCAGAAAATTGTGGAGCCAATATTCCAGCTTTAAATTTCCACTTGTCCTTGCCAGGTACTAACTCTTAAATATCTCTTTTTACTGAGAACTTCCCTGAAAGGTGCAGCTGTGTGCTGGTTTCATCTTGCACTTTGTAACTATGTTGGCAGCGTTTAAACATTAAGGTATGCTCTCCCACACATTGCTGTTGCTTTAGTGCTGTTCAGGCCTGTCTGTATTGGCGAAAGAGAAGAGCTCTCAGATTGGAGGGAATCCTGACTTCTGCCTGATTTGATTGGTTATCATGGTGACAAGGTAAAAATAGATCTAGTGGAAAATCCAGCATTTACAATGTGTCATCAGAAGCCTTTCTACTATCTGGGATACGTACTGATCCCCAGACCTAATGACTGGCAAAGAAAGCACCAGTAGAATATAACAACTCCTGAAAGCCTTGATAATTTGGAGACAGTGGATTAAAAATATAAATCACAGATTTTGTTTCATTCAAAGCAAAATGATTAATTTAAGTGAAAAACTGATTTTGGATTGTAGCAAAGGAATCTGCAAAGTTGCTCAGATTATTAAAAGTGGATTTAGTTCTTCAAATCTCTGTGCTGTGCTACAGCAGTCTTCAAAACAACAGATAATTTTAAAATCAGGTACTAAATGCAGGTTGCATGTAGGTTTTTATTTGTTGTGCTTTGACTGAAGTGCTATGCTTAAAAGTGTTCTTCCTTTCTCAGTAGATGTCTGAGTGTGCATTCTGTGCTTTGCTCTAAAACATCAAATCAATATTCAGGAGGGTTTTTTAACTATACCTTGTTTTCTGGCTTGAGAAGTCAAAATACCAACTTTTTCCAAAGTTGGTCATATTTGATCAGTGCTTGCCATTTCCTGTCAGCATTTAAAAAATGAAGGGCACCATGAAGAAACCTGGCTTCCTTCTGTGTAAACGTTATAAACTGGCATTTAGTTCTGAGCATGTTGTAAAGTCTTTATTCTGGCAGGCGTATATTTCCTCAGGTTTTTCAACTTTAAAAGACCATAATTTTCTGTCTTGTGCCAAGGGTGGAAAGTTTATAGTATGAAGTATGAATGATGGCATAAGACTCTTGGGAATTTTATAAGGAAAGTAACAGCAGGGATTAGGAAATCCTAGAATTGGATTTATATATATTTATTTATTGATAGAATATAGAAATGAATATTGAAATGTAACATGCCAAAACTTTGTCTTATCACAAAATCTGGTTTTATCAGTTTTGCTCACTAGTCTTTTCTAACAAGGTATTAAAGTATAACCATAGTGTCTCACAATTGCCATATGTATGCATTTTGATAGAAAACTAATTTATTTTATACTTAGTACTGAAATGTGGATTTCAAAGCTTAAACACCTGTGAATCCAGGAATATTTTATAGTGCATGCAGTTAGAGTAGCATTATTGATATTTTCAAAAGCACTTGAACAATTTTAAGTATTTACTTGAACTATTTTCAGTTTCTCTGGTGTAATAGAATGTTTTGTAGAAATGAAATTAAAATTTTCTACACCCTCTATAATAATGCAGTGTAATATTCTTTAATTCTTTTCTTTTGGTGAAAAAATACAGGAAGTTTCACTTTAAAAAAAATAAGTTTGTTCTAAATGAATATATTTTATATATGTGCACATGTAACCAACTCTAAAAGATTGTTTCCTTTTCATTAGCCCTTACTAATCCACTAAATATATCAAAAAGAGGATCTGCAGACAGGTCAAATAGTTTGTAAGTTATTCTTGTGCTTTTAGAAATACTGTGTAGGTATCTTGAAAGGGCATTATTGGTAGTTTTACATTTGCATTATAAAATTCAAAACTTATATTTTCAGTCATGGTTGCCTTAAGTTATGCAAGTAAAATGCCTAGCTTGTAGGTACCCTCATTTACAGAGGTGTTAACCATTTGCAGTTCCTAGCAATTATGGTAAGAGTTCCAGAAGCTTAAGACCTTTGCAGGGGAAGTGTGTGTGTGTGTTGGGGGGTAGAGGAACAAGGTTAGGATTTTACTAGTTAGCTTTAGGTGTCTGAGATTTTTGGTGGAACTTTCAAAATTGGGAGCACAGTCCTACTGAAAATCAGCATTGATGTTGGCAGCACTGTTTCCGAAGGCAAGGAGGCCGAGGAGAGTGGTCAGTATTGCTTTTATTTTAGATGAGAAATGGACATAAATTGGTTTCAATTTTTTTTGTTCTAGCCATTTTAGCTTTTCAGGTTATTTTTGAGAAATGATTCTAGAGCAGGGGTTTTCAACCTTTTTTAATAAGTGTACCCCTGGCAGCCCCCATTTTAATAAGAGTACCCCTGGGAGGGTGACAAGTGGCCGGATGCCACGGGGGGGAATGGTTGGGGGGGTGAGCGGTAGTGGCCATGCTCTCACCCCACCTCTGCTCCTGTAAGGTGGCAGTGCTCCGTCCCCACCTGCCCCCACATACTCCCTGGGACCTTTCAAAGTACCCCCAGGGATTCCCTGGGATACCCCCTAATTGACAACCTCTGTTCTAGAGCAAACCTTTGCTTCTGTTCTCCAAAGAGTAACATGACAGAGGAATTTATTTGAATTTTGCTCCCCTCCTTCATGCTTACATATGTTGCTATACATCACCTTCTTAAAATGTAGATCAAAAGCAAGAGAGCTCAGGTAGAATATAGAAAGAAACTTCTTTTGTCCAAAACTCCTGGCAAGAAGACCTGTATTCTAAGATTCTTTTCTGCCCTTCACAGCAGCTTCCTGTTGTGACATGGCATTCTCCTAGCGTATCAGCTAGATTGGTTTTTAACTTTGGTCTTCCTAGTCTACAACTTTCACCCAGAGAAATAAAATTCCAGCTAGAACAGATTTGAAGGACATTTATTTTCCTCAAATACCTTAGAGATTTTTTTCCAGGTAGGCAGTTGTAATGTACCTATTGTTACAGTATCTAGCACATTATGTTAAATTGACACAGAATAGCTGTCTGGAGTTCTTTCTTTAGCATGAACCAAAGAAGATACAGTGGGTTAGAATAGAGCTGTCCTTTTCATGCTTCAGCACCTTCTGTTTGAATCTCCTTTAACACTGACAAATCCATCCATTCTCTCTCTTTTCCCTCCCTCCCTCTCTCTCTCACCACCAGTTAAAAATCATGAAGTAGCCTTCTCTGTAGGCTGGATCTTGGGCCCATGGTGCATCTGAATTATGGAGCTGGGATTTGGCCACAGCAGCATTAATTGTCATGCCTCCAGAGCTGTGGCAGCTGCCATTTTCCCCACCACCAAATTTCCAGCCCTGTGGGCCAGATGACCTGGCTCCATGGTCCAGGTCTGGTGCCTGGGACTCCTTGTGGGTCCAGAAATTTGGCAGCAAGATGCATAGTGGCGGTATAAATTGCCATGGCTCCAGAAGATGTGGCAATTAGTGTTGCCACCACTTGCCATGGCACCAAATTTCCAGACCTGTAGGGAGCCATACAGGCCACATGACCCAGGTCTGCAGGCCAGATCCAGCCCCTGAGCCACATCTTAGTCACCCCTGGATTAAACGAATTACCTTTCACTGTCCCAGCATCAGGTGATATTTTAAATCTTGAATGCAGTATGTTCTTTTTTTAGATACAGTGACTTATATTTGTATAAAGCATAAGTTGTATTTGGCTAAGAAATCTCTTAAAGAATAATGTTGACCCTTGGCCTGAAGATGTGCAGAGATGGAATACCATATATTTTTGCATACCACACACCCTGAAATATAATACATACCTTATTTTTGAAAGGTAGAATGAAGGAAAAAGAAACAGAGTTATGGATGCAGAGAGAAAACCTAATCAGCTGACTCATCATCCAGTTTCTGCCAATCTAAAGTTGAAACTGTAGCTGTTGGTCTCCATGGGTGGATCTATGATTTTAAAAAGAGCTATAGTAGAAGGATTAGGAGCAGACAGCAACATTGCCCTAAAAAAAGTTGATTAGTGAAACATCAAGATCATTAGGCAGCAGAGGCTATCATTAACACCTGTGGAACAAACAGCAGTGAGCCACTGATGGTAGGCACAGATGTTCTTGGTGGTCAGAGGGAGGTTAGATCACATTAAAAATGACTACCCAATCTAACTTAGTTCACCCATGTGCCTATCTTACATTTAGATCCCTAGTTAAGTCAATCTTGGTGCAAACTGCACAGATGCCCTTTGGGACAGGAAGGTTAGATTGGTCAAAAATGGCCAAGCCAATGTAATTTAATTCTATCTTGGAGGTGCACTAAGATCAGCTACAGCTAAACCAATCTAACTGAACTTGTGTACACATTCCAATCATGGCCTTGGGGCTGGGAAAGCCTAGCTGCTGGCCCAAGCCCTGAGGCTGCATTTTCATTACTCCCTGCACCCCCGCCACTGGGCTGTTTTTAGCCCCCCACCCCCAGATGGTCAGCAGCCCCCTGCCTCCTTCCCCCATGCCCCTCAATCCCTCATGATCCTGTAAGCTGCTCCCAGTGCTGGAAGTCAATGGAAGTAAGTTTGGGTGGGGAGAAGGCTAGGCAGGATCAGGGGGAATTGGTTCACTGTGGCAAGGGGGGTGTTGTCTGGAGGTGGGGGTATGGGTCTAAAGGCTAAAAATGGACCCCGGTTCCCCAGGGAGATAGAGCCCTTCAACCTTGCAGAGCTGCGAGCCCTGCCCAATCTCGCCAACCCCTCCCCCCCCCAACTTACTTGAATCCGGTTCCTGGGACCAGTGAATGCCAGTAAAACCACCCCTCAGAATGGTTTGCAGTATTCAGGGTGATTTGGGGGTATTGAGGGGAAGGCCATTACCAAGATTGGAGAGGCTCTCCAGTCCTACTAACCACCCAGCTTCCCCCCTTCAGACCCTGCTAGCCTTCCCAATCCCACCAAACCCTCCAGATCTCACCAACTCCCTTACAAACACCACTATCCTTGCTAACCCCTGCACTGGACTCCATTAACCTCACCCCCCCACCCCCGTTTCTCCCCCTACCTTTATTTACCTGGGATCATGGGCCCCTTTTTACCTGATCAAATTCCCCAAACTGCTAGCTATAATGTCTGTATGAAGCCTAAGTCAAATGACTCCCTCAGCTGACTGAAGAGTAATAGCACAGCTGCTGCACTGTGGAGCAGGAATCAAAGCTGAGTGCTTCTATCCCAGTCAACGAATCAGCTTCCCTGCTTAATACTTGCAACCTAATTTTGAGTGTCTGATGTTGGGGAAAAAGGTATAGGTTGTATGTGAGAAAATACAGTATCTATGACTTCTCTTGGTTTGTGTACCAATGGTAATTGACTTTCATCGTTAAAAATGGATGCCTTGTTTCTAAGTTGAAAATGCCTGGCTTCATCTTTCTGCCTCTGGTTCTTATTGCACATTTTTCAGCTAAATGACCGCAAAGAAACTTTTAGTTGCTTGTATTTTCTTCTCTTGAAGGTATTATATACTATCTAACTTATGATTGAGCTTCTTAATATTCCCTGTAAGTCATTTTCTTTATTTCTTGAGTTATTTTTGAGCCCGTTGCTGTTCCATCTGCAATTTCTAACATCCTTTCTAAAATGTGGACAGCAGAATGGTATGTAGTGAGATTTGCTAACACCCTTCATAGCTTCAAATAGACTGGAAAGTATTTCAGCATCCTTGTAGGAGTACCTCACCATTCTTCTTTCTGAATACAGAACAGAAATATCTATTGAACATTTATCCTCTTTAGTTTCCCTTCACAATTTTTTTTTTTGCATTGCATTGCTTTCAGTGTATATCACATGCTTTCATTTATATATCAAATGATTTTACTTCTGTTGTGTACTCCTTTCTTATTTCTAACTGGTTCTTTCACCACTGAACCAGGGTGATTTATCAGCATAAACTGTCCCCTCTCATGGTTTTTTGTCCCTCATTAGGAATCCCCAATTTTCACTTTTTTTCTTAAATGTTTTCTCTGAGTCAGATATGCTCATAACTTTACTCGTGTTTTCAGAAATCAGTTATTTTGAAGCACCAGTATATGTATATGAGTGATTGGGATTATCATCTTTTTGTGCATATTGAATTTACTGCAGTTACGATTGCTAGTTCTAAGCAAATACCAACCAGAGATTGATTCAGCTTTATCCATCATAATCAATCAATCATGCCAGATGTTGCTGGCAGCTGTATAGTGAAAATATTTTCTCATAAACTTTCTTACTTTCCAAGAATTAAAGAGGATTGTTGTTAAACTTTGGTGAAAGTACTTTTTTGGCAAAAACAAGGCATTTAGGGTTGTGTCATCTTTCTTACCACAGAGCCAGAACATTCCTTTTATATTTTATTTTATCCCTGGAGTATTTAATATCAATTCTAAGTTTGTTAATTTTAGTTTAATTTCTTATGAAAAAAGAGTATTGAAAACTGATTAGTTGTTTGTAAACCATTGAAATTCTTTTAATGAAAATGTTGTTATAAAATGCAGTTATTATGCAGCTATTATGGTCATAACCATCATTCAGTCTCAGAGAGTGGAGCTATAGAAATTCAGAAAGTTTTGAAACCCAGATACTTTAGGCAAAGTGCAATAAAATGTGTGTGCTTGCATTGCTGCAGCAGCCATGGTTAAAAGGAATGGGAAACAATACTCAACAAGCTAGGGAGTTATTAGGATTTTGCTAATTATGTCTGGATATCTATTGTTTGTTCAAATCTGATATGTAGCATATGCATTTTTTAGAAATTGCTTTCCAAAGGGTTACATATCGACCTAATTTGCATGTGGGACTGATAAGCAAAATGTCAGCACAGAATTTTATAGCTGATAAAATGAATTTGCTTAATGTTTAAAAATTAACTAGTGACATTATGTCTCATGACTTGCATACATGGAAATTGCATTTAATTGTATCTTACCAGATTTTTTTTCTCTTTTATAGCTTTTGCACTTCCAGATCTCACAGAACAGTTTTCACCCCCTGAAGTGGCTCCATCGTTCCTTATCAAGATAGTGGAGGCTATCGAAAAGAGAGGTAAGAAACATGAATAGTCTACTAATGTTTTGGTTACATGTATAATATATGTAAGAGTCCCAGATCATGTGTGGAGTTTGTGAATCCCCATTCCTAGGGTTTTTTATATATCACATTGCTCAATTGGTATTCAAGTAAATCTAATCTAAGGCTTATTTTATTGGTATTACTCAACAGAGGTTACCAAGGTTATAAAGGTAATGTCATAGGTTGTACCAAGTGACATTTGGCAACCTACTACAGAGTTAGCTATTATCCAAAAATTAGCGAGATTTTGGCAAAACACTAAAGTATGTGAATATAAAATGAACTGACTACTAGGACAACAACAGCAACATAGTGTCCCAAGGTAGAGGGAAAATTGCTTGGTATGCTAAGATGTAGAAATTATTTTACACTTCAAGATCCAGTTTTGTATTGCTACTCTTTGCTCAATTAGCAAGGATTTTTTTTATGAGCTTTGATTTTTTTTTTCCGCCCTTCCCCTTCCATTTCTCCCCCTTTTACTCTCTGTACTACCTGCATCCCCACCTTTGTGTCTCTTTCTTCCTCCTATTTGCCTAACCCACTGTGTCCCTTTCTCTATCTCCTGTCTCCCTTATCCCTTGTATCTTTATCCACATTCTCTGATGTCACTTTCCTCAGGGTGGCATGCCAATTAACTGCCTACTACCTCCTGCTCACCCACTGGTCTTGCAGTTAGGGAGTGGGAGAGAAAGACAGGTTTTGTGGGTGGCTCTGACTACTCTTTTGTTGGCATGACTGTGACCAGCCTTAATGGATGGATGAGTGCTTGTGGATGCCAACAGGGAGAGCCAGTGTTTAGTGGTAACTAGCACAGGCAGCCACTGTTTTCAAGAGACCACATTCATCTCATTAAATGGTATGCATCCTGTATCCCTGGGTGTGGCCTGGATCCCTGGGTGTGGGATATTTTCCCCTGGACTAAGGAAATAGCAAACAGCATCTTTAATATAAAATATGAAGAACACTCTTTGATGAATAATGGCATCTTTCATTCAGAGGGATTCACAGGCTCTTCACAAAACATACGTGGGGATTGCTGCATTCGCCATTGAAATTGTGCTAAAATAGGGCAACTGTTGAAAACATAGCAACACCACCTTTGCCTGACAGCTTTAAGAGCTGTCTCTTTTGCATATGTGCTCCTTTGTGTATGAGCACGTAAAAGGGCATATGCAAATACATAGGTGCCTATTTGTTCCAGCAGTAGAAGCAGTGAAATAGCTTCCAAACAGTCCTTTTGTTAGCTAAGGAATTATTCTGTCAAGGAGTTTTTTTTAACTGTACCCTTCCCCTTAACACAGAATATATAGGTCTTGCATCTGTTTAAGTTGTGTTCCTGGGGTGGCAGCCCAAAGGGCATCTGTCTTCACCTCATGCCTTTGTCTTTTTTTTCCATCCAATCTCTTTGCATGTTATGACAACACTTAGGCAAGGCAAAGCACAAAGGAGCAGCAGTTCCCAGGACATTAAAGGCCATCTGCTTCTCAGCTGGAAAGGAATGTGGAGTGGCATGGAGGTCTGAGTGTCCCTCACTGCTGAACTCTGCTCCAGTGCAGACAAACCTTTTCTTTGGCTGGTGTCCATGTCTCCTTTTGCTGGTCTTGGCCTTCTAAAGCCGGTGCTGGGAGAGTTGTGGGGGCAGGTGGGACTGACTGGATTTCTACTATTTCTTGGCTGACAGCTTCTGCTGGCCTGGCAGTTTTCAGGCATACGTCAGGTGTGAGATACTGCATGGTATGCAGTTGCCCTATCCAGGCAGTCATGCACAATAGTTTATCATAAAGCAGAAGAACGATGGGTGGGAGAATTACACTAAATTATACTGTAAAAAGCTATTGAAGGAAAAAAAATATTGTTTCATATAGTAAGGCACAGGGACTTGAGGTTCATATCTCCAATATATTTTGTTTTTCAGGTCTGGAGTGTTCCACTTTGTACAGAACTCAAGGGTCAAGCAGCTCTGCAGAATTGAGACAAATTCTTGAATGTGGTAAGTACCATTATCCATTTTACAGTACTATGAAGGGTTTGTAGTAATACTGATCACTTTTTTAAAACATGTAGCACATCTTGGTAAATTCTCAGCGTAGGCCCACTGTTGTATAGTGTTGTGGATCTACTTTGTACAGTAAAATGCAAGCATCCAAAAAAACCCAATCCAATAAATTGTTAACATTTTCTGGGAAGAGCCACAGGTAGTAAACTGGGGTGCAGACAGAAGTGCAGCTCTCTGCTGTAACTGAGAATGCTTTGCAGGAAGTGTTCTGAGTTACAGTGATCCCCCAGACCAAACAGAAGCTCATTGTTGGTTACAGGGGGTAGGAGAATCTAGCTACTGGCTGCAGCCTACAGTTGATTTCCTGTAGCAACAGACCCTGCTCCCTCCCAGCTGGTGCTGTTTTCAGAATGGGAGGGAGCAGAAGGCGCTCGTTCTAGGAGTTCTCTTGCTGGCACCAGAGGGTAGGGCCAGGTGTACAGGAGCCTCCTCCCCGTACCCCCCCCCCCGAGGTGGGGGGGCTCTAATACGTTCATTCCACCCTCCAGCCGGGGCTGGAAAAAACCCAGACCAAACTCCCTCCACGTGCTTTCTCCCCTCCCATTCTGAAAACAGTAACAGGCTGGGAGGCAATGCAGACAGTAGACACAAGTTACAGAAGATGCTCTGTTTTGAAACGTCTTCCTCTGAACCCTCATGCGATGGGGATTCAAATTTTACCCCCATTGGCTATTTTTAAGCAGTCTGCAGCCATGTACTTGTGTTTGGTCAGACAAACTGCTGTCTGTGGCCAGATTAGACAAACCTTGGCACTTCTGTCCATGCCCCTGCTAAACTTCAGAGCCACAGGCCAAGCATATTGCTGATCTAGGTGAAAAATAGTAGCACACAGCAACACCCAGTTGAACTGTGGAAGAGCAGTAGCTCTGCTTTTACAATGGCAGTACTCAACACTCTTGCAAGGTCTGCAGAAGTGTGCTCATGAGCTTCTTTTTACCAAGATGTGCATGAGACTGCAAGGGCATCCTACCAGTGAACAAGTCTAGAAAATGAAACGTTATGCTTGGTATTACCAAGAGCACAAAATATGCAAAATGAAAACAGGAATTTTCTCTACTCAATTTTAATAACGGAAGGTATTAAAAATGGATTGTTCCTTTAAATCTAACTGACATCATGGTTACTAATGACAGCAGTATGTATAGTAGTATTAATAATACAATTACTTGTTTTTTTCCAGTATTAGTAAATTCAGACTTTTCCTGCAAATTTCTTCCCCCATAAGCATTTTTATAGGGTTTTATGTCTGTCAGGAAAACCAACCTGGCTTGCAGTGACCAAGAGCACCTCAAATTTTACTTCTTGCTTCTTTTGACTTCTTGTATTCACCTATAATAGGTGAAATTCTATATACTGTATCACATTTTGAAAATGCTTGTTCATGTTCTTCAGTTTACTCACAAAAATATTTCCAGATTTGGGAACCCAAATCTCTAATTAAGAAACCAGTAGAAAAACTACATTTGTACCAAACCTGGATGTGTGTTGCTGCTTATTATATTTCTGTATATGCATAATATTTACATGTAAAATATAGGCCTGGTAAAAAATATCCAGGTGTCATATAACCTTGCAGAACTATAACAATTTACCTCTGTTGCAACAGGCATAAATTGCAGCATTATGTTATAAAGGTATTCCTTATATTATATGATTGGTTTACAAAAAAGCAAAAAGCAAAATATGTTTAGAAAAAATGGCTACGTCAGAAATTGTTTCAGTAAAGTCATAGCAACCCTCAGAATAGGCTACCTGTATGGTCCAAAACCAGGATGTTTATCAACAATTTACAGATCCACTTTACTAATGATATAATCTACTATCATCCACTATGGAGGCTAGCCACTAGAGGGGGACGTGGCTTACATTGTTTTGTGTTTTAAAACCATTTATTGGACCACACAGTGCTAATGAATATTTGAGGTATTGCAACATTTTCACACAATATATCCCTTGCTTGAGCACTTTAAATACCATATGCAAATGTCTAATATTTTGCTATTTATTAGTTAATTTCTGTATGACTGAAGGATGCAATCCCTGCACTTTATGATACCGCTGTACAATTTTGTGTCTTCTATGGGAAATGCTGCACATTGTATATTGTCTCAGCAAAGATGCATGGTTAGATGCCTCAAGATAATTCATACAAATTGTTCTTTGTAAATCAAATTTAGGGTGGTTGTTTCACTTTGCTATGAAATACTTTTAAGGCCCTACAAAATTCAGAAATATCTTATGTCTGGAAAATATTATTTTTCCTTCAGAGCTCTCTTCATTGGATTTTGACACAATTGACTTGCAGACCTTATCAGATGCTCTCAAGAGATATCTCCTGGACCTGCCAAATCCAGTCATTCCAGCATCTGTGTACAGTGAAATGATTTCTGTAGTTCAAGGTATGAATATAAAAGTGTTTTTACTTGCAGCAAGGAAAAAGAAGATTTCTTAGAATCTGAAGTCTGCAGCACACATCAGTTCACCCTACATCATATAGGGAAGGGTTTTATATACCACAGGAAGTTCCCAGATTAAAGGGGGTTTTCTGTACTCACAATGTATGAACTGTTTAGGTGATAAAAGTTGCTTAAATTCAGCCCAGGAGATGCCTTACTTATCCACATGCATATAAAAAAACTGTAAGAGATTACATGGTTTGATGCCTTAAAACAAGTAAAAATGACTAAGCAAGTGCCAGCTGAAAAAAAAATCAAGGACTTCTCTATACGTAGAAAGAAGCTAATTTTTAACTTTTTGTCAGTTCTGGCAAAGTAAACGTATCAGAGAACCTGGTGTTCTAAGGGACCATTGACAGTTATGGAATATGAAGCTTCAGAAACAGATGAGCCACAAACATCCTTCTGTCATGGTCAATTCAGATGAGCACACCTCACAGTTTTCAGACTGTTGGCCTAGTACTCTGCTCTTGCATGGTCTGGGGGCAGGATATTGTGGCTGGTAACCTTCAAAGTTAGAATAGCACCTGTGAGTTTTATCTACTGCATCTCAGAATTACCCAATCGTCTATGACGCTAAACACAAGACAGACTTCCACCAGTACATGCTGAACATGTTGCGGTTTTTACCAAACTACTGTCTGTTTCCATTTGACTTTTAAATAGTTGTTTTTTCTTTCACTTGAGTTCTTCACTTTTTCAGAAGAAGAAATGTTTCTTGTGAAGGACAGACCTTTTTTTCCTCTGTAAAAATTATGCTTCCAGGGGAACTGTTCATTGGCTTTATTTTACTTGTTGAATGAGTCTCTGCTGATATCAAGAGACTTTTATCTGTTTGCTTGCAGAAGTGCAGAGCTCCGAGGATTATGTTCAGTTGCTGAAGAGACTCATCAGATCTCCAAATACACCTCCCCAGTATTGGCTCACCCTTCAGTATTTACTGAAACATTTCCTCAGACTTTGTCAAGCCTCCAGCAAAAATCTTCTGAATGCAAGATCCCTCGCTGAAATTTTTAGCCCTCTACTTTTCAAATTCCAGATATCAAGGTATGTGATATATCGTGACTATTCTATACCATAAACATTAAATGTAACTTTTTAATACAGAGAAGGTAACTTAATAAATGAGCATGGAATTAATATTTATATCTTGCCTACGAACTACTTTCTGGACGGTGCTAATGTAAGCTTATATATTTTTTCCAACTCTTACTGTGTAATCAATATCTTGCAGCTCTGATAATGCTGAGCACCACATAAAAATCCTAGATGTTTTAATCACAAGTGAATGGAATGAAAGACAACCTGTACCAGGTAAAAAAAAAAAAGTTTATATTTTAAATGTTATTATTTATTGATAATTTTAAAATAACAGTAGGTTCGGGAAACATTAAATGTACATTTTATTTTCTTCAAGGTAAGCTTAAGGGCAAAAGTGCATTTAATAGAATGATTGTGGAATGAAGTAGATACACATTAGAGGCTAATTGGTTTTCAGGAAACTGTCTTTTAAATAAAATTGTTTTAGAATGAATAATTTTTGCAGATGTGTTTTTTAACCTTAGGAACTTTACTGTTTTTAGAAACTGCAGAAAGAATCAGGAATGTCAGATTTTGATGAGGCAATAAATATTTCCTTTTCTCTATGTTATTAAGCGTGGGCCAGGTTCTGAAGTTCTCACTGAATTTTCAGTCTTTCCAAGGGAAATTTCCCTAAAAGACTTGTACTTCTTGAAGACCATGTGTCTCTCTGTGTAGTTGTTTATATGTTTTTTAATCCAGATACGCTGAAAATATTGTCAAATTCTTATTCTGCAGAAAGTTGCTGCAAGAGGTGGGGGTACATTTGCATGCTTGAAGCCTCTTAAAACTTGAGCCTAGCACTATTTTATGCAACAGGCTGCATTTAAAATCAAATGTTATTTCTTTTCTTGATGTAACCGAGATAATATTGCTTGACTTGTGCAAAAGAGATTTTGCTGCTCTGCAGGCTGTGTTTCTCACTTCAGCTAAAGAAATATGTGTTTGATATGGAAGAACTGGAAGCCGTGGCTTCTAGTAATCCATTTTACAACTTATTTGCAAGTGGTACTTAAGGTGAGGAGAACCATTATGGACAAAATATTACACATGGTCTGGTGTTCCTACCTCTCTTCTTTTGAAGTACAATAAAAAGGTTACATAAGTAGGTGTTTGCAAGACTGGATTAGAATAGGAGTGCCTGGGTGCAGGCTCCTCAGAACAATAGTGCTATTCCAAATCCTCTTTTTTTTTTCCTTTTGCATTTCTATTTTAATGTGATCTTAAAATTTTGGGGGGAATGTCAAAAGTCTACATTACTTTTAGGCATGCACAAAGACAGAATTAAATGGAAGGACTCCGAACCTTAAGAACTGCTGGCCATATTTGTTCCAAATCGGAAAATAACTTGTGTTTAATTGAATCAAAGAACGATGTTTTTCTTGCCATGTTAGAGGCCTTGACAAATAAAATACATTATTAAATCTCATGAAGACTCAGAAACAGTAGCAGTGTGTGCTAAGACTGGTAAATTTGCAAGCACTTTTGATATAGAAATGTGGGCAGCTCTAGACTGGAAGGCTGGTCGTCATATAGCATAGGGACAAGAAAAAGTGATAGTATCTTAGGTTAGTTATTTAGATCACTTCGTTACATTTATTTAGATCACTTTGTTACATTGCATTATTAGCACTTAGCATTTAGAAACTTTGATGGAAAAATGTCAACATCCAGAACTGAAAAGGGACAGAGAGATTAGCAGTCAAATGATAAATTTGATTTAGAAGCTGGGATACGACAAGATTTTATTAAAAGACTTTAAGAAACACAGCTATGCCCATCAGACACTTTGGGTTTGTCCCTAGAATACCTTGCATCAAATTAGTAAAACCATATTTAAGAAACATCTTTTGAGGTAATTCATGTTTGGGGAGAGCAGTGTTAATTTGGAAAGTCCAGCAAGGCTTTGTTATAACAAATAGGATTTGTTATAAGAATAAAATTCTTACTTGTATTCATCAAGGTCCACACTTTGCAACAGGAAAATTCATACAGTGGATGGTATTCAACACATTATTGTTCTATTCATTAATGGATCTGTTTATGTATTTAGTGCATAGTTAAGCTTTTAAACCAAAAATGTCAAACTTGGTAGTTTATGGTTAGCTTCCCAGATCGCTTTTTCTGTACTGATGCTGATTTGCATGCATGAGTATTTTTCAA
This sequence comes from Crocodylus porosus, assembly GCF_001723895.1. Classification (NCBI taxonomy): domain Eukaryota; kingdom Metazoa; phylum Chordata; order Crocodylia; family Crocodylidae; genus Crocodylus; species Crocodylus porosus. Next base: position 44,992,967 of record NW_017728909.1, read on the forward strand.
AAGTTAAGCCTATGTCTTTGCAAGATTAGGATACAACTCTGTGCTTAATGAATGATCTAATTTTCCAAAGCTTGCGTGGAAGACTAAATTTTTCAAGAGTCTCTCCACCTTATTGATCTCAATGGGAGTTTCTGAACACTTCTGAAAATCTGGTGACTACCTAGGAACTGAACTCTTCTAAAAATGTGACCTTCCCTATAACCAAATTAGAAAACGTTGATTGCAAATATCTTGCTATATACTAAATTGAAACTGTTAAAATTATATTTCGTTATTAAATAGGGAGGAGATATTTGCAGCTTATCAGAGTGGGTAGTTTTAGCTTATATATTAATTTAAGAGTGCTTCTAACGCTTAAACAAATGTTCTGTAAAATGAAACTATAAAAACACAGGATTTATCTTCTGTTATATTTATATACAAATAATGTTTCCATGTTGTGCTGACTGTATGTAAGATGGCATCTCCGGTTGTATTTCCTTTATTTGGAGGGCATTTTTCCTTCCTGAAGACACAAAACTGGGGAATGTCATTTTTATAATGTTCAGAGGTATTCTGCATCAGAGTTGAAGTCTAAAAATGTCCTATCTCAAGCCTTTGTAAAGGATGTTCCCAGCTAAAATATCTGCTCTTCTATTAGGAACCACTGAATATATTTTCACCAGTTGGGTAAATAGTTGTCTGTGAATGCAGGGGACTGGATTTGATGTCCTAGGAAGCTCTTTCCAGTTCTCTGTTTCTATGGAAAACTGTACCCACTGTCAAAATTAATTTCTATTTCATAGATTTCATAGACATTAGAGCTGTAAGGGACCTCAGAAGATCATGGAGTCCAGCCTCCCCCCACCCCAATGTTGCAAAAACATCAAGTTAAAGGGGCTCTTTCATAATATACTCTGTATCACGGCTTGAGCTTCCAACTCAGGATGATGCAAGATGTTAAACTAAAGGAAGATTCTTAGAAAAATAAAGGATAACTTTCAACAACTTTAGTTTTAATCTAAATATTCTGAGCAGATTGTAACAACCGCTGGGTCAGTGGGTGCCACTCCTTTTTAGGAAGACTGCCATAAATTAGCCCTATACCATCCCCAAGTGTCACTCTTTTATCCTCTTCTCCTGTCTGATCTGCTGCTCTGTTTTCTGTTCCACACCCTGTGCCCCCTGCACAATCTACTGCTCTGCTTTCTGCTTCCTGCCCTATAGCTTTCTGTTTCTCGTTGTGTGCTCCCTCCTTGATCTGTTGCTCTGCTTTCTGTTCCCTGCCATATCTGCCACAGTGCTGCTGCCTGTCCCCTTCTCACTCTGCCACATTTCACACAAACTGCCTGGATCACTCGTGGCACATGCTGCAGTTTGGCCGCCCCTGCCATAGAGTATGTAAATATTTTAGCTGCTCTGGGCTTTTTAATGCAGATACTCCTTTTTATGCAGCATTGAGAAGTAAGGAGACTAGAACTTGGTTGCCTTATTTGTGTGCTTATGTAAGGCTTCTGTAGCAAACATAGAGTTACTTCCTAGGTCCATGTGCTGCACAACTGTGTAATGACTTGTAATCTGTCAAGATACCCAACACAAAGCAGAGATGTTTTTATTTGTGTTCTGAGAACTCAGTTTAACTACACACAAAAAGTGCCAAATTTAAATACATTTTGGGTATAACTGAAATTTTGTGAAGACAAAGTAATGTTGCAGGAGAAGGGCAATTAGAAACATGGTTGGTGGTTTGAGTAATTATTAATTAGGTCTGTTTTCTGTATTATATTGTCCCTATCTAGTTTTACTTAACCAATCTGCTTTTTTCTGATTTAGAATTGGTAGGTAACGTGGATAGTTTATCTGTCGCTTTTTACACTGAAGCTTGATGAACTAAACAAATATAAAAAAAGATTTCAAGGAGAAAATTGCTGTTCAAGTCTCTGGGAATTTTGGTATTGAATTGATGAGTATATGATCAGGAAAATGTATGGAATCTTTAGGCATGAAACAGTAGTGCTTGGACAAAAATACTTTAACTATAGCACAGATTAAAATACCATCAAGTATGTACTATTTGATATTTCCATATTTTAAAAGAGAAGGTGGGACTTGTGCTTTAAGGGTTTTCAGGTATAAAGGTCTGATGATTTCTTCAGTTCAGTTTGGTGAGTTTGGAATGACTGGGTTTTGATTCTAGGCTGTTCATCTCAATTTAATTAAAATCCCAGCTTGTAGATAACCAATCAGAAAAGATGTCTTTTATTGTAAAGTATTAAAGCCTTTAAGTGTGAAGGGTCAGATTTTACTATTTATAGGGTCAGAGATGAGGTAATGACACTTTCTTTTACTTCTCTTTCCCATATATAGTTAGTCACCTACTTAAACTTTGGTCATAAAAGTGTTAAGGGTTCAGGTAAATACCAAATACTATTTTTCAATAGTTAATACATTAGCACGACTTTTGGCATGTATTAGTAAATAGGTCAGGCTGTAAATTCTGGTAATTATTTCTGTTTAGTGCCATTATAGAGCAGGTAATGAAAAACCCCAATTCTGTTTCCCTTGAAATCAGTGGCAAAGCTCCCTTTGGTATCAGCTGTGCAAAATAACCCCCACAGTTCTTACCTGTATTATATTGTATAAAATAATATTTAAGAGTACTATCAGCTGTCAGTATTTTGTATATGGTATCACAAGTTTAGCTTAAATACTCCTGGTAATTCGACACTATTCCTAAGAATAGTTCGGCATATGCTGAGAAGGTAATAATAGCACATTTATTTTTGACCTTTTTTTCCCCACAGTTGTAGCTGTTTTACATTCTGCACTTCATCCAGCAGGGGGCTCTCTTTCTAAGCTAATAAAAATCATGAGTTTTTTTTTTTCATAAGCTTCATTTATTAAAGAAGAAAAAAATATTACTGATTTAATCTCCAGCCTTGGCAATACTAAGTTCTCTTGTTTAAATTTTGATGCTAGTGCAGAGTTTGTTCCTCGATACCTGGTCGAAGCTATTTGGTAAAACAAAGTGTGTGCTACATGATCAGGAGTTTGTACAAATGAATTACTCAACCTTTTGGTCTCTTCCGTCTCCCACTTCCTGCGTTGTATTAGCGTTTTTGAGGCACAAATTGCTTTACCTTCTTGGAAGTAATAATTAGTATGATCACAAAAAACAGTAGAAATTTGACTTTTTTCTGTAAATTTGTAAAGCTGTAGGTCTGATGAATGCAACTCGAGTTAATGCAGCTTTTAAAACTAAGGCTCAAATACATCTATCTTGTGCAAATACCTTGATGTGCATATACATATGTCAGTACGCAAACTGCAGTCTGATCAGTGAGGTGAGGTGAGAACTCAACTTTGCGTGGGTTATTAAAAACTCGACAGCAAATAGGAAGAGCCCTTTTCTCCCCAGCACCAGCTGGGGTGATGAGGAACAGTGGTAATAAGCTGATGGAGAATAGGTTTAGGATAGAGATCAGGAGGCAATATTTTACAGGTTGGGTGGCCAGAATCTGGAACCAACTTCCCAGGGAAGTGGTCCTCGCCCCTATCTTAGGCAAATTGAAGAGGAGGTTGGACGATCACCTGTCTGGGGTCTTGTGAACCCAGCATTCATTCCTGCCTGTGGCAGGGGGTCAGGCTAGATGATCCGTTCAGGTCCCTCCTGACCCTACCTGCTATGAAACAGACTAGCCATATCAGCGTCTATCGCCAGGAAAAAGTGTGACAGCTTAATCTTGCCTGTGTGCAAGTAGTAGTACATGTTTAAAATGGTAAATGTTTCACAGCTATAGCTGATCCTGTTTGAGAATACCGTGCTATACTGTAGCTAACTGATGGGGCTTGTGTACTGCATGCTGTGTTTTTCCTTTTGAAGAGTGAAAGGGTGTTTCCAGATGAGTGCACACGTGCAGTTTGAGGCACTGCAAAACTCATATGGCAAATGTGCAACTCTGCGCCACGCTGCTAATGTGCAGTGCAGTGCTAGAATTTGATAGTGATATGTCCCAGTACCAAAAAAAACCCCAAAACAAAAAACCTGCCACAAAAGTCAGGGCAGTGCACATGGCAGCAGCATGCACCACCAAAAACAGAGCCTGGCCATCCAGAGCCATACTCTGGCTGCCAGCCAGGCTCCAAGTGGCTAAATCAGTGCCCCCAGGCCCCCAGGTAAGGCTGCTGGAACCAGCACAGGTGTTGACCCTTGCCTCCCCTACCCAACCCCAGATAATTTGGCATGTCAGAGTGCATGTGCAGGGGTGTGCCCTGGGGCACAAAGTAGCAGTACAAATATGCAAACACACACCTCTGCATATGGGGATGTGCCCAAAGTGTCATCTCCTGCTCTCTGTGTCAGCCCAAAGACCAGGACTTCTTTGATAATGCCTCAAACTGCAGCTGTGTGCAGCATTGTCCAATAAATTATTGTGGTTCCATGTTTGTTGTGTTTAAATCTGTTATAGTGTGCATATTAGTTACTGTGCTCGATCAGTAGTGCAGAAAGACATTTTACTATCCCAGTTAGAAATATGTTGTATTTTTTCCAGGCAATGCTGCTTGAAAGGGCACCCAGAATTGGTAGTTCAGTTGGTAACTGTGTGGCAAGAAAAGGAAAAAAATAAGTAAAGGAATTTTTTTGCAGGTAAAATTATTTAATTGATAAACGAAAAGATCAAGCCATTTTTTGGGAGGGAGGAGAAGAGGGACAGAAGAAGCGAGTTGCGTTTCCCTATTTAGTTGCAGGGAATTTGTGTACTTTCTTTAGTTTAGGATTTTAGGAAGCAACATTTTGCAATAACAGTTTCAAAAGCAGAGGAGATTAAACTGACCTTGAGGAACAACAGCTAATTTAGGAGAGATGAATTATTTCAAGCTAAAAGAAACAAAGCTATAAACAACTTTCCTCCTTCCTTTCAACAATTCTTTAGCTCTTATTTTCTTTCTACATGCACTGAAATGAATCAGGAGTACTTAAGGTAAAGGTAGCTGGTCAGTGGCAGTGATGGGGGAAATGGTTTCTTTTCTCTCTTGCATCACCAAGTACACACTCCACCACACATTAGATAAAGAAAATTAACCAAATCACTTCCATGCTCTTTGCAACTACCTTTTTTCCATCAGCTAATGAAGAGAATACACTTTACATATTGGAAAACGGCACAGATGGATGCACTTTTTTCTAGTGTTATTGGTTGATATTAATCCTACTAAACAGTTTATAACTTCATTCTAAGGGTCGTCAAGTGACACCTGTATTTGTGGTCCTGTGTAAGTGTGTGGAAGGTGATGCAATGCATGCAAACTACTTTTGAACTGGGCTGTTCTGAAAGGTACAGAATTCGACAAGGAAGGCTTTGATTCTATTTTTTCTGAAGTAGCTCAGCCACTTCCTGTATTTGGCTGTTCATAGTGCTTTTCTTGACAGTCAGTTACTTCAATACTGCTCTCAGCAGCCAGTTACAGAGACTATTTTAAGTCTACTTACAATGGTCTTCTCATTTACTTGGCTAAAATGAGAAAGTTAGTCCTGCATTGGCCACTTGTTAGCTGATGACAACTTTTACTTTGACATTGGCTCCCCCTCCCCCACCTGAAATCCCTGGCTCAGCAAATATTTGAACCTGCCCGAGTTAATCATGAAACCGAGATCTTTATCTGAGAGACGTGCAAGCTACTGGGGTTTTTTTCTGGTCTTTTTCTTTACAGTACTAGAATCAGGTTCACTTTTTAATGATGAACTAGAAAAGAGTGGATACCCTCTGCACAGCACAGAGCATTAATCAGTTAAGAATAGAAGAGGAGGCTTGGATGTTTCTGACTTCATGTTTCAGCTCTTTCTAATGGATTTTATGGAGGATTAATTGGAAGACCTTTTTTAGAACTGAATTTACCTATTTTATATGAAGAAGTCTCTGAAAGGAATTTTAGAAAGGTTTCTATGAGAAAGCATTGCTAAAATTTTCAGGTTATTCGTACAAGGTTACAGGGGAGGGTGGCAAGTATTTGCAATGCATAATTTACAAAGTAAGTGGCTTTGAATTTGTATGTATTTCTCCCCAACCCTTTTTGAAAGTGCAGTATCATTATATTTTCTCTCCCTTACTACAGTTAATCTGCTGGTAGAAACTTTCTAGTTGTAACATGTTTAAACGGAAGTCAGTACCTAATCTAGGTTATTCTGGAGTAATGGAAAATCACCTGTCTGTCACTGTCCTGCCTGTTCTGGTTTGCCATATAGTGTCACAGCCAGCTAGACGAGTTTGGGCTGAACAAGAACCTGATTGTACCAGTGTGACAGTCTGAAATTTGCCAGTGGTAAATCCTGGGCACATATTTTTGGTGGCAGCAATATTTTAAATAGATTTTATAGTTAAAATTGTACTAACCTACTAGTAGACCTGCGTGTAACAATGCATTCTCTGTCAGAAATCTTTCAAAAGCTAATTTAAACATTGTACTTCAGCAACTCAACTGTTTGGATAACAGATGGGCTAAACCCTCAAGTTCAATGTTTGGACTTGTGTCTGGGATCATCTTCAGTATCTTGTTACACTATGCAAATGGAAGGCATCTTAAGAGCATGTCTACCTAAATGGGGTGGGGAGAGTCTTCTTCAAAATGGGTTAAGGAATTATCACATAATGAGAAACTACTATTTACATTTATTGCTGATGATGGCACTGTAGGTATTTCCTTGTATGTTAACTTCTCTAAAAGGATGACACTATGGGGGGTGGGGGGCTTATTGTGATTGGGGATAGATGTGCATGCCATATTTGGGAGAAGTAATTTTTAACTAAATGAAATATTCCATTTTTAGTTATATAACAGGTACTTTTGTAATCTGCATGCATGTTTAACCCAACTCAAAAGGATTTCTTCAGATGGTTGCACTGTGAATTGCACAGTCATTTACTCTTTTTTGCTGTTTTGGTTTTTGTTTGTTTTTGCCCAGATAGACTATAACAAATATGAAAGTATTCATGATTACTCTGCATAGCAACCCACTGTGTGATGAACAGTATATAGAGCAGATGATTCTCTGGTGGAGGTTGAGAGAGTAATAGTCCAGTATTTTTTAAGTATGGTTGGGAAGGAATACTTTTAAATAACAGAAGGCTTTTGATGATATAAAGTAGACTGAAAAAAAGAAACTGACAAGGGCCAGTGCTTCAGAAAATAGCCAGCACAAATACCTTGATGAGAAAAGGTCAGAGAGAGGATGTGAAAAGGCAGACTAAATCTTCTGGACAAGCTTTATATATTCAGAAAAATCATTTTTTCAGGATCTTGCTTAGTTTTGAATCACTTCATTGAATTAAAAAAAAAAAAAAAGCCCTCATTAACATCTTTAATCCAAGGAAAAAATATTTGGCTTCTAGCTTTGAAAATTAATTAATTCCAATTGATTAGCAATTGTATTGAACTATAAAATGCTACTGGAAATATGCCTCACTCCAGTATGTTTATATAATGGCATCAAATCATTGTGACTATTTAGAAGTTTAAACTCTGCGCTGGGTAGAAATATGAATTTTTTTTCATTCCATGTCTGGGGTGCAAGATGTTTTTTTCTTTAAATGTATAAAATGTACAGTCAGTACAAAAAGCTTCTAAAGAATTTTGATTGGTGATCTTTTGCCAACCTGCCTATCTATAAACCAAGATTGGGAGGGGGGGGGGTGTGCTAAAGAGCTACGTGCTGCAGCATATCAGCCTTTGTCAACCTGCCAGCAGTGGACTGTACCATGCTGCAAAGAGCCAGAAAAATGAAATAGAAAGCTAAGTAAGGAGAACATCCTCAGTTTATTTGTATATATCATCAGCTTTACGTTGGAATTCTGCTAAATGTCGATTCTTTCTGAAACTGAAATTGTTTTAAAATTAGTGTAAAACAAAATGATGAAACAGGAGTGGTCTGGTGACATTATTTTGACATGATTGGCTGAGGATTATGATGTAATAGGTTACAGTGCAGCCCCTTATAGGTTTTAAAATGAATTCCAAGACACCATTACAAAGAGAGCCTGACTCTTTTCTTATAACTGAGCTTACTCACTGAAACTCATAGAAATGTACAACACTGTTTGGAATATGGAAGAACTGGATGTAGAATATTCTAAAGCAGATATAAATTGTGGCACAGACTTGATGTTTTACATAGAAATGGATCCACCAGGTAAAACTGCAGTCTTATTACAGAAGACTAGTTCATTTGGGTCTTTATGATTGCTGCTACAAAATCCTCCTCAGACGGTTAAGATTTACTTTCTTTGATTGATATTAATATCATTTTTGTCATAAATTGGGATTAAATTGTTTTTAGTGCATGGGAGTAGCAAATAGAATCATAACCTGTAGTAATACCTTTTTGCTAACTTAATCAGAATTGAACAGAACTGAGGTGTTTTGGTTTTGATTTTATTCTCTCATATATATAGTTGGTTTTGTTTGTTTACAAACTAAGTGTATTGCATATATTTTCTATTTTTTCTCCTGTTATGATTAACAGGAGATCCTATAATAACACTTTGTATTTCCTATATCAGTGATTTACATATCAATGTACAGGCTGGCTTTTAAAATCTATCAATATTAACTGAATTCCTGATGTTGCATCCGTTATAATAGGAAATTTAAATTGTTTTACTGCCTTGACACACTTTGCAGTACTGACATTGTGTTTTGCATCCAAGCACACAGTCATGTACAGAAACAATGTTGTGCTTACTATGAAACTGAAAAAGCTTGCTGGATTTTTAATCCTTATTCCACTGTTGCCCCTCTTTGCTAGTAAGTCAGAAATGCTGCAGTATCTTCTTTGGCACCCACTGGTCTATGTATGCAGCTTTGACATTGAGAAAAGGGGATGTGGTTTTCAACCAGCCTTGGCATTTGGAACATCATTTATCCTGTAGAATACTAAGATTAACAGACAGAATATTTGGGTCATAGATACGTTTCTTGAAGTGGTTTGTGATAAATCATTGTATAAAATGCTGTGGAGCAGAGCAACCCAATTCCTCCTCTTGCAACATACAGCATTGCTGTGGGTTTGCTGCTTTTTGTTACCTACACCAGCTCTTGTGCAAAAAAGAAAAAAGTTCTTTTGCATCATTAAATGGAAGAAAAAAATAAAGAGGAAGATTTATGTGTTTCATAATTTATTATAGGTGAAGATGGTCGTTCTCTGTAGAAGGTGGGATAAGGTGAAAATAAACTTTAGTTTAAATGTTTTTGGCCAGAAAATATTTTCAGGAGTTGTGTTTTGTTTGAACTGTAATTATACCTAACAAACGCAAGTCTTTTGGTATAATACAGCCTTATTATGCAATTAAGTTTGTTTTCAGTTAAATACCTTTGATTTATTTGGTATCTTCCACAGCTGCCAGTAAGGGAAACCTGTACTTTGCAGTCATTCCATTTTCTTCCAATGCTGTGATTTTTGTTTTCATTCATACAATGATTTATACTTTTAAGGTACATACTGTTTAATTTATACCTGGATTACAAAGAGATTTTTTTTCTCATCTGCAGCATTGCCTCCTAAACCCCCAAAACCTAGTACTGTAACTAACAACGGTATGAATAACAACATGTCATTACAAGATGCTGAATGGTACTGGGGAGATATCTCAAGGTAAGCCTGCTAAAGGATTGTATTTGCTATGTTCTCTGTATGTTACACTTGAGTATAGAAAAAAAATACTGTGGTATTGGGAGCCATTTTCAGGACACTTTCCAACGTAAACATACCATAATTGGTCTTGTTTCAAAGATGACTAAAAAGTTATTGGCAGTCAGAATGTAATATGCGTAAAATATTTTTTTCTGGTAATTATTCTGTTATTTTAAGATATGTATGAAACACTAGAATGAAAGGATAACATCGAGAACCAGCAATTTTCCCTCCTCTTATGCCCAAGACCAAAACAGTGGGCACAATACTACTTTGATAATCAAAGTGCCATATATAAGCAACATTTCTAACCTTACTATATATAGGTAGACTAGACTGCCACTGCATGCTCCAATTGTTCAGGCTTGTATGAACAAGTATGAAGAGCTTTTCATAAATACAAATCTGTTCTAGCAGTGGGAGGGAGGGTATTGGGTGCAACATATTTTATGTTCCATTTGTCCACCAGCAGAACTATGACTGTCACTGTTAATTTGTAGTTAGAGACTGCTGTTGAAATACAGCAAGAATATCATTTTTTTAAAAATCAAATGATAAGGAAGAAGGGAAAAAATGATTAGGAAGAAATGACTGGCAGGGTTGCTAAAATCATTGGTTACTTTTGCTTTCATTTTAGGGAGGAAGTAAATGAGAAGCTTCGAGACACTGCTGATGGCACCTTTCTAGTACGAGATGCTTCTACCAAGATGCATGGAGACTATACGCTCACACTAAGGTTAGGCAGATTCTGATATTTCACTCTATGCTGTTCTTTAGACTGAAGTGTCTTGTGTGTAGCTGACTGTTCCCAAACTTTATTTACAGGAAAGGAGGAAATAACAAATTAATCAAAATATTTCATCGAGATGGGAAGTATGGCTTTTCCGACCCATTAACTTTCAACTCTGTGGTTGAGCTAATAAACCACTACCGGAATGAATCTCTAGCCCAGTACAATCCTAAACTGGATGTAAAATTACTTTATCCTGTATCCAAGTATCAGCAGGTACATTTTTTTGGTTTTCACTTTAAAGAAAAATCATTATAAGGTGAAGAATCATTCAGTATGGGAAGACTGCAAATCAGTTGCTATTTGGGGGAATAAAATGGATTTAAAAAAACATGTTTTTTTCAAGAAAATAAACTATATAACATTGTGCATAAATACTGAAAACACTAAATACTGAAGTTAGCAAATAAGAAAATAAACGTATTAGAGTAAATAAACAGCATAGTTATTAATGATGAATTACATTATTTTCAGCAGAATGTTGCATATTAGCAGTGCAAAACTGCTTTTTGTGCTTAGCATCATTTCTACTGTCCATATTGTGGACACATTAAATCCATTGCTTCTCCATATTGCAAAAAGATATATGATGTTATAGTGTTATGTTATGCTCTAAATGTCAAGTTTTTTTGTAAACTGATTTTATTCTAAGATTTTGTAATATGTAATTGTGTGTTTGTTGGATTTAGTTATATATATTTCGTTCTGCTTATTGTCTCAGGATCAAGTTGTAAAAGAAGACAGTATTGAAGCAGTGGGAAAGAAATTACACGAATATAACACTCAGTTCCAAGAAAAGAGCCGAGAATATGACAGACTCTATGAAGACTACACCAGAACATCTCAGGTGAGCTGAATTATCCTTGAAACAAAACTGAAAAAGAGCAAGATTTAGACAGTTGTTGATGTAAACCGTCTTTGTAACTCTGAGTTGCTTTCTTTGTTCTGTTATTTTCTCCCCCACTCACCCACCCCCCTGAAGAGAAATTGGCTGATAGAATAGTTCAGTAGGTTGGAATAGCTTACTCATGGCTGAACCATCACCCTCTCTGCAATATAACCCTGTCCTTTGGGGCCCACTCCTGCATCTACTTCAGACACAGAACTCCCATTGGCTTGGCAGCAATTCTGCATACTGGCTGCTTATGAGATCAGGCTGTCAAGCCTTGAAGGCATGATAAGCACAGTACTTTTATGATTTATTTGGGGCAAAAGAGATTTCACATATATTGGGGCGGGGGGTGTCTGACACCTAGAAACAGCAAAGAAATAGACAGCAAACACCCTTTCTCTCTTACATTCTGTTATCTTAACCAAGAACTAACAGAGCCTTGCAGTGCCAAGAGTGTGATACTGCTCCACAGTTCCTGGATGATGATCGCCTTCTAAAACCCACATGAATTGTATTGTAAAAAAAAAAAGGGGGGGAAATTTGAGGTGTACTGAGGGGGGTCTGAGTAGCGCCACTTTGGTATTTCAAGAGCGCCAACTGTGTCTCTAAAGACCTAGTTTGTACTGAGTCTAAATGAAGAACATGGTCAGAAAGCTCCAGTCATGTAAATAAAACTAATGCGTGTTTAAAAGAAAGGTTGCAAGTAACGCTGCATCCTTTCCTGGAAAGCAGCCTCATTGTAATTTCATTAAAGCTTCTTTTCCTATATCAGACAGGTCTACAAACCATATATAGTCTGCATTAGGGCTACTAAAGTTTAGTCAAGGTATCTTACTCCTTTCCAGTGATACAGGCCAATAAACCACCTTTTCAGTTTTCCCAGATCTGTAATGGTAATTATTTTATTTTCAGGAAATTCAAATGAAAAGAACAGCTATTGAAGCATTTAATGAGACCATAAAAATATTTGAAGAGCAGTGCCAGACACAGGAAAGATACAGCAAGGAATACATTGAGAAATTTAAACGGGAAGGAAATGAGAAAGAAATACAAAGGTTGGTACCAAAGTTAGCCCTTTAAAAATGTGCAGGATCTGGTTAAAAAAAAAAAAGTGCAACCTTTGTAATTGTATAGACCAAAAGCAAGATTCTTAGTTTACAGTTAAACAGACCTAAGCAAAATAAATCTCAAATGGGATGGATGGGGTGAGAGTTTGCAAAATTTGTAGCTAAATCTTGGAAAATAAATTTTGTGTTGGATACTCATAAGTGAAATTAGCAAAGCTAATTGAGGTAACAGGACCTAACAGAAACACTAAACCTAATTCTTCCTTTCAGAATTATGCACAACTATGAAAAACTGAAGTCTCGAATAAGTGAAATTGTGGACAGCAGACGCAGACTGGAAGAGGATTTAAAGAAACAAGCAGCTGAATATAGAGAGATTGACAAACGTATGAACAGCATTAAACCAGACCTCATACAGCTGAGAAAGACAAGAGACCAGTACTTGATGTGAGTACAATTATTGATTACAAAGAATTTAGATAAGGCTTTTTTCAACAATGTTCAGGTTTCTTTTTCCAGAGACAATTGTATAAACCTGTTTTTAATTATTTTTAGGTGGCTAACTCAAAAAGGTGTTCGACCAAAGAAGTTAAATGAATGGCTTGGCAATGAAAATACTGAAGAGTAAGTGCTGAAGGAATCGAATATTCCAAATACCTCAAATAATTTTATCCAGCAAAATTAGCTTAAGCATATCTTTTTAGGCACAGTAGTAGTTGGAACTGCTTTGCACCTGGCAACTTGTTTATTGAGACTGTTGGGAAAAGCACAAAGTTATTTCTCTTTTTCTAAAGGATACATCACCTTCCATACACCCTTCAAGAAATGTTTGGTCAGATGGGTACGGAAAGGAGCTAACCGCTCTTTACCTTGTTTTACCTATCTGTAAAATGCAGACTGTGATAAATCACAGGGGTATTATGTGGCTAAAACCTCTAAGAACCTCTAAAGAATTCTCAATTTCAGAATGCTGTTGGCTGTATTATGTCAGCAACTACCACCAGAAATGGATATAATAGTATAGTCAGTCAGCAAGTAGTCCTGCTCTGCTTTTATACTCAAATATGATTCATCTGTGTAGTGCACTACACTACAACTTTAAGTTTTCCTTGCTAGTAAAACCTCAGGTTTCTGCTCAGTTTGTTCAAATTAAATTCCAAATGAGCATAACTAGAAAGCCAGAATCTCCATCTCTGAGAACTGGTTATAGTTTTATAGCAGAAGGAATGCAATTCAGGAAAATGGTGTGTGAAGAGATAAGGGAGCCTAGATGGCATGCACCAGGAAGGAGAGAGCAGAACTTAGGAGTTTGTATTCTACGTGTGGACATTGGCATCTGTGTCCCAGACCGAGGGTCCTTAAAAACAAAAAATTGGGGATGAAGGTAACACCCTATTTACTCTTTAAAAAAGAGTCCACCGAATTGAAAAGCTGATATTTGCTAGCCAGATATATGTGGGGGAGGGAGGGAGCAGCTGTGCAGCCGGGGGGCCTCACCTTGGAAAAAAGTTCACTCCCACTATCCTACAGCCATCAGCTTCTGGGAAAGAGGTTGGGTTCTCAGACTTCTCCCAAAGCGCTGCACTTGGAGCCCACTTGAGGGCTCACACTTCATACCCACTATTAGCCATGACTATGAAACCACTGAGAGAGGGGGGAGGAAGGAGCCCTCTGTTACAGCTGCTGGAAATGTGTGGGGTGGGAAGGGCCACTATTGGCCTTTACTATAACCAGGTGGTGTTCTAAGAAAGAGGAAAGAGAATTCTCTGATGTTTCCCCTTTTTGCACCAAGATGCGCCTATGAATAAAGTGCCTGTCTTGAGTAGTGCACATAACTTTCCCAAACAGCTGTGTGATCTTGATCTGATTCTTGATTGTTCCACTGATTCCAAAGAGTTACAACTTTCAGCATTGAATTCACTGGTTGCCAAAAGTATGAGCAGCAGCAGTTGTACTAAAACACTTAGTGCAACCTCTGGAAGATAGCACTTCATCCATTTGTATTGCTTTTAGATTCACATGGGTAGCTGTCACAATAAGGGTTAGACATTTCATTTAATTTTTTATTAAAGTTTACAGTTTTCAGATTTTTTTTATGACATGTATCTCTGCACTCACCAGAGCAGAAGCCAGGGGCCAAGGAAATGGGAATTCAAATCTAGAACAAAGTGATTTGAGGGAAAGAGTTGCCTATACACTTAGTTTTTGCTCTGAAACACTGCATCATCCTTGTTTTATTTGTACAGCCAATACTCCATGGTGGAAGATGATGAAGACTTGCCCCATCATGATGAGCGAACGTGGAATGTAGGAAATATCAACAGAAGCCAAGCTGAAAATTTGCTGAGGGGAAAACGGGATGGAACATTCCTTGTTCGGGAAAGCAGCAAACAAGGCTGCTATGCCTGCTCTGTAGTGTATGTATCCTGATAATTTTTTGCATGGTTTTTGAAGTTCACGGTGACTGTGACTTCAGATTTTCTGTGAGGCACTGAATTAGGCTAGGGACAGAGATTCCCCATTGCCTTTCATGGGGGTGGATCAGGCTACCAGGTGCAGGGTCATCTCCCCTCACTGCTGCTCATCTCCCTCCAGCAGAGCTAAGTCCTGTGGACCCCCACAAAGAGGCCTTGTAGACAAGGGACAGGAATAAAGGCATGAAACA
This sequence comes from Crocodylus porosus, assembly GCF_001723895.1. Lineage (NCBI taxonomy): Eukaryota > Metazoa > Chordata > Crocodylia > Crocodylidae > Crocodylus > Crocodylus porosus. Next base: position 45,008,045 of record NW_017728909.1, read on the forward strand.
GCTCCTGGATCCTGAGTCATTCAGTCCTTTGTACCTTCTGCCTACCAAAGCAGAGGCTAAAGCATGTTACAATAAGGATTCTGGTTAAATTAAGATATTATTCCTAACCCAGAGCACTACTGCTCTCTACATTTACCAACATTTTATTATTTCCTGCCAGTTTTCTCAAGCTGAGCTTTGTTTCATAATATTTCAAATTTACTGACAACCTACAAACCACCTCTTGTTTTCTTGTTTCTCTTTAGGGTGGATGGCGAAGTAAAGCACTGTGTGATAAACAAAACGCCAACTGGGTATGGATTTGCAGAGCCATATAATTTGTACAACTCCCTCAAAGAACTGGTGCTACATTACCAGCACACATCCCTGGTGCAGCACAATGACTCCCTCAATGTCACACTAGCCTACCCGGTATATGCACAGCAGAGGCGATGAAGACCTTGATACCTGGGTTTTTTAAAAAAAAAATGCAACAACATTGAGGCCTCAGGAGAGAGAGAAGGCTCCTTTCAACTTAAGTGATGAAGTTGAGCTGCAGTATCAAAGCTGTCTGTCTTCAGATGGAACTAGAGCTTTCTTCGCAACTGCAGAGGGAGAGATCACAGTATTAAGCTGTGAATGAATGTTTCTAATCTAAAGTGCTTTTTATTAAGAGAAAAACACGAGAGAGAGAAATGCTAAACCTGTCTCCCTGCAGGGACATAGAGGCCTTTAACCATGGTGCTTGTTTACGATCTCTTTGAAGCTTTACCAGCTAAAATGTTGGATTCTGCAGAGCCACGGTGTAACAGGTCTTTGTAATTCAGTTAACGGAATTTCTCGGCTGTGACCTGGTTCGGATTTGGTGTTACAGTACTCAGTGGATCCAGACACGCAGCATTGTGGAGTTTTGGTTTCTGATGAATGATATGTAGCAGAATGGCACTTTCGTTTATAAGGGACACTTTAAAAGGACTTCAGTTACAGTACGTTGTTCAGAAGAATTGATGTAATAAAGTGCCAGGAAGTTTTTGTTTAGACATTTAAAATCCTGTTTTAAGAACATATTTAAGACTGAAGAAAACAGGACTTTCAATGGCATACAGTATATAATAATGTACATAATCCTGGATGACTAACTATCGTTGGTGGAAAATATCAATACCAAACTGCTTCTATTTTCTCTCTTCTGTTTGCTGAAAGCTGAATCCTTAGCCTGTGCTATGCAATACTGAATTTTTTTAGGCTGTAGTTCTCTGTCAAGTGTACCTATAGGCTAAGCTTTTTTCTGTTTTTCTTTCTCCTTTTTTTGCCTGAAAATGTTTTCCTGATTATTATTTTTGTTAATATTCACTTTGTTGGGTTTTTTGTTTGTTTTTTTGGTTTGTTTTATAAATGTACAGGATGCCAGAAAAGTTGGCCTCAAAATTGAAACTATGAAATATTTTACAGTTTTCTTTGTATAGAATATTGAGCTGCAGGCTCAATGTTTAAAAAGTTCATAATTTTTTTGACTAAGTATTTGTTGGGCAGTGCCTGATAAGCTTCAAAGCTGCTTTATTCAATAAAATATATGAACATTACAAAGTATCATTGAGTCCAACAATATTGTTTCAAGAATATCTTTAGAATACGGTACCATGCTGTTTGCTTTGTAAAGGTTTTTGGACTTTAGTCTAGATTGTCTTTGTGTCTGGAAGAAGAAAAACGTGTATCCATTTCTGATGGTTACTGTAGAAAAACAAATGAAAAATTGGATACTAGAATAGTCCATTTTAATTTCAAAATTAATACATGTAGATTCTTCATAGCAAGTAAAATGTCATCTTAACCTACCTTGGTAGACTTTTTGTTGGCATGTCAAGGTACTTTTCTTTTCATATGAAGGAAGTTTCTCTAGAGTATATGTGTAAGATTCCCAAGTTTATGCAGAACAGCAAGCTAATTAAGAGCAGGAAACCTTGCTTTTATAAAACGTTTTTGGGCTTTCCAGAATTAACATTCTATAGTTTTTCACAAATTTATGAACCGAAAGGTATTTTCACCTTCAGGAAAAAAAATAAAATTTCAGGTACCAAAGAGTTGTAGGGTTTCTATTCAGTGAAAAGAAACAAATGTCAGAGTCCCACTAACCAAAAAGATGTAGAATTATTTTCTGTGGTGGCCTCCAATTGTTTTCTCATTATTGTCCCTATCAACACACACAAACTTGTGCTGCTACTTCACATATCATAGATTAACGAAGCAGTTGATGGATGTGGGGAATCCTAAAGGTTTTTAGTCTAGCCGAATAGCTGAGTCTGTTCTTCAGTTAAGATGCAAGTAGAACATCCATTATTACCTGAAAGAATAGAGCCCATTGAGTTCTTTGAGTACTGACCGTACTAGAAATCTCTCTCTTAAGATGAAGTCTGTATTTAGAAATTTTTACTTTTAGGAAACATTATAAGAAAATTAGTTTATCACCCATAGTTTCTACATTACCATTCATTTCTGAGGCTGTGAGGTTTTCATTTTTATTTTATAAGCTTATTGACTTTGCTTTTCTCTGGAATTTTCTTACTTGAACCTAGTTTTTCATGTCAGAGAGCAAAGTTCAACTGCCATTAATTTATCAGAAATAGTTCTTTCAAAACCATGCTAAACATTTTTTGTTTTCTTATGTTTTTCTTGTGATTTTTTTTCTTTCTGAAGTCTGCAACTCATCTCTTCTTCCCAGGCAGACTTCTCAAAGTAAGATAAGCTGAGTTTGTTTCTGTAATGACTTTCCTTAGGTTGTCAATTATTCTGGATTTAATGTCATTCTGAAGGGCTCACAATCATAAATCCATTCAGTATACAGCAATTCAATAACTGTCGCAGTACATCAATATATATTTCTAAAGTGTATTAATTTTTAAAAATTTAACCTGTTTGAGGTAAAATATTAAATTTGTGCTCTGTGAGTAATAGGAATGTTTCACTTAAAATACTTTCCAGGAAATAACATAAGAATTAGACAGCTGACCTGACTTTCCTTTTACTTATACCATTGCAGACCCAGAGGAATTTTACTGAAGTCAACTGATGTAATTCTTAGCTGGCACAACTTGCTGTGCGATTCCATGGACTTTGGTGTGCTTTACCAGTTTGTCACCTGGGTTAGGGACAGAAATTACACATAAACTGGTATAAGTGATTGGAAACTGGTTCACATTTGTAACACAACAGAAGTGCAGTGCACGTATACCACTTGTGATAGGTCTGAAACCAGTTTTAAGATAAACTGTATGGATGTAGTGTCAGACTTAACTGATTTAAGTTAAATCAGTTTCTTGAACTTCTGTCGCAGATCCCCTTCAGATTCAGGTTAACTCACAGTCCCACCACATCTCCCCCACAACTCCTCCCTCACAGGGTGGGCAGGTAGACTTGGGCCAGACTGTCTGCTCCAGCAGAGCAGGAAAGGCATGTTTTAGTATCCCCTTGGCTTCTGACCAAGACCACGGCAGGAAGGTGGCTGTATTTCTGGAATCAAAAGAGAATGTCTGTTCATTTTCTTATTGGTTCAATCTACACAGCTTAAACTAACCTGCGAAGATTAAATCAATTCTGCCTCGGGCTTTTTGACTGTCTGTACTTAGCCCTGGATATCTGTTATTACAGGAGAGGAAAACTAGTATATGTGAGATTTGGCCCTCACTTTTCTTGCATAGATAATAACAAACGAGCACAAAGCTGAGACTATTTTTCATTAAGGCATCTTAAAGTGAAATTCTGCCTATGTAAGCCTCCCATACACATTCAGGGCTACTTTAAAACCTCAAAATAGTGCATCAGTGGGATTTATATAGTATCGAAGCTTCATGTGGTCTTTCTCCACAGGGGTGAAATTCTGCAATGTGTTGTACCTTTCTGACGGCTGAGTTTCAACCCCTTCATGTTATACACTCCACTCCAATCTTGGTTGAGCTAAAACAGATGAATATACCTGGAAACTTAAACTTCATATGAACATGAAACAAAGATATGTTGATATACTGAAAACACATGGTGCTTTTAATATAACTTTTTATTCAGATATATTTTTTCCATCTACTCTGGTTAAAAGCTTTTGTGTTTTTAAATAAACTAAGTTTCTGCTGAGCTGCAGTGGGGCTTTTAAAAGGTTGTTCACATGACGCACAAAGAAAGAATGCGGTGATCATGAGCAGTGGGACAAAGCAAGTTTTTGATTCTTTAAATTGAGGTTTGAATTTGGAGCCCTTGGTTGTGTTTGAGTGGATCATTACGTAGGTGCACTTTTTGCCAAATGTACAAATGTTGCTGAATCGGCCACATGATTTTGCTTGGTTGTCTAACACTCTCTCTCACGCATGCACACATACTTTCTCGCTCATGCACTCTCGCACACTTTCTCTCATGCATACATGCACATGCACACACTAAGCATTTGTCAGTGCAAGTTTGACAGAAGGCTGAGTGTCTGTTTCTAAAAACGAGTAACTTGTCTTATTAGTTCACTTATAAAATTTTTTTTTTGTCAAAAATCTGTAAAGCCAAATCTTCAAAATTTCTGTTTGATGTCAACTCTTCTGTAGTAAAGAAATGGCTTTGTCTTGTAATTGGCAATGATCTGTTATTGCTTGGGAAAACCTTCAGATGCTTCTAATTGGGAAAACTTCTGCTGATTTTTAACACAGTGCTTTTGCTATGCATGGTATTCAGTTGGGAAAGTGTATCCTGATACTGTTTTTCTTCAGGGTCACTTGAAATGGGCAGTTCGAAGCACAATGCCTCCCATGGGACAAGGTTCCAAACTGCAACGTTCTGTAAAGAATAATGAAATATTGCTGTAATAGAAGACTAAACTGGACTGTGTGAGCTGTTAGTTACATTGCACTTGTCCCTATGAGACTGCATTAGCTGCCCAAGATGCTGCTATTTTTTTATTCTTGTTTTAAAAATAAATCTCTGTTCTGTTAAATGTCTTTAAAACATTAAATTTACTTTGTTTTAAGAATGGTCTTTGAGGAGGTGAAAGATAAGACGTCTTGTAAATTGCCTTTACAAGGCAATACTAAAAATGTGCCTCCTTGAAATTTTTGTTCAAACTATAGATTTGATGGAGCTGTGTCTTGTTTTTAAGTTGCTTTAAAATTGTATTAGGTCTTCAAACAGAATAAAGATTGTTTTGAAACTGCACTTTACTGGTTGAACCCTCAATAATGACTGTTTAAGAAAATATTTTCACAGGTCACATCACTGCTTCTGTTGTATCTTTGCTCCTTTCTTTATAACTAGAAATGAGTGTGCTCACTGAGTGTATGATTTAAACTAGCTTACTGAGTGGACAGTAAGAGTTGAACAACTGAGAGAGTCTGCTGTGTAGACTGATACTAAAAATAGCAGTTTGCTTAACTAGGTATCACTATAATTAAAATTTTGTCCTTTCTGCCTTCAAATTCCAAGTGTGATCCTGGCTTTACTGAAGTCCATGTAAGTTTTTTCATCTCTACCAAACTGGAAGTTAGCAGCATGTATAAAATTCACTAAAGGAGCAGAAGGAGCTAATATGAGAGAGAGAGGATAATTTTTAGTGTTGGTTTACCTTCCACGCCTAGAAGAAAACATGTCTTTTATTTCTCAACTTTGTGAAAGACAACTTGGAGGAAACCATCAGGATCTCCTTTTCTGTAATTTCCCACTGAAAAATATGTGAAGGTTCAGGACTTTCTTTGAAGAAGTAGGGTGACAGTTCCAGATGCAGAAAATGTTCCGTTCTAGAATCTGCATGAGCGTTGTATAATATAATATAGCATAGTATAATATACTACAGTTCTTATCTCTGGGGGGTTCTTGGTATCACAGCAATGCAAATAATTATTGTTGATAATGATGTTGTTAAAATGTATGGGGCATTCAGATACAAAATATTTATTATAGGATGCTATTAACTTTGTATTCCAGTTTATGTCAAGTTTGGGTGGATCTCTAACTGATATAATGTGCTGCAATTGTTGGCATTGAAAATAGTTGATGCTTTAAAACTAAAGCATAGAAACTCTCTCTTTTTTTTTCCCCCTACCAGACTGTATATTAAGCAACATACACTCTTCTCTTCAAAACAAGGAAATGTCCACATGATCCAGTTTCCATAAAAGTTTACTTTTTTGAGTGCTATTGAACTAAAAAACATTTTGTATTGGTTATTGGAAGAATATATGATTGGTTAAGCATATTTCTACACTGCATAGTAGATGTGTAGAAAACACCCTTGGCAGGGAACAGAAAAAGCAATTTGCAGAAATGTTGTCATTCCCTTTTGGTTGATTACATACACATCCAGATGGTGCATCTCATGCTACTGATTGCATTCACCCACTCTCGTTGCCCTGCCCTGCTACCCCTTTCCTGCTAAGTTTTGAGGGACTGATTATTTCCCTTCAATGAAAATAATCCTTTTTTGGGGTTAGAGGTTCTTTTTTGTGAGCCAGTTTCCATACTAGCAGCTTTGTCTGAGGCCATGAACCCAAAAAGAAGAAATAGAAAATGCCTCGGTTTGTTCTTCCTTCAGACCATATGAAAAATTCTGTTCAGGATTTCTGGAAACTGTATGGGTGTAATGTGACATCCTGAAGGATGCTACTGTTAGCCCTCCCCCTTAACTCTTATTACTGATCCCTTTTTTTCCCCCAAGCAGAATCTAGCAAGTTGCATTGAATAGCCTCTGTGGTTTAAACACTAATGTAACTGAGTTTTCCTAATACATCAGTAGGGTAGCTGGGGTCACAGAAACCTCTTCCTACAAATGGATGGTCACATTATAGGATTGTAGCCTATAAAGACTGAATGTCTTGGACAAAGTCACTATAGAACTCAAGACTTCAGCCAGGAACAGGATTAATTATCTTACCCTCAGTCAAAAGTCTATCTAAATGTGGGACTAATTTAGAATCACAAATAGTAGAAGAGGAAATCACTGAATACAGGAAGCTGTTGTCACTTTCCTGGCTGAAAGCAGTGCAATAAGCAGTCCTGTATTCCCTCAGGTCCAGGAGAGCAGACTTGATTGGGGTCTCAGGTGGACTTGAATTTCACTGTAGATATTATGCCATTAATAATAACTTTAGCACAACAAAACATTCCTTTTTTTAACTCTGATGGTGAGGACACAATTCTTATAAAGAATAGTGATGATCTTTTAAGGAACTATGCCCTCAAATAAAACAGCTGCCAAAATAAAAACTCTGCAAGGGCTCTTCCTACATTATTCAAACAGATGCATTGATTCATCAGCCACTATCCAAATTTGACTGATCTATGTAGAGATTAGCACTTTAACCTCAAAATGGGAATTGATGTCATCAACCAACTGATTGGAAAAGTGCTGATGTTTCTTTGAAAAATTAGGAACATTAACCATGCAAGTGCCTGGCCATATCTATCTATTGTCAAAACCACACTGAATGAACCTTCCATATCGTACCACGGGAGTTTAAGCCTTGATTTAAGCATGTGAAGATACTCAAAGGAAGAAGATTTGACAACAAGTACCCACATACCTACCTCCACTAGTCTTCTAAGCAAACAAAAGCTCTCTCATGACAATATTGGGCATAAACACAGTTAAATGCTAAACTTAGCTCTTTTACTAACAACTATTTACATGGATGTTTGAGCCCAAAGAACCAAGAAATGTGTTCAAAATAGAGAAAATGTTTTCTCTGCACACATGGGTTTTATCCACATGCTTTTCAAAACTTCATTCCACAATTTTGGAAAAAACTCTGCTTTGTACACAAATACAACTATTGAGGTCTGCAGATTTTGTGCTTGCCATCTCTATTAAGCAATTTGTTGCATTTGAAGTTCCCAAATTACTTTGACAGATATGAGAACATGAAAGACAGTCAATCCAGCCACAGTAAGTATTTTAGTGACGTGCCTGAAGGAAGTATCATTTAATGGTTAAAACTGGAGACGACAAACCAGGTGTCTAAGGTTCTGTATCTAATTGATTGACCTTAGCCATATCATTTCATACAAGTGAGTAAGATAATACCTATTACTCATCTAGGAAATGGGTACAGAAGCATTTAGCTATTTTCCTGGCATACTCTGAGGATAAAGGGTTGTAAGGAGCTTACAGCACCTCAGGAGAAAGTTATTACAAAACTGTAAGTTTGGTATTTTTATTTACTGCTTGGTAACATGACTTCTGAAACACTAATGGAGCTGTACCAATTTACATCCAAGGGTACTCAGGGAGCTGGCAAGCATCATAGCTCAGCCCCTGGCATGGATCTTTGAGAGCTCTTGGCGCTCTGGTGAAGTGCCTGATGCTTGGAAGAAGGCCAATGTCGTGCCTATCTTCAAGAAAGGGAGGAAAGAAGATCTGGCAAACTACAGGTCCATCATCCTGACCTCTATCCTGGGGAAGGTCATGGAAAAGATTATCAAGGAGGCCATCCTTAGCAGACTAGCTGAAGGCAATACCCTGAGGGATACCTAGCATGGGTTTGTTGCGGGTAGGTCTTACTTGACCAATCTCATTTCCCTTTATGACCAGGTGAATTATCACCTGGACAAGGGGGAAGAGATCAAAGTTGTATACCTCGACTTTAAAAAAGCCTTTGATCTGGTATCCCATGGTCACCTCTTGGCTAAACTGGCTAACTGTGGCCTGGTGAACAATCATTCCCCCAGATCCTGGTGAACACCCCTGATAAACTTATAGGTGGCCATCAGATCACCCCTGAGCCTGCGCTTTTCCAGGCTAACGAGTCCCATAGCTCTCAGCCTGTTGTCATAAAGTCTGTTTTCCTGACCTCTGATCATGCATGCGGCTCACCTCTGGACTCTCTCAAGCTTCTCCACAACCTTTTTGAATTGTGGAGCCCAACACTGGATGCAGTACTCCAGCTGCATGGGATAGTGGTCAGTGGGCTGGAGGAGTTTAGGGATCTTCTCTACAATATCTCGGGATTCGGGCTCCTGGGAAGCAACAGACTTCCTGGGCTAAGGCGTTGGGGCGGCAGACTGTCCCCTCAGTCCCTCTCAGGATGGAGTCTCCCATGACAAACACTTTGTGTTTTGTCTTAGGGAGAGTGGGGGCGGTAGCTACAGTTGAGCCTGTGTTGCCTGCAGGAGCTGGCAGCTTAGCAGGCTCTGCTGGGGCTGCAAGAGGTTCATAACTGTTGCAAAGCTCCAGCAGGGCAGGGACCTTGGTGTAGCAGGCCTTGGGGCCCTTGACCACCTTGGTCCAACCCCTTGGCTGGACAGAAGGGGAGGTCCCCGAGTCCTCCCTTGTACTGGAAGGAGACTGTGGTCTACCCTCTGCCTCCCAGGGGAGAAGGGCCTGGCAGTAGGAGTCAATCTCCTGCTCTCAGTCCCTGATGGCTCACAGTCTCTGGACTGTGGGCTGGAGCTCCTCCAGCTGGCGCACCAGAGACCCCAAAAGTGAGCAAACCTCATAAGGGGAGGTGGCCGTGCTCCTGGGCCCCAGAGCCTGAAAAAGTGACAGGCAGCCCCCGCAGCTGAGAGCCAGGGGCTCCGTCTGTGTGGAGCCCGGAACCATGGGCTCCATCTGGGTAGAGGCCTCCGAGGCACCAGAGGAGACCCTTGGGGTGCAGCGCATGCCCATCCGCAGCATGCCACTGGTTGGCCGGCTATAGCTGGGAATGCCTGCCCAAGGTGGTGCACAGGCAGGGCATCTGGCCCTCCCACTCTCCCTCCTGTGCAAACTCCATGCTAACTCATGCGCCGGGCAGACAAGCATGCCTGTTTGTGCAGCCTGTTTGCGTGGCTCCCTGGGGGGGGCTGAGTCAAGCAGGGGCCAGGATGGGGCAAGACCCCCTGGGGCTCCAGCTTAGTCACCTCCCCATGGCTAGGCCAGAGTTAGTCCCTCCCACAAGGGACCCCGCTTACCTCCAGCTGCTGGCTTGGTATTATCACAGCTGTATCTGACTGAGGTCTTAGGGTGTAGTAGGGTGGCCATAATAGATGACATTCCAGTTTTCTGCTACTCTGTCCTCTATTGATATGAAACATAATGCCTTTATGTCCTCCATTTCTCCCTTCAAGAGAAAAATAGAGGACATGAAGGTGTCCAGTTTCATATCAGTAGAGGACAGAGGACAACCAGATTGTCCTCTATAATGGCCACCCGAGGGTGTAGGACCAAATACCCCTTGTGGTACTTGTTAGTTAATAATATAGCTTCTTGCCAGGTCATGTGATCCTAGTCAACTGAGGAAAGATGGCTGAATGGGAAGAAATGTTGGCAGGTTCTTTCTGTAAGGTTAACCTGTTAATCTCCACAGCTCTGTTTTCCTTCTTTCTCCAAGGAGGAATTTCAGCTGCCTGCTTTTCCAGCTTCTCCTTCTTGTCAGTAGACCTATGGCCAAGCATTCAGGGTAGGAATCTGAGGTAATAATGAAGTTAACAGCAATATGAGTATTATTACAGGTAAACAGTTTGTCAATCCGATTGATCTGTACCTCAGCTCAGCCTGGCTGAGCAATATTCCCTACGCACTCCTTCCTTGGATGATTCAAGAAGATTGTAGACCCTGCAGCATATTCAAAGTACAGCCCTGTACACATACCACAGTTGAAATGAAAAGAAATATCATTAATCTGAAATGGGAGAGACTTTCACTTTGTCCTCCAGTAAAATGAAAGCCCTGTACTTGTACAGGTGTACTGACTTCAGTGGGTCTCTGGGCAGATGCACTGAATTGCAGAATTGAGTCTAAGGGGTAAAACTGTAAAATTCTGTAGAGAACTTTAGGAAGACTTGAAAGAAAAGGCATGAAGTGGCCAAGCAAGTGGCTGCTGCTCTGCTGACAAGGTATAATGTGCACAAGAAAAAGATTATTTTTAAAAACATGCCATCAAGTATAATAACCTTAGACTCCTCAAGTTATCTAAGGAAGATCCTTTGGAATGCCTTGTTACCTAACAAAAAATCTTGACAAACATGCACATTTGGAAGTAATAGCAAACCTTCAAGAACAAGCAGGGCTTCTTGTAACTGAACTGTGAATAACTTAAATAACCTCACTCAGGCACTGGTAGCAGAGTAGACACAGTAGCATGGAGCTTAATACAGACCAGCTATACAAGTATTAAGGCACCTTCCTGGATTGCTTTTGCAGGAGAGTGTTTTATAAAAAGCTTGTAAATTCTTTCTACCATCTTTTTGTAAAAATTAAATTTGTCTCTTAAAATAACTTAAAATTAGCAAAGAACACTGGTGATTTTCGATTCCTTCATAATTCTTAGAAATGGAGAATACATTCTTTTTAAAAGAGATACAACTGAGCTACATGTACACAAAATAGGCAGTTCTGGCTTACTCAGTTCTGACTGCACTGCATTTAAGTACTCCTGACCATTTTCTGTTGGAAGGACTTGAAAATGTTGTCATATGAAAATGAATCTGCAAGAAGAACACCATTGGGCTTCAACTTTATTATGCCTTTCTGATTTCTAAATCAGACTTCCTCAGTATGACTACAGCCCGCACAAAAAAGAGCCTTGGATCTGAAAGACAAGCTATTATTTTCAACATGGGCCGGCAGTGTGGAGAGCCAGTAAGGAAGGCCAACCGCACCTTGTCATGCATCCACAGATGCACCTTGAGCAGGTCCAAGAAGGTGATCCTCCCCCTCTATGCAGCACTGGTCAGGCCGCAGCTGGAGTACTGCGTCCAGTTCTGGGCACCGCACTTCAAGAGG
>NW_017728909.1:45020034-45044670 GCF_001723895.1 Crocodylus porosus
TTTAAGAGGAGGTTAGATGAACATCTTGCTGGGGTCTTTGACCCCCAGTATTCTTTCCTGCCATGGCGGGGGGTTGGACTAGATGATCTGCTCAGGTCCCTTCCGACCCTAGAAACTATGAAACTATATCACCCTCATTAATTTGCGTAAATGCAAGAGTTGGGTAAGTCGAATACATGTAAAACAGGGTTCTACTGTACAGGTTTCCCTTGCTTTATGCGGGTTCTGTATGTGTGAATTATCTCTTATGCGATGATCCTTTTCATACCAAAAATTCTTTCTATGCAAGGTAAATTCATTCTTATGAGATCAGTGTGACGGAAGCCCACCATCAGCTGCTTTGTGTGGTGCATTGTGGGAGTGATGAGCACCGAAATATAGTCTCCTGTGTGGATCTGTGCTCCTCCCTCATTGTCTGTAACGTGTTTCTGTAGCTGCCATCTCCATTATGGCTTCTAAGCATCCCACTAGCTTATCTCCTATCCCTCTCCCTAATCCTGTACCACCTTCCTGTGATGTGGAGTCTAACGCTGGAGACCCTTCACCCCCCTCTCTTCACACCAAGTAAACATTCACCCTGTGCTTGTGTGTGCTGTCTGCTGTTGGTGAGTACCAAAATTGTCCTGTAAAAGTGGTAGAAATGGGTCTGGTGGTCAGCATAATTGACATCTTGGAACATATCCCTATTTGTTGCATTGTAAAGTGGGTTCTCTTTATGCCAATTTGAGTTTTGTGCCGTTTTCCAGGAATGCATGTCCAACATAAAATGAGGGAAACCTATAATGTTTTACTGTTCAAATGACATCTACATTCTCCCTCAACAACCGCATTGTTTTCTCCAAGGCCTCAACCAATGAGAAGCAAATTTGGGATGGGATTTTTTAAATAATCTCATGGACATTAAGTGCTAACTCTTATTAGTGGCAACTGGGCACCTTAACTTCCTTGGGCTTCTTTGAAAATCCCAGCCCCACTGTTGAGTCACAGGAGATTGCTGAATTGCTATGTTTCTTGTCAGCCCTAGCAGCTCTCTTCCAGCTTTTCACCTCAGTGGATTCAAATTAATCTGGTTCTTCAGCTCTGAGAATGAGCCTCCCCATCAAAGGGGTAATGAGCTGTTGGAGAGCAAATGGCCTGCAGTGTTTTGTTCCATTCTCTATAAATCATATTCGTGGGAGATCCATCTGAAAATGGAAGAGGAAGTGGAGCCAAAGAACAGAGATCTGCAGCATAAAGTGATAGGATAGCAAGTTTGTTTCCACCTTCTCATAAAGCCTAAGTTTGGAGGGTTTTTAAAGTTTTCTCAGGTATTGCTCTCTTCTAAGACCCTTTGTTTTCTAATCTTGTATCTTGAGTTATCAATAAATCTTATTAGGTAGATGCATTATTTACTCAGGGATACATTGTATGGTTGCACAAATGACATTTAGTAATAGGTTACTATTGACTGTCCATCCATTCCTAGTAATGCTGTTCAGTTCAGGTATAGACTTTGAACATTAGAAAGAGGTGATGCACTGTTAGGCATCCTGTTGTTGGTGGTGAGGATTTTTCCCAACAAAACCGTGGGGTTGGAGGGTGTCAGAAAATGCCAATGCATCAAACTTTCCTTGTGATTCATGGAGCTCTTTCAGCTCTAAGGAAGAATTTCCTCTCAAGAAAGGGAATGCTTTCACATGTAGCTCAGGGTTATTGCACTCATGAGAATGCAGGAGACCCAAGAGGATGATCTAGTTCAAGTCCCTACAGTGCCTAATTCTAATGATTGATTTAATTTGTGCTTTGCATCTCAGGTGATTGCCTTTAGCTATACATTAGTCAGTCTAGCTCCTTTGTTTAACCTTCCTTTTGTAGTTATTCTTGAAGATGGAAAAACTTTAAGTAGGTTCAGTCTGAGTTGGGTGCTCATGCAACTGATAAAGAGGTTATAACTCCATCAACCAATTTGATACCTTCATTCTTTTCTGTATATTAGAGCTCTGCTGGAAGTGATGCCTGGATCTGGAGGCTCAGGTTCAAGCTCTAATCAAGGCTAGGGCTTGGCTTCAGACTTGGATTATAAAACAGAAAAATCATGGGGGGGTTTGGGTTTGTTTGGTTTTTTTGGGGGGGGGGGTTGTGAGAGATGGCAGAAATCCTGAGCTTTCACAGAAAAACTCAATAACTTTCCAAACAGACCAGGAAATCAAACAATTCCAGATTTGACTCTAAACCAGAACTCAAACTAAATGAGTCTTGTCATATTTGGGGATTTGAATGAGCATACTGAAAAAAATCAAAGGGCTGGATTCAAACTAGTTTTGGCTTATCTTTTCTAAAAAGAAAAACAAAACAAAATTTAAAAATGTACACTAAAATCTACATCAGAAATGAAAAAAAGTGCGCGAGTTCAGTTATAAAACCAGGACCACACCTATATGGCTCTAGGAATATGGTTCTGAAATGTGTAGCATACCACAATGTATACTAACTATGGTAAACTGATTAATGATGCCAAGTCTGAAAACAAAGTCTTCTAGGAACTTTAGTTTAAGAATTAACACCCCTGCCCCAAGCTCCTATAGTCCATTCATATGTGCATTGAAAATGGACTGATAAACAGACACAGACACTTCTCATGTATGTGTCAGTATCAGCCAGGAATTTCTCTGGGGCCACTAAATCCCCCTAAATCTCTGCACAAAAATCTTGTAAGAATTATTTTCCGTCCCTGTAGTCAGAGTTGGATGTCAGCCAGATTTCTAAAGGTTTTATTATTGTTAAGGTGATTTATTTGGCCTCCTACTTGCTGAGTTAATATACTTCCAGTTGGCTTCTATTTTCTTGTTTAGCATTTACTGGTTTAATTGTTCATAAACCACAGCAATTTTCCTTCTACCCTTAAAGAAATACACAATATTAAAGATTCAATCTGACGTCCCTATATTTGACTAGAACTGGAATGGATCCACTATGTGGGAGTCCTAAGTTGATGATGGGAGAATTGTTTGAAGAATATTCATTGGAACAAAGTGAGGAAATAAAATTTTAGGTTAATATTTCATTCCATACATCCTTTTTGGTATATTTAAACACCTGCAGTTCAAATCTTACTCAGCTCACAGAGATTTGCCAAGTAGCAGCTTTCATTAAGTAATTCAGTTGACAAAGTTCTCTAGTTAATGCTTTGGTACTATATATTTGAAGTTTGCATGAATATTTTGTAAAGAAATCCAAGTTATGGGTCTCTCTTCAAATGCAACTCAGATTTCTTGCTCAAATTAAGGTTGTTTTATTAGTGTAATGTATATGCTTTTAGTTTGCCTTAGCATACACAAGACATGTGACCAAAACACACATGTAGTGAAAATCATTCTTGAATATCTAGAGAGATAACAAATTTTCAGAATGTTGTGCATAAGAAAAAAAAAATCACAATTACTAATATAACTCAGTTTTAATATTGTTTGCCCATCATTGTCCTCTTTTCTTTTTAAATTTTAAGCAGAATATTCAATGTTGTACATTCAAATTTCTGTCCTATGAATATGATATGTGGTTCAGATAAATTTTGCTACCTTTGATTAGGCTTATTTACATGTACACATGCAATATGGCATGAGTCACAGAGCTCCTTAAAATGACTTCAGATAACTAGCTCCTAGTTTTTAGAGTCAATCACATGGAGACTGACATGAGGACATTTTTGTGAAGGTTGCTTCAAGACCAAATTTGCTTAACAGAGTCAATGTCAACTAACTTTTCTTATAACACAAGGTACCTCTCTGTCTCAAGTATACATAGGTGAGGTTAGCAGGGGAGAGGGGGGAGGAAGTGGTTTATTTGCCAGTGTTCTAAGGGCTGAGGGAGAAGTCCATTTCCTCTTGTGAAAAAAAAAGCCAAATTTTAATGTGTTGGTAGGGTATGTTGTATAAATCAATAAATAATGGATACAAATGTGGTGCACACCAACGTTTCATAGTTTCTAGGGTCAGAAGGGACCTGAGCAGATCATCTAGTCCAACCCCCTGCCATGGCAGGAAAGAGTACTGGGGTCAAACGACCCCAGCAAGGTGTTCATCCAGCCTCCTCTTAAGGACCCCCCGGGTAGGAGCCTGCACCACTTCTCTCGGAAGTTGGTTCCAGATCCTAGCCACCCTGACAGTGAAGTAGCACCTCCTGATATCTAGCCTAAACCTACCCTCTGCCAGCTTGTGACCGTTATTCCTGGTCACTCCTGGCGGTGCTCGGGGAAACAGTGACTCCCCCAGTGCCTGCTGATCCCCCCTGACTAGTTTATAACAGGCCACAAGATCCCCCCTCAGCCTTCTCTTGTGGAGGCTGAACAGGTTCAGGTCCCGTAGCCTCTCCTCGTAGGGCCTGCCCTGCTGCCCCCTGATCATGCAAGTGGCCCTCCTCTGGACCCTCTCCATGCTGTCGACATCCCTCTTGAAGTGCAGTGCCCAGAACTGGACGCAGTACTCCAGCTGCAGCCTGACCAGTGCCGCATAGAGGGGGAGGATCGTTGTACCTGTTGATGGTAAAAAAACCCCAAAAATGCACACACACACATTTTTCCACACAGTCTCCCGTGTCTTCAAAGTCAGGCATACTAGCTGTAGAGCATGGGGCCTCCCACTACAGTGCAGAGCCCTCACCGCCAGTGGCAGAAATAGCGGCAGGCACTGGGTCTTCTGGGTGCATGGCAGGCAGAGCCCCCCTGCAGCGCACAGCTCTGGCTGAATCCCAGCAAGTGCATGTGGTGGCCTGGACCCCACCTGGCCTGGCCCTATGGTACAGGACTCCCTGCAGCACCCATTTCATGTGCCATTGGGCTGCAGGGCTCCATGCCTCACATGTGGCTCCCCACTGGAGTGTTGGGAGCCCCACTTACTGGCACAGAGCCAGCTCCATCTGGCTTGAAAGCACACACCAGCAGACCGGGCCAGCTCTATCCCTCATGTGGGGCTTCCAGCACTGCAATGTGGAGCCCACCTGACTCAATGGTATGCAACTCCCTGCAGCTCCCAGTCAGTGAACCATCAGGCCAGGTGGGCTCCATGCATCCATGTGTGGCTCCCTACTGGAGTGTTAGAAGCCCCATGTGGAGGCATAGAGTTTACCCAGCCTGGCCCAACGGTGCACAGATCCTGCCTGCAGTGCTGGGAGTCCCACATGCTGGCATGGAGCCAACTCTGTCTGGATTGGAAGTGCACACCAGCAGGCCAGGCTGGCTCTGTGCTGCCATACGCAGCTCCCAGGATTCAGCTGGAGCTGCACACTGCCAGGGGGCCCTACCTGCTATGGACCAGGAGCACCCCAAGGGCCCGCTGCCTGCCTGCTGCTGCCACTAACAGTGAGGGCTGAGAGGCATGGGAGGGAGGGGCATGTGGCAGGCAGGGACACCCCCCACCACACACACACACCCATATTCCCCCCACAAACCCCATATCTATCCACATACACACCCTTCCACAAGCTCCCCACCCCCCACAAACTGCCCCAAAACCTGATCCACACCCCCATACTTTCAAAAACCCAACACACAATATACAAGAATAAGACTTTATTTTGAGATGCACACACACACACACACACACATGTAAATCAGGACAAAATATTTTTTTAAATAATACTATAACATATTATAGTAGATTTTTGATTTTTAGTATACAATCTTAAGATTTTTGGTTCCAAGCTGGCAAACCCCACCTCCCAAAAGGAGTACTTCCAAGGGATCAAGGGTGGAGACTTCCAATGGCAAAGGTCAGGAGTTACAGGTGTGACTTCCAGTCCCAAAATGGCAATCAGGGATCAGGACATCTGTCAAAGGGTGGGGCTACCCCCGTGGCCCTCAACAGCTCATCAAAAGTTGTTAAGCAGCCCTCTAGTCAAAATAATTGCCCACCCCTGCTCTAGAGGTTCATATATTTTGAGGGGTGTTTTGGTAAATATTAAAATGGGGAGGGCCCTTTACTATGCTAGTATTAGCTATTATTCGCTCATGTGAAAAAAAAGGTTACTTACTGGTGACAAGAGATATCCTAAATTACAGAATTCAGTTCTGGGTTCAGAAATCCTCAGTTTCATGAAGCATGAAATCTCTACAGACCACTTATAATATTCAAACCCAAATCCCTGGGTAGATTTGTATCCTTCAGAATTTTGAATAGTCTATATCAAAAATATTTTTTTCCATACTTCAGTAGTTTTCAGATGAAATTTTTGTAAAATGTCAGAACTTAAATCACTGTGCTAAGAATAAACCTGAAGAATTTCAATCTTATTGTTTCCTTCCCCTCTTAAAGTAATGAATTCCTGGAAGCATGGGCACATAGTAAAAACACCAGTCCTACCAATACCTCATGTACTAGAATTGTGCTATGTATTTGTCAATACAACCAATAAGGGGGTATTATTCCCAAATCCCAGTGACCTTGTGCTTCAGAGGTAAATGCAAGCTTAATTTCTATTATATCTCAGCTTTTGCAGCTACATTCTAAGAGGCTCAATTTAAAACAAGATTAAACATGTTCACAGCTGAAATCTAAATGGGTTCTTCAT
The DNA here is from genome assembly GCF_001723895.1 of Crocodylus porosus. NCBI lineage: Eukaryota > Metazoa > Chordata > Crocodylia > Crocodylidae > Crocodylus > Crocodylus porosus. Next base: position 45,026,578 of record NW_017728909.1, read on the forward strand.
AAATATTGAAATGGTGTACTTAAATGTTTGATCCCTAATGCAGCCTACACTATACCCAGAGCAAATGTTCCTCCCAGCTGCTGTTCTTCCCATTAACAGAGTGGAGAAGAAGAATGAAGGTATCTCTCTAAGCAATTTGAAACAGAGTTCAGTAGCTGTCATCCAGTATGTGGCAGCCTATAATAGATTAGTTAATTGCCTATCCACATATGCAGAGTTCAAGCTGAAAGGAAATAACATAGTCCTTGTTAAAAATATCATAGTCCCAGCAACTCCCAGTTATTTCAACAGAATCTTATCTTATTTTTGGAGCAGGAGTTTAAATTATTTTCTAGAGATAATAGAAAAAGGGAGACATGTTCCCTTTATTCAGGGGAAGTTTTGGTCTGGTGCTGAGAGCCTAGGATGCAGCAGGGCGGACTGACTCTAGTCCTAATTTTGTCACCAGCTTCCTAAGTGAGTATGAGGGGCTTAATCTCCTCATGCACATTATCTCACCTGAAAAGAACACGCATTTTTTCACCTACCTTGTTTATTAGAGTTTAAGCTCTTTGAGTATCTTACCATGTATTTGTGCAGCACTTAGCACACTGGGCCTAAACTTGGTAGGCATTACCAATTAATAGTAAAATGATCCCAATCTAATTTAAATTTGGCCTGTGCAAAGCAGCTAGTATTTCCTTTGATTTGACCAATTAGGGGGACAGCAATTTGATTTGGTGATTCAGATCAATTCAGGATGGTGATTCGACCAAATTGATTCAGCTGCTGCCAAACCTCTGAATCACACAGGCCCATCCCCCACCCACTGTGAACCCCAGCAATGGCTTCCCTGCCCACCCCAGCTCCTAGCACTTGGGGGGGGATCCCCGACTCACCAGGTGCTGCCAGGTAGGGGGTGATCCCTGTTGCTTCCCACTGCATAGGGGGGTTCTGTATGAGCCCCCAATCCCCACTGTCCCAGCCCCCCTCATGGCTGCCCCAGCCATCCCAGCTCTGGCCCCTTAAGCGGAACCCCCCCACAAAAAACCCTTGACTCACCAGTTCCTGCCCGGCAGGGGGCAATTCCCAGTGCCCCGTGCCACGTGGAAGGCCCTTCCGCAATTCCCCCAAAGCCCTGAGGCCACTGCAGAACCTAGTGAGTCCAGGTTTTTTTTGTTTTTTATTTTTCTTAAGGGGCTAGAGCTGGGGCAGGTGGTGCAGCGGTGGGGTGGGGGGACTGGAAGAGTGGGAGGAGGTTGAGGGGCTCATGACAGAGCCCTCCCACAATGTAGGGCAGTGGGGGGGGCAGCAGGGGGCAACCTGCCTTACTCCATGAAGCATTTCAGGTCTTCCTCGAACCCTGCTCTACACAGCACTTAGGGCTTGCTCACTCACTCTCCAGCAGGGATACACATAACACTTCAGGCCATCCTCTCACAGACTCTACTGTACATGCCCCATGGCCTTATGCCTTACTCTGGGCTGAACTCAGCTGCTGGCCCCTCTCACACACAGCACTTTGGGCTGCCAGCACATGCCCTACCCTATGCAGGCCTCCACATACTGTGCCCCCTCACTGGGGCCCCTCTCTCTCTGCCCCTCACACTGAAGCCAGAAGGGTCTTTCATCCTATGGGCTCAGGTGCCTCTCTCTCATTGTGCCAGACCCCATGCCAGTCCTTAGCTCAGGGTAACCCATCAGGCTGTTGGGGCTGGGATTTTAAGGTGCCCTTCCTCGCCTTTTACCAGGGAGGTAACTGGCCTGGCATTTTTCTGGGACTGCCCTGCCACAGACAGTCCCACCAGATCACCCTTCCCTGGTAGGGTGCAGTTTTCAATCATACCCACGACCAGGACCAGGACCTTCCTGCCATCCCTGTAGCTCCTGCCCTTAGCTTCGAGGATATACTGAGCAGCAGCTCAGTCAGGTTTTGCTCTTTCAACTGCCAGCAGCAGACTGCTGCCCCAGCTTTAAGGGCCTGGGTTAAAATGGAGGCTGCTCTGCCCCCTCCTCCAATCCCAGAGCCCTTCTGGGGTCATGTGGCTACCTGATTAAGGCTATCCCACACCTGTAGGCTGTCCTGTTGCCTGCTTTCAAACCTTAAAGTGGCAGGAACCAAAAGTACTCTGCCACAGATGGACTTCAACTGAATACTCCCAAGCTTTGAGCAAGAGACCAGATCCAGACCCAAGCAAAACAGTTCTGAGCCATTTCGAAGCATCCCAACTCCCACTCAGTGCAAGGAAGATAATAGAAACTTATTCAGGTCACTAACTGAGCATCTATCACAAGAGGGAGTTTGCCACCTTAACAGTTTTTGATCCATTCCAGGTCCCACCCTATTTAACCTGAATTTTACTGACAGCTTCAGAGCCATTTTGCTTTATATCTGTCAGAGAAAGAGAGGCCTTTGGAATTAAATCATGGTAATCACGTGGGACAGTAGATTAATGAGAATACACAGCTATTTTATTCCCAAATGAGAACCCAGATTAGAAATGCTCTGCCTGTGTTTCTAAGAAGCATCTACTTTACAATGGGCATGCTCAGATGTTTAATGGTCTCATTAGCATGTTCACTGCCATAGTGTTAAAATGGTGCCTGATCTTTGCAATCCCCATTAGCACAGCTCTTGGATCAGAATTAGTACTAGTATAAGTGGACATGATTCATCTGTGAAGGTTAGAAGTCCTGACACCAATGGCAGATTTAGTCCAATTTGGTTTGGGGGTATATTGACAAGCTTTTCCATATGCACAATCATTTTGGAGTCAAGCAGGGGCTCCTGTGACTGCCTAGGATTGTGTTGCGCAAACACCTTGGACAGGGAATTCGTTTGACTCTGTGGTAAATTACCCAGTGGAAGCTTGTCATTGCAATTGGTCACATTCCTCCTTTTATTCTGTCTCAGCAAAGTCTTATCTCCTCAGTTCACTGCCACAAACTTATTTGAGGTGAGGGTCAGGGGGGAGGGAACACTTCTTCTGTATATAATGAAAACTGGAAAATTAAAAAAGAAAAAGTTAATGTGACTCATATCTACAGCCTCTGCTGATTCTAAAATCTCCCCTACAGATCAGCCAGAGGGGCTCCTGGTGTTATGAAGGAAAGGCCCATCTATACCTTCTAGCAGAACAGTGTAATATTATAACCAGGGATTCTGGTTTTCTCTGATTAGCAACACCACCCCACCCCCAATTTTCTGGTTAAAAAAAGTAACCCAAAATCCACATTTTTCCTTGATTAAAATGAAACACCACTATATCTCTCTCTATATATTAGTGGTGTTTGATTTTAATCATGGAAAAATGTGGATTTTGAGTGACTTTTTTAACCTGAAAATTGGGGATTTCCTTTTTATCAGAGAAAACCAAGATCCCTGTTTATAACTGAATATTAAGACTACTACTGGACCCTACCAGCAATCAATCTCCCTTGCTGGAGCTGTTCCACTTTGTAAAAATAATTATTAAACATTCTTTGGGTCAGAGAAAAAGTGGTCTGAACACTGACTCTATAGTGCAGTGCCTGGGTTACTTATGTAGACTGTTAGAAGGCCAAGGTTCAAGTCCTTGCTCCAATGAATATTTAATTATTTCTAAACAGTGGAGCTGCTCCAAGAAGGGAGACTGAGAAAGACCTGCCCTAGATCAGCCAACAGCCTGGTGGCTAGGGTGATGAGATGCCATGAGGAAAACCTAAGTTGTAGCCTTTGTCCTCAATCAGGAAGAGACAGTATGAGATCTAGTCACTGGACTGTTGGCTGTTCTGGAGTGCATGGGATTGGTGTCTTTCAACAACAACAAAAGAAAAAAAGTCCTCTCTTTGTACCAGTGCACAACAGAAACAGATTGAAATCTCAAAAAAAAAAAAAAAAAAAACTTCATGGAACAAGAAAACCATGTCTTACAGTGGTCTGAGAGTGAGGTGGCAACTGCACTCAGTCTAAGGTAGAAGGAATGCTTTCAATGCTCAATGATTACCTTTCTGGTGAGCTTTGGAATAAAAGAAAAAGTCCTTTTGAAAAAGCTGTCAATAGACTTACTTGCAGCCGGTTGTACTTACTTGCAGCTGGCAATAGACTTACTTGCAGCAGGACTTTTAGTACTATGCTACCTCGTTTCCCTAATTTGAACATCTCTTGAGGTTTCTGGGGGAAAAGATTGAAAATTGTAAAGGATGGGCATTGGAATGGAGGGACTAAAAGCTCTGGCCCAGGACCTGATTCTGTGGAGGAGAATTTGTTGCAATCAGCTTAGCTATGAAACAATTTTTTAAGGATTACTGAGAAAACAGCTAGCAGAAGTATAATTTGATTAGAGGCATGGAATTATAAAATGGAGGACTGGCTTGAAATAACTTGTTTGGATTTTTGTAAAGATGCTAATGCTATGGTAAATGAGGGATATTCAGTGGATATTCTTAATCATACTTTCAAAGAATGTTTGATAAGGTTCCCCAGTGCATATTATTGCATAGCATAAGAAATGATAGTAAGGGAGTTAAATAGATGGGGGATACATAGCAGGCTCAGTTGCAGGAAGCCACAATTCCCAATAAATGATAACATCTCTAGATGGAAATAGGACAGCACGAAGGTTGGTTTGGGACCTATTTAGTTTATATGAGACATCCAATGTATGGAAATGGAACCCTGTCTCACATTGTTAATAATGAACAATACATAGCAGTTTACTATGTACAGAAACAGAACCACAGGGAAAAAGAAAAATCAGTGAGACAGATTCAGGAAGCAGAAAATCCCCATTCTGCTTATGGAGTTTGGGTAGAGAGGACCCAAATCATAAATAGTATTTTAATATAACAGTATGTCCAAAGAACCTGGATTGGACCTGAAATTTGTTACAACTTCCTCTCTTTCCAGTGGATTGAATCCAGTTTGTATCTAGACAGGGACTCTAATTTAACAGCTTTGTAACTAAAGTACCAATGAGTAACATCCATGCATTTAACTGATGTACACCGCACTGTCCTGGGCATTAGGAACAACGGGGAAACATATGTCACAAACATTCAGTCTTACCACAGATGCTCTTCTGATTTAGCCTGGCTGCTACCTCATTAGTTTCAGACCATGATTCTAAAGTGATTGAGGTATGGACGTCTAGTCTTCTCAAAATAGTAAAAAAAAATGTGCACATGAGTTACCTTAAAGTGGCCAAAAACTTCCAGACACAATCAAGAAACCAGATCGGTATAAAGGAATTGGGTAGTACCTTGCAAATAGATTGGGAGCCCTCTTTGGGCCTCTTTGTTATAGAGGGGAAGAAGCTGCCAGAACCCTGCCGGAGGAGCAGTGTATATGTCTGTGTCATTAAGCCTTGTATGTTTGTATATAACATGTAAACATGGTTCTTTGGAAGCCAGCTGTGTCTGTGTGGTTTCCTGTGTGGCTATTAATGCTGTACAAACAGCAAAGAAGCAACAAGCAGCTGACACATTTGTAAGTGTGTTAATGTGCCTAGACACTCTCTAGGCTAAATACTGGCCAACCAACATGCCCTCAAATGCGTTAGCTGCAGCCAACACAGCCAAACACACAACAAAGCTCTGGCATATGCTTGCATCAAATCTTTTCTTAATAACAATAAAAACAAATCTCTGGAAAGGGGGAATCACATTCACAATAGTTTTGTTGTGCTGTGTGAGTAATATCTGTATGCATTCTCCTCTCTAATTCCCATACCCCTTCAGCTCCAACCCCCCAAACAAACCCACATAGGACACCCAAACAAAATGTTTTCCGACTTTATAATGGAATTTTAAGTAGAGATATCACATACTATGACACTAAAGACTTTCCATTTTTCAGGCGATGCTGAAGTCACACATCTTCCAATAAAGTCAGTGGAAGCCTAATTGATAACTCTCTGTGCAATTCATTGGGAAGTTACTGCAAAGAGCCCGAAGGATCAGTCCTACTGGATGCTGAACAGCTCCTGAGGGATGTGAAGTACTTTTGGATCCCATTGGACTCATTGAGAACTCAGAAGTGCTCAGTACCTGGCAGATCCAAAGAGAGGAAACCCTAAATTTGATATATATCTTCAGTTATGCCCCTCACTAGTGACTATATAAAAAGCACAGGGATGCTCTAGAGTCAGGGACTTCATGACTACATCTTTTTTCAGTAACCCTCTCCTGCAACAGTCAGGGCTCTGATCTTCACTGTACTCCAGTTATCACCTAAAATAGGCAGAGGTTCCCACTTTGTTTCATCTAGAAGGAAGAAATTCCAACTTGTAAATTATATGACTCAAAAATGTTTTTGGAAGCTTCAAAGCAGTAACTTCTTGAGGCTTCTTTCTCTTACAGCTGAAAAAACTTGGAAAAAAAATTAAAGCCATGTCCATGCTCGTACAGATCTCACTTTACCCACTGCCTACCCTTGTGGTCTTTTGAGATATTAAGTCCCTTCCTCAAGGAATCCAATAGTTTTTTTGTTAACCACAGCGGAGCTCTGAGATGCTAAAGCTAGTCCCACTCTGAAAGCTGAGACTTCTCAAGTGGGTCCACAGGAGCACATTTCACTCCTGAATTCAGGTGCTAATGAGCCTTCAGCAATTCTGAGACTGTGTTGTACATTTAGGGGTGGACCTGGCTAATGGTAGAGCCAAAAGAGAAGGTACTGGACCCTAAAAGAGGCTTTGAGTCTGCTGGACTTTACCACTAGATGCTAAAAATAAACAAGGGGTGGTGCAGCCTGGAAAGGAGGCAACAAGGAACCTCTTAGGAAGGAATTCATCCAGTCCCAGAAAAAGTTAGTTTGGTTCATTTGGAGAGGGAAGAAAAAGCTTATGCAAGGTCTTAGTTTACTCATTCTACATTACCAATCCCTAGCCAGGACATATTATGCTTCACAGTTTTCAGTGATATTGTCCCTGAAATAAACAAACACAGACATACGTTGAAGGCTCTGATCTTACAGGCATGCGCTGAACTATATCTTTGAGGCGTCTTATTAAAATCTCTATTGAATACATGTAAGTGCTTGAAAGATTGTGGTCTAACTGCCTACTGTGACATATTTGTCACTGACACAACAAAAATACCATTGACATTTCATTTGGATGTAACCTGCTTATTTGAAATGACATAGTTACTACTATAAGAACAAAGAAAGATTTCCATCAGGTCTGTAGAAATTCACAAGAACCCTGTTGTCCAGGTTTGGTGGCCTTTTCTAGGTACATCTGGACATTCTGCCCACAGCCACTTGCTTTAAGATTCCCTCAGGTAAAGTGTCTTTCAGCTGCTGAGATGATGTCAGTGTATCAGGTTGCAGGTCAGAAATCAAGTGAAAGACTAAATGTACATAAGTGCACATCATCCACAGACCACATAATCCACATACAGATAGGATCTGAAATGAATGCACTCCTCCTGTTTAAACTGTTCAATGATACTGCTCAATGGAATTAACACTTAACTGTTCATGCAGATAAGATAATGCTTCTGGGTGACCACATTATAAAACAAGGATACAATGGCCAAAATGAATGGAAGTACAAGTCCTCTTCCCAGTAGCTCCAAAGGATTTGAATTTTAATACAGTCTGGAGAACTGAAGAATCCCTTTACCTTTGAGCTCAGGAATTCATTGACCTCTGCCAAAGGTAAAAAGTAATTTGGAAGGAAGCTAGGTTTATCTGCATTTAAGGATTAAGTTGGTACCCTACAGGTTCTTGAGTTCTAAAACTAATATATTTTAGAGTTTTCATCACTGCCCAAAGATAAAACAGGATCAAACCTAGGAATATTCAAATATGGGTCTTATTCCCATTCCATGGCAGCTAGCTCATCCCATCTTGTATGCAAGAACTAAGCACTATTTTTCCAGAGATTTTCTCTGTTTTAATTGACTTTGAACACTGCATAGGACCAATCTTTTCTTCTTTCTGATTTTCTTTGGATATGGGAGGTGCTATATTCCCTACACTGTGTAGCAGCTCAAGGATCTTGATGGGCTTGGGGCAGTTATTTTAATTTCTAGAGTGCCTAGATTCCTCAGATGAGGTCAAGATCTGATTGTGCTAGGAACCAAACAGGCACACAGTGGGCACATCTACACATTCATTAATGCACCCTAATTACTGCACATTAAGTTTAGTACTTGGTTAACCAAGTACTAATTCAATGTTCAGTGACTGTTGCTACTGTGCAGTATTGACGGTGCACGGGGGGGTGGGAGGGTGCAGTTATGCTTACTGCTCAGCAGCCTGATAACACTGCACAGTAGCATATTAGATGTTTTTTGACTGACACACTACTGCCCAGTGTTATTAGGCTACTGCACAGTAAGTATCTTGTGTAGATGCACCCAGTATGAGACTGTCCTTGCCCCAAATAGCTCATGGTCTAAATAGGCAAGGCAAACTACCAGTGCGTAGTTGTAAAGGTAATAGTAAAATCCAGGCTTCTTGAGGGCTGCCATAATGCCTGCCAAAATGAAAGGTCCGTTAAAATGATTATTTTGGAAGAAACTAGACAAGGTGTAAAGAGAAATAACCACCTGTGTGCTTGCTGTCTCCTGCTGAATTCACCTTCAGCAAGTCTGGAAAACTTTCCTCAGAAACAACATAATAAAGATTCTGTTGCTAGTTCTTGACTTTCTGCTCTGTAGAATACATCTACCCATCAAACTCCTAAGTCCTGGACTTCCTAACTTGGAAGCATCTTTTAATGTGATTCCTTTAGCAAGACTTCAGCCACACTAAGAACCTTCATCACTCACAGATGTTTTATGCGTCTCAACCAGCTCTAGATTTTTACTGTAACAGATTTTATATAAACAGTAAAAAGTAAGGCTAAAGGCATGGTAGAGATGTACCTTAAATAAAAGAGTGCATTTGCAGCTTATTGCACCACCAGTTTCAGCAGTGGACTTCATTAACAGCCATCTAGTTCAACTAGAGCAGGCATACTGAATGCAAATCAGTTACATGAGAAGGACTGACATCTAATGGTTTACAGAATTATTTGACATTCTCAAGGTCACGGCTACCTATCTCTTTTTTTTTAATATAGCGTTTAAATATAAAAGATAAAAAGGGACATACGTGCCCTTTTTGAAAATGATTATGGGGGAGAAGAACAGAAAGGTGAATTGTTGAGGCTCCTTTTGTTATTGTTTTCATACATTATTCTGTTATTAATTCACATTACAGATGAGAAAGGGGGCACCTTCTTTTTGTACCTGACATTGTCATTTCTTTTCACCATAGTGAGTTATCTTGGCTTATTCTCATCCAGGAGCTGAGTGCTAAATTGTAAAGTTTCTGTGTGGTCTTTATAGTCATCCCCTTAAAGAGTGAGACACACTGGACAAAACTTTTGAGTTCAGGGCTTAGGCCTTCATTGTTGGGAACAGTCTGCTATGGAAATCCTTTTCCTAAAAGACCTGAATGACACTGATCCTCATTACTTTCAAATCTTATGGGTTTGGCCCTAGTTACAGTAAAGCCAGAACTGTGACCTATGAACAGTTATGAGTACTGTCTTCACTGGGACAAAGTTGTCAGAAAGCCCAGGAAGAAGTGAATGAAATGAGGACAAAATGTTGTGTGTTAGCCAGGGGTGGAGGGGGGGGGGGTACAGTATGAAACACTTTCCAGAGGAGATTAGATGAGTCCAGCATCTAATTGCTTCAAACCCCACCTCTCTGAAAAGGCCACACACCCATGTAAATGGAATACACAACACTGGCACCCTTCAATCCAAAATGCCCCACTAACCAATTAAAAAGTTTCTGAACAAAATTAACTTAAATAAAAAAGTAAAATGAATAATATCTAAAACATTAAAACCACAACCTCTCTGAGTTTTACCAGAAAAGGAACAAGTGTCCTGGAGTCTCTGAATTCCACCGTGTATACTATCCCTGCCTTTGTTTTTACATAGAGGGCATTCAGATAGACTAGGAATGGGTGGCAGTTTCAGACCCCGAGATAGACAGCCGGAGCACCCTATGCATATCCATTTATCACTCTAAAAAGTCTGTGAAGGAATTTATTTGCTCTGGGCTCTGTATGATATTTATCCATATCTCAAAATGCCTAAGCATGAAACTGTTTGAAAAATTGTATGAATGAACAGCACAGTATCTTAGCACAGCCCCCTGTTGGAGCATGTGCTGAGTTTTTAACGTCACTGGAGGTCCTACAACTTACAGAGCTTGTGTGATTTGGATATTTCCACTTCTTTGCTGTAGCACATCTATAGATCATTCTAGATATGCAATAAATAATCTCATTTTAGTAAAAATATCCCGTGTCAACAGATTTTTTTCCTGTTATAACAGTCAGAACAGCTGCACGTAGCAAGACAAGGTGTTGTTTCATCTGTGTCTTGTTCAAAACAACTAAAAAAATCTTTCTGAAAATCATCCCTCAACAGCTGATAAAAATAGAATGGCAATTTATGCTCCCAAATACTACCTTTATCTTAAGGCTCTTAAGGAACATTTTCAGTAATAATGGCTGATTTAGATGGATTCCCAGGGTGCTGGATCATTGCCGATGACATTAATGGTTTAAGGCTCCCTGAATTTTGATTGATTGCTGTAATCTGCAGAAACTATTTCAAGACATAGATTTATTATTATTAAGCCTATAAAATGGTGTCAGGGTCAAAGCAAGCTGATGATTTGTTTTGTGATGCAAACATTACACAGGAGAATATGAAATCTTTTAATAAACGTGAAACGCAGGAGAGAACAATGTTTCATCTTCTTTGAAGAATCCTTGGCCAACAATTACAGATTACAGCAGAAGGAAGGGTGCATTTAGACTAAGGGTGTTTTGAAAAAATAACCTTCAAAACACACAGTATTATTCCATCTTGTGACTGAAACCTTTCAAGGTGTCACACTATGTTAACATAGTTACTTGGTCAGCTTCATATTTTGTCTAGCAGTCACCTCTAATCTAATATTCTTGATTTTATAAAACCTAAATTTTGTATCTAAATCCATCTGACTTTCAAAGAGAATTTTCCTGATGATTTCCACCTCCGTCAGGAAGTCCACATCATTTCCTCACTCGGTTACAATGTTAATGATAATGCTTTTTGCAAGAACAGAAAGCTTTGAAAGGCCAGAGCTGAATCTTAAGAGTGCTTTTTTCTATTTTTTACTGTTCGTAAGCAAAAACAGAGCAGCTGGCATCTAAAATAGCGCACAGGGGAATGGGTTTTAAGGAAAGAACATCACAATATTTCATAGGAGGGATACAAAAATATCCTTGTTCTTTTCTCTTGTGAACAAATGAAAATGTGTAGTTGGGTCTAGTATTTAAAGTACAGACAATATCAGTGGATGATCTATACAGTCTCAAAAATTAAGTGTTTCATGGACATTTTGTGCCACCTACGTCTGTGTCCTTTTAGGTTAAAAGATCATGTGTGCAACTGAGTTCCTTCAGGCAAAAATCGATTTTTCTGTATTTGCAGGACATCTATTGAGTCACTGAAAAGATACAAAGTGTGATCATTCATTCATTGTGCTGGTTGTAATCAATTAATAACTTGGAAGGAAAACTATAAGAGAACTTCAAAACCACAATATCCTCAGTGATTACACACTGTTCAACTGGACAAAGAAATAACATTCTGGCTCCTAAAAGCCTAAAAGCTTATGAGAATAAAAATCAGATAAAAGGAAGGGGACATATATGCAACATACTGATCACCATGATGAAGCAGAGCCAGGGTATCTGCATAACCTCACACTTAACATGATGTAGCCAGGCTAAGTTATGCCCCTTATGAAATTCTGCCCTTATGGACGTGTCCAGATGAGCACACGTGCCTCTTGCTCTACCTCAAACCCCTTTGAGGTGGAGCAAGAGGCACATGCAGGAATGAAAAAATGTTTGCAAGTTTGCAGTGCAGGGAGAAAATTAGACCCCTGTATATCCAGGGGTCTAAAAAAAACAAAGCAAAAAAAAGCAGGGCAGGGCAGGGCATGGTCCCAGACTGTGCCCTGAGGCCACCAGAGGCTGGGTCCTCCAGGGAGACACTCTGGCTGCCAGAACGTCTCTGTGGTTGGGCCCTCGCCCTGGTGCTGAAACACGCTGCCGGCCAGGCCATGCATTAGCATCAGGGCTCCAGTGCTGCTGAGTAAGGGGTTGGGGGGCTGGAAGAGGGGGGCGGGTACCATGGGGGGGAACCCCGCCAGCCCTGCCTCCTTCCCCAGACCCACTGATCCCTTCCCTGCCCAGCCCCTTCCCCCACCAGCCCCCCAGATCCCCCCCAGTCCCTGCCCAGGCAGGTCCTGCCACCCTCAGGGCCCCTATGCCACCCAGCTGGGCTGGGCCCATGGTGGCAGGAGCTGGTGTGGTGCGTGGGGACCACACACCATGCCCAGATGGGCCCTGCTGGTCCTGGGGCTGTGTCTGCCACCTGGCTGGCCTGGGTCCTGTCGCCAGGGCCCTGGCCAGGTGTGAGAGGGGCCCTAAGGGCAGCAGGAACTGTCTGGGCCTGGCACACAGTCCCCGCACGCCATGCCAGGTCCTGCCACCAGGGTCCTGGCCCGGCCAGGCGGCAGACAATCCCCAGGGCTGGTAGGACCCAGCTGGGTCCGGCACGTGGTCCCTGCATGCTGTGTTGGGTCCTGCCACCATGACTCAGCCTGGCCAGGCACTAGAGAGGCCCCAGGGCTGGTGGGACCCAGCTCATGGTCCCTGTGTGCCATGCCAGGTTCTGCCACCATGGCTCAGAGCACCCCACTCCCACTGCCGCTGCTAAAGGTAAGTTATGGCCCTGGGCAGGGGGGATGGGGCCCTCCAGGGTGCCCGGAACCCTGGGTGGGGGGGCTGGAGCCCTTCAGGGTGCCTGGGGCCCTGGGCAGGGGCAGGGCTGGGGCTCTCCAGGGGGGGAGCTGGGACCCAGGGATCCTGGGTGGGGAGGGGCTGTGGCTCTCCAGGGTGCCTGGGACCCTGGGGGGGGGCTGCGGCTCTGTGGGGGATAGGGGCTGTGGGGGGACATTCCTTGTGCTGTGTGGGGGAGGCTGCATCCTTTGGGGGCCAGTGAACCCACCCCTCCTGAGCAGCCCCCCCACAACATCCCTGACACCCACAGATCCCCGAGCAATTGCCCCATACCTATCCACACACCAACCTACATCCCTCCACAAACACCCACCCACCTTCCCCCATGCCCCTTCCTGCAAACACCACATCCCCCATCACACACCCATCATGTGTGAAAACCAAAAGTACACATCAACACATATAGGTATTTAGAATTTATTTTATCATGATGATAGAGACACTGGTAGGATTCCACATTGCTTTAACATTGTAAATATACCAATATAGCATTGCCCAGCTGATTGCCGTCTCTCTCTCTCTAGGGTGTGGTGGGGATGGGATGCAAGGGCAGCATGATGGACAATGCAGTGCACAAGTGTGAATAGGTGATGGCGATGGGCAATGGAAAAGTGAACCGGTCTGGTGTCCTCCACCTGGCTCAGATGGTGAAGCAGGGAGCACAATGAAGCCAGGCAAGGCGCTAGCCTCATGACAAATTCTTGTGGGCTGGAAGACTCGGGAGGGCGGGGGGGACTGCTGCCATACAGAACTTGGTCAATAAAGGCAAAAGGTGTTGGGAGGTAGGGCAGATTTCACCTCCTGGACCAGACAGCAGGTTACATGTGTCATGGGTAGACCTATGAGCCGGGCCAGCACAGAGAACTGCTGACACCATATAGCAGTTGCTGCAGGGCCTGGAAGTAGAATGCCAAGACCTGGCTGTGCAGGCAAAATCAGGCCCTGGCCACCCTCCCACAAGGGGAGGCTCAGGACCTGTGCAGTGACCCAGTGCCATCCCAACCAAAAAAACTTCAGTGCCAGGGAAAGACATCGCAGGAGCCCTGCCCATGCCTGGAGCCACTCCACCTTGCCTTCAGCTGGTGCCAGTTCTCTGGAAGGGAGGGGTCTGTGGCAGACAGGTAGACCTCCAAATAGAGCAGTGAGCCCATGCCCCAGCCAATTCTAAGGAGCACAGGTGGGAGTGAACCCACCTGCCACCCATCACCGCCAAGCCAAAGCTTTTGACCCAGTTGACCTGGGCAGAGGAGGCCACCGAGTACAATGCCTGGCAGGCCTCCACCCATACCTGGTCACCCGAGTCCTAGACCATGAGTAGTATATCGTCAGCATACGCTGACAGGACCAGCTACACTGCCAGCTCCCAGAGCATCAACCCCACCACTCGCTTCCGCAGGAAAATGGGGAACAGCTTCAGGGCCAAGGTGTACAGCTGGTGTGACAGCAGGCAGCCTTGATGCACCCCTCTCCTGAATGGAATGGGCTCCATCAGGGTCCAGTTGAGCTTGACCAAACATTCTGCAGAGGCATACAGCACCTGGAGAGCCCGCACAAAGTGGGGCCCAAAGCCAAAGGCCCATAATGTGCCTGTGAGGTACCCATGATCCACTTTGTCAAAAACCTTTTCCTGGTCCAGGGATAGGAGGGCAAAAGACAGGCCCTCCCAGTGTGCTAGCTTCAGAAGGTCCTGAACCAGGTACAGGGTGTTGAAGATGTAATGTCCAGGCACCATGTACGTCTGGTCAGGCTGGATCACGTCCATCAGCATGGACCACAGGCGCAGCAAGATGGCCTTCACTACCATGTCGTAGTCTGTGCAGAGGAGAGACATGGGACGCCAATTCCTGAGGTCATGGGGATCTCCTTTCTTCAGCAGGAGGGTCAGCATGGACCTCTGGCATGACACAGGGAGCTCCCCACTTCCGTCAGATTAGGCCCAGACTGCAGCAAGGTCTGGGCCAAGGATGTCCCAGAAAGCCTGGTAGAATTCCGTCAATGCCCAGAGCCTTGTTGCCAGACATCAGGCGGAGGACAGCCAAAAACCCAGCCAGTCCCAATAACCCATGCTGACCTGTGGGAGTCCCTCCCACAGGGCCTGACAGGCCTCTGCATCGGTCAGATCCAGGGAGAAGAGATCTTCATAGAAGGCCGTGGGTGCTGGTGCATTTCACCCAGATCCGTGACAAGAGTGCCATCACCTGCCAGAAGGTGTCTCTCCAGGGCATAGAAGAAGTGGGAGCTGCAGTCCATCTCCCAAAGGAGCTGGACACACAAGCAGACAAATGCACTGCGGGTGTGGTGGTTGTCCAGAGCATGAAGCCCTTCCTGCCTCTACTGACACTCTCCGCAGATGGATGGGTTGGTTGGGTCGGTTCCCAGGCACCTCTCCAGCTCTAGCACTTCCCGCTTGAGCTGCTCCTGGACTGCCTCCCTCTGCTGGGTGTGCCCCCAAGTGTAGCTGCAGCAAAGAAGCCAGATATGCACCTTCCCCACATCCCACCATCTCCAAGCCAAGAGGAAAGCTGCCCATTGCTCCTAACAGGCCAGCCAGAACTCCTGGAAAGCATCCCTGAAGCCCACGTCATACAGAAGGCTGGCACTGAAATGCCAGTAGGCCAACCCCAGAAGCCCAGGCCTCAGCATGGCCTGGGCCTAGACAAGGTGGTGATCGCTGAAAGGGGAGGCATTCCTAGCCTCAGCTGGATGCCAGAGGAGTGGGCCCAGGCAAAGTGCAGCAAAGAGATATAAACCCGGTCTAACTGGGAGTGGCATGCCTGGTCCTCCCCCACCCACACATAAGTGAAGGCAGAGGGCTCAGTGGGGTGACGGGCATCAGAGAGTAGTACATCAGGATCTCCCCAAGGACACTCCTTGCCTGACTGGTCTCATGCATCTAGGGTGACATTAAAGTCCCCGCCAAGGACCAGGCACTCACAAGGGTTGAGGGTGCCAATGCATGTGGCCTTGTGGTGAAAGAAATCCACAAATTCTGGGTCCTTCACAGGGGCATACACATTTGGAAGGTTCAGGGCCAGCCCCCGCACCTGGACCTGGAGGTGCAGCAGGTGGCCCAGCACCACCTCAACACCCTGGAGAACCTCCAGCTGCAGGCCCAGGGAGAACAGGGTGGCCACCCCAGATGAGGCAGCTAAGAGGTGACTAAAAAGACCCTGCCTCCCCACTCCAGCCACCAATTTGGTTCATCAGCTGGAGTCATCAGGGTATCCTGCAAGAATACCATGGGGTAACCCCCACTTGAAGGAAGGAGAGCACCTGGCACCTCTGGAGACCCTTCCTGCAGCTGTGGATGTTGAAGGTCATGATCTTAAATGACCTCATGGCTGAGGGGGACAGAATAGATGGTTCAACAGGGACCTCACATCTCAACGCACAGTGTGGGACCCACCAGTTCACATAGAGCTCTCCCATATGCATAGAGGGCATCTATGACACTGCAGGCACGCTGATAGATTCAGGCATTGCAGCTTTTGGGCCCCTTGCCTTCCTCCACCAGCATCCTTGCAGTGGCAAGGATGCTGTCAAAATCTCCCTGTCACCGATGGCCCCGTGAGCGGCCGTGAGCTCGCGGGCGCCCCTTTGCCGTGCCAATTAGGGTGATCTGGCACCCTCTGCTCGCCCACCACGTCTTTGCTGTTGAGGTTCAGAATGGGAGGCTGCCTACTTACACCTAACGACACCTTGCTGGTATCACCTCCGTTCCAAAGTGGGGGTACTCTCACCCCAGCCTTGTGGGCAAATGCGTGCCTCCAAACCTCCCCTTTAGCACACCCCAAGCCTCGCAGCTGTCCCGGGGGATGTTGTCTGGTCCCCTGCCCCTCGGGTGCTCTCCCTCTGGCACCCTGAGCTCGTCTGGGTCTCCCTAGCTCCTCTCAGGGTCTCTGCCCACGCTCACCGCGCGCCTCGCCCACTCCGGGGCCTCTACCGCGCTCACCACGTGCCTCGCCCACTCCGGGGCCTCTACCGCGCTCCCCGCACTGCGCGTTTCCCGTGCTTGGGGCTCAGGTGGCCGTAGCCATGCCTGGCCCCCCTGTCCCTTTCTTGGGTCGTTTGTCCCACTGGGCAAACTGCCGCCCTCACGGGCTGGGGTCCAAACCCCGTACACTGCGCCACTCTGGCACCAACTGTTGTGCCCCGCTGGCACTGTGCCCCTACTGGGCACCCGGAACCCCCAAACTGTTGGGGAGCCCCACTGAGGCCTCCTCACTCCCCTACAGCCTCACCCGGTCCTCCGGCTAACTATAACACAAGCTGAGCCAACTGGCTATAACCTAAACCGCACAGAGAGCCTACCCGCTCCAAACATAAACACAAGCCCCACCAAGGCTCTCAAGCCTACCTCCCTTTAGGGCGTTCTTGTTCCCCGCATCATCGCAGCCGGTTAGCGTGGTAAGGCTGCAACCACTAACTCAGGCCACTCAGCTGAGCTGCAGAGCTCCTACTCCTGCGGCAGCCCGAAGGGAACCGCTAGCTAGGCTTTGGCCTAGCTGTTTATAAGGGCCTGGCCCTGCCCCCTCCTGGCCACATGACCTGCCTGGTTGCCCTAGCAACCCCCATCTGTGGGCAGTTCAGCAGCCCTATTCCTCCTGCTAGTAGCAGGCACCCTGGTGCCCTGCTACACCTCTCCCCTTCCCGGGGTGGCGTTTCCTTAGGAGCGGGGCGCGGGAGTGCCCCGCGACACTCCCCAACCATCCAAGGCTAGCTGTACCTTGCTGGCGGACTGGCAGGTGTAGTCACAGTCAAGAAATGCAAGTAGCTCATCCCTGGGGACCGCTGGGACCAAGAGGTCTGCAGGCTCTCGGGGGTCCTCCTTCTGGTCTTGGAGTTCAGAGGGCTCTTCCCACACCATCTGAACCCCCCGGTCCACTAAGACCTTGGACTCTGGTTGGGATTGGAAGAGCTCTGCATCCCCCTGGGACAGGGGTGGGGGTAAGGGTTGGGGTGGGGCTCTTTCACAAAATGGTGGGGTAGAGCTAGAGCCCTGGAGGGTCTATGCCGGGTCCCCAGTGAGATCATCCCATTGATTAGGGGACCCCACTGTGACCCCCTCTGGTGCAGGATGCAGATGAGGTCTTCCTGGGAGGGGGAGGGAAGAGACCCACTAACCAGGCACCAGGATTCATAGATTCATAGATTCATAGATGCTAGGGTCAGAAGGGACCTCAATAGATCATCGAGTCCGACCCCCTGCATAAGCAGGAAAGAGTGCTGGGCCTACATTACCCCAGCTAGATACACATCTAGCC
>NW_017728909.1:45184458-45216548 GCF_001723895.1 Crocodylus porosus
CCGCTCCCGGCTCTGCTGGTCCCGGGGCAGGCTCCCGCCGGAGCCTCCGTCCCTCCCTGACCAGGGTAGGGGTGCTCCTTTTATCTGGCCGGGCCGGTCCCTCACCGGCCCAGTTTACGTTCTGGCAAACTTTCAAGCCCCGGCCAGACTTCCGGGTCCCATCCTGGAAGCTGGACGGTACCCCGGGCTTTCTCGCTTGGGCCGGGTCCCCTGGGGTCCTGGCCCCCTCACAAAATGCTTATGATAAACTTAATCTTCATCAATTACAGTTTTTTACTAGAAACTAGCATGAGTTTCATGGTGCCCAGAATCCCATAAACAGCAACGGTTAGAACATAATCGCTAGGGCTAGAACCCACCCCCATGCAGCATCTAAGACCACTTGAACTCTGAGGATTGAGCTGATGTGAGACATTATGCTGGAGCACTCCATGGGGAAGGGAGACTTTGACCCACAATGAACAGTATAACAAGAGCTGTTGAAGAATAATAAACATTGAAAAACCCAGTGGCCTATCCAGGTAGTTATTATTTATGAGATTAGAGTCTGTAGGGTCATAAAAATTCTGCTATTTGTCTTATGTCAGGTGGACATGCATGGGAAATGAGGTGAGAGCCTTAGAAGCCAAGGCTGAGATCCTCAATCAGTTTAGATAAGCACAGCTCCCTTAGGCTAGGGACAGACATTCAAAAAGCCTGAGCCTGAATTGATTCAATCTTTGCTGGTTAGTCCAACCTGGCTAGGTTAAATCAGTTTGTAACCAAGCAGACATCCCAGAAATGCAGGCACATGCCTGCAGTGGCTCAGGCAAGAAGCCAGGGGTGCTAGAGCAGCCCTCTCCGTCTCTTGCACAGAGATGAGCTGAGGAGAGGCATGGCCAGGCCCCAGCAGGACACTATGATTAGGCAGGGGTTCTCCCACTCCTGACCATCCCAGCGGGGAATGTTTATCACCCGTACACAGTGTTTATCAGCTCACTAATAAAACAACAGAGGGACATTACCAGCTATCTGTTGATTCTGCCTTTGTCCTGTCTGCCACAGCTCAGAGGTAACCAGCATGTGGTCTGCTAGCTAATGCTGAGAGGTGTCTGTGAGGGACATGGGAATGCCTGCTTAGCACAGAGTGGGGAGAAGTGGGGAGCAGAAGCCAGGCAGATGCCTGCAGAGACTGCTGGATCTACAGCCAGGGAGCAGAGGGGAGGGGCCAGCCCTGCTCTGTAGCAGAGAGCACCACCTGGCCCAGAAAACATGCCAGGATGCTGGTGGAGTCTGATTTAATTTAAACCAGCAAGGGGTCTGGGACAGACATTGCATAAACCAGTTTGAGTCCAATCAGTTAAATCTGATCCTACATTCAACTAGGTTTATCTCAACCCGGTTTCAGTCATTCTCAAGCTGTTTTATGTGCACTGAACAACTGTTCTGTTACAGGTTTAAACCATTTTCTGATCACTTAAACTGGTTTGTGTGTAATGTCTGTCCCTAGCCTTAAGGTCAGTTAGTCATGTATCAGATACTGGAGCAAATACCCCAGTATAGCTCCACCTTCTGTGTATATATATTCAGCCAATTTGGAGCCACACTGTTTTACACCTGCTGAAGACTTCTGGTACTTCTCCGATTATCCCCAAGCTCTTACCTGGCTCTTCATTCACTCCACTCCCATAGCCTGTGACTGGAAAGGTAAGAGAATACCCAGTCAGTCCTTGGTCCCATTCTGATACTGTCAATGACTTTTCCCAGGGGTGCAAATTGTGGTAGTATGAACACTTGTCTTCTTGAAATATGGACAATTGCCTACTGGAATCTAGACAAGCATCATATTTGTTTCACTTAGGCAGCTGAGTAGCTATCAGATCTTAACACCTTTCAGTCATCCTCAGCTGCTTTCTAATGTGATTTGGACTCCTCAAAAAACCAATCCAAGTCCACCATTGGATGCTCGTGTGAGTCCAGGTCGCATCTTTAGTGACTACTTAGGGGCTTTTTAAATTCCTGCCCTTCACCTGAACACCAATTATGTGAACTATCTAGTTCCCCCAAGCCTGGTCTTGGAACAATGAATTAATACTTTTCATATAAAGTGTTAGGAAGAAAACAATCTTTATTGATTATAATTCTCCACACACTTTGTTTCTCAGAGCCAAGTATGGCTGATAAATTAGGATGTGCAGGGTTTCCTTTCCACTTCTGCCATTTATATAATGCCAGAGCACTGATCTGTATATTTAGCCTAAAATCATGACACCCTAGGGAACATGGACAGCATCAGACGTTTGTGTTATGTTTTAACTTTTTGATAACCTTGAAAAGAAAAGTCATAATAATGAGAAGGCCCTCTGCTGGTGAATTAATAATGTCTGACTAGGGGGAAAAATGACAAAATTCAGCCTCTCTACACTGTCAGCAATTTTGTAAGGTCCGACAAAACAGCACTGTTCAACAACCATATTCAAGGAGCAAGGACATCTAAAAGGTTAGGTGCTAGGAAGCGGATGGTAAATGACCCAAGTTAGGAAAATCTAGTTAGGACAAGTTATTACTGATACTATATCAGTGCTATATCTGGGAATACACTACTGATATCCCCAGTCTGACTCAATGCTGACTTACACCCACTGCTATTAAAACTAGTCTCAATCCATATCTTGTGATTTGGAGTCAGCGGAAATATATGCAGTATAAATCAGCATAGAATATGAACCCTGAAGCTTCTGATATAGAAGCCGTGTAGGAAAATTCCTTGTATACACTACAGTTTATACAACAAAAACAAGAAGTACAAAAACTGTCCAGGACAATTTCATATTTCATTATTGTCATCAAGGGCATTCTCTACTCAGCAGAATGAAGTTATACAAAACATGAATTTGGCCTGCTATTTGTCCTGCTGTAACAATTAATTTCCAAGTATTGTGCATGAATGAGCCTTTTATTAATCTCTACATAGCAAAACACTAGTGGATTTACCTATATGTTGCTCCAATACAATATTATTACAGCAAAAACAATGATGTATATAAATTAACGCAGCCAGAGCTGAATCTGAGCTAATGCAATACTTCTGTAAAAAATGGGAGAACAGTAGAAAGCCAACTGGATGCAATTTTCCAGTGAATGAAAAAATTAACTTCAGGTTTGATCTCCATATGTCCAAGCACAGGAAGACAACAATGCCTTCTCTATGCAACTGTGTCATACCAGGGAACCTGATTTTCTGTTTAAAAATCACAAATTCTCGGATTAAAAAAACCCCGCAAATTCTCCGATTAAAAAACTTAAAATCTGCAATTAAAATGAAATGCCACTATATAGATATAGGTATCAGTTGAACACAATGTTTTATTGAAATATTTACCATTTTAAAGCAGTTTGGAAGCCTACCAGTGCCTCAATCACTATAGTAAAATAAATTCTAAATACCTGTAAATTTTAGCATTTGATTTTGGGTTTTTTATCATGAAGCTCTTCCTGCCTGCTTTGCTCACAGGACACACATCCAGCTGCAGCTGTCCCCCGGCTTTGCTTTGTGGCTCTGAGCAGCCCTAATACGCCGATGCCTGCCATTTCTCCTCATTCCCAAGTCACAGCCCCCCAGCCCTGCTGATGCTCCTCACTCCCCATCCCCCAGCCCTGTTGGAGGGGGCCTCCAGCTGCCAAGGCTATGGAGCCAGGAACCCGGGTCCACAGCCCCCTACCGCTTCAGCAACGCCAAACCTCAGCTGCCATCTGTGGGAGATGGTGGCTGCTGCAGCCCCAGCAGGGAGCGGAGTGCATAGCCCAGCCCTTCCTCCCCAATAGGCGGCATGGCTGGAGCAGAGTCCATCGGGGTGGGGGGGAGGATGTGGACTGTCTGCTGCAGGCTTGGGGCTCCCTGTCCTGCTGCCCTCTCCCTGGGGGCTCTGCAGCCCAATGGGCAAGACCCAGCAGACCCGGGCAAGAAAACTCAGTGCCACTGCTTCAAGCCCCGTGCTGCCATAGCGAGGTGCCCCCTGCCCACCCAGCAGCAGCAGGGGTCGCAGTGCGGAGCTGTTCCCCCTACTCCCGCTAGGCAGGCAGGAGCCACCTTGCCATGGCAGTGAGGGGCTCATAGCAGCATCGTGCTTCCCTGCCCAGCCCCACTATGCCCTGCTTCACCAGGTCCCATCTGCTTCATTCACTTCCAGGCACTAAAAAAAGTATTAACAAATGATTATGAATGGAGAGAACATTCATGGGACTGGAGGCACTGATTTTCTAAGATTTTTGCCCTAGGGGAAAAATAATTATCAAAATGTCATCCTAACATACATGTCTTTTTCACCCACCTATCTGTCTGTCATGTAAACTGTAAACTGTCTGGGGCAAGGACTGCCTTTTAGATTATTTGCCTATCTAGTACCTAGTATAATGCAACTCTGACCTTTAACTACACTGCTAGACACAATAAAGATTAGTGTTTGTTGGAGCTAAGTGACGGCTGGTGGAGGGCTGGAGGACAAAATAACAATCTGCCAATATTTCAAGAGTACAAGTACCAACTGGGAAAAAAAATAATATAAGCTGTCACATGAAGTTCAATAAAGAAAGGGAAAATTTTACTGAATATCAGGACAAATTGAATGATGTATGTAAGTAGCCACACAGTCTTCCTGGTGCATTTCTATTTCTTTGATATCTAAGCATCAAGAAAATGTAATAAATGTCCTGAGGTACACGATGGAAGCCCCATGCATCTGGGTCATAAACAAGTACTGTGGACAAAGGAGATATAAATGCATATAGTAGGCAATAGTCCTACACTGAGCAACTCGTGGTGTAGTTGACCAAATAAATCTTTTAACTTCAATAATTCAGATATTTTGACAGCACAGTGGGATTTAATGGCCATGAGTCTCATGCTAGTTGGTGTTTTGCACAAAGTACAACACTATGCTAATGGTGTTGCCTTGAGAAAGAGAACCTAGAGATAATTACTTTGGGACAACTGTGTGCAAACAAATATCTGTCCCAGGAAAAAACTAGCTTGCCCTGAGAAAAAATTAACCTGGATTGAAACCAGAATGAAATGTTTAGGTTTAAGCCAGATTTACTTAGGTTCACAGGTTTGTATCATTTAGTCACTATGTTTTTCCCTCAGGGCAGATGAAGTTTTCAGAACTTACTCCATTCACAGATTCATGCCTCAAAGTCCCACTGAATAGGAAGATATTCCTCACATTCATAGTTTATGAAGATGATACTTGTAAATTACATTTAATATTAATGCAAGACACATCACTATAGATCATGGTGTGCTAAGGTATTGATCTAAAAATTCTTTGTTAACATTCAGATAAATTATACATTAAAAATGTAACTAATGTAAATATATGTAAGAAGTAAGTGCAACTTGTTGCAGTTCAAAATATCAGCAGTATACAATTATCCAAGTAAAAAATGGTAGACTCACCTGGTAAGAGACCAAATCACCTGGTAAGAGGTCAAATCACCTGCTCTAACTTCTTGGGCTTCATGAAAGTGTGGTAATGAAAAATCACAGGGGGGCTACCTTTGGAACAGAGGGTATCAAAGGCTTTTTCTCTCTCTGAGACCAGCTTTTTATGTTCTTCTATTGAATTTTAAAATAGCTAATTTAGAAAGGGAGTATTAATAAACTGATCTACTGTCTGCAACACTGGTTTCATATTTTTTCATCTCTTTCCTGCTATAATCGATAGTAAAGAAAAGATTGGACTGTAAGTAAAATTGCTCATGTGAGCAGTCAATGGCATGTAGGGAAAGGACTTTTAAACAGTCTTAATAACAATTAATATCTTGGACTGGAGCATTTCATCAGTCCACAGTTTTAGTGCAGTGTCAGCTGGAATCTTCTCTTCATATCAGGCACCTTTAAAACTCAACAAACTTCTCATTTTTGCAAAGCATATTGTTCTGAGCATTAATTTAATAGCATATGTTACAACTCTTTATCTCTCCATTACATTTTCTTTGTGTGCTTAGAATATAGGAGGGTTTGTCTCCACTTCACATGGATCTCACAGATCTTGTCTTGGCTCATCCTTGCAATATGTTAGACACTAAGCACGTTTCATGGCAATGGGACTTGAGATCAGCTAACACATTTCAGCACCTTGCTGATAATGCCTTCCAGGAAAAACACAAAGATTATCTAAAGGTAAGGACTGTTTACCAAGTGCAGACTATTTTCTGAGACTACACGTTGAACTCAGTAATCATTTGTAGGTAGCAATATCCCCATATCCCCATTTTAATGCACTTGATCATTGTTCTGAGCCAAAAAAATACTGCACAGATTTACACTCTGAAATCCTTAGGTTGTCAGATATTATATGTGGATTTGTTATGCAAAAATTCATATAATATTAATGTAAGAGTCAAAGTTAAGGTTTTTACTGTTGGTATTGTTTTGGTTTTACATGTTAAATTAATATAACGCTCCTGAAAAGTGCCAGATCACAACATGGGAAGCTGGAGTCCTGTCTAAACTTATAGACAGGACACACACAGCACATGAGACTCAAATGCAAGAAGCTTCCCCATGATGCACTGTCAATGTGTCTCAGTTCTGTTCTAGAAGGTGCTTTTGTAGGGGAGGAGCATGGGACCTAGGAAAATCTATTATTTCCACATCCTAACTAGACCGAACTAGAATCTATTACCTCTTTAATTCTATTATTTATTTAATCTGTCTAAGAAAAATGAGAGAGATTTGCAGAGTTACAGGTGGGAGTAGATTTCATTTGGATCTTTAAAAATCTTCCATGCTAGTATTTTACCATATTTACTCAAACATAAAATGAGGTTTTCCTCTCCAATCACCATGGGGTAAAAGGCCCTCATCTTACATTCACATGCAAGGAAACCAAATTAAATATATTATCTGTCTTTGAACTGCTGCTAAAAATAGCATGTACTCAGTAATGGAACCCATCTATGATGTTGATTAAATGTAGCCCACACGAAGCATGACTATAAAACATACAGCCCATATTAGGCAAGAATGCTGATGGAAACCTACTTTTTTATTTATTTGTTTCTGTTTTGTGTGGCCCCTAAAAAAAACAGGCTTGTGTTCCTGTTCCCCTAGCAGGGAACTGGCACTGGGCCTGGAGGTACTACAATACCAGGCCTCCACTGGGAAGTCCAGAGCCACAACTAACACCACTAGCGAAGCTTAGGGTGTGCACGCGGGTGCATGTGAACCCCTGTGAGTTGCAGTGCATGCCCTATGAAAAGGCGCAGCCTGCGGGCGGTTGCCGCTCACCACCCCCCACCCCTCACCACCAACACTGCCGGCAGCTGCCAGAGGCATGCATCATTCATGCCTAACATCCTCCCCTTCATGCCAAAAATGTTACATTTGAACATTTGATCTTAGCCAAAAAGGCCAAGATGCTGATTGGAACCTACCACAAGAATAGGTCAATGCAGCCCATCTGAATAAAATATATGGTGGTGCTTCTGGTCCACCTCTGGGTCTGCTGCCAAGCATGCTGAGGGGCCCCCCGTGCTTCTCTGGGACACTCCATGTGGCCCAGTATCGCAGCATTCACAAGCCACCTGCTACCTAGACGTATATAGAAAAGACATTTAAAGCTGTTTCTATATAAAATCTCTGAATCTTTCCGATTCTTTTTTAATCAATTTGGAGGATTCTGATTCCATCTGGAGAGATAAAAGTGTCCTCTGACTCAATTCAGATTCGGAGATTCAGCCTCCAAATCAGGCCGAATCTCCGCCGAATCGAATCAGGGACCAAAGCTTCGCACAGCCCTAATGATAAGCCACTATACTGAATACATTTCCATTTTCTCATCACTCCCTGAATACCATTATTAGCTGAGCTGCACCTTTCTTTCCCATTTCCAATTATTCCTGTTTCTTCACTTGCCCTTAATTTCTGGCAAACATCACCAAACCAGACCCCAAACAGTTCACCCAGAATTTCTCTGTAATCCCTATCTCAGCCTGGTGCATATGATTAGTGTAGCCCCACCTTCCATGAGCTGGAGCTGGACCAGGTTGCTCTATGCCAGAATATAATTTCTGGAAGATCCAAGGACTCATGACAAGAACACCTTGTACCAGTCATGAGTGCGGGGGAGGGGCGGGGGGCTAATTAGCACTTGGCTCCATTGTGGGCAATATCTGAACTACACACACACACACAGAGGAGTACTAAGCTGTGGGTCACCGTTGCTTGAAATTCTGTTGACTCGGCTGGGGCCCAGCCCAATGAACTATATGGTAAATCATAAGCCTTTCAGTTTTGGACTAATATCATGCATAATTTGCACTGTATCGCTTCTCAGCCTCTTGAAGGCTCAGATTGAGCGTAGTGGCTTCTTAATCTGGCAGGAGAAATACCATAAATCTGTGTCCAAGAAGGCAGTTTTCCTGAACCGCTTTTCAGGAGAACTGCTCTTCTGGCATGGTTCAGTACCTGCTGAGGTGCAGCAGCTTTAAACCCAGTTTATGAAAATGGGAGTCTCCTCCCTTTCTTGCTCCAAGGGCCTTATGGCTAAGGGCAAGCCAAACTTGGGGGCTTCTGAACCCCAAGTCTCCCAGGTTTTGGAAACATCTGAAGCCCCAGGTGTGGGTGGAGGATGTTTGCCAGTAGTAGGGCCACTTATGGTTCTGGACTCCTGGATTTGGAATTAGTTTTGGCTAATTTTGCCTTGGATACAAATTATTTTTTTTTAAAAATGTGTATAAGTAAATGCTAAAGTACTGCTTAAGAGTGTGTTTATGAAGTAACTGTGTGAAAACTTGCAGCAGTTTCAAAAAATAGTAAAATGTATCAATTCTGGATGAATTAAGTTTATAAGTACTTATTCCAATTCCTACAACTATGTTTATTTCAAGGTCAGTTTTTCCAAATTTGCTCGTCACTTCCATGTGCTCAGAGAGTAGGTTCTGCAGGGGCACAGAGGGCAAAGGGGCTACCTGATCCCCCAGATTTATTTTACATGCTGCAGCAGTTGGAGGAGAACAAATTCAAGACAGATCTCCAGTAATTAGATTCCATACTTGGAAAATTATATCAAATTTATAAATTTTCCATATACAGAATCTAATTATTGGAGGATCGTCTTATAATTGAGGTCATCTTATATTCAAATAAATACAGTCTTTCCTCAGCTCTGTGAAGAATGACCAATTGTTATGGTCCATCTGGTCACATGTAAAAAAAAATTCATCCGTGTGAAAACTGCTTGCAAAAGCCTTTGCAGAATTTCTTAAAATATCATCTCACAAGTGTGGCTCACCTACCCCGTTCCAGCCTTCCATAACCAGCACTTGCCATGTACCAAGTTCTGATACTCTTTTTCACCCTGTGCTGTGCCTTACTCCAGGAAAAGTTTCACCAAAGCCTATGACACTTTCGAGGAAGATGCAGCACAACATGAATAATGGTGTTAGAATCTTCTGGCCCATCCTGTGATAAGAGTACACAACTGAGATTCCCCACAACTGCTGGGAAAATGAAGGAAAGAGTATGCCCTCCCTTCCTTCATTATTTTGGCTTCTGCTTGATCCACATTACTAAGAAATTATCTCAGTACAAACTTTGTTATATAATGCATCCAACATACCCAAGTTAAAAACTTACCAGATTCCATCTGTAAAATGTTTCAGATATCTTGAGAACTACTGCAACACACAATACACATTTTGAAAAGTTCAAGCATGGTGCTAATGCAATAAAAGAAGTCGAATATGATTCCAGATATACAGTTGTGTAATGCCTTTAGGAACCGCTCCATCAGTTTGATTTAGAAAATGATTGTATTATGTTAAAACAGCTAAATTGGATAAGAGGGAGAGGGATTTGTTGACGTAAATCTTGTCTCTGAGTTCCAAGCCCTCCAAGCAAATGCAAATAAGAAAATATACACAGACAGAACTGCCAATTTTCCCTGAGGGGATCTTTTTTCAGGGAAGTAAAAGTCCCTATCGGAAATCAATCCACTTGTTTATAAGGCAAGAAACCTCTACTGGAAGTCAGCAGGAAGGAACATCGGAAAAAAATACCCTCAAGCAGAAGAATACAAAGGAAAAATAAATACCAAAACCATGTTTCCCAGGTCATCTTACTAAGTCATTTGCCTAGTTCTTATCTTACATTGATGTAAATCAGGACTAACCCAGTCAGTATCAGCTGAGTTACACCAAAGTAAAAATAGTCAGACACCAGCCCAATAACGTTAGTAAGTACCACAGAAGTAGAAGAAAAAATATGAAGATAATGCTAAACACTATAAATTCTTAAAAACAGTCCATTTAATATAGATCTAATATTATGTACTATACAGACATTTTTCCCAGCCAAAGGCAATAGCATTTAAAATGAATATTACTCCTAATAAGTCCCTTGTCTCATCTTAGATGTGACAGGAAAATGTCCTTCACTCACCGTCTTTGGACTGCTAAATGACATTAATAAAAATTCCTTTTAATATTAGTTCCCAAGCTTCTTTTTAAACATGTAGTTAAATGCTACTCAGTTAAACTGAATAAAAGATCTGTGAAATAAGTTTACCTTCATGCAATAGAAATCATGAGCTGAAATTGTCAATACATAGGACTAGATAATACTAAACAGCTGTCAAGAAGTCAAAATGAATGAAACCCGAATAGCATTGTTATACACTTTTGCATGAAATCACTGAGATCTACTACAATTGCACAGAAATGAATTCTGGAGATGATGAATTAAGTAATGAATGTTATTTAAAGATTCAGTCTATGACTCTTCAATATTCAGTGGGCATGTCTATACATACAATTAATGTGCACAAATAAACTCCAGAGCTTATTGCTGCTGAGTTTTTTGCTCCTGGGTATTTATTCATGTGGAGCCTGGTAGGAGCAGCCCAGGTTGGCAGGGGACCTAGGGTGCCAGCCAGCCAGCTCAGCATGCTCCAACTGAGCTCCATATGCTGCAAAGAGGCTGGCTGGGGGTATGAGGGTGCTCCAGAGCAGGGCTGCCTGCTGGCTAGTCCCATGCTGAAGCATCCTCATGCCCCAGATATTCCTGTCACTGTCTACATGTGCTCAGCAGCTCACAAATGAATGCAGCCACAGGATAGTACTTATATTTAGCTAGACTACTCTGTGGTGGTGTTTATTAATCTACTGTGACCAATAAGCCCACATGTACACAGGTCCTTCCCTAGGAGGGGCAAATCGGGGCAACTGCCCTGGGCCCCACACTTTGGGGGGGCCCGTGGAACCAGGCAGAGCCACACAGTGACTCCGCAATGCCGCCAGCTTCACCTCTGGCTGCTTGGCACACCCCTGCCCTGTCTGGCCGCCAAATCCGCCTCCAGCTGCTCACCCCCCACACCCACCCCCTGCCGCCAAATCTGCTGCTGGCTTCCTCACATCTAGGGGCAGGCCCCACAACCTGCTCAGGTCATCTCTGCATGTGTAAATGGTGACTTTTTACTGCAGAGTTAATTAGTCAAATCCACAGTAAATGCCTCATATAGACACACCCAGTTTCTTATAGATTGCTGTAAAAACCTAAGTAACTCATAACCTTGCTACATGGAAAATAAAGAGCATAGCAAATCTGTTTTATAGATGATCAGTCCTTGAAAAAGAAGCAGCACCCAAGCAGAAGAGTTTTTGATCACATAATATTTGAAATAAAGCTAGAGAATAAAATTCTTGGCCCAAAGACTTCATTCACAGGGACAGCTGACTATGTAAGGAGATGGGGATGTGTGCATTTAGTCCAGCAAGTGAAATAATAAGAGATCAAACAAAACCCAAATGTAAACAGAGCTGTACTTTTTAAATAAAAATTCCTTTTTGCCTTCCTACCCCTCAAACTGATACTCACCAATTGTTTCCCAACACACAGTATCAGGTAGTGGCTGTTTGATTCTACCCAAGGAACTAAAACCTTTACCCATGTTAGTGAATTTAGCCTCACCATATTCTGGTTAACATTTGGCTATGACATAAATGGGGGTATGAGTTACAAACAGGATGCGAGTGTAGCTCAGTTAACAGGCGCCCAGTCTGCAGAGGATCTATTCCTACAGCCCCATTGAAAAGACTTGGCTCAAGGCAAATTTATGTTCAAATCCTGGTGCATCAGCCAAGACAAAAAAAAAGTTACAGATGACAAGCACGGTTAACAGCAAGAATAGGGGAGTAAATATTAATCACAGGTAAGAGGTTACTTAAGGAAGCTGGATGTTTTCAAATCAGCAGAACCAGATGAGATTCATCTTGGAGCACTCAAGAAATTGGCTAAGATGATTACAGACATAGTGGGTGCATCTACATGAGGTGCTTTACTGTGGAAGGGTTTAAGGTGTCTCAAGTGTATATACACCACAGTATTAGTGTTCCCTGTTCTTGGGTGATTTCACCAGTGTCACCATTTATTACCTATTACCAAGATCCTACATGTATGTACCTTAATATTAATGTTTATTCACCTGTGCTTTGTCCTTAGTTTGTTGGCTTGTGACTCTAATCCCCAGAATCCCCTATATAAAAGTAGGAACTTCCCTTGCCAGAAAACTGTGCCTGTTCCTGGGGTTGTGAGATTTGGTACATAGGAAAAGGAACTCTGAAATAAAGTCTGGATAGAGCTTTTGTTAAGCCAGAAACACCAGTGAAGTGCACAAGTGAAAAGGTTGTTTTTGAAAGTGTTGTGTTCTTCTTCCATCATGCTTTTAGGGGCTGGAGGCCATTTGCAGCTCATAACACCTTTCTTGAATCATCTTATTGTTGCGGAAAAATCTTAAATGTATGCTGACATCACAGAAGTGCCAGAACTGACATGCGCATTTGACTCTGGAGGGGAAAATTCCAACGCTCACCCAGTGCGTGCCCCCTGTTGGCCTGTCAGTCATTACTGACCTACTTTCCCCACAGGCGCATGCTCATACTGTGTCAGCTTCTGGCTGAACACATGCTCAGTCAGAACCTGACATGAGGTAATCGGACTAGAAATCTCTCTGTGGAGAGCGTTTTGATTGGCCGCTAAATTTTTATAAAAGACTAGTGAGCCCCTCCCTCGGGGGAGACCAGACGCAGCGTGCTGCAGAGACTGCTCTCAGCAGAGACTATCTCACACTGGGGGGGAAACCTGCTCGAGCTGAAAGCAGAGGCTGTTGTTACAGGGACTGCTTCTCAGCTAGGCCTTCTGGCCTACTTGTCTCCTCCCTTGTTTGGCGTTTCGCATCAATCTCGTTACGTTTATTACTGTACTGATCTTCTGGTTTCTGAACATTGGCACCGATCACTGACCACCGATCTGGATCACCCCTACAACTTCGACTTCGGCTTCTTGTTTATCAACTCACCTGGCTTTCGACCTCGGACTTCTTCATGACCATTTGATTGTCTTTGGACTGGCGTCACGACTTCGTTCCTCATCTCAACGTGTTACAGTTTCGTTCTGTTGTTCGTTCACCTTTACATGAGCTGTTGACGAGCCCTGGGACTTAAGGAGTGGGCAGCCGCCCCTAGCCCTACGGGGTTAGATAGCAAGGGCTCACTCCAGAACCCCATGGGCCAACAGACCCCTTCTGTTGTTTGTTTTCGTTCCTGTTTATTCATAACTGTAACTGAAGAAAGAATTGTGCCTCCGCTTCAAAGCGTGAGTGAATAAAGCCATCTTATTTTGAAACCATACGCTTCCGTGCCTCTCAGACTCCGCCGCCGCTAATCCCACCTGTTCATGTTCCAATCGCCACCCTGGCCCACCGTTACCTTGGGGCCCGATTCTTTCAGTTTTACCCCAACACTTATGAACAACACTACACATGTTTGTGTGCTATCTTTATAGCCACCCTCCACCTACATGTACAAAAATACATCCTCCAGACAGCACTCCCATAATACACACTCTTTGCTGCCTGCACCAGCCACACAGGTTCAGTCTCTAGAATCCTAGGGACTGCTCCAACCATCACTCCTTTACCTATTTTTACTACTTGGCCTCTACCCATCCCTGCACAGTTGTCTTCCCTAACCCCATGATTCCCCCAAGCAACAGTTTACCTCCCAGCCCCACAAAACACCTCAATGTCCACAGCTAAAAATATTATTGGATTTTCAGACCATAAACCTTTCCTTTCTCCAACCTTCTGCCATAGTGCTGCTGTGAAGGAGGAGAGATATTGGGGCCCTATGCCCCTTATTTCCATAGGGACATTGGGACTTTTTCCTAGTGCACCTCACAATGGGCCCCTCAAGAATTCCTAGTGCCTACAGCAGTCCTTGCAGCAGCTGTGTGTGATCAGGTTTAGGTGCTTCCAATATTTTTTCCAAGGTTACACAACAAGGCTATGTCAAAACTACAAATAAGAACCCAGATCTCCTGATTCCAAATCTTGTGCTTTAATCACAAAGCAGTTGCCTCCCTCCTTTCATGTGCCAATTTTGTTTCATCCTGCCCACAGAATCGCTCACATTCTACAGCACTGTTCTCTTCCAAAACGAAAATCAATAAAAACTAGCAAAGCTTTAAAAACTAAAGTAACCAAATCACTTTCTAACTATAACATTCACTTAGAAAGGGCAGAAGTGTCCAAGACACTTCCACAAAATAAGATTGCTAGAACATGAACCATTTTATCAGGCCCACACTACTTTCCATAATCATTTCTATTTTAAAAACTGAACTCTTAAATCACAGTTTTCCTGAGAACGTGTCAAGGTCTAACATTCTGTACCAGCCAGTGAAAAATGAGAAAGGGAGTATAATAGCCATAACAACTAACTCTATTTATGTACCACACCGACCCATATTACTATATAAATATACTATAGGAAAATCCCTGGGAAAAGAGTGATTATGTTAAGAATGGCTTATCTGTATGACATTTGATTAACAAAAAGGAAGCTGAACAAACAGCATTTTCTCTTTGGTAACTCATGCTATTTCCTCATTGCAAGATAGAACATTTAAAAAGAAAGAAAGCAACCCCCTCCTATATCATTAGATATAGCAAGTATTTACTTGTGACATGTTCAGGTATTGCTATCAACTGTCACCTGCAGAAAGCTTGAGGAATGAAAAAGGCATCTTTGTGAACATTTCTATCACTCCTAACATGCTTGGGCACCCTAACACAGTTAGTGCAAAGGCCTCAGTCAGTGCAAAGTATGCCACACCATCAAATCCATCAAGTTTGAGGTACTTTAAAAAGGCCTGATTTTCAAAAAGTTCTGAGCATTGGTCTATGAATGTACCACACATATCCATATTAATTTCTCTTTGCCCTGTGTACATGGGAATTCCAATCCCCTCTTTAACTAAGTGATGATCACATAGTAGGATTTCCTCAGAACTTCAGCCTCAGTCAGTGCACTTTTATCCTCACTGTTCAGTGCATGGACACCTGCCCTATAATCTATGCACCATCTAGCCTCTATATTAGTGGATTAATTCTAAGCTCACTGAAGTCAGTAAGGTCATACCAATACAGTAAACTTACTATGTCCCACAACAGGCCATTCAAGAATGCTACACTGCTCCAGGCAGTCTCTGTTCCAACCCAGAAGCAGTGTAGCTGTATCTGCATGACACTTTGGGCAGGCTAGTTAGCCCTGCTCAGTAACAGTCAATTAGCCTACAAAAAGAATATTCACCTGCATTAATGCATAGATGCACCTACACTGCTCCAGGTTCAGGAAACTGCCCACATGTTGTAGATATACTGAGCTTGAGAGAACAGTAAGTTGCAAGGTACTGTAAATTTACTGTATAAGATATAAGACATAAGTGTGTTAGGAGTTGTTTATATGATGGGCTGCTGAGGAGGCCTTAGCAGACTTGGGGTCAGTAATTATGTCATCTGGTCCTTAATCTGAACTCATTTTATCTGTCTAGTGCTGGCTTCTCAATATGACATTTGGGACCTGATCCTCAGTACATTGTCCTATATGAAGCATGATATGAAGCATGAGTATATGAAGATACAATAAAAACTTGGAGAAAGTTAATTCATAGATTCACAGATGTAGGATCAGAAGGGACCTAAGTAGACCTTCAAATCCAACCCCCTGTCCTGGGCAGGACAGAATACTGGGCTCATATGACTCCAGCTAGGTAATCGTCAAGCCTCCTCTTAAAGACCCCCAGGGTAGGAGCCAGCACCACTTCCCTTGGAAGTTAGTTCCAGATCCTAGCTGCCCTGACTGTGAAATAGTGTCTTCTAATGTACAGCTTGAACCTACTATCAAACAACTTATGGCCATTATTCTTTGTTACTCTGAGAGGTGCTCGGCTGAACAGGGTCTCTCCCCACTGGTTCACCCTGCTAAGTTTACTGTCACCCATGTTCCTCTTGGAATCGATAATGACTCTGTAGCAGGGCACTGAGGTGCCTGCTACTTGTGGAGCAGTAAGTGAGGAGCCCAGCTGCAGGTTGCCGGAGTAACTGGTGAGAGTCAGCTGACTAGAAGGGGCAGGGCCTGGCTCCCATATAACTCCCAGGCTGAAGCCAGGCAGGCAGTTGCCTGCCAGCAGCCATAGGAGTAGGAACTCTGCCGGAGTGAGGAAAAGGAAGAGGCTAGAATACACAGGCAGTTTTTCGGGTGAGAGATGGAGAAACCCAGTGACAGACTTGAAGGTAATTGTGGTCAGATGGCTTAGGTTTACGTTATAGTCAAAGGGCTTGAGTTTGCAGTGACAGTTTACAACCAGAGGACTGGGTGAGGCTATAAGGGGATGGAGGAGGCCTCATAGGGGAGCCATGGCCACGTGCAGACCGCAGAGAAGCCCCAGAGAGGGGGCAGCGAGAAGCCCCAGAAAGGGGGCTGCAGAAAGCCAGAGTGCCTGTGGGGCACGGTTGCAAGACTAGGCTTCAGAGAGCCAGAGCACCTGTGGGGCATGGCTGAGAGACAAGGGCTATGGAGAGCCCAAGCGCCAGAGGGCGCACTGAGAGACAAGGGCTGCAGAGAGTCCAAGCACCAGAGAGGGCACAGAGAGTGAGATAGACCAAACAACGTCTGGTACATCTGCGAGGCTTGGGGCATGGTACAGGGGTGGTTGGAGCCACACAAAGCCCATAAGGCTGAGGTGTTTGGAACCCCATTATAGAGGCAAAATGCGGGGTAGCTGGAGCACCGTGACCAACAAGACAAGAGGCAGCCTCCCTTTATCAAGACGTGGCGGGAGAGAATGAAGGGTGCGTTATAGGCAAATTGGACATGGTGAGGGGTGCTAGGGAAGAGCATGGCAGCCTTAAGGGCCCCCATCCGGTACAGACTCCAAGATCTCTTTCTGTCACTGTGCTTTTGAGAAGGGAGTTCCTCAGCCTATAGATATGCTGCTTGCTCTTACTGCCCAAGTGCAGTACCCTGCACTTGTTAGTATTGAATCCCATCCTATTCTCATTCACCCACCCCTGTAACCTGTCCAGATCCAGCTGTATCCTGTCCCTCTCTTCTAGTGTGCCCACCTCGCCCCAAATCTTGGTGTTGGCAGAAAATTTGAACAGGGTGCTTTTCACCCCCTCATCCAAGTTGCTAATAAAGCAATTGAACAGTGCGGGCCTGAGGACCAAGCCCTGGGGGGCTCCACTACCCTCCAGGTTAAATATGACCTGTCTACCACCACGCTCTGGATGTGGCCCCTCAGCCAATTTGTGACCCATCTAACTGTGTAGGCATCAGTGCCACAGTCACCTAGCTTTTTAATGAGAATGGGTTGGGAGACAGTGTCAAAGGCTTTCCTAAAGTCCAGAAAGACTACATCCACCATGACACCTGCGTCCAATGATTTTGTGACCTGATCATAGAAGACAATCAGGTTGGTCTGACAGGACCTGCCACTAATGAACCCATGCTGGTTGCCCCTGAGCATTGTCCCCCCTGCTGGTCCTTCCCAGATGTGCTCCTGGATAATCTTCTCAAAGAGCTTCCCCAGAATCAAAGTAAGACTAATGGGCCTATAGTTGCCCAGGTCCTCCCTCCTCCCTCTTTTGAAAATGGGGACCACATTGGCCTTCTTCCAGTCATCTGGCAACTGGCCAGAGCACCACAAGTGCTCGTAAAGCCATGTCAGGGGCCCCTCAGTAACCCCTACCAATTCCCTCAGCACCCTGGGGTGGAGAGCATCTGGACTGCTGATTTGAACACATCCAGTCCCTCCAGAAGTTCACTAACTCAGTCCTTCCTGACCCTAGGCCTGGTGGAGTCTCTCCTGAGTCCATCCTGAATCTCAGTGTGGGAGTCCCAGTCCCTACAAAAAAAAATGGAGGCAAAGAATTGTTAAAAAGGTCTACCTTCTCCTGTGGTGCAACCACCAGATTGCCAAGCATATCCCACAGGGGCCCCACGTTACCCAGTGCTTTCTTCATACTTCCTATGTACTTAAAAAAAGACTTTTTGTTGTCCTTGATGCTAGCCGTAGTTCAGTATCTGCCTTAGCTTTCCTAACAGTTGGGTGGATTGTGGAAGAATTCCTACGAATTTCACAGCACACGGGTAAATTTCTCAGCTAAGTCACCATAGCAGTGTTCTGTACTGGGGGAGCATGCCACTACGGTGATGTAGCTGGCGATCATGTGTAGACCCATGTGATTGCTACATCACTGTAGTATGCGATACGGTGACATAGCACATCACTACGTTGCTGTAGGGCGAGGGTGTCCAACCGTTTTGAATGTGGGGCCGGATCACAAACTTTTTATCACGCAGTGGGCCAGCAAGCCATATTCAAGTACATCACAGGAAGCGGTAACACATCAGAAAGTGATGTCACGTGACCTTTGACACCAATGAAGTTGCAGCGGTTGACATGGTGCTGGTTGACATGGCATGCATGCCCGGGTTGACATGGTGCCGCAGGAGTCACTTGGCTACAACTGGGTTGACCTGGTGCTGGAGAAGCCGTGGGGCCAGGCTGGAGTTAACCTGGGGCCCATCTGCCCTGCCAGTGCCATGCCTGGGTTGACACGGTGCTGCTGGACCCAACTGGGCAGAACTGGGTCGGCACCAGCCAGGAAAAGCAGCATGCACCTGAAGCCAGCTTCCCATGTGCTGCTGGGGACAGGAGGAGGCCAGCCAGTCTGCACCAGCCAGCAGAAGCAGCAGCGGAGCCATGTGCCACTCAGGACTAATTGGTGCAGGCTCGTCCCATCCCGAGTGGTGCACGGCTCCGCCACCACTTCTGCTGGCTGGTGAAGACCCAGCCGGGCTCCTCCCATCCCCAGCAGCACATGAGAAGCTGGTTTCAGCTGCATACTTCTGGGGACAGGAGAAGGCCAGCCAGGTCTGCACGGGCCAGCAGAAGTGGCAGCAAAGTCGTGTGCCACTCAGGACTGACCAGTGCACGCTCATCCCATCCCAAGCGGCACATGGCTCCACCGCCACTTCTGCTGGCTGGTGCAGACCCGGCCAGCCTCCTCCTGTCCCCAGCAGCACACGAGAAGCGGCCCCCTTGGGGCCTCACGCACGGGCAGCCAGGCCCAGAGAGCCACAGCGCCCAGGGGAGACTTGCCGGGGGAGCAGGCACCACCTTACTATGGGGCAGGGCAGGGCAGTGGGGCTGGCTTGAAGTGGGCAGGCGGGTGAGGAGGCAAACGCAGGCTGGCAGTGCCAGTGGCTGCTGCTTGGCCTCCCGTAAGGGGCCGCTCCAGCAGCACAGGGCACGGGCACCGGCAACCACGCGCCCCGCAACTCCAACCCGGCCCGGCGCCCCCAGCTCCATGCAGGAACTTACCTCTGTCCACCACGTGCCTCCATTCACCACGCATGCAGGCAGGCCGCGAGCCATGCTGCAGCTCCCCTGGCCACACACTGGGGCAAGGGGCAGAGCCAAGGAACAAGCTGCACATGCTGTCCCCAGCGGCGGCAGGACCCAGCTCACTGAGCCTTGCCCCATGGGGGTAAGCAGTTCCCCTCCCCTCCCTGCCAACTGGGGCCTGCGGGCCGGCCCTGCCTACTTTGTCTTGCCACTGCCCCGCCGCTGCCACCACCATGGAGCACGGAGCAGGCGCCTCAGGCCACATAAAATGGCTTGGCGGGCCGCATGGTGGCCTGCAGGCTATATGTTGGACAAGCCTGCTGTAGGGCAACATGTAGATGTGCCTACAATGGAGAAAATGAGAAGAAACTCATGTGAATGTGCCTATGTAACTCCCAAAGCATTGTGTTCTTACTGAAGCTGTGTAGTTTGTCCTGATTTGACTGCAAAAACAGTGCTTGGATTGAAATTCTTCAGAGGGCATTTTTAATCTCATGTTTTTGACATTGAGCTAGGAAAAGAAAACCTTTTTCAGAACAATTCATGAGTACCTTTTTAAGCATTTCTTATGGGCAGAATGTAATTACTGTACATATTTTTCTCCTTTTTCATAGAATAAAGTATCTGAATTCAAACCAGCACTGAAATACAGGGCAGGGCCAGATGTTACATAAATGGTGATGTAATGCTAAAGTATTTCATTACACATGCAGCTCTGCTCTTCAGCCCAGCAGTGATTTATTACATTTTGTCAATCCCATTTTATGTACCCAGATCATTTTTACATCATTTTTCTTCCTGACATTGTACATTCTCACAGAAGCAGATAGAGATAACATCATAACAGTGCAGGCAATGCAGTTAGCATTTTACAAATAATGTTACTAATAAATAAGTATATCATTGAGGGGGAAATGGTCTGTCTGAGCTAGTAAAAAGCGAATTTACCTTTGAATAATCCAACGGGGGAAAAAGGCTCTAGTTCCAATGTTTCAGCTGAGTTGTATTCTCTTAGAGCATCTCCCACCTTGATGCAAAACAGTGAGAGAATGCTGCTGTTGTCTCTTCTCAATTTATTCTTGAATTCTGTTCTATTTTCTTAATGTGTTTCTGTGCTGTTGGCTAGATCAGATAAGCCAGCTGCTGGGTCAAATAAATTAATTGGCACATGCAATAAGATCAACACTAAAATCCATTTTGACCAAAAATATTGGGGTAGAGAATATATTTACTTTAAAAAATCCATCAGTGTTTAAGATAAACCACATGCCCAGAGATACCACTTAACAGTCAGAGAGAAAGAGAAATACACAGCTTATAAACTGGAAAGAAATGAAGGTCATGTAAAAATAATGCAGCAGCAGATTGAAAAGACATTTCTTCAGGAATATAGATAAGAAAATAACACTTCTAATGAACAGAATACCAAGAACCTTGTTAAGCAACTGAAGTAGAAAAGTTGTCTTTGCTACCAGGTAGTCATGAACCTTTATAATGTAAACGGATGCACTGAAATAGCTCCAGGTAAGAGTAATTTAGTGTTTCCCCATTTCAAGAAACATAGTGCAAAATTCTGCTCTTTGTTATAGCAGTTAAAATCCAGAGCAAGTCCATTGTCTGAAATGGTGTTATTCCAGTTTTACACTTCATTATTGAGGGCAGAACCTGATGCATAGTATTATAGGCCTTGATTCAAAAAAGTGTTTAAGTGCATATTGAAATCCCATTAATGTTAATGGAATTTTAATGCTTAAATTAAAAGGGCCAGATCTGCAGTGCTTCAGAACACACAGGTTCTAGCTCAAAGCCCAATGAAATCAGGGAGAGTCCTTCCATTAATATCAATGAGGATTGGCTTGAGCTCATCCAATAAAAGTACTTAATATTTACATAAAGACATTTGCAAATCTTAATACACTTGATAAATCTAAATCTCAGAGCTGAGCAAGTAAGTTACACTGGAGGTTTAACCTTGTTTTCTGCTCATGGATAACTGAGAGTAGAACTTGGGCTTCTGGAATATAATCTTTCAAAAATACATGTTGGGTTTGTTTGCTTTTTATTTTAACTGTATGTGTTGATCTCAGACCATTGGCTGACACTCAGCTGGTCATTAATTTTTATCCCCTGATAAGTAAAAAGTGTCATCCCTCAGTACAAATGAGCATGTAGGGAATCTTTGCAACATCAGGGAAGTAGGAAATCTCAACAAATTACAAATATTTCTCTTTCTAGGTAACACAGGCCTTACCACGGCAGCATGTCTTAAAAAGAAAGAAGCCACTGCCACATCATTATTTCTTGTTCAATCAGGGTACCTAGACACCAAGACCAAGCCCATTTCACTAGGCACTACAGTAAGAGAGAGTTACTGCCTCCTCCAGGGCTTAGAGTTTCACTAGAGGAGTCAGAAGAATGATGCTGAGAGAGGCAGAGGCACAGAGAGGTGAAGCCACTTGCTTGAGGTCACATACCAAGTGCAGAGCCTAGAACAGTATGCAGGTGTCCTTGTTCCAGTCATATTATCTTGGTCATATTATTTCACACTAGCATACTGTGTGAGGGCAGTTTGATTTTTTTTTTCTCCTGACACTGAATCATTGGGTGTGCAGTTCTAGCTGGGCAGGGTGCCAGACACTGAGCACCCTCAAGCCCCACTGCCATCACTGCCAGAGGGTGCTCAGTGTCTTGTAGGATCAACCCTTTCATAGAACAAGGCTAGAGCAAGGGATTTGGAAAACGAATTCTCTTCTCATGTGCAGTAATGGAAATGGTAAGTAACTGTAAGGAGGGCTATGGAGTTGCATCAGTGTCACAGAGAGATGAACTGTCTAGAGGACATGTACATGGCCCCAGGCTTAAATGCAAACTGATATTCTTGAGGGAAATTGCCTGGGATTTTCACTCAGCTTTACTATATACTATAAGCTTCATTTTCCATATGTGAAAACTGAGTTACCAAAAGGTTAAATAGCTTTCTCAAAGCTTGTGAAGAGCCTAGATCCCCTGATCTCACTGCCATGTGCTTTCATTGTTTCACCAGACCACACATAAGTAGGACCTGGCTTGAATTGTGGACCCAGCTCACAACAGTGGCTCCTTTAATACTGGAGTTCCCCCTGCATTCCCCCAACCTTCACTGCTGATTTGCGGAGGGGCCCCATTGGCCCTGACACTTGCCACTCACTCCTGATGGCCAGAAGACAAAAAACGCAATTTTAAATATATCATGGTTTTTGCCTCCAGCCACTTGCTGCTGACCATGTGGGAGGCAAAAATTGCAGCATACTTAAACCACAGTTTTTGCCTCCCAGACATCAGGAGCAAGTGGCAAGTGGCAGGACTGACAGGGCCCCTCTACCAGTCAGCAGCAAGCGGGTACACAGGGGGAACTCTGAGATTAAAAGAGCTGCCATATTGTGAGCTGGACCCGCAATTTAAACCAGGCCCTACATATGTTAGCTTTTGGGATCCTTTCATCTGAGAGAGACAGTGAATATTGCAACCTATGACATAGATGGTTTTCAGTGTCTAATGTTGACTGAATAGTCCAATCTGAGAGTTGCATGATCTGTATCAAGGAATATTTTAACAAGGAATAATGGCCACAAGTTGTTGGAGAGGAGGTTTAGATTAGATGTCCAAGGGTGTACGAACTACTGTAGTTGTACTCTCAGCATCATTCTTACAGATGGTAAGTAGTTCTTACCATCTGTAAGAACTACTTCATGGTCAGGGCAGCTAGGATCTGGAACCAGCTTCCAAGGGAAGTGGTGCTGGCTCATACCCTGGGGGTCTTTAAGAAGAGGCTTGATGCCTACGTGGCTGGAGTCATTTGAGCCCAGTTTTTCTCCTGCCCAGGCAGGGGGTCCGACTTGAAGATCTACAAGGTCCCTTCCGACCCAACTTCTATGATTCTGTACCAGTGGTTGCAAATGTAAGTGTCACGGTTGGGTGGTTTGGGAGCTGCTTGCTTTCTATAGACTCTTTTCTCTTCAAGCTGTTGGAGCCAATTCCTGTCATGGACTTTAATGCCCTGGTGCAGACAATGACACCACTTGTTCTGATCACTTGCCAAGGTTTCCCATCAACCAGGATCAATTCCAAAGGCCTTTCATATCTCACTTACATGTGGCTTTATGGCGAAGCTTGGGACATCCTGTTGTTCTTTTTCCCTCCAATAGTTCCCCACATAACATGTCCTTGGGTATGTGCCCATCTCCCAATCTGCTCAGATGGCCTAGCCACTGCAGTCATCTCTGTCTGAGTAGGGCTGTCACACTTGGTAAATCTGCCCTTTGAAGAACTGCATTTCTAACTTTATCTTGCCATTTGATGTTGAATATGTGGCGTAAACAGCACAGGTGGAAGTTGTTTAACCTTTTTTCTTGATGTACATAAGGTTTTCATTTATCCCCACCATACATGAGACTGCTGAGAAAGCTTTGTATAAAAGCATCTAGGTCTCGATGGTAAGCTTTGAGTTGTTCCATGCTCTTCTTGTTAGTCTGCTGAAGGTGGCAGCTGCATTTCCAATGAGAACATTAAGTTCTTCATCCTGTGAGAGATTGGTGGTCACTGTAAAACCTAGGTAGCTAAACTTTTGGACTACTCCTAGGTTGTTCTCATTAAGGGTGATTGATAGATCTTGTGGAACTCCCTGTCCTAATACAACTGTTTTCTTTATGCTGATGGTGAAAGCAAATGCCTGACAAGGTCTTGAAAGGCAATCCATGAGTTCTTGTAGTAGGTCTTCAGTATGAGCTGTAAGGGCAGCGTCATTAGTGAATAGAAGCTCCCTGATAAGCACCTTTCTAACTTTAATCTTTACCT
The DNA here is from genome assembly GCF_001723895.1 of Crocodylus porosus. Taxonomy (NCBI): domain Eukaryota; kingdom Metazoa; phylum Chordata; order Crocodylia; family Crocodylidae; genus Crocodylus; species Crocodylus porosus. The sequence goes on from NW_017728909.1 coordinate 45,209,024, forward strand.
TGAGTTGTGACAAGTTGAAGAGTTTCCCATCTGATCTTGTGTGAAGGTATATCTTTAAATGTACAGTGCAGGGGTACTGAAAAGAAGATTCCAAAGAGTGTGGGGGTAAGAACACATCCTTGCTTCACTCTGCTTTTCATCTGCAAAGCTGCCTGAAGTAGACCCATCAAACTGAACAGTTGCTTTCATGTTGTCATGGAAGGAATGTATACGACTTAACAGGATTGATGGGCATCCTATCTTTTCTAGGACTACAAATAGGCCTGCTGTGTTGATAGTGTCAATGCTTTGGTTAGTGTGATGGAGCAGCTTCAGCGGTCCATCACTTTAAGGGCTGGAGCAGGCAGCCAGCAAGTGTTTAATTAGGGTGGCCATTTTAGAGACCAGCTCTCAGGACCAAAGAGGCAGTTTGTTAGCAGTCATCCTAGGAGTAACATCACCCAGAGAAGCTACTGCTCCTGGAACATCTTGGAGGTAAGGGCTGGGGCTATGGAGAAGGAGGAGACCCCATGGTCCTGGGCATGACTGGAAATCGAACTCTGTCAGGGAAGGGTGGCCTGGCAGGACTTCTTGTGGCAAGGGAGTCCCCAAGAAATGGCAGGCCAGTTACCTCCCTGGTGAAGGGCAGGTAGGGGTGCCTTAATCCCAGCTTCCACCATCCGGTGGGTTATTAATGAGAGTGGCAGGTCAGGAATGCCAAGTAGGATACCTGAGTCTATGGGGCTGTTCAATCCTATGCCCTAGTGAGGGGGCAGAGTTGAGAGGCCCTGGGGAGAGGGCGTTGAAGAAGTTAGACTGAGAGAAGGGCAGAGTGGCCCAGTGAGGGGCTAGGGGCAAAGTCAGCCCAGAGTTTAGCTAATTGCCCAGCCCCCACTGAGATAAGGGTCACAGGAGAGACCCAAAAGATTGTGCCAGGGCTGGCCAAGGAATGCAGAGTAAAGCCTGATGGTTCTCCGGGGTCGCTCAAGGGAGCAGGGCAGGGTGAATGGGGTCCAGGACAGGCAGTGTGAAAAAGGCCTGGTGACACCAGGCACAGTGAAATAGGCCCCAGTGAGAGAGGTGTGGTGTGAGTGTGGCCCGAACAGGGAGGTGTGAGAAAAGCCTAACAGTGTACTGAGTTTGGCCCGGCCTCAAGCCAGAAACTTGCCAAACTGAGTGTGTTATCTACAAGGCATGGGACATGTTAAGGAAGGTTGGAGCATGTATATATCACCCTTGGACATCAGGGCACTCAAAGGACAGCCTCCCACCTAAGTAATTAACAACTAGATTGATTTACAACAAGGCATGGCAGAAGAAAGAGGCAGGTGTTTTGCCCATAGAGAAAAGGAGCGGGCCAGTACTGAAACCGGACCTTGGGAGTTTGCTTGTTTTTGTCACAGTTAAATCCACAAAGGTGATGTACAATGGTTGGTTTTGCTCTTTGCACTTTTCTTGAAGTTGACACCGGGAAAATATCATGTCTATGGTGGATCTTCTGGCCCTAAATCCTCACTGAGATTCAGGGTAAACACAACTTGCCAGCTGTTGTAGGCACTCCAAGATGAGCTTTGTAAATGCTTTTCCTGGTATACTTAGTAGAGAGATACCTCTATAGTTGTTGCAGTCGCCCTTATCTCCTTTATTTTAATATGAAGTGACAATGTTTGCATCCCACATTTCTTGTGGTACCTCACCCTCTTTCCAGCATTTGAGTAGCAGCTGATGAAGGTAGTAGGCTTTCTTTCCCACACTTAAGAATTTCCATTGGGGTGCCATCTTTTCCAGGAGGCTTGCCACTTGATAATGATTCAATGGCCTTGCTTAGTTCTTCTACAGTGGGTTCCAGGGCTAATTCTGGCATGACCTGTAGAGATGGTATTTGGTCCAGTGATTCACTGGTGATGTTTCTTTCTTATGAGTATAGCTCTGAGTAGTGTTCAACCCAATGAGACATCTGCTTGCTTCTATCTGTTACAGCTTCACCACTGCATGATTTGAGAGGGGCAACCCTTGTTGGCAGTAGGTCATAGAGCTTTCTTCAGACCATCATACATGACTTTTAGGTTTTCTGTGCCTGAGGCTGTCTACATGTCTTCACAGAACTTAATCCAGTACTGATTTGCACAGCATCTGGTTGCTCTCTGTACCTCCTTTTTTGCATGTGAAAGTCTTGCTCTGGTGCTCACTGTTGGCTTCTTGTGTTCTAGATAAGCTGTGTTCTTGATGTTAATTAGAGGTAATAGTTCTGCATTTTCTTTGAACCATTGGACAGTCTCTTTTCCCCAAACGTAGCTTTAGCTGTTTCATATACTGCAGTTCTTAAACCTTCCCAAATGTCATCTGCCTTCTCTGGTAGTGACTTTCCAAACATGCTGAGTTCAAAAGCCTTTCCAAACCTGTGGCACTTTCTCTGGTTCTTGGTGTTAGTGGTACTGATTTTGGGCTTGCTCTTAGGGGGTTCTACGTAGCTTCTTGGCTATAGTTTTCACTTTGCTAATGATCAAAGAAGGGTTGGTGTCACAGTCAGCACTGTGGAACATACAGGTCTTCTGCACTGAAGGTAGCTCTTTTGTCCTAACAATAACAAGGTCTATTTGGTACCAGTGGCCTGATCATGGATGTTGCCATGACACTTCATGGCCATCTTTTCCAGAAAAATATGAATTGGTAATGCACAGTTGGTTTTGGGTGCAGAATTCGAGAAGTCATTAGCAGTTTTCATTTATCTTGCTGGTGCCAAAATGTCCTATGCAATCTGACCATAAGTAGTTGTCTGCATTGACTCTTGCACTGAAGTCTCCAAGGCGGAATTGTTACTTGGTTGACAGTATTCCTTTGACATCTTGGTGTCGTAAAATTTATCCTTCTCTTCAGAGCTGGAGTTGAGTGGTGGTATATAAGTGCTGATGATGTTAACAGAACCGATGGTCAACTAAAGTCTAAGTAAGATGATGCATTCTGACTTTCCAATGGGTATCTGTCACAAGGCACTGTGTGCCTGCTCCTTTAAGGGCAGAAACTGCCTAGAGAGAGGGCCCTAGGAGCCAGGCCCCCACAAGTGCAGGCTGCTGTAGAAGCAGGCTAATGAGGGAATTAGCTAGCAACTGCATCCAGTTAGCTGACCAAAAGAAGGCAGGGTCCTGGGCACATATAAGCCCCAGGGCTGAGACTGGAGGGAGTTAGTGCTCTGGCAGCAACCAGGTGGAAGGAGCTCTTGCAGGAGCTCTACTCAGAGATGCTTGTTTGTCATTCCGCTGCTGGTAAGGGTGAGGGGTTCTAGGAGCTCCTAAAGTACCTGGGGTTAGGAGGCACATTACTGAGGGAGAAACTGGCCCTCTTAAAGGTGCAGAGTGTGGCCTCCGGTGTCATTGTTATTGTTAGGTTGTAGCCCAGGGACTCATATTTATGTTGTTGTTTAGTCCGGTGGACTTGGATGAGGCTACTGGGGAGGAGGAGGTCTCATTGGGGCACACTACTGTTTGGAGCCCCGGTGCCAGTGAGGGCTCACAGATAGGGGCAAAGGGCCCAGTGATGAGAGGAAGCCAAACTGGACTTTGAATACTATCTGCAAGGCATGGGGCATGGTAAAAGGGCAGTGTTGGAGCCAAGTATCTAGCCCATAAGGCTCAGGGTGTCCTGTGAGGCACTTACTCAGAGCAAGACCCAGAAAGGGGTCTAAAAACCCATGTGGGTTAGTTGGGTCCATCAGGACCATGACTGTGTAGCGACTTGAGAGCATCATCCCTATCTACTGTCCATTATCTTAACCATCAAGACTTGGCAGGTGAGACTAGAAGGCACCCGCAGGGTGAAGCTGGCACAGTCACAGGGCCCTAGGGGCATCATGGCTGTCTCTAGGGACCCCACCCAATAACAGTGTTTGTATAAGCTTTACCAACTTGTTATTCAGTGAGACCAACACTGTGCAGACAATTTTCTTCAGTGCTTTTACCTTCCCAGAAGAAGGTATAATTGGCCTCTTGGATAAAACCAACATCTGCAAGTCTTGTTTCCTAGAGCACTGTAATGTCAACATTGAGTTTGTACAGCTCACAGTCAATCAAGACTGACTTCTATATGCTGCTCATGTACCGTAGGTCATCATCATCTGTCAAACCAAGACACATGGTCCTGACCTTCCAGGTTCCAAGCAGGATAGTTCTTGGTTTCTCTATTTTGCAGGTGAGAGGTTTCCATCTGCTTTTCAGCTTTTGGTCTAGCCCCATGCACTCAATAAGGCAGACAGACTCTGGTAGGTCAGCATCTAACTTTCCAGGGTCTACCCAGCATTATGGTGGGTGGTAGCTGACCAGTGGAACATGATGATTCCTCCAGCCATTGAAGGTTACCCATGGCACCCTCCTCTATACCAATCAAGTCAGAGCTTATAACCAGTAACTGCCACCTTCTATGTTGTGTCCATGCTGCCAGCAAGGATGGAGTAGCCTCTCCATGTAGCATGACTGCAATAGCCTGGGAAGTTAATATGGAGACTGCTTTGCCCCTGTATCAGTGTCCCCCACTTGGCCTCACTGGTTTGATCCAAAGGAAGGGCGGAAGTCAATACATTTGGAACCAACTATGTTGCAGGAGTTGCCAATGCAGAGAAGGTCTTCCATCTGCCTGCCTTTCTGGGCTCCACTCCTAGATTGGTTGCCAGCCATAGCTGAAGCACCCAATCTGCCCTGTGTGGATACCACTGGCAAAATCACTGACTAATTATGTTCAACTGCCTTTTGATGGCATTTCCTCCGTCAAGGATTCCACTACCCTCCTCAGGCACTCATCTGCCGGCAGCTGTTGGCCCTTCCTGAGGTTGCCAAGTTAATTAACTGCCACCCAGCACTCAATGTTGACCAGTACAGGTTGTACCACTTATGGCCATAGTGACAGCAGGTAGTAGATTTCAGTCCTGACCTGATCTGACCTGACCCTACACATAAGTATAAGCAAAGAACACACCAGGTGCGTCAGGGCTCACAAACATGTTCTTTGTGTAATTGTGAATGATTTCCATGTGAAAAAGCCATTGCCTTTGCATCTGGGATTGGATCCCACTCTGTTGGCCAAGATGGAGCCCTACAAAGAGCTATAGTTCCTCCTTGCTCCTCCCTTCCTTTGGTGGCGGGAATAAGTTACTTCAGCACTTATAAAGGTGCATCTTACTCCTTTGCCTTTTTTCTGACTGGTTCTACACAGGCAGAGAATGCATTCTGGCTCCACCCACTCCTTACCATTGGTGCATAAGAAAGGAGGGAAGTACTGCAGATGCAGTACAAATCAGGTGCCCATCTCTGCACCCAGAGCTGCAATCTAACCCAGCCACACAGAACAGGGAGGTTCCATTCCCCCTGCTCCAACAGCAGGATACATTAGGGCTAGATATGCTACAGCACTTAAGAAGGAAAGTAAAGTGGTGGCCCTGCCAACCTGTTTCCGGTAGGAGGTTATATAAAACCCTGTAGTTAGTGAAAAAAAAGAGAAGTGCTGTTCTTCAGAAACTACAATACACACGGGGATACATCCTTTCAGCCAGTGGGCATAGGTTGCTTTTCCTTTCTCCTCAGAGTCAAAACAGGCTATTATCTCACTATCTGAGAGATTTAAACTAAAGCAAATAAGAGTTTGATTTCTTTTCAGATAAAAGAGATGATGCAAATGAGAATTTTATCTTGCATGAAGGCGTGACAAAGTATGAGACAGAATCCTTCTTGATTACAATCTTCCATCATTTTGATTTTATAATTACTGAATGGAATCAATCAGCTTTCAATTGTTACCTTGGTGAAAGATTAAAACATCATTACTTGTCATACATATTTCACACTTTAGCAAATTTTAATAAACTGAATGAATGAGAAATGGTTGTATTATCTTTCATGGCACTGGGATGCTAATGACATTTCTATTGATTTTAATTCACATGTGTTGGTCAAAATTACTCAGATTCAAGCAAGGCATGGAGTCCCATAATTAATACTAACAAATGAAGACTGCTGAATACTGAAATGGCTAAAATGAAATCATTAATCAGAAATATCATAAAATAATTGCCAACAAGCTAGGGTGGTCTTATCTTCCCAATGATCATCTTTTTATGGTATATTGATCCGTTTATAATTTGTACATGTTGGTGATTCCTCTATCAGAATATTAAATAGGAGGTAAAAAAAAAAAGATTCATAAAATGGGAAGATTAGGAGTGATGTACCTGAAACTGCAGCTTCAGATATTGCATGTAAATTTAGGGCAGTCTTTAGGGTTCAGAGAACCTTCCTACTTTATCAGCTTCCATTATGTTGGTAAACCTATACCATGGTAGAAAAAATTGAAATGAGTTGTAGCCATCTTAAGAAACTTTAGTTTATCTGATAGTACTAAAGGCTTTCTATCCCTGCTTTCAGCACACAAAGTAGAGCTCCATAGACTCTGACAGCTAGCTAACTATCCAGGCTAAACAACAAAAGTTTTTGTATTTTAACTTTTAAGCCATGTCTAGACTAGCATTTTTAGTTGTACTAGCACAAGTTCATTGTCCAAGCCATGCAGAATGAAAGACAAGCACAGAAAGAACACAAGGGATGTAGGTCTAGGTCAAATAGCTCATAGAATTGTTAACATATAGATTTCATAGACTTTAGGGCTGAAAGGGACCTCAGAAGATCATCAAGTCCAGCCCCCACTCCCAAGGGGCAGGAAGTCAGCACGGGTCATAGGATCCCAGCAAGATAAGCATCCAATCTACCCTTGAAAGTGTTCAGTGTAGGTGCTTGAACCACCTCTGATGGCAGGCTGTTCCAGACCTTGGGGGCTCAGACAGTAAAGAAATCCTTCCTTATGTCCAGTCTGAAACGGTCTCATAGTAGTTTATGACCATTCGACCTCATCATTCCTTGGGGCGCTCTGGTGAACAAACGTTCCACCAGAAACTGGTGGTCACCCCGATAAACTTATAGGTGGCCATCAGGTCACCCCTGAGCCTGCGCTTTTCTAGGCTAAAGAGCCCCATGGCTCTCAGCCTGTCGTCGTAAGGTCTGTTTTCCTGACTTCAGATCATGCACGTGGCTCTTCTCTGCACCCTCTCAAGCTTCTCCACATCCCTTTTGAATTGTGGGGCCCAAAACTCCAGCTGCAACCTCACCAAGGCCAAGTACAAGGGGAGAATGACATCCCAGGATTTGCTTGAGAAGCATCTATGGATGCAAGCCAGCATTTTGGTCATTTTACTAGCTGCAGCATCACATTGAAGGCTCATCTTGTGGTCAATGATGAACCCCAAGTCTTTTTCTTCCATAGTGCTAGCCAGTGTAGCACTGCTGAACCTATAAGGATGCTGCAGGTTTTTCCTCCCAACGTGGGGAACCTTGCATTTTTTGGTGTTAAACACCATCAGGTTCTCATCCACCCATTTGCTGAGCCTGTCCAGGTCAGCCTGAATCACCCGCCTGTCTTCTGGTGTGGATGCTTTGCCCCAAAGTTTGGTGTCATCGGCGAACTTGGCCCGTCCACTCCTGACTCCAATGTCCACATCATTAATGAAGAT
>NW_017728909.1:45217428-45284928 GCF_001723895.1 Crocodylus porosus
GCAGAATAATCCTCCTTGGAGGTGAATCCCATCATCCATCCTTTGTAGGCTTTTCTTTTTAGCCTCAGGAGGTCTGCTAGATTCCTGGAGATTGAGGATATCTCGGAACATAAATTGTACAGGGAAAGCTATTACTCATTTCTTGATTGTTCTCACCTCTCTGGAATGGCTGCTGTAAACCTTCTCCTTCCAACCTGCTTCCAGTCCATTTCTGGACCCTGCCTCCATGCTGATCCCAAAAGGGTCTTGTGAACTGCCATTTGGCCAAAAGTAAGGTTCCCAACCTTATAGGACTCAAGGTATAAATACTTTCCCCAGCACAGAGTGCTCTGGGTAAGTTGACCCCCTCAGAGATTTTCCAGTCCATTTCTAGCTGGGGAATGCTATTCTCCCCTAATCTTCACAAAGCAGAGGGGGAAGGAAAGACCAGAAAAGCCCTTGGTGCTTCCTACTTCCTGCCAGCAAAGCAGGCATACCTGCACTCAGCTGAATGAGACTTGAACAGGACAATACACGTTTTGAATTTTGAAGCAGACTTGTGGTAGGAGGCAGGGGAAACCAAGAGCTGCACTCCGAGTGACTCCACAGACCCATGTGGCTCAGCTCTGCGGGGAGTCCAGCCTTGGCTCTTCCCGCCTCCTCAGATCAGCTCTGGTGCATGGCCTGGGGCAAATCAGCTCGTGCATGGACCCACCGCCACCCCGGGATCAGGGCAGCAGCAGGTCCCTGCACAAGCTAATTTTTCCCTGGGCCCCACACTGCAGCCAATGAGAGGAGGGTGCAGGGCCCAGGGCAAATCAGCTCCTGTGCGGACCTGCCACCACCCTGATCCCGAGGCAGCGGCAGGTCCCCACACAAGCTGATTTTCCCAAGCCTTGCACCCTCCTCCGATCGGCAATGGGTCCCCACACGAGCCCATATGCCCCAGGCCCTCCAGCCCAAGGAGGGTGCAGGGCTCGGCGTAAACCAGCTTGTGCAGGGACCTGCCCCCACCCCAATCCCAGGGTGGGGCCAGTCCCCACACAAACTCATTTGCCCCAGGCCTACTTGCTGCTGGCCCTATATGGCAACACCAGCCTCCTATGATCCAGGAGGCAGATTTGGGGCCTGCACCCCCGGAAGCAGTCCAGCAAGGCCCACAGCCCTCCCAGGGGTGTGGATGAGCCCCCAGTCTGCCTGCCAGATGACAGGAGGCTGGTGCTGCTAGCTGAGAGTGGCGCTGGGCACAACCCTTGCCAGGAAGATCGGTGCTGCCACTGGCCCCAGCCAAGTGCTCTTGACATAAAGGCAATAGGGGCCCAATGACCACATCTTGATGTTGTTGTAACATGCCTCCAAGTCCATAGGATGAAGCGTCTGCTGCAATACATGTTTCTCATGCCAGATCATATTGGGCTAGTATCAGGGATGAGCTGAGTATTGATTTGATCTCATTAAAGGCTGATTGTTGTAGCAGACCACAGAGCTTGTTTACTTAAAAGGTCTCTTAAAGCGTTGTTACTGTTTCCAGGTTCGGTACAAAATGGCCCAAATATGTGGCCATTCTTAAAAGTCTCCATAATTCTGGGACATCCTTGGGTTATGATAATCCTTTAATAGCTGCAGCTTTTATTGGATCTGACTGGATTCCATGCGTTGTAATCCAATGTTCCACAAACATGAACTGAGAGGTAGCAAAGTGCACTTTTTATTAAGTAGACAAGGTTCTTTGTGTGAATCTGATATCTTTATTAGACCAACTTAAATAGTTGGAAAATAAGAATTAAGCAAGCTTTCGGGTTCAAAAACTCTTCATCAGGCTAAGGAAGTTTCAGCAGTTGGTGTGTGCTCTTTTTATTAAGCGTAACTGGCTTCTTGGAGTTTTCTGAGTGTTGCATCCACTCTTGTATCATGGTGTGCCTTGATGGTCCCAAAAACCAAAATGTCATCAGTATGTCAAAGAACACCTTCTAGGCCATTCAATATCTGTGACATCTGAAGCTGAAAGAATTCAGGAGTTGATGAGATCCCAAAAGGTAATCATTTAAACCAGTATCATCCAAATGGAGTAATAGAAGTTGTTAGCCTGGATGATCCAGCAGCTAGAGGAATCTGTCAGAATCATGCCCAAGCATCCAATTTTGTAAAGACCTTGGCTCCTGCAAGTTGAGTCAAAGTGTGTTCCACTGAAGGAAGAATGTGAATCTCTCAGCACACATTTGTTCAACTGTGTGAGGTCAACACATATCCTAAACTTACCATGGAGTTTGGCATACCCACCATCCCAGAACACCAAGAAGTAGGTTCTTTCTATCTTGGTGATTACTCCCATTTCTTCCACTTGTGCTAGTTCTTCTTTTACTTTGTCCACCAGCAGCAAGGTACTTGTCTTGGTGTAGTTAATGCAAATGGTATTGCATCAGCTTTTAGGTGTACCCTATATTCATCTGACATTTTTCCAAGACCTGAAAAGATGAATGGTATTTGGTTCTGTTGTGCTGCTCCAAGGATTTCTGGTCTGCTATTTCATCCAGTCAACAGGCAAGGTGTAGTGCCTGTGGCCATGTGTAGACAAAACAAAGTTTCCCATTTACACCAATGCGACTGCATTTGTGTTTACATGACCCAGGATTTCATGCTCTGGGTCCTTTCACTTGCACCTGTATAGAGTACGGCCAGTAAGCCAAGTAAAGAGAAAGCAAAATTAAAGAATATATAGACTTTCTGGTCTGTAGTTTTCTGCTTCAGTGTCATTTTTGCATTGAAGTATCCCAGTACTTTGAGGGTAGTATCACCTGGTCCCTGTAACCTTTCAGGAAGGAGAATCCTATCCCGATGCTGACTGTAGTAAGTATCGGGTATAGCTGAAACTGCTGCTCCTGTATCAGTTTTAAATGGAATTGACTGTCCATTGAGCTTCGTTTCTGTCATCCAGACTCCTGGGTCTGATGAAGACTCTTTAAGTTATTGTAATAACCCAGTACAATCCTCTGAGTCCCAGTCTGTGACTGCATGGACTCCTGTGGTTGAGTGACAAACTAAAGCATAGTGACTTTTCTTTTTACATCAACGATCTATCTCTTCCTTAGCAGGACACTTAGCATAACCAGGGATTTTACCATACCTGTGTCACTGGCCTTTTTTCCCACTTGGTTCTTTGTTTGAGTGCTGGTGGGACCACTCACTGTGTATGCCAATTCTATATCTTTTTGGTTGTAGTTTCCTGATAATGTGCATTGCATCAATATTAGCTGATGCCTGATAGGGCTTGGAATCACTTCTAATTTCCCTTTTTTTCTGCTTAACTAACTCTGATTGGCAGACTCATATGACAGCCTTCTGGAGTGTTAAATCAGGGTCCAATAGTAATCTTAGTGAGAACTCTTCATCACAAAGACCCATGACTAGTAGTCCCATTCATTCTTCCTTGATCTCCCCATTGCCAAGATTCAGCCAATGTATGCAAAGATGTAATAAAGCTGTCTACAGGTTCTGAAGGCTCCTGTTTACATAGACTGAATCTAGCTCATTCATAAATCATATTTCTTTTGCCCCAAAAATGTTCAGTTAGTGTCTCTACTATATTAGCCTACTGCTTTTTTCTGCTTTTGGAAGAGGCAGTGACATCAGAATTTCATCAGCCTGGTCCAACATTGAGTGAATGAGAGTACTTACTTGGGAAGGTTCAGACTTTTTGTCCAGACCTGACACTTCCCTGAAAGTTAAAACATCTAATCCATCCAAGGCCACATTCCAAGGAATTGGAAATCAAATTGTTCTGGTGGTGTAACTCGAACTGCCTGCACTGTCTCTGTAGCCAGCTTCTGCCCTGTGCTAGACTCAACTGCTTCTGGAGTTTGGTCTGTCATGTGGAAATCACCCGATTACTGACTGATGTTTGTGTTCCTGTTGATGGCAGGATTCAGCCATTCCTGACACCATGTGCTATCTCATAGCTTAGGAAGAGGCAGGTGACTTCTTGCTCTCAGAAGGGCTTTATTGCAACTACCAACACACACCCAAAAATGGCTGACAACTTCCTGTTCGTGTCATCATGTCAGCCCTCAGGAAGGAAATTAACTCTTACTACTACAAAGTTAAGCACTGCAAAGTTAGAAAAGGGTAGAAATAAAGTTGCTCCTTACAACTTTAAATTGCCCCGTGTAAAATGATTTCTGTTACATTGGATATAGTTTAGCAGTTACATACAACCCAAAGATCTGGGAGGTAAAGCCACAGGAGCATTCAACAAGCTTTAGTTAAAGTGCCCCACCATCATTCTGAAATGTGGGACATCGCAGCAAGGGAATACACAAGATACTGCAGCGTTCTAATTAGAATGCTCCAGCAGACTCAGTTAGTCAAGTCTGCTCTGGCATAGTCTAATCAGAATGCATCGGAGCACTTGTATAGGCATCCTGTGAGACCCCGTTCAGTAATAAGGGCTGTAAAGAAAGCACTATTATTGACATCAGCCAGAAGAAAGAAATAAAACTAAAGTTGAGAGCAGTAGGAGCTGTGGGAAGGAAAGTTCATTTATTTTTAAGATGGAGCTGTATTTATTCCTATGACAGCTGCATGCAAGAGCAGGGCACTGGATTCCATAACCAAGGATGTTCCTTCCAGTCCTACTCCTAACTCATGGATTCCTACCAGTTTTCCATATGAACTGTATGGAGGGAAGCTGAAGTTTCTTATCTGCCACTCTTGTTCTATAAGAATGAGCTTGCTCAGTGCAGATAGACTATCAATGGGGATCAAGGAATGTGCAGGCTTGTGTTTCCAGTCCAAGCAATCGACACGAGCAGGCCTATGTTCTACTTGTAACCGTTTTGTACTTTCCCTGGGTGATATGAGCAAGTAATTTAGGGCTAGAATTTCAACAGACACCCCTTAATTTGGGGTGTCTTCATTTTTGGGTGTCCAGTCTTACATACTTTGTGCCTGGATTCCAATGTGTTGAGAACATACAGTTGTTCCTGACTTCTCTGGAAGGTATGAGGGTTCAGCCCTGCTGAAAATCAGATCCAAGTGTCTCGAAATTGAACACCTAAAACTTAGGCTTTTACTTCTCTATGCTGCAGTTTTTCCATCTGTAAAATGGAGATAATCATACTTCCTAAGAGAGTTGATAGACTTAATTTTAGACCCCTGGTATAGTCAGAGTTCTATCATTTCTAATTTCTTCCATTCTTGGATGAAACTGCAGAAAAATTTAAAATTTCATGAAAACTGAAATTCAAGGCTGAGCAGGTCAACCAAAAACATACCCATTTGACAAAGTTTAACTTTTTTTAATTCCAGTTCTAATTTTTTGTTTTATATTTTATAGTATATCTTTTTTAAATCAAATGAATAGTCATTTTAAAATAGAAAGTCAAAATGTTCTGTTCCAATTTTTTTTTCAATCTTACTTTTGACATGAATTTTCTTCAAAGGCAATATGTTTCTATGAAACATGTCACGTGCAGAGAATTAACACATTCCATCAGAACATTTCTGAGCAGCAATACTTAATCTGTGTTTCCAAAGAGTTTCTTGATTCCTATGTGAAAGGTGTTAGAGAGCACAGAATAATAATCTGAGACATCAGCTGACATGTACCCAAAAGTAAAGTAATGAAAAATCCTTCTTCAGTTATATATAGCTATGCTGACAGTTCAAAAAGTATTAGTCATGTAAATGATCAAATTAAACAATATAAAATTAGAAGTTACTCAACTCCCCGCACCCCACTCTGCCACATACCAGGGTTTATAAACTCACATTGGAGATCTCTGAGCTGGGAAAAGAAAAAAGTTCCCCCGATGTCTAATTTATCTTTTGACAAGATCAAAGAAACAATTCTATACCATGAAGTTGCCTTTTTTTCTCCTCAGGCTGATTCTGTAAAACTCTTCCTTTAGTTCTTGAAACTCTTGTAAACTGTATTTTCCAGAGAATTTTTGCCTTTTGACTCTGGGGGTCTACACATGTGCTCCAGGGTGTCAGGGGGAGGGGGCATTTTAATTAGAACGCCACAGCATCTCATGTATTCAGCCTCCCATGCTTCAAAATCGCAGCAGGGGAACTTTAACTGAAGCTTGTTCAGTGCTGGCAAGGCTGGTGGAGGGGTCTAATTAGAACACTCCAGCAGACTCTGCTCTGATGCATTCTCATTAGAGTGCATCAGAGCAGATGTCCTGCATGCGTACAGGCACCCATTTGTAACTAACCTATGCGACCAGCAACATGAAAAACACTTGTGGTTGCATTGTACAAACAGCTCCTGATTACCTTCCTCCTCTTCTTTGCTTTGCTGCCACTGCTGATCTACATGGATTTGGAAAATCTCATACTTAATCTCTGGCATACCAGGCTGCTGTTCAGTAAATTTTCTGTGTTCATTGGTACTGTGCACAATAGAGAACTTTAAGTGATGACATTAGTTTTCTTCTGATATTCACATAACATCAGTAGGTCACAAATGTTTCACTCCTGCTGCCTTTATGTGAATCCACTGGAGTCAAGCCAATGGCACAACTTGTGGATAAGGATTAGGTTTCAAAAGTACTTAGAACAGAAACAAGTCATACATAAACTTAGGACCACCACCCCTTTTCCACTGCAATGTCCATGTAGAAACACGTGCTTCCATGTATCCTGTGAGAAAGAAAGAAGGAATCTGTACCTAGTCATTATAGATACATCATACCCCCCAAGGGCTTATCTACCATGTTTCTCTTGGTGCATATAAACGTGAGGCTATGTGCCAAAGTCCATATCCTGTTCTGGATCCCTAAGTGTTGCAAGAGTTCAAACCCAAATTGGAAACAGCAGCAGAGTAGCCTGATTCTGCTGTCATTTACAATGGTGTAACTCAATTTATTTGAATTCTGTAGAAGTTATCTGAAGTCAAGAGGACAAAAGGTCGTGTCACTAAAACATTGGTCAGTCTCAGAAGAACTAGGTTCAGTTTCCAGCTATAATGAAGTCTTCCTGTGTGCTGTTAGACTATAGGATGTGCCTTCCTGTGGGCTATTTAGTCTTCTGTTTGGCAGCAGTCTTGTTATATCATACCTCTGTGCTTTGCTTTCCCATTTGTAATATGGCGATAATCAAACTTTTTTTTCTGCAACTTGTCCAGTGAAGCCTTTGAGGAAGGGATATTTTACTATCTGTTTATACAATCTATAATCAGACAGAGCTCTGATTTTGGTGGGGGACTGTAGGTGCTATTACCATTTAAGTCAAACGGATATGCTTACAACTCAACACTCAACACAGAAAATCAGGCCATATTTCAGTACCTAAATGCAGACTGAGAAGACTAACTTTCAGCACCTAATGTGGAAAATCTTGGTCATCCAACATAGCTATGCTAAGTCATATTTTGTTATGTGCACACACAACAACTGTGCTTTCTTGCTCAGATTCTTAGCAAGATTTAATAGCAAAATGATGTAATTTGGTCTCAGATTGCTCAGACTTCATTACTTTTATCAAAGAGATTACAGAACGTTTGCTAACATATTCTGAAATGTTATAAATAATTAAAGTTAAAATACATTTGTCAGATAAATGAAGCACATTTTCCTTCTTCTTTTAAAGTCCCATACTGCAAAGTTCTTAGACGTCGACCTGAAAGACCATAAGTATTCATTTAACCTTAAGCTCTTTCATATCAATACAGCTACTCACATTCTAGAAGCTAAGGGCATGCATAAATGTTTGCAGGATCAAGATCTTGGTGCTACTGATGAGATAATGACCCCCCCATTTCCTATTAAAAACAGAACATTAATGGTACTCAGCACCTTAATGAACACCCCAGCAGCACTCAGTCAAGGTTTTGTTGTCTCAGAGTAGTGTTTTTCCAGCTGTGCTCCACAGAACCCTTGGGTTCAGCAAAGAGATGGGAGTAATGACTGAGCAGGCTGGGAGGCAGTGTGCCACCATTGCTAGGCCAGGTTGCCTGGCTCTGTCTTTCTTTAGGATAGGGTAAGGATTTTGCAGCAGAAGCAGCAATATGAAAAGATTCTGTGACTTTACGAAGGTTGAAAACAACTGTCTTAGATTATTTACCCACTGATTTTCAAAAATAATAGTGAAGTATTTCTTTAAAAGTCTGTGAAACCTCTAGTGATGCTCTCTGTGTTCTGTTTTATATGTTCCAGAGCAGCAGTATGTACACAGAGGGCACATCTACACATACCCCTAATGTGCCGTTGTTACTGCACTGTCATTTAGTACTACCAAAAGGAAGTACTAAATGACGGTGCAGTAACATCCCATATGTTATGGTGGCACACAGTTATTTTTAGCTGCTACATCACCATAGCAATATGCTATAACAAGGGAGTATGTTGCTACAGTGAAGTAGTGGTAGCATTATGATTTTTGCCCGCAGATGTAACGTCTCTGTAGCATGTTGCTACAGCGATCTAGCATCACATGTAGATGTGCCCAAAGAGGCCTAGCTTGCATAGATACATTTAGTACATATGGTTGTTTTGGATCCAGCTTTGCTTTGCTGTACATAGAGACCAAGAAACATAACAATATTGTGGTAGCATGCAGAGTTCACAGCCCCACTCCACAAAGCACTGTACAGATACACAACAATGAAAAAAACCCAGCTCTGAAAAATAATCTTCCTTATGTTTTGATGTGCACATCCTTAGCATGATATTCAACTTGTGATTTGCTTCTGTGTGCAGCACTTAAAATCCATTTACAATATAGACTTTGAAAATAAATACCTTGTGCTTTGTGATCACATTCCTTTTGGAAATGTTATGTGCAAGTTCCATTAATAGGAAAGATTAAGCTGGTTATTTGGAGAAGCACAGAATTATATATAGGTGCAAGTGAAAGGACCCAGAGCATTAGTTGCACTAATTCAAATATTTGCAACTGCAAAAACAACTAGCACTGCAGGGCATCCTGGACAGTAGTAGCAAAATTATGTTGGATTATAAATGATAGCTATGAACAAAAATTTGATTCATTCCTTAGGCACGTCCAGTTCACAATACCTAAACATTAAATGCCTGGGCCCAGAAAAGTGATCCCGAGAAACAAGTTTAGGCACATAGGCTCCCCACACAGTCATTGGGGAAAGCTAGGCACCTTGAAAGAGCAATTTAGACAGCCCAGATGCTGAGTAAGGAGCCACCTAGAACAAGTCAATAAGAAGTGCTAAGGACAGAAGTGTGTTTGAACTTCTGTCCCTCTCTATAACTTAGGCTCCCGACTCTGGGCTGCATATAAAGTGCTTCCCTGCACTTGGGATCAGTGGTGTACCATAGGTCTTTGGCACCCGGGGGCCAATGCCTGCATTTGCACCCCTCCCCACTGGAGATGATCCGACCTGGGTGCGGAGCCCCTTCTCCCACCCCATAGCACTTCCGTGGGGAACCTGACATCACAGCATGCCAGGGGAGGGGTGGCAGCCGGAATTTCTGGCTGTAACAGGTAAAGAAATGGGCAACCCACCAGGTGGGAGGTTGGGCCACACACCAAATGTGGGGGGCACCGCAGCATCTCGGCCCAGCCCGTCCAGCCCGCCCCTCTTCCCAGGCTGGCACCTGGGGGCCATGGCTCCCCCTCTCCCCTGCCCCCGGTTGCTGGACCACTGCTTGGGACCCAGAATTCCAAGTTCTCAGCTGCGTGTAGCTGCCTCACTGAGCAGAGCTTGGTGGTGGCAATGGCCATCATGTACCTAGTAGCCTAGTTGCTAGTGTCACCCAGGAAGTGGGAGACTGGGATTCTAGGGCCCTCCCCAACCCACTTCTCCCAAGACAGTGGCCTAATCACCAGGAGCAGCCACTGAAGGGGTACCCTTCTTCCTGTCTATTGAAGCTGAGCATGGAGCATCCAAGAGTGCAAGACTCATGGAGCCAGAAGCAGAGCAGGCAAGAGGCATCACTGGTAGACTTTGTGCCCTTGGAAACAGAGATATATGATGTGGAATGTATGCCCTGGAGTGCCAGCATGAAAGAAGGCAGGGTGTGGTTGAGGCTCCACTTGTATTGGGTGGGGACAGGAATCCCCTTGTCAGCCTCTCCCTCCTCACATCAGAGGTGCTGCTGCTGCTGCTGCAGCAAGGTTAGGTGTGGCCACCAAGAGCCAGGATAACCCTCCTTTGGCCCCCTAGGCGCTGCAGCTTTATATGCCAAACAGTAGTACAAAGCCCATAATTTGGTGGTGGCTACAGAGCCAGGGGAAGGTTTACCTGGTTGGTGGTGGTGTCACCTCCGTTCCCTGACCTAGGCAATTTAAGTCCCATTTAAGTGCCTCATTGACTAATCTAGAATTGGCCCTAAATTGATGAAAGAGATGAAGTCTTACACTGATTTTGTCTTGAAAATCAGACATATTAACTCTTAATCACCTCCACCATCCAGTGTACAGTGTAGCAGTCACTCAGATCCTGGTAAATACCACTGAGCCTTTAAGCAAGGTCGATATTCCATTCAGACTCCAGTCCAAGGCTCCATTCAGGCTACCTCAAACGCTTTTCCTTCCTTCAGCAGAATCTAGAATGTGCATCCTGTGAATTTCTTTGACAGCTCGCCTGCAGCCAGCAAAGCATTGTTTTCTATGTACCCATTAAACTTCACAGCCTAATTTATCACTGAAAATGTGGCACTATCATAGAAAGAGTACAAAAGCTCCTCAGGAAGTCAGTGACACTAGTTTATTCTCATTATAACAGCTCTGTAACAACCAGCCCCTTCCCTTCATGTCCAAAGACACAAGAAGAGACATTAAGATCTACCTTGTCAATGATCTGCTGATTAATAGCTTCCTAAAAAGCAGGTCATTTACTGCATACACACTTCTGGATGAGTGATTACAGCACATTATGTCAATACTTCCAAATCTGAGAGGTCCTTTATGCCACAAATAAACTGAAAGCAGAAATAATCAGCTGAGCACTTATTTGCTGCAAAACTCATAGCATACCTTCAAGCATGGGAACCCTAGTCACAGAGTTTCATGACTGCATAGCTGCTATATTTTTCATGTTTTACAGAACTTCTGTTAAAAAAAATCAGTGAAATTACTGTACTGATAGAAAAATGATTTTAAAAAAACATAAATCTGGAGCTGGAGAATCACTGCTTCACTATAGAAAAAAATGTGTTACTAAGCTAAAGCCTCATTAAGCTGTCATATACTTTTCCTGTTTTCTTTTCCATGGTCACTGGTTACTAGGGTTTTTTCTTTCTAATCAGTTCCTTCTTCATGCCTTGTTCATACTGTGTGAGATCTGGTTTCTGTTGAAGTCAATGGGAATTTTCCCATTGGCTTCAAGGTGGTCAGGATTTCACACTCAGAGTTTATTAAGCCTTGGAGGTAGGCACAGCCCTCCATCAGGATGTTGCAATGCCTACACTGAACTGCCCTGCTGCCTAATCTGATCCTCCCACTCCTTTGGGTGCAGATGTCACCCAGGATGAATGAAGAGAGAGCAGCTCCTACACGTCACTGATTGCTGGATGTATCATTCTGTCATTCCATATGTGGGAGAGATGAAAATATATACATGTAAATAAAACATGTTTAATGTTTTCCATGGCAATGTTGTTCTTTCAGGCTTTCATCTCCACATGAGCTCATGTTGTGGGTAATGCACATGCAAAGTAAGATCTTCCATTTTTCATTGCTCTTTCAAACACTTCAGGCAAGTTTCTCTATTGCTTTGCATCTGGTACAGTCAAACACACACCTGCAAAGTGGATATAAAAACACAATAAGATCAGGTACAAGAAAGTAAGTAATTAAGCTTTTTATTTTAGGGACAGGAGGGGAGAATGGAGTAAACCATGATTCATAACTCCTCAGTTTTTCTGTCTTTGTTCTATCCACAACGTACTTTAATGCTGTTATATATATATTTGATATGATACAAAACTGGCTGTTATATATTGTTAAAGATGCAATAAACTCATTATGACTCAAGGATCTCCAGCCAGAACTGAAAAGCTTAAAAATGGAGAAAATGCCATCTATAATTTAAATGGGCATCATTCCCATTGAAAAATGCATTTCAATTTAAACTCTATTAACAGGAAATTAGGAGATCTCCCATCACAGTGTTATTGTTTATTTTAAAATGAAAACTAAGAACATAAAAATACTATCAGCACAAATGTTTGATAGGCCTAGAAATAAATTAAACTAGCCCCATTATGCTTTTTTTTTTACCTCCAATGCTTATCTTACAGTCTCTGGTAATTTAAATGTATATGGAAACAGAACTATTAAAGAGACAGCGTAAATTGAGATTTGGGGCTGAATCACTGTTGCACTGAGACAGTGACAAAGCTACCACTTGTTCCCATGTATTCAGAATTTGGACCTACACCTGGGTTAACAATATAGTTATCACAAAAAGAATGTTCAGTACCAGGTCCTGAATTCCTTGCATGCCCAAAACTTTCAGATATCAATAGAAAATCATGATCCTCATGTGTAAGACAGAAATACTGGATGCACTTACCACACCAACCTGCATGTAATATATGCAGCATTTATATAAATGCAATCTATTCCCATTGTTAAACTTCCCGTAGACTGCCAGAATGGTATAAAGGGCCTCAGTGTAAGTGAAAATTTGGCCATAGGAGTTACTAGCAATTCACTGCTAAGTAGATAGCCACATAGCACAGATGTCTTCAATAAAACTGTTAGCTATGTTAGCTATTCCCCTATGGAAGCTACAGTGCCTGATTCAAAGAGCAGCCATAGGGCACAATTTAAAGCACTATCCAAATCTAGCTGGCCTAGGAATGAGAATGAGAATCTCATATTATCAGATTTTCTCAGATTTCCAAAACATATTTGATTTAGAGGAGCTAAAAACACCAGTCTCTCTCAGAATACTCTGCTCTACTTTAACATCCAAACCTGGGAAGTACAGAGGGATGAAGAAATGAGAACCAAGAGACAAAATGCTAACCCAAACTTTTTTCAAACCTCAATAAATTAGGGAGCTATAGTAGTTTAAATGTACTCAAACCCCTGCAAAACAGCCAAGAAAGCTCTGGGTTTTTTTCCAGTTTGAGTATCTTGTTGGCTTTTATTTTAACTGCAGTGGATAAGCTGTCCCCACACATCCTGGTTTTGTCAGCGTTCCCTTTTCCCATATTATGTTGTTAGCAAAGAATTTCACATGTTTACAGTAAAGAAATGGGACTTGCAGTGTGGGACATGTTTTTCTAGCTCATCCCCCTTGTCATGAGCCCTGAGCTATGACCTGTAAAACAATGAAACTGATTAGTATAAATAAAAAATGATAATAAATAACAATGTCAAAACATTTAGGCAAACAGGACAATGCCCTTCAGCAAGCTTGTTTTATAGGGGTGTCCCTGAAGGGGTAAGCATGTCAAACAGATGATACTAAACCTGTTGTGATTCTTATTTTTTAGGCACCAAAAAAGTAACTTCACCTCTAAAGCCCTAAGAACTCAGTCTTTGCCACTAGTTGGTGTGGGGATGGGATGACCCTCAGGTTACAGTTCCCTGATTTGGCACCGACCTGATTCCAGAGTGCTATAGAGCAATTATGTGCTGCTCCAACTTACACCAGAGGGGAATACACTCCTCCCAAAGAAGTAGCTCTTCCCAAAACCACCCCTAACATTTCCTGTGATATATGACCTCTTCTAGGTGGAAGGAAAATAGCATATATGCAACATGGCTCTGCTGGTATTGTGCCAACAGTGATTTCCTCTTGTCATGGGTATTTTCCACTAACCATTTGTAGTCAGAATCCAGTCCCCTTTGCAGGCAGGGCTTCAGCAAAGAGAATAATAATAACTATTGCTAAACACAAATATCCAGGACCATGTGCATTCCATGACTCCATGGGTGGAGGTTGGCTCCAGACTTTACTTCCCACCATAGCATTACCCTCCAGAATCAGCCCTTTCATTACAAACATGGTTTCTAGCAATTGTTAATCTTCCCAAGGGACTCTGGTACAAACTATCATGTTCCCTTCCTGATCCTGCAAATACTCTAATATAGCAGCTGAAGGAAAGATATGACCAGCTCCGTAAACATATGGGAATTTATCTCTGAAGTTGAACTAGAGCAACTTAACTATCAATATTGTTAACTCTTTTGCTCCTTGTAACAGCTAAATCCAGCTAAAGTGTTTACCTGAGAGTGTTCAATGTCACAGCAAGTAATGGAGCATGATACAGGGGGGTGGCTAGATGCTATCAAATCTGTCAAGTGTCAAGGGACTCTTTACCTAGGGAGATATTACTCAGTGTCAGGAAGAATGGCATAACTATGCCCAAAGCCTTTACCTCCATTGTGACTAATTGCACAGGCCCATTCACCATCACAGAGGCTCATGAAAGCATAGGAAGGAGGTTTCTTTCACAGCTGAAATGAGTACCCCAACCTGGAAGTACAGCTGATAACAGTGCCCTTGAATATTTTATGGTTTAATGTAGCCCGCCTTATCCTTGTATCTTCTCTACAGCTCTATTTTGTGCTTGGCAGGTATAGCTCCAATGGGCTTTTCCATGGTTTAGGAATCAGCAGAGCACAGGGGTGCCTTGGCAAGGCCCCTGTCTGCAGGCAAAAACTGACAATGTAAGACCTCACTGCCTAAAAACCTTACGCAAATCGAAGAAATCCAGAGACTGGACCTGCCAGGTGAAGTCTGCTTTGCACAAAACAGGTTTGCTAGACCTGAGATTCAAGCTATTTCTGTCATGTTAAAGTGCAGTGTTGCACATTTTAAGTGCTTTGGAGTTGGTATCCAAAAGTTACAATTATGAGAGAACAAACATAGTAGGTTCAACACAAATCTTTAAAATACAATACATCTCTCTGGGTACATCTACACATGCAATTAATGCACATGAATAAACTCTGGAGCCTATTGCTCTAGAGTGTATTGCTCCTGGGTGTGCTGTTTAACAGTGCACCCAGGACCATAGCACATTGAGCCAGGTTGCAGCAGCCCTGGCTGGCAGGGAGCCTGGAGGGCTTGGCCTGCCAACCCGGGGCTGCTTCCCCTGGCTCAAAATGCAGCAGAGGGACTGGCTAGGGCATAATGGTGCTTCAGCATGGGGTGAGCCTTCAGGCAGCCCCTGCACTGAAGTACCCTCTTGCCCCAGCCAGCTAGGGCAATGTCTACATGTATGCTACTGTGGAGTAAAGAACTCTGCAACAGAATAATACATGTATTTGCAAGTACTATCCTGCTGCACAGTTAATTTTACTCCAGCCTAATAGGATGTACAATGTTTACTGTGCAATGTTTACTGTGCAGCTAATTAGTTTACTGCACAGTAAATGCCTCATGTAGATGCGCCCTCTATTGGTTACCATCTTATTGCACAGTAATTGTTTATAACTAGATTGGAAGAAAAGGGACAGCCTATCTGAAGTTCAGAATGCCTGGCTTTGCTCATACAGCTTTTTCTAAATTCTATCAAGCCGTTTTCTCTCCTGTCCCACCTTTCTTCACATTTTGAGCCAGATTCAGGTATGCCATAACTGTTCACTTCCATGGAGTTAGAAATGCTTATGCTAGTGGCAAATTTTGCCTTTCACCATTTGAACCATTAAAGAAATTCCTGGGTCATTGTAATTGTCTCATTGCACACAAATTCTATAAAAAAGTAACCATTCACATAGTCATATATACAGTGAATCTGAACTCAGCGATCTTGGGCTGTTCCACTGACCTTGACTAAATTGTATTTTCACTGTAAGAAAGGCCACTTCAAAGTGAGGCAGCTGACATCATGGCATGTTGAGATAATTCAGAGTAGTAATGATAAATGTCCTGACTACCAGCATAAAGAAACACACAAGTGCTTCACAGCAACCTAAGATTAAACACTTTTCTGCAGTTATCTGGGAAATTGTCTTACTGATCATGTTATGTCTTGTTTTTTTTAACATATAGCAAATAGAAACCTTAGATGGTTGTGCAAAAGAGCAATCAGACTTTAACAACAGAAATACAAAGAAACTATCTTGGGAGAGATTTTTTTTATCATATGAAAAAGGGCTGTTTCTCGTCATTACCACACAGCTCCTATTAGCAAATTTGAGAGAGAAGCACTGCGTTATACAAGATCTGGTTTTTGTTGATGGTGAGAAGATAATGCTGCAGCATTGCAGGGAGACTGTGCTCTTTCAGGAAGGAGCAAACCTGGGTGGCAAATGAGAATAGAATTTGTAGCTTGCCAAGCCATAGGTCCTGATACTCTGCAAGGCCAAGCGTAACCATAACTGTCAAATGCAGTGACTCTGAGAGAGGGAGAGCATATGGAACAAGTTAGTGGGCAAAGAAAATGAGATCAGAGATGTAACATCAGACATGTAAGCAGGACTTGATTATGCAGCGCTTTCAAGAGGAATGGCAGAGGTGAGGAGTTACAGCATTGTACATCCATGTCCAACTAAACAGTTCCTTCCCTTCTCTTCCTTTCCTCCTTCAGCATCTCTTCGTTCAGATTCTATTTCTATTACTCCTTCAGCAATGGCCTGTTTCCAATATTTCTTTCTACAATTAGCTGTCCCTCAGCAAATCTCTTTTCTTAAACAAGCCAATCATGCCTAACCCATCTTGCTTTGATCCCCTTAAATCTTATAAGTTAAGGATGTTTGTCCTCATCAACTAAATAAAAGACTTCTATGGAACACCTACCTGCTGGAGAAAGTAGTGCTGGTGAGTTCACGTGCATCAACCTTCCCTCTGAGTCAAAACCAAACCAAAACAAATTGACTTTAGGGGGTACATTGCTGCTGGAGGTGCCATTACTTGAATGAGCTGTTAGCCAGAATTGAGACAGCTTGTCTTCCCTGGCACTTTTCAGAAGAGTTGGGATGGCCTTACTGAGACCCAGCTTTGCCCAACAGAACCTGCATTATATCTTAGTACTTCACTTCTTCCCATGTAGAAAGTGACTCTGCTTACTGTTAAATACCTCCCACAGTTTACCACAGAAGGGTCTGCCTTAGATTTCTTATATATAAGCTTACCTTTCTCACAGTCATGGAGTAAGAACTAATTAATCAACCAAAGACTGGAAAGTTACTCTAGAGACATTTATTTCTTTGAAATAATGTTCACTTGTTCTGAATACCTCTATATTTTTTTCTTCCTTTAGCTTCTCCTCACCTTTACTTGCATAATCATATTAATTAAGACCAGGCATTTTCACACCCTTATTCAATCACATGTTCTGACAAAGATAGAAGCACATCCTCATTATATGTTTCCCTTCCCCTGGGAATCAAACCCTATATTTAATAACCAATATGGCTATATAATCAGTTTTCTTCAAGTTTCTTACCACTTCACTACCATTAGTGAAACTCTGCCAGGAGTAGCAACTGTGGGAGCAATACTGTAGACCAGGTGCTCAACTTGTGGGCTCCATGGACAAGATGAGTGGCATGGGGCTCATCCACAGGTCAGATACACAGGGTCAACTCCTGGATCAGGGTCTGCACCATCCAGATCAAGCACTACACACCAGGACCCCACCTTACACCACCCAGATTGGGCCCTGAGCACCCTAATCCTGCTTCATCCACACAGGGCCACATTGTTCAGCCCATAGGGCTCACTGTGGGTCCCAAAATCTGGCAGCAGGGGAGTAGCAATTAACACTGCCACTGCTTTCCTGCTGCCAAATATTCAGACCTTTAAAAAGTCCTGCAAGCTGGAGGCCATGTCTCTGCAGGCCAGAAGTTGAGCACCCCTGTTGTAGGCTGACCACCAGTCTTTTACCCATGTCTTATACCCCTATGTGGAGCAAGTCTGGGGAAGGTGGTATACAGGCTGACATGCCTGTACTTGCCATTGATACCAGTAATAATAGAAATGCGGGAAATTTGGAGTAAAATGCCAGTGTACAGGGGCCAATGTAGCTCATTTTCTAAGCAGCATATGCTCCTTGTTATGGGGAATGATAAATCTCACAGCGGGGAGATGATGTAAGATATGACCAAATCAAAGCTGCGCCCTTAATATGGAAAGTTAACATAATTCACTTGTCTCTACGCACCATCATCTTGGTTTCACAGGTTCCCCAGAGCAAAACTCTGCTCTGTCAGCAAAAAGAGTGTTATAGAACTTGTGTATATTTGAACTTGTAAGGGCAGAAACTAGTGATTCATTTCAGGTGGTCTGGTGTTTTGTTAGCCTATGTTGCAAAGTTACCATTTTTGTAAGGGATGTAAAATTTAGTTTTACATATTAAATACAAAAGATCAGACCCAGTGTAAGGCTGATCTTATGGTAAAACACCGGACCAAAGCCCTGGAGATCCAAATCTATTGCCAACTCAGTAGGTTCCCTTTGTAACCTTTAGCAAGTCACCTAGTAACCCCATGTCTTAGTACAGCAAGCTCATTCATGTCTGCCTGATGGGGCTAGAACCTGCACCAGTTTCTAAGCTAATGCAACAACTGGACAGAACTGCACATATTAGCAAGATTTCACCCTGAGGTGGCAGGTTCCCTGGACAGCAAAGCTGACTGATAGAAGCCCAACCCCCTCCTCTTCCTCCTAGGGTCTACAACTCTACCTTTGTTGTTATATGGCCATGGAGGTTAGTAAGCAGCAAATTAACGGAAAGGTAGTTCTTCCAGTGTCTCTGTATGGGGTAAGGGTGCCAGAGGACTGTGACTCCGGAAAATATCTACAGAGCACAGGGAAGGTATCCAACAATTCCAAAACAGCCAGGAACAACGGCACGTTGTGGCTAAGGGACCCCCACTGCCACAGGACACTACAGCTAGATGGGTTCCCAGCAGAGTTTCTGGGAACCACCAAACCCCCTCCTGCAGATCCAGTGTTTGCAAAAACTGTGCCTGAGCCTATCCCAACACCTTGTATTCCTAGGTGGAAGCACTGCAAGGAGAGAAAGGTAGGATCTTCACTGGGCAGCTGGAGAAGGCAGGAAGAAAATGTGTCCCCCTTCTGAGCTGCAACAAGTCCAAACTGCAGAGCAGCTGAGGTTCTTCTCTACCAGGCCTACTCAATGTCAGAGCTTTCCTACGCAAAGGAGGCAAGATTTGGGCCAAAAAGTGTCTTTCTTGCTTAGTACCTTTCAGCATTAGGCCCTATACAAGCTGGCAACATAGAGAAGGGAAATGGGTGCTACATGCCTGTGTTTAAGTGACCAAGTAACAAGAGCTGTTTATCGTTAAACAAAAGTTGTCTGATCATATGAAATTAAACTGACAAAAAATAACACACGTTAAAATGATACACACTGCAGGATTTGTTTTATGTAAATTTAATCTGGCACAATCCTCTACTGCTGATTCAGTAAGGAGCAGGGCTCAGACACTGGCTCAGCGAGCTTATGCATGTTTTTTCTACTCTTATTTTCTGCTACGTTGACCTCGACTGGCGATTTCCTGGTAAAACCGCAATAGATTGGTTATATCATATTCCAAGAAATCACAAAAGCCTCTCAAGTGACCGTGATTTTCAGGACCTTTCCTGATTTTCCATAGAAACTTTTGCCTTCACAGTGTAAAACTGTCTTCTAATCAATACTTTACAATATGGAAAAATCAACGACTGAAAAGTAATGGTCAAGATGTCTACTAAACATTTTCTTATATCTAAATCATTTCAGCAGATGAAGCTTGATTTTACTTTTTCTTTTATCAGTATAGCTCCATGGATGTCAAGAGATTTATACAAGCATACATTAGAAGCATCAAACCCCCAGAATACATTATAATCCTCTAAAAGTCTCTGCTGCTTGCTATGGATCTCATTCCTGAAGACAGGTATTAGGAATTGAACCAAAATCCATGGACTGCACCTGTCCATGTGCTTTCCAGAAATGGTTTATTCTACTCAGTACTACTTTCAGACAAGTGCAATGGTTGCATTAAAATAAGAAAAATAAATAAGAAATGAAGATTTAGAAAAGAGGTTGTCCTCTAATGCTGAATTAGAGGGAAGAGAAACAGAAACAGAGTCTGCCACACTGCTTAATTGGTTAATCCCAGCAAGCTTTGTCTGGGATGAATGTGTATAGTAGCACTACTCAATAAGCACAGTTTATGGTTGACCAAGAAATAATAATAATAATAAAACTGGTTTGGTCCAAGAAGAAGGGAAAAGTTTTGGCCAAAACAAAAAACAGGGAAAAAATCATTTTCGGTGAAATGTAGCATCTCTTCTGATACAGAACAAATAATTGTGTTTTTGTATTTAAAAATAATAAATATACCTAAACTTGGTCTTAAATCGCCATTTCAAAACAAAGAAGTAAATGCATTTATTAGGAGTTGTCATAACTAAACATTTTGTCTTCTCTGATTTTTCCCCCAATTTTCCTTTAGGTGCCCCCAAACATAATTTTTGGAGACTAAACTAAATTCCACCCAGCTCTTATCTTACCTTCTGTTGGTCTGAGGAGGTTATAGTGCAGTTTCATAGATTTCATAGACATTAGGGCTGGAAGGGACCTCAGATGATCATTGAGTCCAGCCCCGCCACCCACGGAGCAGGAAGTCAGCTGGGGTCATAGCATCCCAGCAAGATAAGCATCCAGTTTTCTCTTGAAGGTGTTCAATGTAGGTGCTTGAACCACCTCTAGTGGCAGGCTATTCCAGACCTTGGGGGCTCGGACAGTAAAGAAATTTTTCCTTATGTCCACCCTGAAACGGTCTTGCAGTAGTTTATAACCACCATTCAACCTCGTCATCCCTTGGGGTGCTTTGGTGAACAAACGTTCCCCCAGATACTGGTGGTCACCCCTGATAAACTTCTCTGGACTCTTTCAAGCTTCTCCACATCCTTTTTGAATTGTGGGGTCCAAAGCTG
Organism: Crocodylus porosus; assembly: GCF_001723895.1. Classification (NCBI taxonomy): domain Eukaryota; kingdom Metazoa; phylum Chordata; order Crocodylia; family Crocodylidae; genus Crocodylus; species Crocodylus porosus. The sequence continues at coordinate 45,238,235 of NW_017728909.1, forward strand.
GATGCAGTACTCCAGCTGCGGCCTCACCAAGACCGAGTACAACAGGAGAATGACGTCCTGGGATTTGCTCGAGAAGCATCTATGGATGCAAGCCAGCGTTTTGGTCATTTTACTAGCCATAGCATCACATGGCAGGCTCATGTTCAACTTGTGGTCAATCATGACCCCCAAGTCCCTTTCATCCATAGTGCCCGCCAGCATAGCACTGCTGAGCCTATAAGGATGCGCAGGTTTTTCCTCCCAAGGTGGAGAACCTTGCATTTTTTGGTGTTAAATGTCATCAGGTTCTCATCTGCCCATTTCTTGAGTCTGTCAAGGTCAACCTGGATTGCCCTCCTGTCCTCAGGTGTGGACACTTTACCCCAAAGTAAAGTTCTGCTTTGTAAAGTAGAGATCCTCAGTCTGCAACTCCTGCATGGAAACTGGACCTCGCAACCCAGCTGGCACTAGTCCTCAGGAGCAGTGCTGACACCTCAAGCATACATTCCTATAGTTTCCTTGTAAGCACTCTTGAGTTTACAACTCCCCTCTTCAAGGACATGTGATAGTTGAAGCAAGCAGGCACATAGGTTTTGTGAGGGTTTCAAACATCAACCACATTTTACTTTAGGTAGCATAAGAGATACACAGAACTAAAAGAAATCATAAATACATATATGGTTTTCCTACCTCCATTTCCTTACCACTCCTAAGAGTTCTTTTGGGCTTAGATCAAGAATCACCATCCCTCCTTCCAACAATAGAGGCTTTCTCTCTGCCTCCTCATAGCCAGTCTTCTTCTTCTTTAGCTGGACCCACTGTTAAAAGATATCCCATTGCTATGAAAGAATACTTCTCTATTTTGTCTAAATTAACTTTGATTACCCCTTGTCAAGATCAATAATTTCTCCTTTCACCTCATAGGATCATAGCATCATAGAAAACTAGGGTTAGAAGGAACCTCAGGAGGTCATCTAGTCCAACCCCCTGCTCAAAGCAAGACCATCCCAATTAGATCATCCCAACCAAAGTTTTGTCTAGCTGGGTCTTGAAAACCTTCAAAGATGGAGATTCCACCACCTCTCTGGGTAACCTGTTCCAGAGTTTTATTACCCTCCTAGTAAGAAAATTCTTCCTAATATCTAACCTAAACGTCCTTTGCTGCAACTTGAGAGTGTTGCTTCTTGTTCTCCCATCTGCCACCACTAGCTCCATATTATTTTGCACCCCATTTCAGATAGTTGAAGGCTGCTATTAAATCCCCTCACAATCTTCTCTTCTCTAGACTAAATAAGCCATTTCCCTCAGTCTGTCCTCATAAGTCATGTTCCCCAGCCCCTCACCACTTTTGTTGCCATCCACTAGACTCTTTCCAATTTGTCCACATCCTTTCTGTAGTGGGGCATTCAAAACGACACCGCACTCCAGATGTGGCCTCACCAATGCTAAATAGAGGGGAATAATCACTTTCCTTGGCAACAAACATAACAGTGCAGCCCAATATGGTATTGGCTTTCTTGGCAACAAGGGCACACTCATATTCAACTTCATGTCCAGTGTAACCCCCAGGTCCTTTTCTACAAAGCTGCTGCCCAGCCAGTCAGCCCCCAGCCTGTATTGGTGCATGGGATTGTTCCATCCTAAGTGTAGGACTTTGCACTTGTCCTTGTTGAACATCATGAGATGCCTTTTGACTCAATCCTTCAATTTGTCTAGGTCACTCTGAATCCTAACCCTATCCTCCAGCATATCTACTACTCCACCCAGCGTGGTGTCATCTGCAAACTTGCTGAGGGTGCACTCTATGCCATCTTCCAGGTCATTGATGAAAACATTGACATTGATACTCCAGCCAGTTTTCTATCCACCTTACAGTCCATTCATCCAGCCCACACTTTCTTAGCTTGCCCGTGAGAATGTTGTGGGAGACCTTATCAAAAGCTTTGCTAAAATCAAGGTACACCACATCCACCAGTTTCCCCACATCCACAAAGTAAGTCACCTCATCACAGAAGGCAATCAGGTTGGGCAAGCATGATTTGCCCCTGGTGAATCCATGCTGACTGTTCCTAATCACCTTTTTCTTCTCCAAGTGCTTAGAAATGGACTCCTTGAGGATCTGCTCCATGGTTTTTCCAGGAACTGAGGTGAGGCTGACTGGCCTGTAGTTCCCTGGATCCTCCTTTTTCCCTTTCTTAAATATGGGCACTGTGTTTGCCCTTTTCCAATCATCTGCGACCTCTCCTGATCAACATCCTGTGGGTTTCACCTAAAAGCAGAAGTAAAAGCAACAGTGAAGGTAATTGAGCCCCACATTCAAAACTGAGTTTGCAGTACTGCCAGGCTATACATGGATTGATCCCCAAATTAATACACCATGTACTGAAATCTTTATGGAAACTTGTATTCATGCCCTTTATAATATATTCCAGTATCTTTATATTTTTTTATTTCACTCTTTCATTTTCTGTATTTCTCTCTTTATTATTTGTGTAGATTTTTTTTCCCAATTCTTGGTAAAATACTCCCTGTACCTGCCTACTTCCAGGCAATTTCTTCTCCCCTTTACTCAGTTTTGAAACAGCCTCTTTGTTCTCCCTTCTATTACCTTCCTTTAGCACTTTCCTTCTCTCTTCAACTCTCTAGTCAGTCACCAACTTTTGTCAACTTCCTTCCCAGTTACTATCTTCTAACTGTCCAGTTCAGAGTTCTCTATTCCCAGCTTTGTGCTGTTTGGCAACATCTCCCCCTTCCGGGCATAGGACACATGACATATGAGTTGAACCTTGCATAAGTTAATAAATATTTTAATAGTGTCACTGTCTATGAATGCAACAAGATCAAGTTTTAAGGCTATTATTTCTGTGGAGCTCTCAAACCCTCCAGCTTTCGTTTTCCAGCAGCTGTAGTACTATGTGCTCAGTTCCCTTCATTTCTATAAGTTAAGCACTGCTGTGTTGGATGCTCCTTAGAAAGAAATAGCTGGGTACTGATGAGAATGAGTCAGTAGATGGCACTCATAAGAAATGGTTTAAGCAAGAACCAGGTCATGAAAAGCAGACTTTGGTTATCTACCATTTCCAGGCTCCTCATGTGCTGATGACTCCTGAGAATGATTTAATCAATGTCCCCCAACTGATCTTAAATCTGTATATGGGCACTCTTCCTGGTCAGTATTAAACCAATACCCCAACTGGTGTGAGAAAATCCCATGCTCCAGCAGGTGACATATGGAGGAGGTAGAACCAAGATCCTGACCACCACTAAGTTTTAAAAAATATCATATCTTGTATGCAAGAGATACAGTTATTAGTCACACTATGCTGGCTTATGGTCTGAATAGTAACATTCTACAGCCTGAATTCCCCCTGAAGTCTCAGTTGGATAACCATTGTCCCATATATTCTTGCAGTCTTGCTCTTACATGTTTTGTTCTTTATCCACATTATTGTCATATTTTGTTAGTGGATGAAGTCATCCCTGTGCATATATTGTAGTGTTACGCTTAGGGGGAGGGGGGGCGTTAAGCCTTGCTGAAGCAGATAGACAAACCAGATGGGAGATACCTTTTCTGAGTGGCCCAGCTTACTCCTACAGAAGAAACTGAGTTATTCAGCTCTTCTGCTATAAGCCCTTGATATGTGGTTTGGTGCCAGCTACCAATCTACGCAGGCCAGGGAACAGCTGAAATCTAGAAAGAAAGGGAAATCTACCTGAACTGCAAATACCACGCCAAGACCTAGGGTCTTAAAAAAGGTTTCAAAAACTCCTCATCTGTGCTGGAAAACTAACACAGTAGTTGCTAGTACTGTTTTTGCCCCTGGAGACAAGACAACTTGCTGACAAATCACTTCTGTCAGATCTTCCTTAAAAGGGAATTTGGCACAAACTGAATTTGAAGGATAATTTCCAGTTCCATTTTTTGCTGATCCACTATCATAGGTATCTCCTCTCCTGAGACTTGGTTACCTGGTTTATCCAGGAACTAGTGAGGACTTTCAGTATAAACAGTCAATTGACTGATTTATAGATGCCTAGCTGGACTTTGATTATTAGATCAAAATCAGTTAAATGAGGCCGAAGACACTCTGGGCACATCTACATGTGCAAATGCTCTGGGGTGGGTTTCTTCTAATTTACTCTAAAGCAAACCCACTCCAGGCAGCTGTCTACACATGCAGGGAAGTGGGAACAGATTTGCTGCTCAGGGCACCAATCTGCTTCGGCCCCTGCTGGCCCTGCACTGGCCCCCTGAAGCAGCCAGAGTGAGTTCTAGGCTCTTCCTGGTGCCAGCCCAGAGGCTGGCAGGGAGCATGGGGCCAGGAGACAGCTGTCTTCTGTCAGGGGCTGGAAGACGGCTCCCTGGCCCCCCAGAGCCGCCTGCTGCCAGGATGGGCTCTCCTACGGGAACCTGGGCTGGGACAATGTCCCTCTACCCCAGTAGAGAGGTCCCAGCCACTACTCTGTGATCACAGAGCTGAGAGATAAGAACCTCTTATGACTAAGGCCAATGGTCACAAACTCTTTAAAGACCATTTTAGGCTGGACATAAGGAAAAACTTCTTTACTGTCCAAGTCCTCAGGGCCTGGAATAGACTCTCCCCAGAGGTGGTGCAGGCACCTACTCTGGATTCCTTTAAGAAACACCTGGAGGCCCGTCTTGCTGGGATCATTTGATCCTTGCTGCCTGCCTGCCCTTTGGGCAGGGGGCTGGACCCAATGATCTTGCAAGGTCCCTTCCAGCCCTGATGTCTATGAAGTCTCCAGTGGTGGAGCCCACCCTGCCCCCGGTAGCTCCCAGGAGCAAGAAGCAATCTCCTGCCCCCTGCTGGCTGACCGGGAGCACATTTTCTCCCAGTTCACCATCTGCACATGCTGTACTGTGCAGTATTTATTCATGATTAGAGCAAATTACTGCACAGTGGGTGTGCCTATGTATTCAATAATGCACCGTAGTTACTGCGCATTAAGTTTAGTAATGGCATAACCAAGTACAAAATCAATGTGCAGTAACTGGTGCTACTGCGCAGTAGCACTGGCACACAAGTTTTTATAGACACTAACTGTACAGTAGCCTAATACTACTGTGTAGTAGCATATTAACTAAGTTTTGCCCAACACACTACTGTACAGTGTTATTAGACTACTGTGCAGTTAGCATCTTGTGTAGAGGCACCCAGTAAACGTCTACACAATAAGATGGCATTGGTGATCTGTAGGGGTTGCACACAGGTGCACATGCACCCACTGAGCTTGGCGGTACACCTCCTCCAAAAAACGTTGCCAATGCTGCCAGCAACGTCTGTGGGTGGTCCTCAATCACCACTGGCTACTGCCAACACTGCCAGCAGTGTCTGCAGGTGGTCATCTACCATTGGTTGGCACTCCCCACCCGCACCACTGACACCTCTGTGGCTGCCTGTGGGAGCTCTCCACTTGCCGCTGCCACACCCCTGCTATCACTGCCACAGCCACTTGTGGGTGGTCTCTGTGCCCCTCCAGTCTTTGGGGGCGCACAGTGTTCATGGTAGACGGTGATGCTTAATGCACAGTAATTTGCTCTAATCTTGAGTAAAGCAGCTCATGTAGACATGCCCTCTGAAAACTGTGGGATCTGCTGAGGAACTTGAACACTTCCAAGTAGTGCAGCGGAAGAGGAAGCAGTTCCGCTGCAGAGCCCCCATGCTAAGGCTCATGAAGCCCCTGTATCAAGGTACCTTGCACCCCAGCCAGCCACAAAGCAGCTGGCTGGGGTGCAGGGTGCCTCAAGATGGAGCAGCAGGCAGCTCTGTGGCCTGACTGCTCCCATCTCCACATGCCTCAATGCAGGGACTCTGCTGCGAAACCCCTGTGCTGAAGCACATGAACCCCCCATCTTGAGGCACACTGTGAAGCCACTGCCTGGGATGCAGTGTGGTTCGAGATGAGAGAGCACACAGCCCAGGGAGCTGCCTGCTCCCTTGTCTTGAGGCACGTTGCACCCCAGCCAGCTGGGGAGTGGCTGGCTGGGGCACAAGGTGCCTTGAGATGGGGGCCTCTGCAGTGCAAAGAGATGGAGGGAGCAGGCAGCCCCTAGGCCCAGGGCTGCCTGCTTTGTCATTTCCACATGCCACTCCTCAGCTGGCTAGGGCACAGGATGCCTCAATGTGGGGGCTGCCTGCTGCCTAGTCCCTCACTGAAGCACCCTGTGTCCCAGCCAGCCCTCCGTGCAGAGCAGCAGGATAATGTGTCCCAATGAAAACTGCACAAGCAGAGGCATACACTCCAGCACAAAGTAGTGGCACAAATTTGTGTGGCTACTATTTGTGCTGCTTTAAACACATACCTCTGTTCATGTGGATGCAGCCAGTGGAACTAAAGAAGGCACTAAAGAAAAGGGCAACAAAGAGAATGGAATGGCTTCCATATGAGGAAAGAATGAAAAGACCAGGTGTCTTCAGCCTGGCTATTTGGCATTTTAGGAGACAGGATATCAGCAGGTAGACCTTTGGTTTCACCCAATATAGCAGTTTTTATGTTCAAATGTTCTAATCCCAACCATCTAGTGAAAGCCCCTCACCCCTCACCAATTCAAGAAATAAGAGGACAACAAAATGAAGGGGCAAAGATTGCAACTACAAGGATTAGTTCCACAGTGTTATTTAGACTTGGATAGTTAACAAGCAATAATGAGAGTATAAAACAGTATCTGTGAAAAACATGGGACTAGCCTGGTTCAAACAGGACAAGTTATTAGTCCAAAGATGACAGAAGGATTAGTGAATATGGAATCCAAAACCAAACTGGAAAAAAAATTATACTGTACTGCAAAAAATGAAAATTTGGTGTGAAAATTGGAACTATAGAATTTAAGCATGAAGTCTAGATACCGCTGGGTCATTTATACATGTGCTCCAGGAGGCAGGGGTGGGGGGTGAGGAGCTTTAATTAGAGTGACTCTGAGAGTGGGGGGGAGCTTTAATTAGAGTGACTCTAATTAAAGTGCCCAAGCATCTCATGTATCAGCATTCCTACATTTAAAAATGGTGGCAGGGGCAATTGATCTAAAGCTCACCTTTTTGTCCTAGGCAATCTCCAGTCTGGTTGCTATCCCTTGCGCTGCATTGAAACTGCTCTCACTAAAATCTAATCTCTTCCTAAATAAAGCTCAAACCAGTTCTCCTTCTCTATCCACCTTGACATCTCAGCCCCCTGTGACATGACAGACTAGGTTCATCTTCTACAGATTTTGGTAGTGCCCTTGTCTCTGTGACACTACCCTCTCTCTGTTCTCCTCTTACATCACTAATCCCTCCTGCAGCATGGAACCTATGGAGGGCACTCCTCAGCCTCCATTGCAACTTTCCATGTAGGTTTCACAGTGCTTGGTCCTCAGACCCCTCCTTTTCTCTCTGCATTCTTTCCAGTCATTTGCAAACACAAATTCAACTGCCACCTCCATGCCGCTAATGCACAGCCCTGCCTCTGTACTCCTGACCTGTATCTCTGACTTCATCACATGGATATCACGTACTCTAAACCAGTGATTCTCAGCCGGGATGTCACAAGATCTTTGGAAGTGTGTTGCAAAGTGTGAAGAAATAAGCAAGTGTGAGGAGATAAGTGCAGGCTCAGGAGAGTCCATGCCTGGCCACTGCCCTGCCTTCACTACCCAGCTGCTCTGCAAGAAGGTAAGCACTGTAATAAATAATTTTTTGAAATGGGTACTGCTCAGTTCACAGAAGGGTGCCTCAGCTCAAACAAGGGATGCCTCAAATGTAGAAACATTAAGAACCGCTGGTCTCAACCTTCCATACAGGCTAAATACTGAAGACACTCTTCATGATACCTCATAGATCCAGCAATTCCTGTCCATCTGTAATAATCTCACATTATGATTAAAACCTGCTTTTCTATGGCCTTGATAAATGCAATCTTGCTCTCCTTGTTTTTATCCAGAGCTCTGTGGCAAAGATCATGTCCCAGCCTAGTGCTTGACCGAGTCACCCTTCTCTTTGCAGAAACAGGAAATCTAATTAAGGGGAAGTGAAAGCAAGTCAACAGAATCACAAAAATCTGTAACAAAACTTTGCATCAGAGGCACTGCCTTTTTGTTGTTGTTGTTGCTATTTTTAAAGTATATCATGCAGTGCCACTCTTATTCAATTACACTACAAAAACAGTTGTTAATTTAAATCCTTGGTTGAATGTTACTATGTACAAAGTGTCAGACACAGTATAAGTTTTTAAACTACAATTCACTGAATACAACATGGACTTATACAGAAAATGATGTAACAGGAAATGTTGATAATTCTTCTAAAAAAAAAGATGTTATCATTAAAAGACATGGTAAATTTCCTAAGGGTTGAAACATCTTAGTAGAACTCATGTTTTTGACTTACAAGTTGCAATTCTTGGGGGTCAAGAGTGTCAAACTCATCTTGCGTTCTGGGCTGGATCTGGATTGCAGATCTCATTGTGAGCTGGATCCAGCCCATGGTTCAAGGATACAGTGGAGCAGGTAGCGGCAGAGCACACAGGGCCAGCTCCAGTCCCTGGCATGTGCCCGGGGTTAGAGCTGGAGCTGCTGCTACTGTGTTCCCTGCAGCTCCAGTTCCAGCACAGGAAGGAAGGGAGATATGTCGCAAGGCTGGAGCCATCACTGCCACCACCACCATATGCTCTGCTGCTGCCACATGCCCCAACTTTCAGTGTCGTGCAGGTAGTCCAGTATGCCATGCAGAGCAGCTGCAGAGGTTATGTTTGACATCTCTCCTGTAAATGACCCAGAGCTGTGACTGTGATATAATTTGTCAAGTATCAAAGAATCATTTTTTGCTGCAAGACAATTGGCAGCTAAGCATACAGGCCTTATGAACAGAAAGTCCCTGCTCCCAAAGAATTTACTGTTCAATCCTTAAACTGATCTCAGGCTTACATAAGTATAATTCATACTTATTACAGAAGTAACACTTCAGTATTTGCTGCCATTTCTGACTGGGCTTCTCGCTTGATATCCTCGGAGATATAACAACAGACTGTATTTCTTCCTCCTCATTAAGCTCCTCATGAAAATTAGATGGTATGTGATGATGCTATCCTAGTGAGCAAAACAATTAAAGAAAAGAGATAAAATAAACCAGATAATCTTAGAGACGAAGGAGAATTCATGATCTAATGTTGTACATATTTGGTTTCACATATCATTAGTTTTACATATACATATACATTTACATTTACTTTTATCAGGCCAGCATTATATTAAGCTATCTGATGAAATATGCATAGTTCCTCAGAAGATTTTTTGGCAGCTTTTCTTCTCTCCCAAGAGCTGTTCCTGTTTCTAAAGAAATGGAGACACACTACCCCCAACACCTCAAATGATCTTTCTCCCAGACTGTTTCTCATACAGGTCGATTGTCATGGAGCAGTACTAAGCATGATGAAGTAGCCCAACAACAGAAAATATCTAAAATAAAATTCTCCAAAGTATCATTTCCCAGAGCAGGTGTGTCGAACTCACCTGGCCCTGTGGACTGGATGAGTTGTACCAGACTGGTCCATGGGCCAGAAGAATGGTGCAGGGCTGTCCCCTGGGCCACGCTGAGCACACAGACTCTCTTCCCTCACATGCCAAATCCAGCACACATGGCACCTGCTTTAGCCAGTCCAGGACTGTGCTGCACATGGCACCTGTGTGGGGTTGGTCTAGGATACAGCAGCATACAGTGCTTGCTCTGGGACTCACAATGCATGTAATACCTGAGGCCTGTCAGAGGAGGCACTGCATGCAGCACATATCCTGGACCCGCCTCCATGTGCAGCACATGTCCTGAGCAGGTCCTGAGCTGAGTAGATGCAGCTTGCAGCATGGGTCCTAGGCCAGCTGAAGCAGGCATCACGTGTGGTGCATGTTCAGAGCCCTGTGCATGGGGCCACTCTTGCATGTGCTGTGTGCAGAGCATATGTCAACTCTGGACCCAGGGCAAGCACTGCAGGCTAGATAACAGGGCTGTGTGTGCTGGATCTTGTCCACAGGCCATACCTTTGACACCCCTGTCCTGGTTATGTGACTTTTGTCAATTCTTATTCATTGCAGGTCACTGTAGAAAACTGAGCAGGGAGGAGGAAGACAAGACAACAGGGACAAACACAGGATTGGGTGACTCCTTTAAGTGAGAAAAGGAAAGCTTTCCTCCTCCTCCTGCCCCCCCCCCCCCCCAAAAAAGCAGGATAAAATTTCTGCAATACAAAACTGCAGTAGAAAAGAATTGCTTTGGTTACACTTACACTGACAGTTTTCAGTCCTGCCACATGAGTGTAAGCTGCAGTGGGCAGAGTTACTGACGTAACTAAGTCCATGAAGAGCAGAAAATCTGTTTAGTTACACTAGTGATCAAGCGCACACGGAGCAGAGGGCATGTCAGGACAGAGCAAGGAACTAGTCAGTGCAGGCTCAGTGCTCATTCCAGCCCGAGATGAAGGACACAGGCAATCTGCTACATGTGAAAGTGAGTTTTGCAAAATACTATGAAAATCACCTGAAATGGGCACACACAGACACAGGCAGATCCAGAATTTGGAAAAGGGGCGTGCAAATGGTGTGGTGCATCACCAAATCTAAAACAACATGCATCTTTCTCCAACTAAAATCGAAGCCTTACTACTACGCTAGTGGCCACAGGCCACACTACTCCGTTGAAGCAGGAGCGAACAGAACTTTGCTGGACCACGCTCCATCCTTGGAGGTTTTCAAAACCCGGCCAGACAACGCCTTGGCTGGGATGGTCTAGCGGGGGCTGGCCCTGCTGTGAGCAGGGGTTCGGCTAGACACATCTGAGGTCCCTCCCAACCCTCATTTCTATCAGTCTGTGAGTTCAAAGCACTCTGCCGGGCCGCGAAGCAGCAGCCGCCAAGAGCAGCACAAAGGGTCAAGCGCAGGGGATGGACACGAGGGCGGTTCCCAGCGCGCGGCGCCGGGTGAGGGTAGGAGAGGTGAATCTGCGACCCCCCGCCCGTCGGCCCCGCACCCCGCCAGCTGCACGGGCCGGGCGCCCATCGCGGGTTCCGCCGGCCGCCAGGGGGCGCTGCCGCGAGCCGGGCCGGGCCTGGCCGGGTGAGGCGGGGCCGTGACGCGGAATTGGGGGTTCCGGTCGCGCTGCCGCGGGCGTTCCGGTGGTTGCGGACGTGGCCGGCTCGGCTCCTCGCGCGCTGTCGCCGCGCCCGCCCCGCGGTGGCGGAGGATGAGGAGGCGCCGCGGCGGGCGAGGCGGGCCCCGTGGCTCCTGACCCGGCGCCATGGAGGAGAAGTACAGTGGGCAGGCGCTGGCGGGCGGCGGCCTCCTGGGGCCCGTGGACGTGCCCAGCGCCCGGTAATGAGAGCACTGGGCATCGGGGACCCGTGGGGACTGGACGGACCCACTGGCCGGCGGGGGGTGGAAAGGGGTAGGCCCAGGACATTGGACGAACCCACTGACCGCGGGGGGACGATGGGAGGGGCCGGGACCGGACACTGGAGGGCCGGGGCAGGGGCTCGGCCTGGCAATGCCTGGACTTACATGCCCCCTCTGCCCACAGGCTCCCGCGCTACATGGTGCTGCTCTGTGCCGCCAAGTTCCTGAAGGCACTGGGGCTGTTTGAGTCGTACGACCTACTGCAGGCAGTGCACCTCGGACCCTTCCTCTTCGTTGTCCAGCTCGGGTGAGCACGGGCGAGGCACGGGGTGGTGGCAGGCTCAGTCCTAGTTGGGAGAAGAATCACGGGCAGGGGGTGTACAGGGTGGCAGCAGCGACTTGGGGAAACACGAGGCTGCAATGGGCTCTGCGATCACTTCACTTAAGATTGGTAGGTGCTGCTTCCAGTGCAGCGCTACAGTGACCAGAGTCGTGCTCACTGGCAGCTGGAGCATGGCACTGCCACCAGGACCGTCCCAAGAGTGGTGGGTGTGGACCCTTCCTTGTAGCAGTGCCCAGAAGCCCACAGTGCTGCCCTCCTGTTTGAGAGGCAGGTGGGCTGTGCCTGCTGCTCTCTGCTCGAGACCCTCCCTTTGCCCACCTGCTGTCACCTGAATAGCTTGGTTGGCCACTTGGCAGGAGGGCAGTGTGTCAGCCAGCTGAGCGACATTGCTTGCAGCAGATGTAGCCTACTAGTGCCTTTGTATTTACAATTCCAGAGGTATCAGTCAGGAATGGTTATAGTTAGGGGGTCTACCTAAATCGTGGTTAGACTTGGCAATTTTTGCAGATTGGTCGTGGCATAAAGAGTAAATTCTGCAGACATTTTGCAGATGTCCTTTGGTGGCACTGTGGGGATTGGCAGAGGCCCAGGGAGAGGGGAGGAGGGACAAAGAGGCAGTGGCCATCTTTGTTGCTGCTCTTTGAGCTGCCATACCAACTGGTGCCTCACCTCCCAGGCAGGCTGCAGGACTGGTTTGCAACAGCAGCAGGGACTCTTGGCTCCCATTGAGGAGCCAGCAGATTCTTTTAATAAGTTGGGGGGTTTTTTGTTCTCAATTTCATGGGCAATCCTGGATTTCATGGTTTCCACAAAATCTGCAAAACTGTCTTTTAGTAGACCCCTAGTTATGGTGTTTGGGAACAGGCCTGCTAGCTTTCGTTTGCTACCTGGGGAAGATGGTGCTTAGGGGTTTCAGTTCCTGCTCAGCCCCTGCCGCAGAGAGAGGGGCATCCAGGCTTATCAGCAGCCTTTCAGCAATGAATGCTTTTAAAAATGAGCGAAAAAGTTGCTGTTTTGCTGCTCTTAATTTTCTCTGCAGCTCTGAAGTTTTGTATTTGTTTGTGTATTCAGAGTAACCTGTTGAGTATCCTGTGACAGCTCTGGGCGGGGGGGAGGTGTTTAATGGCAAAGCAAGCATTTGAGGCAACTAAATTTCAGCTCTGGCCTAAATCCTTTGACACTCAATTTTTGGAGTATAGGGTACAGGGGACAGAAGCAAATCGAGTAGCTTACAATACTTTTTGCTTCTGGAGAAAGGGGAGCAGAATTTCATTTTAAAACACAAATATAATTATTCTTTAAGATGGGTATTGTATGGGGAGGGAGGGATGTGATTGTTTAGAACAGATATAAAATTAAAATTGCTATGTTTAAACTTTGTGACTATAACAGCATTTTAGCTAATGCTCTAATGGAGAAATTTCCCCCCTTTTAATAGGTCCGCGGTTTTTATGGTTTTGTTTCAAAAGCCGTTTTCTATAGGAAAAACTGTAACGAAGCACCAGGTGAGTTGATATAATGCTGATGCACTCATTTTTGGTAGATTAGGATTATCAAACTCATTGGGCTTCCCTGGGCTCTGGGCCAAATGAGTAGTGTGGGGTTGGTCATGCAGGTTGGATCAGGGCCACAGACCAGCTCCACATGCTGAATATGTGCCCATCCCAGACTGGCTGGAGTGGATGGCACTTGTGGTGTGCATCTCAGACTGGCCCCATGTGTGCATCATGTGCAGCGCACATGCTGAAGTAGGTGCTTCATGCAGCATGTGCCCCAGGCTGGCTGGAGTGAGTGGCATGCAGCTGGGACCAGCTAAAGTGGATGCTGTCTGTAGGGCCAAACCAGAATAACCCACATGTGGAATGTGAGTCAACTCCAAGACACATGGGCAGCTCTGGGGGCTGGTTCTGGCTCATGGGCTATATCTTTTGACACCCTTGCTATATACTGCATTATACTTTATTCTCCCTGTCGTCCTAAAGTAGTGTCAGTGGAATACAAAATTTCCTGTGGCAGTGAGCAGTGTGTGAGGCCAAGCTAATCTTATGTTAGCCACATGATGGTAATGGTACAGTCAGTCATCTTTTTAGCCCTATGTTCAATTTTTTTCCCAGGGCACATCCACAGTACAGTGACAACATGACCTGACCAGGAAGGTCTCGACCATGCCCCACTCACAGACCCCCAACACATGCCTGTCCCATACCCAAGTAAGACATCCAGGGGCATCCTTCTCTGGCTGTTCTCAAGACCTCTGTCTGGTGTTCTCAAGAGCAGCTGTTGGAGACGACCCAGAAGGGTGTTTGGAGCATGTCCACAGGAGTGGATGGGCAGGGCATGCTAGAGGCCAGTCTGGCCAGGACCCACTGCTGCTAGGCATACCCACAGTGCAGATGAGGCCTCTGAGAGAGGATTTCATCACTACACTACACCTACCCCTGCCTAATGTATAAAGTGATTGTTAGTGGTATAGTCAGTTCCTGTTAGTAACTATGAATGTGCTCTACAGTGAGAATCTGAATGATTTTTTCGTAAGTGTTTAAAATGTTAATTTCTTCTAGTCTGAAAGCCCGTGGCAATATGTCAAAGAAGGTAGGAGGAGGAACAGACTTTGTATTTGGAGGGGTTTTGGTCCTTTTTATCATTCTCAGAGAATCTGAGGATTTCAGTTAAAACTTTTAATGCTTACATTTTAGATTTTTAAGGGGGAGGGTTGTTATGAATAACTGAAATGGTTTGTTTAGAAAAACAAATCTTGTCAAGTAATTTAGCTTGTTTTAATATTTAGATTGACAAAAAAAATCTAAATATTTTTCTTTAATAAAAATGACCTGCTTCTAACTGAGGGACTGAGGCTTCAGTCCTCCTAGAACTTGACTATATGCTTCAGTCCAAGTAGGACTCAGATTGCCGTCTGAGTCCACGTTGGTTTCAGTAAGATTAACCACTAGGATGAAATTAAGCAAATGCATAAACGTGGAGTTTAGGCTCCTAATTTTGATTGGTTTTATCTAGGTACTATATGTGCTTCCAAGAGGTATTTTATTTTGCAATACATTTTAAAATATCATTTTTGAACCACCAAGTAGATTTGAGCTCATTCAGTCTAATTTTAATAGCCCCAAAACTGTATCTCAGATATTTTAAAGTATTCGGACCACAACCAGAGAGCCTACTTCTGTAACAGAAAATAATAAGAACTTTGCCCAATATCATATTTTCCCCAAACCTAAGCAGAATAGGGTGTGCTTAAAAAGAATTTTGCTGATTTCTGTATTAATAAAATATTTTTCTTTTATAGTGGATCAGAATTGTTAAACATGCGGTTGCTGGCTGTATCATTTCACTGTTATGGTTTTTTGGCCTCACTCTCTGTGGACCACTAAGGTAAATGTGTATGTTTGAAAGTGTGTTTTATCTGACTAAGTTAATCTTCATGACCTACTCCTGTTTCAGCTTTTATGTCTCATTCAAAAGAAATCTGCATGTCAGACATTACTCGCTATTTTTTTTTAAACATGTCGTTGGACTTTCTCCCTCATACTTAGCTGGAATTATCCATAAATCTGCAAAGCTACTTCTTTCTCCTTCAAGCTCCTTACTTGTCATGATTTCTACAGAATACTTGATATCGTGACTAATATTATCTTTCATTTTGTTACGTTTCACTAGCTATTCATCTGCTGTCTCTGATCTCACTGCTTCTTGAGGGCAGAGACTGTCTCTTAGTTCTGCTTGAGCAGCATCTGGCACAATGCAATCCTGGTCAATGGCTGAGGCTCCTAGCTGCCCCAGTACTTCAAAAATTATGACAGCTTAATCTCCATATCCAGCTATATGAAATGACATTGTTGTAAACTTAGTTTCTTTTAAGTAAAGCACAGAAGACAAACATGCGTTTCTGTTCATCTTTAAATCATCAGACAATGGTAGTAGCCTGCAAATAGTGACAATTCAATGCTGATTTGTTGCGGGACATTTTTATTTACCCTGCAGTCTCACTTGTCTGGGGAGGAGCTAGGAATGCTATGGAGGTCTTAGTGCACTTGGCAGTAAGCACAGCCCCTTGCATCACATGGTGGTAACCCCCTTAGTCAGTTAAGGAACAATGCAGACTGAATCTGAGCAGGTCAGGTAAGAGTGAGGGGTTGTGAGGGCTAGTTCAAGATAATTGCCATTCAAATTGTGTATAAATGATTGGCTTGTTTTGTTGGATCCAACTCCTAGGATGGTCAGATCTGAGATAAACTTGACATCTGCCTTTGGCTTATTTCTTGCATCCTTGCCACCTGCTCCATGCATAACTGCAGTAAGTGAGAATTGCCCATCCTCAGCCCAGAAGGATAGCCTAGTGGAGATCAACTCTGACTAACGAGTTGACTGAGAAGGAACAGGCCCGTGTCCATTCTAGCAGATGGAGGTGGGGAATTTTGGACATTACTGCAATAAGAATATTAACTGCCACAGTTTCACTTCTTGATACTCTAGTAAAAGTGTACTGCAGTTTCAAGTACTTGCCTAACTGCCATTACTGAACTACTGTACATATTTCTTTTATTGCTCAAGCAATTGATTTTTTTTTTTTTGTCATGATAATTTTTTAGCTGGATTAGACTTCAGGCTCCTAAGTATTCTCTGAATTGCATGATATTGCTCTTGAAGCTGTAAGATACATTCTGGACACAATTTTATTTAATTTTATGTTGCACTAGGGAGCAAATTCTTTGTAAATGGACAGGATAAAAATGACTCTCTCTTGTTCTGCAGGACATTGTTACTGTTTGAACATAGTGACATCGTTGTGCTCTCACTGCTTAGCGTACTGTTCACAAATTCAGGAGGCGGACCAACGAAGGTATTCAGATATTTTTGTTGAAGAGTTAAATAATACTGCAGCATGTTCTCAAAGTAACAGATATTCCCCACTACAGTAGAAGTAAAGGGCTTTTCAAACTCAGATTGATAGTGGGCTTAGGCAAGCTGCATGATTGCTTGAAATATAGGTGAAATTAAAATTTGCTTTTTAAAGAAATATGGAGTTGATTCAGGTAAAGAAGAAGAAATAGTGTGAGCTGTCTGAGATCTGTGATAAAGATAGGCTTGGAGTTAATCTTGTGTATATAGGAAAAACTCCTATAGTATTTTGCATTTTAGAAGCCGCTTTCATTCAGGCATCATAGGGTCAAAACCAGTTAAACATAACGGTGGTCAGTGGTCCACTCACTACAACCGTGGCCCAACTTTTTAGGCTTCTGGGAGGCCACCTGAGTTTTTGCTAGTCAGGTTTTTAGTGTAACTAGCATTCTGTTTCTGTACTTGATCAGAACTGCCACCATCTTAGGCATCTCATCACATCCTTTGAGACCCACAAATAAGATGTCTCTGTGGTGAAAGTTCTGTAACAAATCTAATTTGGTGGGCCTGCTTTTACTATGCCTAACATGTCTGACCAGGAGTGAGTTCAGCCAAAAAGAAAAACAGCAGTAGCAGTCTCTAAGTCAAAACAGCTGGAAGAGGAGCCCATCTATAAGGGGTGTGCAGTGGTGTCAAACTCATTCTGCCGTATGGTCTGGATCTGAGCCATGGATTTCCTTGTGGGGCAGATTGGGACATGATGGTGTCTGAGGGGGTTCACACGGGTGTTAGTCTCCCCTCTACCACAAACACACATCCCAAGTGGCACTCTGTGCCCCAAATTTTGGTGGCAGGCCCCATCCATGCTTGCCTATCCCCCAAATTCTCAGTCCTACTACAAGGCCCACATAATGCAGCTCTCTGAGCTGGATCTGGCCTGTGTGTTGACAACTCTGGTATAGAGGTTGGAGCACCTGCCCAGGAAAAAGGAAATATGGGTTCAGTGCCCTCCTCAGCCTGAGGAGTTCAGGTCTAACTCTTACCAGTACAAGCTAGGCTGTGTTGAGGACACTTCATTCCTCCACTGTTCAGAAAGAATTCCAGAGTCATGGTGCCAGAGAAAGCAATGTTGACCAGCCCATGGCTTTTTATATGCTTTGTATTGACAGTCATTGGGTGCAATACACTTCTTGGGTGAGTGTTCTATAGGCTGTTATAGAGAAACTTACTATGTAGCAAAGCTTACTGTGTATTATTATGATTACTATAAACATCTTTTTAATAGATGTGGGCTTATGAAGGAGATAAATATCATTAGTGGGGTTAAGGTTGCAGCTGTTGTGGTTCAGCTGTGGTGGTCCAGGAAATGGAAGAGGCAAGGGTTCTTTATGATGTCTCTTATTGGAATATGCACAGTAGGTCCAATCCTCCTCACCCTTTGTAAATGTCATTATCATTTCCCCAATGGGGAAAAATTCTGGACTGACTGCATCTTTGTTATTTGTGGAAGTCTTGCTGACAGCACTTACAAAGGTATCTTCAGAGCTGGAATTCCACAGTTAGACTAGGACTTTGGTTACAGCCTCCGTAGGTATTGCCAAGTAGGGTTGGACTACAACAACTTTCTCCTGGAATCAAGCATGTACACTTACAGTAATGCAGGAATACCTTCTCCAAACCAAACATGTTTATTTTGTCAGAATATATGCTGCAGTTAGAGAAGTGATTTTTAAAAAAGCATGAGACCTATCTTTATATTCCCTTATCTAAATTTAAGCTTTATGTCTAGTTCAGGAGCACCTAGTTTATTCACCATCTCTGAGTTAGGGCAGTAGCCTTTGTTGCTTGTAGTATACTCCGTGTGTTTCACCCAACTGTTTTCTAAGGTTTCTGGGCTCTGATGTCTCCTCAGATCTCCAGCTTAGCTTTGGGAGAAGTACCCCATTCTAGCTTGGAATTAAGTCAGCCAAAGTGTAGACAGACATAACACTTGAACCATTCCAAGAATGTAACTGGCTGGGAACTGTTTCACAATTGTCCCTGTACAGAAGTGTCCACACACACATTGCTAAGGGTTCTGAGTGGAACACTGATCTTTTAGGGATTGCATTGCTGCTATCTACATCTCAGGCTGCCTATAGATATGCTCATTCATATTTTACTTAGACCGTGTTGGAGTAGACTCAGTTAATCAAGTCTGCTCTGCTTACTAATTGAAATGCTTTAGTGTCGTCTCATTGTCACTTCTACTAAGCCTCTGTGCTTTTTAAAACAGCCATGGGAATGCTTTAGCTAAGCCTCATCAAATGAGGTTTTGCAAAAGTGGTCCTGCAACCATATTTTTAAATGCTCAGGGGCTTAATAGACATGACAATGAGATATTTGAATTAGAGCAGCTCTCTGGGAACCACTCTAATTAATACCTCCTCCCACCCTTGAGTACATGTATAGGCAGCCTCAGGTTTTAAAGTGTATTTAGAATTTTCTAAGTGTTACATCTGTCCACACCCCCGGATAAATTCTGTTCCCAATTGATGACCCAGCTGTTATTTTAACTGCTTTGAAGCTGGATACCTGAGGCTGTTCCCTGTGTCATTATATCATCTTCAGCAGCTTTCTTTTGACTTCCATATACATTCTGGCAGAACTTACTGTTGTGGTTCAGTGGTAGGATCTTTGTATGACATATGGAGGACCTAAAATCAGTTCCCTCCCCCGCTCCCCCGGTGTCATTTTGGCATTAGGAGAAATACGGGTTACAACAGAATCCATATTGGAATAAGTGTGTCTGGGAAGGAAAGCATTCATACATTTGTCTGCAACAGTTAATGTTTATCAAATTAAGACAGTTATGTAATTTTTATCGATGCCCTTCTGTTTGCTTTTTAGACAAGAGGTGCTGTATTTTTCATCATTGCTGTAGTCTGCTTATTGCTTTTTGATAATGATGATCTCATGGCTAAAATTGCAGAACATCGTATCCTTTCATACTATAAATGTGAAATAAAAAATACTTGTTTTAAACGGTCCATTTCTATCCGCTATGCTCACAACTATAAAGAAAAGGGAAAAATACAATTTTAATATTCTATTTACTGAATTAAATGTAACTTTTTTTTTTACTCTGTGCTAAATCTTATTTAGGATTGTGTTCAGTAATATTTTATATCTCTATAGATGTTATTTTCACCAGCTACTTCACACTCAAAAGAATTCATTAGTTACTTTAATTATCTCAGTTGTACATATGCTATATATAATTACAAATTAAATTGAACTGACAGAAAAGAAACATCTGGTAACACAGTTAACTTGAGCTTATTAGAAACCTCACTGTTTGCAACCCTCCCAAAGAAATCACAAGAATTGTGGATGCTTAGCATTTCACAAATTCAGGCTGTTTAGGCACCATAGCCTCAAGAATACTTGGGAAACCATGATAAAGATAAATGAATAAAGACAAAGAATGATATAGATGTGTATAGGTTAAAATGAATATTTGTATTTCAACTAGAAATGGAAATTGATAATAATGCTTACTTTATGAAAAGCCACTGAATAAGCATAAAGTGCGCAATAAAGTAACGTTTCCAGGAGGCTTTCAGATCAAACCTCCATTTGGAACAGACTATAATTAAGTCTTGTGATAAAAGTGACAAACAAGGATCAAGTTTAAAGATTAAAGTTTAAAATCTGATAGCAAGTTGTGGCAACATAAGCAAAGGTGAAAGGAGTAATGGTTATTGGTATAACTGGGAAATTCAGAAACTGCTTAGGATCCCTTAAAATTCTTGCAGAATTAGCTAAAATAATTTTAGATTAATATCCTTGCCACCATTGTTTTTCCTCATCTCACTTTAATCTCTTCTGGACTGCATACTTCATCTGTTTAGTTCTCTTGTCTGCATCCAATTTTAGTCTGTCCTTCATTTTCTGTTACAAAGAAGTGGAATTGATCAATTTTAAACGGCAGATTTAAAAAAAAATGTTTTTGGAGTTGTAAACAGTTTGCTTTCATTTTAGTTGTTTTCTCATTTAAGTCAGTTTCCAGGGCTGGGTTGGTGCAGTTGCTAAGGTGTACAGTTGACAGCCCAGAGATCACTAGCTTGAGGCCATAGCAGAAGCGCTCATGGCATGGCTTGTCAGATTCCAACAAATCCGCAAACTCTGCTAGATACCTTATCACAAGGAAATGAAAAAGAAAAGAAAAAAGAAAGTCAGTTATATTAATCTTCTCTGTTTCAGATATTTGGGAATTCAGGAGCAGTTCATAAAAAATTTTAGGTGCTGGACAAAGATTAACTTTTAGAATGGTTTCAATAAAATCTACTTTTACTATCTGTTTTATCCTTGTAAGTCCAATTGTTAGAATTAACGCACACAGTATAACTAGTTTGGGCATCTATTTAAAGTTTCTTTAATTGTTGTTGCTTTAGTTCTGTAACTCTTTTCTGTTCTAGGAAAGTGATAGGCTTCCAGCATTCCATATTTGGCATTGAAAAATTTCTACCAATTTTAAAGTTTGATTTGATTATGTGTTTTACTGTCATCAAATGCACATTGACCCTTCTCTTTATTTCCTGTGGAATTTCAGTTTCTAGTCCTCTGTAACTGTTTGCATTATTTATATTTTTAAAAATAGGTAAATTGTTGTTGATCATTATGGTTCTGAGATGCCATTTGTTCTTACCAAATTGTGATTGGAGGGTAGAACTTTAATATTTATGTAATTTTCCTTAACTCAACTTGTTCAGCTGAAGGACATCATGACAGTGCTCTTACCCATGTTCTTTATACAACCATTGCTTTCTTAGGAGTTGCGGATCACAAGGTAAACTTTTTCTTCATATAATCTACTTTCTAAATGACTGAAAAATGTGTGCATGAAAGTATGTGAGAAATTATTTGTGAATCTAGAATATCCTGCAAATGTTTGGCTTTTGTTGGAATTCAATTGACCACATCAGTAATTCAGCTAAAATGGCTTTATTAAATCCAGAGGCCAGTAATAGTTATATAGTTACTTTCAATTAATGCTATAAAATATAACTATATACTAGCTATACATTACATAGTGTTATACACTTATTCATTTAGATAAATTAGAAGCTTATTAATGAAATTAGATACTTATTAATGACTATACTTGCACAGTAATTACAGTTACAAGCATTTAATCAGAATGCTTGCAGCTGGACTATCAAGGAAGAGTCTAGCTGCCTTATGCTGACTTGCTCCAGCAGGTTAGCTCATACTAGCAAAGAAATCCCTCTTTCTTGATCCACTTCATCCCTAGATTTTTCATTGGCTCCTTGTTCTGATTCTAGAAATTAATCAGACCTAACTTGAATCTTCCACACCTACCTATCTAATTATTCCAGGTGCAAAAAACTTTTTTCTTGTGTTGTTTACTTTGGCCTCAGGAGGTCTAGAGAGGCACCAAATCTCCATGACACCTCCTTTGCCCATCAATCTCCTCCTTATTGTCCACCAACTGTATCTTCTAGCTGTAATGTCTATGACTCATCACACTTCATCTACTATATAGTGCCACTAAATTCTGAAAATGTTTGGGGAGATGCCTTGAGTCTAAAAAGGTGGCCTGAGGGGAGCGGCGGCAGCATAGAACTGAGGCCCAGTGGCTGGTGGCAGGAGGAGACCAGGACAGCGTGGCCCCCTTCCCCAGTCTGTTATTTCTCCCACTACTAGAAAGCTCATGCAGCATTACTCCGTGGCAGTGCAGCTGACACAGGGTTGCAGCAGTGTTGGCAGCAGCAATGAGTCTCACTGCCCTGCTCTGCCCTGGGTTCCACCTACTGGGCTCCGGAGGTGCTTGTCCAGCTGGGCTGCAGCCCCATGCCCCAGTGTGGGCACACAGATTGGGGTGGGGGGAGGCATGTGCTCCCCATCTCCTCCAGTGAATCACCTCTGGCTCCCAACCCCTCCCCAGGGGTGCATAAAGCAGTGAAGAAGCTGGCATGCCTGCCAGCTGCCCTCCTCTCTTTTCCCCTACCAGATGAGGGACAGGCCCTGTGGCTGCGTATTCCTGCCCCAGCCCTGGGCCTCGCGCACTTTTTCAGCTGGGCAGTGCCTCCAGCCCCTTGCCAACCGTGACCCACTCCCTCTGTGGGGCTGGGTACAAGCTGTCACCACCACCTCAATCTGTGTGTGTCCGTGTCCCCCACCCCGCCAGCCCTGTTACGTTGCTTATGCACCCCCACCATAGTTTTACTAGCAGGCAATTGGGAGAGCTGCTCTCCACCATACTGTCTGGCAGCTGTGTTGCTGGCCATGTAGGTCTGATTGGCCTTCTCCTACCCCCTGCAGCCCCTTGCAGGCTGGAACCCTGCCAGCCTGCAAGGGGAAACCCATGGTTTTCTGCATTTATCTCCTTTAAAGGGGAAAACCTGTGGTTTTGGGTTGTTTGGGTTTTTTTGGTGTGTGCACAGCAAACAGAAAACCCAGTTTCCTGGTAATAATATTTTAACCAGATTAACCTTTCCTATTAATATGTAAGGGGGGGAACAGGAAAAAGAATATGTAATATTAATGCAAATATTGCTAACAGAGAGAAGAATTTGACTTGCAAGTTCTGCTGCTAACATCTATCTCTGATTTCAGGGAGGAGTGCTGCTTTTGGTATTGGCATTGTGCTGTAAGGTTGGCTTTCACATGGCTTCCCGAAAGCTGTCTGTAGATGTAGGAGGAGCCAAGCGTCTTCAAGCTTTGTCACATCTTGTTTCTGTCGTTCTATTGTGTCCATGGGTCATAGTCCTATCTCTGACAACTGAGGTAACAGCGAGTATTTAAATACATGAGTGACTGCTTTTCTAATCATTCTAGGAACATAGGACTGGAAAGGGTTTCCTGGACCTTCAAGTCCTATCCCTGAAATTTGTAGGTCGTCATCTGTCCAAAGAATCTGCAGCCTGTGACACAAACATCTCCTTTAAAAATATTTCATTTAGTAAATTCTGATTTGAAAA
This sequence comes from Crocodylus porosus, assembly GCF_001723895.1. Classification (NCBI taxonomy): domain Eukaryota; kingdom Metazoa; phylum Chordata; order Crocodylia; family Crocodylidae; genus Crocodylus; species Crocodylus porosus. Next base: position 45,261,771 of record NW_017728909.1, read on the forward strand.
ATAGAATTCTATGCATTTCTGATCATGTGGGTTTTTTGTGCTTGTTCTTTGACAACTCAGAATTTTGGATTGCAGGTGATGTGATTTCTTTTTCACTAAAACGATTATTGTTTAAGGTCGCTTTAGTTTTCCTTGAATAACTTATGCTCTGATTTTCAGCTGTTTTATACTAGGGTCTTTCTATTGAGAAAAGAAAACCAATATTTTTTTCATAACTTGAAAAGTATAAATACTCAAAATATATTTTATACCACACAGGTATTTATGCTATAAATTTAAGGCATTAAATATTGTATTTTCTTACATAGCCCCCACATAAGACATACCTTGTCTTGGGGAAGGACAATGAATAAAATATTTTTCTAGAGTTACAGCAGCATTTGGCAGGGGCAGAGCCTAATCTTCAGCTTGTTTCATCCTTAGACAAAAGGTACAGTTTTCACAGCTGAATTGTCAGTAGTTCTTGTCTGCACAGTCAAAAGCTGAAAAACTGCAGCTGCTCTTGAAGACTGGACTCCATGGGCAGATCTGTGATTTCGAAAAAAGTTAAAAACTGTTTGTAGGGCTGTGAAATAGGAGGAGATAAACCAGGCAGAAATGACTAAATTGCAAATTCATCAACAAAATTGCCAAAAGAAAGTAAATTAATTAGTGGAACATCAGGACCACTGGAAAAAAAAAAGAGGGGGTCATTAAACTTGTGTTTGAGAGAAGAGCAATTTGCTGGAATCAAGTGGATTATAATGATTGATTCCCTCAGAGCTGCCCTAATAGAAATGCCTCTGCTGCTGTTCTGGGGAAGGGAAATCAGCTTCCATACTCAAGACACACACTACTTGGAAGGCTAATTTTTAGGGAAAGGTATGTGTAGTATGCAAGTAAATATAGTAATAATATTAAAATATCTGGTGTGTTGTAAGAAAAAACAAATATTGTGAAATACTATTTTACCAGTACATTTAATTGTATCACTTAGCAAAAGTGTACAGGATTTAATACTGCATATGCAGACTTGCATTGCATATAGGTTACTTGTCTGTTGGACTGTGACCAATGTTATTAATTTTTCTTAGTTATAATAATGTTATTTTTCTTCTTACAGAGCAAAGTAGAATCCTGGTCCTCTCTCATCATGCCTTTTATAACGGTTATCTTTTTTGTTGTGATCTTGGACTTTTATGTGGAGTCCATCTGTTCTGTCAAGATGGAAGCTTCCAAGTGTGCACGTTATGGATCCTTTCTCATTTTGATTAGTGCTCTACTGTTTGGCAACTTTTGGACACATCCAATAACAGACCAGCTTCGAGCTATGAACAGACCGGCTCACCGACAAAACACAGAGCATGTCCTCTCTGGAGGAGTGGTAGTGAGTGCTGTTTTCTTCATTTTATGTACGTAGTCCTTATTACCTTTCAAATGATGAGCCATTTTTGTTATTGTTGTTATTCTGTATCACTGGAAGGTGACCAAAGAGTTTCTTGCAAAATTTCACTTGACTATCTTTTGTGGATTACAAGTAGGTTAGGGGTAGAGGGATGGATTGGGCCCATGGCTACACTCATCACATACTGCCTGTTTAAAAACAAAAAACAGCAATTGTGTCCCCTTGCAAAAATATGGCTTTATATATGCCTTAGTCTGTCTGTCTGTAATGCTTTATTCACAGTCTGAAACAACCAATCAGACTGCTTCAAGAGCATTCGGGACAGGAGGTGGCAGCCAGGACACTGCCATGTCTACAGGGACAAAGGGGGTGGGGTGGCCTTGCACCCCCTGTCCCCTCCCCAGCCCTGCTTTCTAGAGACAGTGGTGATGGAGCGGGGAAGCAAGGCCAGCACTGCAGGCCTCACCCCCACCCTGCTTCTTGGAGGCAGCAGTGGGTGCAGTGGGCCTAGACCCCAAGCAGCAGGTAGGGGTGGAGCAGCCCTGGACCCAGTGCAGCAGGGGAAGGGAGGAGCAGGTCCGGGCCCGACGTAGTGGATGAGTGGCAGGAGGGTGGGGCAGGCATGGGGATCCGTCCCCTCCCCACCATCGTTCTAGATGGGCGATTTGCTAGTGTAATAGTAATATTGAAGGCAAAGTTCATAACTGCTTCACTTCCGTGGTGTGTTATTGTTGAAATTTGATTGAATATGCCAGCAATTCAGCTAAATGCCTTCATAAATCCAAAGACTGATAGCAGGTGTATAATTATCTTAAATGAATGCTCTAAAATGCTAACTTGATATTAGATAGCAGAGTTACAATAATTAGTAAAGACCTGAACCAACACACGCGAAGATTATCTTAAACATTGATCAGGTACTTACAATAAAGTTAAACCCAGGGATCAGTGAAGGCTTATGCTAGCTGGCTCCAACCCAGCTTCATTTGGCATTAGCAAAGAAAACTCTTTCTTGCTCTGTTTTATCCCTCTAGAGTCCTCATTGCATCATTCTTCTGAGATTAGACCTAGCTGGAAACTTTATACCTGTTTATCTTGCCTTTCCCTCAAAACAATGGAACTTCCTTTTACCTTTTCTTGATAAGATTTGCTCTAGACCTCCCTAGGTTAATGTTTGGTGTGTCAGGCTGATACCATTGTACCCATCTTTCCTCACAGATATTCCCAAAATGTAATATATCTGCACCAATGAACCAGAAGCCCTCAGGGCAACTACATGGGTGAAACTAAATACCAAAATATACTCTCGCAGAAAAATGTAAAGGACAAAGACATAGACACATCAGGATCACATTTCTCACAAAACAACTACACTCCTTCTCTGACCTTACTAACCCCAAGGGGAATCTATGCAGCACCTGTAAAGGGTAAACTTTGGGGGAAAATTTCTTAAGCTGGCTGGACACTAGGAACCAAGAACTTAACACTGATATTGGTTCTATGGCACACAACCTACCTTATTTCTGAATTCTTCCCACGCAGGAAAGGTGGTAATGATCCTCCTACTTTTTGATAATCCTTGCTCTCCCAGTAATCAGTTTATTTTTCTTCTGCTAACTATTCCTCTGCTACCAGTAGGAATTTCTCTCCCCCTTGCATTTCATAGCTGTACCAACTGTCTTTTTACTATTGCTGTGCTTGCTTTTTTTCTCTTAAGACCCAAAAAAGAATGCCTTGCATTTGAAAGTTTGTCTGACTCTATATCCCAACTATGCAGTTGGTCCAATAAAAGAGGATCACCCTAAGAAATCCTTGCCTCTTGCATAATTTCTGGACCATCACAGCTTCAAGGATTACTCTGACTTGTAGATTAGTACATCCATAAATAGCATTGTCATTTGCAATTGCCTGTTAAATTTGGTGCTTGTGTACTTGCTCTTGCATGCACATACTGAAAACAGGCAAGAGAGTATAGATTCCTGGAATTACTCTTGCTCCATGATAAAACATCCCATACCCTGCGGCATTAGCCTTCCTAATTCCTACAGTTATGGGAACTTCAATTACTGATAGGATGCTTGCATTCCAAAAGAGCTGTAAACCAGCTTGGAAACCACTACAAAACCTGAATATCTTTCTTTGCAGCTGCCAATATCCTGTCCTCCCCCTCCAGGAAAGGGCAGAAAGGCACTCTTATTGGCTATTCTCCAGAAGGCACTCCTCTGTACAATTTTATGGGTGATGCGTTGCAACATAGCTCTCAGTCTTTACCACGCTTTATTAAAGAATCACTGAAACAAATCCTGGAGGAGTCTGATTCTAGACAGATCTTCTACTTCTTGTGCCTAAATCTGGTAAGTGTGTTCCCTCGTATCCCAGATGTCATGCCACAGTAGAAAAAATGTCAGTTTTCTGTACTTAAACTAAGTCTGAAAATGAGATTTAATTTATTTTTGACATGGATTAAATTAACTTAATTCCCGTGATTTAAATGTTCTTAGGTCTGCTGCACTATTGGACTAATACTAGCTAACATTGGGGTATATTTTTATATACATCTTATATGGCAACTAGCACAGTGGGGCCTAGTGGGTGCATCGGTATGTGTTATTAATGCAACTCAGTAAACTCCAGTGCAGTTAGCACCAGAGTTTATTGCTTCTGGGTTCAGCATTTACACGTGTGCCTGGGACTGCAGCATGTTGTGGAGGACCCCAGGTGGCAGAGGGCCGGGGGAGTCAGCCTGCCAGCCCAGAGCTGCCCAACCCCAACTAAACATGCTGCAGAGGGGTTGGCTGGGGCATGAGGGTGCTACAGTGTGGGGTTAGCCAGCAGGCAGCCCCTGTACTAGTATCATTGTGCCTCAGTGAGCCCTGGTTACCATCTACATGTGTGTTGCAGCAAGGTAAATAACTCCACTGTAGGATAGTGCTTGTGTCAGGTAGTACTGTCCTACAGCAGAGTTAATTGGTTTACTCCAGCCTAATAGCCCTGCACATGTTGATGGTGATGTTTTATGGTACAGCTAATTAGTCAACTGCACAGTGAAGTGCACATGTAGATGCCCCCAGTGAAAACTGGAGATTTCTAGATCCTAAAACCATAAAACCATAACTTTGAGTGACTGCAGGTAAAATTTGTGTGCATTAAAATGAATGATACCTTGGAGAGTGGGATTAATTTAGCGATATTCTTTTGGAATAAGCAGGAGGAATGGGTAAGAAATAAGGCTGCAGGCAAAAGAAGGTTTCTGGTAACTGAGTGAGAAACAGTTAATGACCAAATGAAGATCTTAGCAAATCTTACTAACATTTCAGGAGAGAGCTTGAGTAGCTCAAGAGAATAAATGAAGTGTTGAACATAACTTCAAAGATTTGGATCTGAGGTCATGATTATATGGACAAATTGCAGCAAGCTAATGAGAAAATAGGGATTTACTGCACATCAGTGACTCTGGTAAGAGTATGTACAAAAGTTACCTTGAAGTAAATGAAAGCTAACCCTCAGGATTGAGCTGCCACAGGATGGCTTTCAGTTACAAGATAAAAGCAAGCGTGTGTGCAGTTTCCATAAACCACTTGCATTCAAATGCACCTTAATACTATGGTTCTTTGAAGCCTGCTCCGTATATGATAATCCATAGTGGAATTGATCATCGTTTTTCATCGTTTTGGGGGGTTTTTTGATAGGAAATATTGCTTGACTGTCTGTGGATTCATAAATGCTGGAGTATTTATTACTAAGGGGTACCTGTATCCAAAGAATTCTTGGAGAGTCATTTTTTGCTGAAATTTGTGATCGAGGTGGCTTGTAATAATAGACATTTACAAATACCAATCTGTAATTTTCACTCTAGGAAGGGGGTTTGAATTCATACCACTTTAATTTAGAAAGAGCAGCTCCTCATTTTTAATGCGTTTATACCTTGGCAAGGTAGATAAATCTGATTTTTAAAAATCAAAGTAAAAAAAAGGTGAGATATAGGATCTTGTACTGTTTTAGAGACATGAGACGCATCTACACGTGCGCTTTAATGTGCAGTAGCATATTTTACCGCACATTAGAATGTCACATCAAAAACTATGCTAATGAGCAGTAAAATAGGCTACACTAAAATTAGCATCACTACAAAAAAGTTCACTTTTGCTACAGTGCATTAGGGCATTTATTTAGTACCTCACGTGAGAAGCACAAAATTTAATGCACAGTAGCAAAAGTGCATTAATGAATGTATAGACGCGCCCATGGAGAAGAAAAAATGTCCATCTAGTTCAGTGAAACCAAACCCTCTCCACCCCCTCAGTAATTGTCATCTTTGTAAATTGGCCTTTGCAGAATGAGTAGGAGAACTCTGGTTGCCAGGTGTCCAAGGTCACTTTTACCACATGCTCTGGGGGTTGCAAGGGGGGGTGGCACTTTAATTGGAGTGGCTCAGAATTCCAGCATGTCAGAGCAGCCTCCACACTTGTATATAGATGCCATAAGACTATCACTGTAATCGTAATTAGCACTAATTTTTCTCCTATGATGTACTGCCTTCAGATTGATTTGGGTTGCTTTCAATATTTCAATGCAACACTAATGGACATGATTGATTTCACTAAGCGATGATCGCTCCAGCAGTCATCAGCTCCTCCCATAACGCGTGTGAACACTACGCCTTCTTGCCAAGGAAATCCTTCCAAAGTCTCAACATGGCTTCATGGACGTGATTTTTGTGGCCTGGCAGATCCAGGAAAAATGCCAAGAATGACACCAAGAACTGGCCTTTGTAGATTTAACCAAAAGCTTCAGCTCTGTTAACCTTGAGGCTCTATGGAAGATTCTTATCAAATGTGGTTACCCAAGGAAATTTATTGCCATCCTGAGAGTCCTTCATGACCAAATGACTGCTTCCATCTTATGTAGTGGCTCCATTCAAACTGGCGTCAAGCAGAGCTGCATGATATCAACAAGTCTGTTTTCTGTCTTTCTTGCAGTCATCAAGGTGTTTATCCATGACTGTCTGTCACATGGCATCAGCATCAGGTACAGAATGGACAGGAACCTTTTTTCAATCTCTTCCAACTCTGTGCCAAAACCAAAGTTACTTCAACCTCAATTACAGACGATTGTGCTGTCATTGCATATGCAGAGGAGGACCTACAAACGGCCTTTAACTGTTTCTCTCAAGCATACCAGTGCGTGGGACTGACCCTTAACATCGGAAAAACAAAGATGCTTCACCAGCCCACTCCAGGTCAATCAACTCCCCCAGCAAAGTTCTTTGTGGATGGACACGAGGTGGAAAATATTGAACATTTTGTATACCTCAGCAGCCATCTCCCAAAGAAAGCTAGCATCAAGGAAATCCAGTATAGCCTTCAGAAGACTGTATCATTGTGTGTTCAATGATCATAACATCAGGACTTGAACAAAGCTCCTATTAAATAAGGATGTGGTAATCCCAACTCTTCTCTATAGCTGTGAAACTTGGGTGACCTACAGGGACCACCTGAAAAACCTGGAATGTCATCACCAGCGCTACCTGCGAAAGATCCTTGGCATAAAGTGGGAGGATCATCATACATGCCAGTGGTCCTCACTGATGCTAACAGTATGGAAGCATTGATTTTTCAAGATCAACTGTGATAGACGGGGCACTGTGTGCTCGTGCCTGATGTACGTTTACCAAAACAACTGCTATACTCCCAACTCGGCCAAAGACAAAGGATACATGTGGGCCAGAGGAAGAGCTTCAAGGACAACCTCAAGGCAAACATTAATAACTGTTGTGGCATTGACACCACAAATTGGGAAAAACTTAGCCCTAGGCAGGGCTACATGATGAAACTTCATGAAAGAAGGTGCTTCTTTCTTTGAGGAAAACATCTCATCCTGGTGGCAGAAAAATTACAGAAATGGAAGGAAAGCGAACAAGGCCAAGAAATCTGTGGTCTGACCCTCCCTTTATCCACCACCTGTGGCATTTGCCAGAGAGTCTACAACTCTAGGATTGGCCTTCTTAGCCATCAGCAGACTCATTTACAACCCTTTATTTCACCCGTGGGAATGATCATCCTTAACCATGAGGGATCATTGCTGCTGACAGCCCCAACCAGCCTGTCACTGTCTATATGTGCTTTTCATTGCGCTTAACTACTCCACTGTCCATCTTATAGCAGAGTTGGCTTACTGTGCCCTAATACCAGCACACATGTAGACTGTGACACTTCACTGTGAAGCTAATTGGTCAACTCCCCAGTAAAGCACCCATGTAGGTACACCCTGTATGTACTAAATGGACTTGCAGGCTGCATTGTCCTTTCAAACCAAGAGATTAGATCAGAGCTGAGTTAGTGGCACAGCAGTATGCCTGAAGCTTTCCTTTCTCAATTCTGTTGATCTTGATTACTTTGTACAAGAACTTTTTTCTTGACTTCTACTTTCATAGGCATGAAGTGTGCTTAGGAGGGTTTATAAAGCTACTATTATATTTAAATTGACCTTTCAAAACTTAGTGTGGATGTTGTATTATTTTGTTTTGTGGGGGATAGAGTTAAATGGCATAGAGATACCTGAAACCTTCTAAAAGAACTGGTAGCACTCTAGTGGAAAGACTTCTTGCCAAATGCGTACACAAAATAGTCACGGTTTCATTTAAGCGTACATTCCAAGAATTATTTTTTTTCTTTTCATTTTAGGCTTTTACTTTTGTGGAGCTATTCTATGGAGTGTGGACCAATAGCCTTGGACTGATCTCAGATGGCTTTCATATGCTTTTTGATTGTTCTGCTTTAGTGATGGGGCTTTTTGCAGCTCTGATGACTAGATGGAAAGCAACCCGTATATTTTCTTATGGGTATGTACAGTCTTTATAGATTATTTTGAAGGGATGCTAGACACTGGTTGTAGGTCCTCAGATTTAAGGCAAAATCTTAGGGTATGTTTCTAATCCAGAATGTTTTCCTGGCACTTATTTCAACATTCTGTTATTTCTTCTTCTTTTCCCCCTCCCAAAAATGAGCCCATTGTGCTAATAGTGATCAGTCAGATTTATCCATAAAAATGACAGATACAAGATAAATATGAAAACTGCAATTATGGGAGAGACTGGGAAGTTTTCGTGTTTGTGTATAATGTACATTGAAATCATCAACACTGGGCGCATCTACACATGCATTTGAGCTGATCAGTTTATTTGCAAGTAAACTACTTGTGAGTAAACACTCCTTGGCAGGTGTCTACACATGCAGGGACATGGCAGCAGATTTGCTGCTCTTAGCACCAAATTGGTGCTACTTCTTGCAGACCTACAATTAGCCCCTGATGCCACCAGAGAGAGCCCAAGGCTCTGGCTGCAGGCTTTTGAAAAGGCAACCCTGCTCTCTGTTCCCTGGCCGGTCACTACCCTGGCCAGCAGCAGTATGCAAAGTGCAGGATTGGTATGCAGCAGCTGTCTTCTTGCTGCCTCCCTATGCTCTGGCTCCTCTAGCCCCTGCCCCTGGCAGCAATGGCCAGCACCCCAGACTCCTGCTGGCCACTATGTTGGCCTTGCTGGCCTGCTATGCTGACTGCCAGCTAGCCCATAGCCTTCTGGGCCTGTCTGGCTCCCCAACACATAGTGACCACATGCCCAGCCACAGCTTACCATCCCAGGGCTGCCACCAACACGCAGCTGCCACCTGGACCCCATCCAGCTGGCTGGACCCAGGCAGGGATGCTAATGACAGGCTGGTGAATGCCGCTGCCAGGGCCACTCTTGCTCTTCTGGGTCTCCAGCCCTGCTGCCTCTGGGCCTGCTGAGGCAGCAAGGACTGGTGGCTGCACATCAACTAGCAGACCTGGAATATTGAGCAGTGGCTGGAGGCATTCCAGATAATCCAGGCAACCTCCTCCTGGAACAGTTCTTGCCACACCTGAAGCGGCAGGATGCTACCATGCAGCTGCCCCTCCCGGTGGACACCCAGCTGGCCCTCACCCTGCTCAAACTGACCAATTCCCACCCACCTCCACTATATGGGCCATCTCTTTGGGGTATGCAAGGTCACTGCCAGGATGGCCATCCTGGACGTGCTGTGCGGTGCCCTCCAGGATGTGCTGGGGCATGCGGTGCTCCATGTGCATGACCCCCTGGCAGTAGTGGTGGAGTTCTGTGCCCTGTTTCCCCCAGTGCATCAGGGCCCTGGATGAGACCCACATCCCCATCACCTGCCCTCCCCATGGCAACCAGCCTTACTATAGCCAGCCAGACTTTCATGCCATGGTGCTGCAGGCCGTCATGGACCGCTGCTGTGCCTTTGCACATGTGAATGCTGACAGGGCAGGCAGTGACCATGATGCCCATGTGTTTCAGAACTCCGCCCTGCCAGGCCTGCTGCAGAGTGGACAGTTTGCACTGAGAGGTGCCGGACCTGCAGATGGGTGTCATGGTAATCCCGCCCCTCCTCATCAGGGACCCTGCCTACCCACTCCTGTCCTGGCTCATGTGGCCCCATATCAGCCAACTGGACCCCTACCAGGCCCACTTTAATTAGTGCCTGGGCTAAATCCGCACCCTGGTGGAGTGTGCCGTTGGTCATCTCAAGGGATGCTGGCACACCCTCACTGCCCGCCTCAAGTTCGCCAAAGACAACATCTCCTGATCATCATCACAGCCTGTATGCTGCAAAACATTCTGCTCCCGGTTGGCATTTCTACTGCAGTAACTAATTGTGATTTAAATTTGCTACCTGCGAATGCTTGTAGACATGCGCTTATGGCACAGTTAAGCATCTTTTAGATGTGCCCACTGATAAGTAAATTTTAGCTGTCTCTGAAGTCAATGGAAGTTTGTGGCTAAATTGCCTATATCTGGGTGTCAAATGAATTGGTTGTCCATATAACTTGCCAGCAGCCAGGTTAGAGCTGTCACTGTTCACCTTTTACCCCCGTTGCCAGCTGCTGTCAGTTTTCAGCAGCAGTCAAAAACAACACATTTGGGGATATATGTGCAGCAGTGGTAATAACCCTTCTTGGGAATATGGCCTGCCAACTGATTTGAGTTCCTAAGACCTCCACGCCTACGTTCTGATTTCTGATCACACAGAGGTCCCAGGACAGAACTGTCTGTCTTGCACCTCCCTGTGGTGAGAAGCTCCACAGGCCAGTCAGCCCACTGGCTGTTATGATTGACACCCCTAGCACAGGCAGTTTAGATCAGGGGTTGGCACACTGTGGCTTCTGGGCTGGATCTGGCCCACAGAGCCATGGCATCCAGCCTGCAGATGTGGAACTTAGGCAGCAGGAGCTTGTCCTGTTGCTATAGTGGGTGTGTCCTAGCACATGCTTGCCTCCCACCTAAGTTGGGTCATTCCAGTCTACAGCCTGAAAAGGTTGCAATTGGTTGGTTTAGAGAATATGAATTGTAGGACATCCAGTTACTTTTTAAAGTATATATTATCACTAAATGTTAAACCTCATCCTGAAAATAGTCAACCCTTGGTCACCTTTTTGTCCTTTCTTATCTACCTACCATCTCTTTATTTTGACTTTGGACATGTCTATATATGATGTTTACTGCAGAATTGCCTAATTAGCTCTGCAGTAAAGTCTCAGCATCTACATATGTAGCTCTATTAGGTTGCAGTAAACTAATAAATGCCACCGTAGGATAGTACTTGTCAGCATGAGTATTACCCAGTGGTGGTGTTATTTGCTCCACCGCAGTGCATGTATACACACTGGGGTTGGCTGGGGCATGGGGGTGCTTCAGTGTGGGGGCTGCCTGGTGGCTCACCATGGACTACAGCATCCTTGTTCCCTAGCCAGCTCCTCTACAGCATGTTGAACTGGGTCGGAGCAGCCCCTTCCTGGCAGGCCTACCTCCTGGGCCCCCCCTGAGCTGCCAACTCAGCTCAACATTCTGCAGTCCCAGGTGCACATGTAAACGTGGTACCCAGGAGCAGTAAACTCCAGTGCAAATTGCACCAGAGTTTATTCAGTTGAATTAATTTCATATGTAGACAGGTGCCCACTGTAAACTTCTACTGAGTAACCTGCTGCAATAGGAAAATGCCTAACGCAACTGCTACCAGAAACTAATTACGGGACAGATGAGAAAATAACTGTATAACACTGTGCACAATCGAACTGTTCTTAAAATATTTCATGCATGAAGGACTAAATAGATTAAAACACTTTCAGATCTCTTATAAAGTTAGTTGTTCAGTTTAAAATGTACACTTGTTCACTTTCAGGTATGGCCGGGTAGAAATTCTCTCTGGATTTATTAATGGCCTTTTTCTAATGGTAATAGCTTTCTTCGTGTTCATGGAGTCTGTGACCAGACTGTTAGATCCTCCAGACATAGATACAAACATGTTAACTGTAAGTTTTGCATTTCATTCTGTTTTTGTTTTTTTTTAAATACTACTGTTAAATACTATTTCAACTGAAATGAAAATTAATTTAAGTAAATAATAGAATCTAGGTTACATAACATTAAGGTTTTGTTTTTATTGACTTTAAAATGTTTCTTTGCTTTCTGGGATACAACAGAATTAAAAGGTTAAGTCCTATCTAATCTAAAGATAAAAATGTAATTTTGCCTCCTGTGCATTTTACATCTTAAATTCTGTTCTTAGTAAATTACTTTGGGCATGGTATGAATGCATGAGTAAACTACAGTGAGTTTTAAGAGGACTTGTCACAGAGCAGCTGATCTGTAGTAACTGTCAGTCTTCCACCTCTAAGCATACAATAAGCAAAGCAAAACTTGGCATCTTCACTTGACATGCTGCAGAGTAGAAGCAGGCCAGTAGACAGTTACTAACTGCTGACTGCCAAAATGCAAATCGGCTCTTAAGAGGTGTAGGTTGTAGCTGTGTTGGTCTAAGGACATAGGTAGACAAAGTTCTTTAGGTAAATCTGATAACTTTTATTAGACCAACTCAGCCAGTCAGTTAAAATGTAAACTGGGTTGGTCAACAGGTGGGGGGTGGGGAGTGGGGGGCAGTGGTGAGTGGTGGAAGAAGAAAGGAGCAGCAGTGGGTTAGCAGTGGGAAATGGCAGCAGGTGGGGGGAAGGGGAATTAATGTATCTGTAGTCAAAGGATGAGGGGTGGAGGGGTAGGGAATAAATATAGCTGATAAGAAGTATATGGTTTACCTGGTCTTACATCAGGTCTTAAATGTTTTGAGATGTAGTGTTAATATGAAATGAGATGGGGTACAGGTGCACCTTTGAGGCCCCTAACAGATGTTTTTTCCATCAAGCAACAGGTCATATACATTCACTCTATTTGACCTGCATCACATTCACAGGGCAAGTTACTGGGTGGGAGTGGGGGGGTGAGAAGCACCCTTGAGAACTTGCTTCACCAGTGCTCACCAGCACGGAAAGCTGAAATGCTGTTGGCAGGAACCATAATGTATGCCTTCAGCTGTGCTGGGAATGAGAAGTCAACTGGGTTCACCTTGGGTGAAGGAGTTGTTCCCCCCACACCTGCGCACATCCCTGAGACCAGTTAGAACTTGCTGGAGGGGGAGGGGGCTTGAACTGTCCAGGGTCCTTATGAAATGCATTTATGTATGTACATGTCCTGCCTGCAGGTTTCAGAATAAATGCTCTCCCACATCTCTTTCCAGTGTTAGGTCACCGGAGTGTTCCTTTATTCTCTGGCTATCACAGAGAGGTGCTAAATAGCTTCTTAAGCAACCTTAATAAAGACTGGTTGGAGAAAGGGAGGAGGGTTGGTGAGTTATGACATTTGCTGCTGTGCCCATAGGCAGCAGGGTCAAGCATGGGTCTCAGAGTTCTCTTGCAGGAAGTGGGGGAGGGAAAAGAGCAGTCCAGCATCCTAGGATGCTGGAGGACCTGGCCAAGCACTATCACCTTATGTAATATGCCACACATTCAAATTGAAAGCAAGATACAAATGAGCTGCAGAGATTCTGCATTTTACAAGTAGCATCTTTCAGGCTGGGCTGCCATTTTGAAGCAAATTATCAAATTGCATATAACAATTAAACACACCATTAATAAATTTAAAGATGTACGGTGCACCTCTACCCTGCCTTCTACCACAAATGTTTTGAATAGAGAAACATTCAGTGCTGTCTTTAATATTCAGTTGAAAAATGTCATGCGATTGTGAATACAACTTGTTTTTAATTTAACTTGGATTTTAGAATCAATTTGGCAACTGTATCTATGCATCTGTAATTGCCATTGAGTTAATTTGCAATTTTAGCTTCTAGTCTCTTTTTCCTTAGTCCACCATAACATGAGGTGTTTCAAGAGATCAGGTAGAAGTCTGGATAGAACAGTACTTTATAGACTATGGGTCAGCAACATAAAGCCTGCAGAGCTGCTGACCTGGCCTGTGTAGCTGGTAGGCTTTGCCTCTGCCCACATCTGTGCTGAGGCTGGACAGTCAGAAGCTGGGCCCGCATCACTGCCAGCACTCCCCTCCCCTCGTCCCTGGCTACAACGTGGACACAGCTTCTAGCTAGTGGAATGTAAGCAGTATAAAAGACAAACACTGCTGGATTAAGGTTTATCTTAAAAAACATCATCGCCACTTACTGCTTCCTTCACAAGATCATCTTTTGTGTTTGTAAGCTCCAAAAGAGACCTACCTAATGTTCTGACCTCTGCTAGGAGGTGGATGGGTACAGTTCTGCTGTCTGCTTCCTAGCTATTTTTTTCTCTCCTTGGTTTCCCAGTCTCTTCATTCGATAGCAGAGAGAGATCTGTATTCCAGTCTGCTAAGCACCTCTTACACCTAATTGAAGAAAAAAGACCCTACCTCAAAGTATGAAGATGAGTGTGCTGGTCCTAAGCATTTCTGTTGCATACTTTTTGGTAAAATCACTCTGGAGCGTTGAGGAGAAACTTGCACTTTATTCCCAGAGCATTTTTTCTTAAAGGAGAAATTTGGTTCCACTTTGCTGAAAACAAAGAGGCTACTATTTCCCCGATTTGCTGGTACTAGATTTTTGAGAGGAAAAGTAATTTAAAAAAACTTAGAAATTTTACTTCTGAGCAGTCAGCAGTATTGGAAGTCCTTTTGTTGGTGTTAACTGCAGTAGAAATACCACAAAACCATTATGGCTTTTTTTTCTGTTTAACTATTTCTGTTTCCGAACAAGCCAGTTGAGCTTCAGAAGAAACAGTAAAGTTAAAGTTATTTTCCTTCCTCCCTCTCCTAGCCAGTCTCAGTTGGAGGGCTGATTGTAAACCTCGTTGGTATCTGTGCCTTTAGCCACGCCCACAGCCATGGGGCTTCTCGAGGAGGCTGTCAGTCACATGATCACAGCCATTCACACCATGGCCATGGACATGGTCACAGTCATGGACATGGTCATTCCCATAATGACCATGGGCACAGTCACAGTCACGGACATACCCATGGAGGAGGCATGAATGCGAATATGAGAGGTAAGTACAATTTAAGTCCAATTATCTCCTTGACCTGCTCAATTTATGTCAAATTATTTTCTGTGCACGGTTTTTGCTTTCTCCCCAAACATCTCTCTTTAGGCATATATTTATGCAGTATAAAGGGAGCTTTTTAAACAGTTTCTTCAAGCCAAAAATAATTTTAAAATAAACCATATGTTGGGACACTAGTCTCACAACTCTTGCACTTAAAATTCCCAGGCTCATAATAGTATCAATATTGAAGGCACTTCCTTGTTTAAATTATTTGATGAATAATTTTGTTTATAGTGTCCACAATTCTTCTAGGTATTCTCTAGAAGAAATAAAATCCAAGGTTCTTACTACAAAGAGCTTGTTGTCAACTTTCATTTGGCATATAACAGCATAAGAACAATGGGAAACGGATGGAGAGTAGAAGAACAGTGTTTTAACTGTCTTGATTTTAAACTCTTACTCGGATGTGCCCCTGGTTCATTACGATTCAAAATTATAGCCTGGAAAAAAATCTTAGAGTAGCAGTGTTTTCTTTTTCAGTTCTACTAAAGAACAAACTAGCTCAAAATAAGAACATTATATGACTGTATCTTCACCTCTCACTGTAACCAAGAGCTTCCAGTTAATTGAGGAAAGTGATCCAATATAAAATGTATTTTATAAATGTTTGGCAAATAAAAGTCTTGCGGGAAATTTTTTTTAACATGTAAAATGTTTTTCCTGGCCCAAGAGTAAGCATCAGAATACTTTTATTCTTTTTAGTTGGTTATTTTAATTAATGGCAAGTTTAAATACAGACAGTTGCTTTATTTGACAGCATTCAAAATGTATTTATAAATTTTGAATTTTCTGTAACACTTGCTCACCCTGTCACTACTTCCACAATTGGTAATCCTGATTTCTCAGTTGCCATTAATATCACAGCTATTTGAGAATACTACATGAACACCCCAGCAGTGGCAGAGCCATAACAGCACGGGGCCAGGCTTTCCATGGAGACCAGCCCCAGCAGCGCTGGCTTGGCACACAGCTTGGCAGGGAGCTGCTCCAAAGCCAGGGCTAAGATCTTCAGCAGTGACAGCATGGGACAGAGCCACGATCTGATGCCTGCATGCCCCTACCCGGCATGCAGGCAGTGGATCACAGTTCTGTCCTAGCTCCAGATCATGCTGTCACCACTGCAAAATCCTGGCCCTGGAGCAGCTCCCTGCTCAGCCACGTGCCCTGCCAGTCCTGCTGGGGCCAGTCTCCATGCAAACCCTGACCCCCTGCCATCAGGGCTCCACTGCTGCTGGGGTCTCCATGGAAACCAGCCACGGGGACATGGGCAGGGGCTTCTGGAAAATGGAGTCCAGCACGGGCCCGATTTCAGCCTGTGGCCTGGACTTTGTCCTGGTATAGATATTTATCTCGGTTTGAATTAAAAGGAAACAAAATATTAATGACAGTAGCTTTAGTTTGGGATCTGCTTGTAAAATCACATCACAAATATAAAAAAATAAGTCTGATATATCAGTATCTACCAGCAGTATGACTACTTTGACTGCCTACCATAAATCCCGGGGAAATCTTGGATGCAAATGCTGTGCAGTCCAAGTGTTGCTGATAAGTATCTGGATGTATGTCACTTAACATATTGCTTTGATTTCAGGTGTGTTTCTACATGTGTTGGCAGACACCCTTGGTAGTGTTGGCGTGATTGTATCCACAATATTTATTCAGCAGTTTGGGTGGCTGATTGCCGATCCACTCTGCTCCCTTTTTATTGCTACGTTAATTTTTCTCAGTGTTATCCCACTGTTAAAAGATGCCTGTCAAGTACTATTATTGAGGCTACCTCCAGAACATGAGAAGGATCTGCATATTGCTTTAGAAAAGGTCAGAACTGGAACTTTTTCTTATGCGTTGGCGTGTGCTTATACATGGACATCAACATCCTAGGTGTATGATTTTTTTTTTTTGAAAATCTTATTTAGTAATTGTGTTCAAGTAATCCTTCTCCATCACTACCTTGCACACTTGAGTATCCTACATTGCTTGTCTGGACTCAGCTGGCTTAGATGCATGGAAGTTTGGAGTAATTTAATTTTGTGAAAACTGTTTGAATTGCAGTGACAGCCAGGTGGTGCCTTTTGCTTTTGCACATATCTCAATCCTAGAATACTTCTGGTAACTCTGGACCTGTCCAACATAATGAAGGAGAGCTAAATAATACTGAACACAATTAATTATTAGACATAACTGTTCTTGTAAAAGCTGGATCAGCAATATTTTAACCCTCATACAGTGGTCCTCAAACTTTTTCCAGTTATGGGTCAAATTTCCAAATCTCTAAATAGGTTAAAATGAATAAATTTATTTTGTTGTATAATAATTTTGTCTACTGCATGAAATAATTGCTACCAGCAGCTCTTTGAATTGGCAGAAAGTCATAAAGTTAAAGTATATAGGGCTGAGGGAAGAAATTCTCACTGCTAATCTTTTTTTCACAGATCCAAAAAATAGATGGTGTCATATCTTACAGAGATCCTCATTTTTGGTGTCACTCTGCTAGTGTTGTGGCAGGTACTATACATGTACAGGTGATGTCAGATGTGATGGAACAGAGGATTATACAGCAGGTAACCACACAACATCAGTTGTCATCTGTTTCTGTTTCACCCTTTACTGGGTAACCCTATTTCATCATAAACCTAAGTTTGAGGCTGTTTTGCAGTTGGATTTACAGTTAATAACTGATATGTCAGGACAGCCTTTGTCAATATTACTCTGTCCCACCTCTTTCTGCTCTTATCCTGTAAGTAGGTTTTTAACGTTGAATATAGATCAGCCAGTTCTTTTATCTTGCTTTATAGGTGACCTGTGTGGTCATGGTTCTCCTGTACTATTCCTTTATTAAACCCAATGACTTCTGAATGTGCAGTTACCCTTATTCTGGAAGTGATTTACCTAGGGAGCTGGCTGAAATCTGCAGAAATTCTAGTGAGAAAATCCTTGATCACTGGCTTTGCTAAAGGTTGTAATAAATGTCTTGCTCTGAGAAGAGAATAGGGCAGTAAATAAGTATTAAGTAAATAAGAACTGCGAGTAAGACTAACTTACAGATCAGGAGATCCACGTCTAGTCCTGGCTTTACCAGTACCTTGTATCTCTATACTAGAGGAATCATTTGGTGTGTCTATCAAGGTTTGCCCATCCATAAAATGGAGATAATATTCACCTCTCTGTGGTAAAAACAAAAAACAACACCTTTAAACACACCATAAGTAGCTCTTAGTGCATGTGTCTACACAAGATGCTTACTGAGGTGCTGCCTAATTAGCTCTGCAGTGAAGCTCTCTATGCTTACACATGTGGCCCTATTAGGCTGCAGTAAACTAATAAACTCCACTGTAGGATAGTACTTGTATTTACAAGTACTATCCTGCTGCAGAGATTTTTCATGTGCAGCAACGCATGTATAGACATTGACGGGGCTGGCTGGGGCATGAGGGTGCCTCATTGCAGGGACTGCCTGCCAGGTAGCCCCACACTGAAGCACCCCGGTGCATATTCAAACAGCACACCCAGGAACAACATACTCTAATACAGTGTGCCAGAGTTTATTGCACTGAATTAACTCACGTATAGATGCACCCAGTGGGTTTTATTTGAAAGCAAAAAGGTGTTCACTTTGAACCTGTTCCTGACTGTCTAGGTGGAAAGTGTCTGTGATCATATGAACATTAAAAGTTTGTACAGAAATTGATATGATCTTTTGTCCTATTGGTAACCATTGTCTAGTACCAGAGTAAAATAATGAATTGCAATGACAAGAGATTTAATACTGATATTTTTTTAAATACTCAGGTAACAGCAATTCTGAAAGATGCTGGAGTGAACAATCTAACTGTGCAGGTGGAGAAGGAAGCTTATTTTCAACACATGTCTGGCCTCAGTACAGGGTTTCATGATGTCCTTGCAATGACGCAACAAATGGAATCCATGAAATACTACAAAGATGGCACTTATATCATGTGATATGGCATCATGTTCACTAACGGGATGTAAAGAATTTAAACTGTAGGATTCAATATTTGTATTATTTTGTCAGGGGAATTTGCACATACATGTACAGAAACAAATGTACTATATATATATGATTTTTTTAAAGGTTTAATATCTTTAAAATTGGATCAAGATGCTCTTTTTAAAGGAATTAAGATGGACTAGAACACTTCCTGTATATGTGGAAATAATGGAAATCTGAAATACTTTGTGGTGTTTATTAAACAGAAATCTTACTACATGTGTGTGGATGAACACAGATATATTGCATACATGTTCTTAAAGTGGAACACAAAGACCTCTTTTTTCCAGGTCAAAATCCACAGGAAATGAGAATCATGTAGGTTGCAGTAGAAGCCAGATCAACTCCAAACTGCACTTTTTTCCCCTAAAACATCTTTGAAGACTCTTCTTGTATGTGAAAGTGTATACATTATTATGAAAAATACAAATTAAACTGAATATGGAGTCTTACTTTTTCCAGGGTTTGTTAGGTACAGATAGAAATATACAATTTTATATTTATTCAGTCTCTGTATATAAAACTAATTTCTAAACATAATTTTACTACATCAAAGCAAATAAATGCTACCATTTTAAATTTACATCAAAGTATCTGATTTTTATAAGGAATAAGCCCAGTACTCCCATACTACTTTGTGTTCTTGCTTATTGGGGAGACTGAAAAGTCAAATTGAACCACTACGTAAAATAAATATTTTATGCTTGTTTATGAACAATTGCAAGTGGAAGTCTTGTTCCAAATGTAAAGTTTTTCATCATTGAAAAATAACCTAACCACTTCTTCCCCCAGTGATGTTTTTCTCCAAAAAGCAGAATATTTCACTTGATCTATTAGATAAGTAGCCACCCTATGAAGGAGGGGAAGAGCCTGTAATTCATATATATGCTTTGTATGTGTTTTTATAGCATTAAATAGAGAGATAAAGTATCTTGGTATTGTGCCAAGGTACATTACATAATTGAAATCAGCGTGTAAGAAAAGTGCATGGGAGAAACAGCAGAATAAGCTGTCAGTAAAGTGCTCACCATCTATAAACTGCTTGCTTCTCTTAGACACGATCTAAATGCAGAGAATAAAGTAGTTCATTATTCAGGACCAGCAATACTAGCTCAACTCAAACTCTTTTTATATTAATGTAAAGAGTCACTTTTTCAAGCCAAAAAAAGGCTTGCCATTATGGGTGGTGCTATCCTACAGCTGTCATCTAGTTGTTTAAAAAAAGTGTATCATAGTGATATGTTAATCCAGTTTGAGAGTATATCCCTGTTAACTCACTTAAGAAAATGTGGGTATACCACTGTACAGTACTAAGAAAGATAGGGCTCTGGCCCATACAGCCATTATGGGAATTTGCAGATTCCTAAGATACTGAAACTGAAAGTGCTTTGAGATTTACCAATTTAAAAATGGGCTAGAGGGAAGAATGCCATTTAAGTGCATATACATGGTATAGAAGACAAAGCTATTGTATTGGGGGTCCTGTGCAATTGAAATGGGCATCCTTCAAGCTGTTAATTTTGCAATCCCATACTTACACTTTTCATTTTCTTATGTAAAAACACTTAACATTCACCTTTCAAATTTGGTAGTTGCTTAGTAGTTAATATACCTGAGTTGTTCCTTCTGCATTATTTTCAGTATCTTTACTTTGGCCTGTCAGCTTCTCTAAACACAGAGGAAAAAGTATCTGGAGTTTAACAGACGTTAATTTGTATCAGAGGAATTTAGCACACAATGACACTGCAGCAACTTCAGATTGAGGAAAGAGCATTTAAAGTCCCATTTGGTAAATGTCATATCTTGCAATCAGCTTACTATGCCTTCTGTATTAATTTCCATTTTATGTATTTTTAAAAAAAAAGGGTTTCATGCCATTTCCATGGCATTTCTTTTTGTCTCAATAGCGCTGAAGTAGACTAAGTTTTGCAGGCTCGAACTGCTTTTATATGGTGTGCTTGTGATCAGAAAAACCTTTTAAATTATGCTACCTGACTCCAGTAGATAAATTTAACGCGACTGAATATACACAAGATCTTGATCCTGATAGTACTGGGGACCCAATACAGTTCTGGATGTATTCTGGATTTTTTTTTTTTCCTAGTTGTATAGTAACAAAATGGCTGTTTCAGTTTTACATGATATCGATAGTATTGGATGTTTTCTTACTCCTATCTGCAAAAGGGACAGGACTTTCCTGTTTGCTTTTTTTCCATTAGAAATATATGCCTTGTTCAGTTTTTGGAAGGGTCTAATTGAAGGAGCTATAGCATTGTGATCATGACTTTTGTATAAACCTAGCTTTAGGAGGAATATTGTGTTTTCAGACTATTCAAGCTGTCTTTCAAACCACATATATCAGGCCCCTTTTACACAGCATGATCAAGATTGTAGCACAGGAAACAGTTACCCAATGGTGCATTTTTTCAGTCAAGTAAGTTCAACTAAATCCAACACGACTGAAAAAAAAATCACTCTCAAAGTTCATTAAGGTGTTCTGGATGTATGTTTCATGCCTTAAACCCTGATCAGGACAAATCCTAGAACATGCTAGGATATCAGAAGGCATGTTAATCAATCAAGTAACACAGACTTGTCACCTATAACAAGGCCTGCTAACTTGTTTGTTAGCCTGAGTCTTAACAAGCACTGAGTTTCTCAGCTAAGTGTGTTTTAATTATGCTAGCCCATAGCATCAAAGTCAGAGATGTATTAAGCAGAACCCATATTGTCAATTTCACAAATTCATATATTTTATGAAAGAATGCATATTTCACTGTGAGATCAAGCATTACATAAAAGGCAATTATTTGTAGCTTGAAAAGTTAAGTCCATTGAATTATATTTTATAAGTATTTTGGTGTTCTTGTAGTAATCTGATATCTATGCAGGTAGATGCAATGAAACACTGTTTTTAGGTGCAGTTTCAAGGATGAAACTGGTTTAATTTGTACATTTGGCAGAAAGTAATATGTATATACCATGCAGCAAAAAAATAAATTTATTTTTCATTAATCTCATGTAGTGCATCTTGACTTCTGAATTTAAAAATATATATATTCTGGTCCCCTATTGAGATGTATGTGTACAAGTAGATTTTTTAAATGTTATATGAGGTTTTACATTTGTTAGTAATACACACTTCTGTTTGTCTGTCTGTACCATAACATATAAAAATGCTTTTTTTTAAATTATAGCTGTCATGGCACAGGGCAGCCGTGATCTCCCCTAGCGCCCCCTGCCGTGCCAAGTTAGTCTCAAATGCTGTGCCTGCTCTGGCACCTGGGTCAGTATAGGGTAGTACTTATGTTGGGCAATACTATCCTACAGCGGAGTTAATTAGCTAACTGTGGCCTAATAGCACTGCCCATGTAGACAGTGATGCTTCAGTGCAGAGCTAATTAGCTCCACAGTAAAGCGTCTCACTGGTTATTTCTTCTTGTCTTTGTCCATATACAGAAAAAAATCATATCCCTCTTTTTGTGTAGGCTTAAGTTCTGCCTTTGGAATGAACAAACATATTTTGTGATGGTCAATGCAATTACAATCACGGTATGCCACCTCAGCGGCTCTATCAGACATGATCAAATTACCCTCTAGGATCTTCCTGCTTTTGAGTAACTGCTCCACAACCCTTCCCCATAATGTCTAAAGGAGGGCTTTTGAAGATGCTCTTTTTTTGGATAGTGTGTGAAAGTTAGGATTCTCATTTCTTTCTTAGCACTCTTGAATTAAGGCTTTCTTTTTATAGGAAAGTAGGGCTGAAAGAGATGTCATGAGGTCATCTATTCCAGCTGCTTGCTCAAGGCAGAATCATCCCTGACTAAACCATCTCAGCCAAGTGTCTGTCTAACCTGCTCTGGAAAATTTCCACATATGGATGCTCTACAACATCTCTAGGTAGCCTATTCCAATGACTGACCATCCTCATAGTCAGAAAGTTCTTTTGACTATCCAACTTAAATTTCCTCTACTGCATCTTGAGGCCATTGTTCCTCATCCTGTCCCCTACAGCCACAGAGAAAACCCCATCTCCATCCTCTTAATCGCCCCTCAGGTATTAGAAGGCTATTATCAAAGCACCCTCAATCTTTTCTTCTTCAGACTAAATAATCCTAGTTTCTGCCTTTTGAAGTCTTGAGCTCAAGCTCAAGAGGCTTGTCGGTCAGGCCCTCAGGGACCATGACCCCAGGGAGATGGGAGTTCAAGAAGAGCGGTTGCTTCTCAAGGAAGCGATCCTCAATGCACAAGCTAAATCTATTCCAACATGGAGGAAAGGCAGCAAGAAGGCACAGCAGCCCTCCTGG
>NW_017728909.1:45284939-45317237 GCF_001723895.1 Crocodylus porosus
CCCAGCTGACTTCCTGCCGTTTGGGCAGGGGACTGGACTCGATGATCTCCCGAGGTCCCTTCCAGCCCTAATGTCTATGAAATCTATGAAATAGCAGCAGGTGAACACTGAGTTGGATTATAACAGGTTATCATTTGAGCTGGTTAGAAGATGAAATCTGTTTTCCTGAAAAGTTCATAATGATGCATTTTCATTTCAGAATTGCAATGCAATCCTCTGCAAATGCTGCTGTAGTGTCTCAAAGAAGCTGTTCTTCTAGTGTCTCATAGTCTTATGTCCTATAAGCACCAAATTCCCTTTTGGAGAGAAAAGGCAGTGCATCATAGGAATCCCAGACTGTGGTGCATCAGGAGAGATGTAATCTGGCCAAGTAGGAAAATGTCATAGACAGAAGAGGGGGGCACTAAAAGGGCTCAGCCCCCCAAATGCAGGGCAGCAGGTATGGCTAGATGGGAGCCCAGCCAGAGGCTGCTGCTGCAGGGAGGGAGTGGCGTGCAAGCTCAGATACCCTGCACAGCTGGCTCAGCAGGCAGGTAAATTTCTTTCAATCTGATTTTTTTTATGACTGCCTGGGCTGGGGGGGTTGCGGCAGGGGCAGGTCGAGACCCCCATAGTGCAAGAGGGAGTGAGGTAGGGGCAGGGGCGAATCACTCACTCCTGCCCCTGCCTCGCTCCCTGCTGCACTGCAGGGATTGTCCCATGACCCAGCTCGGCCGAGGCCCCGTTCAGAGTGAATGGGGTCCTGGCCAAGCTGGGTTGTGGGACAGTCAGAGCCCAGCAGCTCCTCCAGAGGGGCAGTGCTGGGGAGCCAAGGGGGAGTGGGCTACATGGCCCCCTGATCTTTGCACAGGGCAAGGGTGGGCTGCAGCTGCAAGCTGGGCTCTGCTCCCTGCCTCTGCGCCTTGTTGCAGCTGCTTTGAAAGCAGCGTGGCATGGCACCATGTGCCTTGCTGCCCAGTCCACCCAGCACTAGGATGCACATGGCACTGCACTTGGCTCCCCAGCACCGCACCTCTAGTGGAGCTGCCGAGCTCTGATTGTCCCATGACCCGGCCTAGCCAGGGCTGCATGCACCGTGAATGGGGCAATCAGAGCCCAGCAGCATGGGGGAGCCAAGGGAGGGGAATATTCTCCCCAAGGCTTCCCTGTGGTACACGCGGTGGCAGGAGCTGCTTCCCCATGCCCCTGGATGAGCTGTGGCTCCAATTACCCCACAACCTGTCCCGGCCTTAGCACAACCCAGCCCTCCCTAGGAACAGCCCAATACAGCCCCAGCCCACAGCAGCAGCCCGCCCTGCCCCGTGCTGATCTGGGCCACACACAGACCCCATGCCTCCTGGGTGCATGAAGTGGCAGAAGCTGCCTCCTCCCCATGGCCCAGGACAAGACACAGCTTCGTCTCATGTCCTGTGCCCCGTGCCCTGCCCCAGCTGTGCCGGACCTGCCTCAGCAGCAGCAGCAGAACAATGACGACTTGGAGTGGGCACAGGGGTCTCGGGGGCTCTGTCCTCTTCAGCCTGGCGGTGCAGCCAAGGCTGGCCCCGCTCTGGCACCCCAGGTGGTGCAGGGCTGGGGAGGAGGCAGATTGGTTAGCGCGGGGGGCAGGTGCCGGCACTGGGCAATGACCCTAGGCATGGGAAGGGGTGGCCAAAGGGGCACAGTGGGCCCCGGCCCCAATCCTGGGCTCCAGCTTCCTCCCTCTGGCCCCTTCCTCTGCAGACTTTCCCACTAGGGAGGGGGGCAACACGTGCACACATGCACACTCAGCCCCCCCCCCAAAATTATTTTCTCCTTCCACCTATGGAGAATGTGAACACAAAACAACAGAAATACAAACTCCCATAAGCTAGTGCAGCGGTGGATCCAAATCAAAATGTTACTGTCCTCGGATGAAGGTTATATTTAAAAGCTGAAATCTCCTATGTAAAGCAGATATTAGTGAAAGGGTTCACTGTCTTGAAAGCCATTTTTCCATTGAAAGCTGATTGATCAGAAGTTTTCTGTTAATGCCTTATTTAATATCTCACATTAGCCTAACTTAACAGCATGACCTCATACTTAGAAACAGCAGATGCAGCAACAGCCTGCACACACAGTGGCACTGTACTAAAACAAAGAAGATGCAAAGCTTTGCAGGGATATAACCTATGGTTTGTAGCATCACAGCTCATTGCATCACCCTCTGCTCACTTCCATGGGGCATTGTGAAATAATTCGTCTCTCCTCCAAGAATGGTGAACAGAAATGATCTAGGACCAACATCTTTTCCCTGCCACCTCCTTGTGCTCTGAAGTGTGGTAATCTGTAACTGCAATTGACAGATACTTTTTTCTGGCAGCAGTGACCAAGAGACAGCAATAGTACAGAGGTGAGTATTTAGGAGCTGGCTTTTTATGGCCAGCAACAGGAAACAAAAAAGTCAGCACTTCATGAATCAGCTAAACCCACCTTTTACGGCTGATTCTCCCACCCCGCAAAAAATTCAGACCAAGACTATGATCACTGAATGACGGGGATACAGTATGATAAAACACAGCTGCAGACTCAGAACATTAATAAAAGGAAAACAACAACAGCTGTGTAAGCTTTGCTCTGCCTTTGAGTACTAAAACATCCAGAGGGGCAACAATGGGCCCAAAGTGTATTGCTATCGCCCTGTAAAAACTTCCCCGGATTGTTACAGGTGTACTGATAAACAGTTCAGGGTTGGCATACCACTGTCACTCCAGACCCCATCTGTGATGAAACAAAGGCAAAACATCTGGGCAATCCAGCTGCAATCAACTTCCACAGTCAAAAGTTGTACAATGAAAAGCATGGGGGCACAAACATTTAACAGCACCAAACACTGCAGAGTGCAAGACACTGATGCACAGGGCACGTATTATGGAACTGCACATCAGCATGGAATCTGTCCCCTTTCTTGCACACTAAGCTGGGGCTTGTGTGCAAGATAGGCATGGGTGGACAAGTGGTTTGGGCTCACCAGGCGGCTCATGATTCTGCTCCTCCCAAAAGCCATGTCTTGACCCCTCTGCTATGACCATAGCAAAGAAATTCTGCTTTCACCTCTTTTCCTCCCATGTTCACTTTCTGTGTAACCCAGATCCCTCCTGCTTCATTTTTCAGCCATCCCGGGATCCTCCCACCAGTATCTGAGCTCTTACTGTTGCTCTGACCACCTGAAATTATCCTATGCATCTACTCAAATAAGTCACAGACTTTGGCTCTCAGACAGCAGTCATCTTGGTGTCCTCCCTTCACTCAGAGACTGAAACTGGCTCAGAAGTTCCTACCTAATTAAAAACAAATGTTTTTGAATGTCCTTGGGTCCCAACATGGCTGGATATCCCTTGGATGCAGCTGGAAATTTAAAAAATGCAACTAATTTCCCATATCATTGCTCTTCTACAGGCTAAAACCTGCCAACTTCCAAGCTTGGTCAGAGCTTAGAAGGGTGAGTTACCAAATGCTCTCACCAGTCATCATGCATGTGATATTATGAAAGAACCGGAGCCTGTGGACGCTGATAATCAACTAAAAGATCCAGGCAGCAGTTAACGTGGAAGCAATTATTTTAAAAACCACCTACTACATGCTCCCACTTTGGTATTTCATGCTCTCTTGGGAAGTACAGACTGAGCTGCAGTATAATTTTCTAACAGTCAACCTGTGTTACCCCAAAACCTTGGATCAGGAAACCAGTGGGTTGTTGAGAGAAAGAATGCTTGAGAGATGGGAGTTTCCACTCCCTTTAATGTAGGTTTATTTAGCAGATAACAAACAATTTTATCCTAGGAAACATACTAGTTATCTTGCTCCTATCCTGTTCAGATAGTCCAGAGTCTTGTTGGACTATTCAGAGGCATAGGCTAGCAGTGTTTCCCAACCCTTTCCAGCCCAAAACACACACTAACATTTTTTGTGGTACACCTGTTAAGGCATTCCCTGTCCCCATACTTATGAGCTCATTGCCCTGGCAAAACTCTGTGGCACAGCTGTTCAGAGGCTCACAAACTGTGCATCCCCCACAGCCAACATGCACAGCTGAATTTCCTTCTGCTTGGCTGGTTCTCCCCGCCGCCGCCAACACGTGCATCAGTCTTCTACAAACAGCTCACTGATGTGGTTTGTGGATGCAGCTTGTTCATTAGCACAACGAGGCTACAGAACTTTCTTCTTGTTACTCCCAAATTCATGTGGCACACCAGTCGAAAACCACAGTCCTAGCGTCCAACCCTTTGCTCTCAGAGAACCCTTTGTTCATTGTACCTTTTCTCGCTTTCTTATTCAGTATTTGTACTATTGCTACTGGCTGTTTACAGATTATGTCATCAATTTCTCACTGTTGGATATTTCCCTAAAACCTGATCTGCATAAACGCGCCCGCACCTACGTGCCTTACTTATCATCCTGTCTTTCTGCACATCCTCCCCCCACAATCATCCAGATGCTTTAACAAAATCGTCTTGCTTAGCCCGACCCAGGGGGTGACCTGCTGGCCAGCTCGATGGCTATACAACCCCCGGCAGGAGGGGGCACTGGCAGCTTTACAGGGCCACCAGAACCAAGCAGAGGAGTGGACAAAGCTCTGCAGAGCGCAGGCGCAGGACGCATCCCTGCCGCAGACAGTCAGCCACGCCCCCGCCAAGCACAAGGCCCAGGCCACGCCTCCCTCCCCGCCCCCGTGTCCCGTGGTACCAACAGCCCGCCCCACTTCCGTGCCCCGCCCCATTTTCGAACTTCTGGAAGAATCAGAGCTCGGTTTCTGCGGCAACGCATTGGGGGTGGAACGTCGAGCTGCCAATGAGGAGGGAGGGGAGCAGCCAATGAGCGGAGCCCGGTGCGAGTTTTAAACCTGCGGCTGTAGCCGGGGCTGGTGGTGGTGGTGTGTGTGTGGAGCCATGGCGTTGCGGGTCACCAGGGTAGGTAGCGGGGTGGCGAGCTGGGGCCTGGGGGCGTCCCGCGCTGCCCCGCGGCTGCTCAGGGCGCCTCATCTCTCCGCAGAACAACATGAGAGTCAACGCCGAGAACAAGCCCAAGGCCAGTGGGGAGGCGGCGGCGAGCTCCAAGCTGGGGGGCGCCGCGGCCAAGCCCAGCCTGCGGCCCCGCAGGGCCCTGGGGGACATCGGCAACCGCGTGTGCGAGAAGCCACAGCCTAAAGCTGCCCTCAAGAAGGTAACTTTGGGGGGATGCTGCCTGCAGGACCTCGTGCATCCCTGGCCCAGCCAGCCGTGGGGGGCTCTGCTCTGCAGGTGGGGTGCCAGGTTTGCGTCAGGCTGTGCGGGGGGCTCCTCGGCTAACTACCCTCTCCTGCTGGGCAGGAGGCCAAGCCCACAGCTGAGGACAAGCCTGCTGCCAGGAAAGCTGCAAAAGCTGTGGAGGGCACCGCTGAGCCTCTGAAGGAAGAGGAGCAGGTCCAGGAACCTGCCAAGATACCCATCTGTGTGCCAGGGCAGGTATGGCATCAAGGAAATAAGGGGGGGGTTGCTGTGACCTGCTCTGTCTGCACCTTCCAACTCTGCTCCTGTTCCCTTGGGAAAGCAGGGAAGTGAATTCAGTGGCACATAATGCTAGTTTAATGGTGGCTTCTTCCCAAGTACTCTAGCCATTGGTGGGACCTGAGTGCCTCCATCTCTAGTCTTCCGTCTTGTTTGGAAGTAATATAGCACCCTGCCTGCAGGTGAAATGGGGCATGGGCAGGCTAAGCTCTCACTTTTTAAAAAAGCCTTCCCCAGAGCAAGGAACTGAGGCTTTTTGTCTCTTGTCTTCTCTGTCTTGCTTCTTTCTCCATGGCCCACCCCATATTAAGTCCAACTTTTTCAGAGCTGACACTTTCCATGGGGTGCCTAGAGTCCAAGTAAAAAACAAGGTGAAAATAGAAAAATAATACAGCAATTCTTCTGTTGCAGAGAACTTGGGGAACCGCCCCCCTCGAATCCGTCAAATAGGAATCCATTATGCAACAAACTTCTTGGAGTTTACCATGTGAATCGTCATTGCACACCTAATAGTACTGATGTTGTATGGTACCCTAGAAAGGATCTTGAGGTTCCCCAGGGTGCTGTAACACCCTAACTGAGAATTGCTGTCCTAGGGCCAGGCCACCTAAACAAGTACTAATGTTCCCTTCCCAAAGTATTGGGCAAGCTGAAACCCTAAGCCAGTGCAAACAGGCACACTCATTTCATGACCTAGCCCATAAGGGAGACCAGATAAAACATCTGACCTCAGGTAATTGAGGCTTTACTAGGTTGAAGGTGTTGTAGTGCAGATCTCCTTTTCCTTCAGCTGTTTCGGTGTAGAAATGCATATACCAAATGTTGCTGTCTGTTCAATGGCTAACTAAAGGCGGCCCATAAACTTGGAGCACTTCCTGGCTTCTGTCGTGTACCTCCTCCTAGGGGAAACTAATAGGTAGGGGGGGAAAACTCCTTTGCCAGAGTGCTTCATTGAAGTAGTACTACTGGCTTGGGAACAGCCTGCTTGTTTACTCTAGTTTAACTGCTGCTTGTTTGCCCTATTGTAAGATCCCAGACGCACACAATGATATGCTGCTGTAGTTCTGTGCAACTAACTCAATCAGTGTAGAAATATTTCTCCCAAGGAAAAATCAAGGGCAGACTGGCAGGAAATACTGATGACCATCTCATGTGTCTACAGCTGTTCTGGAAATAGTAGCTTGTCACTAGCTGGTAAGGACTAAACAGCTGTCCTACATATCCTGAAATATTGGGATATCTAGTAACTGGTCTGCTCTGAATATCGGTGTCACGTGCCATCTCTTTCTTTAACTTGTCTGTTTGTACATTATCTGTCAAACTCTGTTTTTAAAGGCCTGATCACCAATGCCAATGGATGAACAAACAGCATGACCTTAATTATTTTATATAAAAACTCCTTTCTCTGTAGTTGGCGTCTCTATCCTCAACCCCAATGGAAACATCTGGATGTATGCCAGTAGAGGAAATACTGTGTCAAGCCTTTTCTGATGTGTTGCTTGACGTAGATGCAGATGATGGTTCTGACCCAAATCTCTGCAGTGAATATGTGAAGGATATCTACAAATACCTGAGAGTTCTTGAGGTTGGTATGCCTGCTGACCTTTTTTTTTTTTTTTCCTAGCACATCTCAGCCTTCTGCTTCTACCCTGATCCCTTGTAAAGAAGTTCAAGGGCTAGTTGACAAAATTTTAAAGGAGTCTAGCCACAGATGTTCTTAAAGGCTTGCTAATGGGACCAGAAAGTATGCCAAACTTTAAATGACAAGTGCATGCATTGACTAGAACAGGGGTGCACAGAATATGCCCCACTAACTGGATCCAGCCTGCTGGGCCACTTCTGGCCCACAGGGCTTCTCTGAAACTTTAAGCGGCTAGTACCTGACAAGATGCTAGTGCCAGGAGGTGCCAGGTGCAGCACCAAGCAGCTCAGGCTCTGGTTATGATGTGACCAACCCCAACCTGATTTGCCCCATTCTTCTCTGCCATGTTCCTGCCTAGTGGAGGCTTCTGCCCTGACAACACTGGGGCTATTCCCCAGTGCACCCGCCATCTGAAAAGTGGAAATTCGGGTGAGAACAGGAAGGGAGGTGGACTGATGGTGATGGCCCCGCTCTATGGGACTTTGGCTCTGTGCTTCCACATGCTGCTCCCAGCTGGAGTGCCAGGAGCACCACATGGAGGCACAGAGCTGGCCCAGCCTGATGGCACCAGACTTCTCACAGTTTCTGATATTCCTAGTGTGCCACCAGGCTGGGCTGGCTTCATAGTGTCACATAGGTCCTGGCCCTGTAGTTAAGAGCTGCAAATGGGATGGGCAGGGTTGGCTCCCTCCTGCCCTTCACAACATGTATACATGCATTCCCACCCACAATACAGTGCCAGAAACTGAGAGCTCCTGCACTATATGGAGCTGGCCCAGCCCAGTACCTCCACATGGTGCTCCTGGCACTCCTAGCAGCATGTGGAGGCACAGAGCCAGCCAAAACCACTGCCAGTGCACCCCCCCCCCCCATACACTATGCAAACACAAAACAAGACTCAAATTTTTTTTAATATAAAGCTTATAGTAAATTTTATGCCACACACACACACACACACACACACACCAGTTTCAAGATGGCAACCCTTCCCCCTCCCAAAAGGTATACTTCTGGGGCAAGGGGAGGGATTTCCGGTGGCAGTGTTAGGGGCAGGGCTTCCCATCCCAAGATGGCAACCAGGGGGTGGGGCTACTTTTTGCAGCCCTCAACAACTATCCAAAACTCCTTAAGTGGCAGGGGAAGTACCATGACCACGTAGGCAGCGAGCTCCCCAGGCCAGGTGATTGTCTCTAATATGTCCTCCATAGGAGGTCTATATTGAGTGGTGTTCTTTCTTTTTTTGTTTTTGGTGTTGGGTGGTAGAACTGGGAGCTTGTTCCATCCACTCCACGCATTGACCTGGTATTACAGTGCTTCCAGGAATGGTGCGCAAAAAAAACCCCTGGGGAGGAACGCCCTCTAGCCAAAATAACTGCCTGCCTCTAGACTAGAACTAGGGCTTTCAGTCTAATAAGATTCAAACACTGGTATTCCTTAACTAAAATGAAGTACTAGACAACTTGAACTACTTGAAGCCTGGATACTGCAGTCATCATGCCCAAGACTAAGATACCATTGCCTCTAACCAAAAAGTCTATTTTGTAGTAAAATTTAATAACTCTTTCCTATGCAGGAACAACAAGCTATTAGACCAAAATTCCTGTTGGGCAAGGAAGTCACTGGAAATATGCGTGCTATACTCATTGACTGGCTTGTGCAGGTGCAAATGAAATTCAGACTGCTGCAAGAGACCATGTACTTGACAGTTGCTATCATAGACCGTTTTTTGCAGGTATGAGTGGTGGCTTGGAACTATGCCAAAGAACTGCCAGTCTCTTGGCCACTTTGTTTCATTGTAAGCCTGACTGCTAATTGATCAACAATGCTGTGGGGAAAGCTTGTCTCAAGCTGGTCTTCACTGATTTGCTGTTGTAAACAAATTTTAAGCATTACATTTCTAGCTTTCACTTGGGAGGGAAGCCTAGTGAACTGTCCTTGTGTAGCAACAGAACCAGATCTTGTGCACAAATCCAATGTTTGATAGCTTTCCTATAAATACTTCACTGGTATGGAAGTATTGGCACCCTGCAAAGTTCTTGTAGAATTCCTGGTTCACGTAAAAGTTAATTGAATAAAGGTTGGGCTCCTGTCAACGACTGCAGGCAAGTCTTGTCGGGACATAGTTGACTACCATGGCAAACTTGTTGGTGGGTGTTTTTTTTTTTTTTTTTTTTTTTTATCACTGTGTCATTGCTAACCTCAAACAAACCAAATGGATTCTCTCATGACAGAACAACATTGTGTCCAAGAAGACTCTGCAGCTGGTTGGGGTCACAGCCATGTTTGTTGCCAGCAAATATGAAGAAATGTATCCCCCTGAAATTGGGGATTTTGCCTTTGTAACAGACAATGCTTACACCAAGCTGCAGATCAGGCAAATGGAAATGAAGATTCTGAAAGCTCTAGACTTCAGCCTGGGTCGCCCTCTGCCACTGCACTTTCTAAGGAGGGCATCCAAGATTGGTGAGGTAATGCTTCTGGTATCTCCATGAAGTAATTGGGGGGACTTCTTGGGGAGGTAGGGCACAGCAGTAACTCCATAAACATGGAGAAAACATCACTCAGCTTCTCAAAACAGGCAGCTGGCTAGGGTTCTAGAGCTGTGCCTAACACTTGCATCTGGGGGATGGGAGGTGCTAGAGTCACTTTGCAGATGTCACTGAAACTCAATAGAGACTAAGGGAGAACATGTAAATCTGTTTTCAGAAGTGTAGTTTTTGCATACAAGACCCACATGGGGTAAATGTAGTGTAGAATGACTCCCCTACACTTCCCTTCTCATCTGGCCTGAAATGCATAGAAGCCAAACAGAGGTTGGCCCTCTTGGTTCTGGCAAACTGGAAAGGACTAACACCAGATACTGATGAATTGCAGGTGGATCTAGAACAGCATACTCTAGCCAAATATCTGATGGAACTGTGCATAGTGGATTATGAAATGGTACACTACCCTCCATCCCAGATTGCAGCCGCTGCTTTTTGTCTTGCTCTAAAAATTCTTGATGGTGGAGAGTGGGTAAGTATGGTGTGCGTCTGGTTCCCTGTCTCCTTCCTTTCCCTATTCTCCCCTCCCCTGCCCAAGTAAGCCATCTTGCTGCTTTCTGCATGCTGGCCCACGTCGTGTAAGGTGAAAAACAATGATCCTCTCTCCTTGCTGCCTGCGCGCCCCCCCCCCCTTTTTTTTGAGGTAAGGAGCACATCCCATCTGCAGCACCTCACCCCAGTAGTACCCAAAAGTAATTCTCCTATCTCTCTCTCTCTCCTTTCCAGACACCAACTTTACAACACTACATGTCCTATGCTGAAAGTGACATCCTTCCTGTCATGCAGCACATGGCAAAGAATGTAATTCAGGTGAACCAGGGCCTTACAAAGCGCATGGTAAGTAGCATTAGTTCCCCACAGGAAAGATGTGGCAGGGGAGGGAACCAAATTAATTGTGAAGTACAGTGAACTAAGGGACTCTCTTTTTAAGGTTGGTTTAGCTTTGCAGTAAATAACAATATACATAAAGCTACTTCCTTGAGATGGAGGTTAGGGAGGACAGACCAAGTTGGCATATGCTAAACTTTTTAGGCTTTAAGTCTTTAAACATGCCTTTGGTTATTGGATCCTATGCTATCTAGCATAGTACAAGCTAACCAGGGCTTTCTATTTTAGTCTAACGACATGAGTCCCAATTCTAGTAACTCACGACTACCGCTACCACAGACCCTAACCTGATTTTTCTGGTCTCTCTCCAGACGGTCAAGAACAAATATGCCAGCAGTAAGAATGTGAAGATCAGCACTCTTTCGCAGCTAAACTCTGCAGTTGTACAGGATTTGGCTAAGCCTCTGTTAAAAGCATAACACCAGCAGAATGAAAACGTTGACATAATGTGCCGCTATGTATATAACCTTTTTTAACTTAAATTCTAAATTTTAAACTCTTTTAAAATTAAAGCATCTTCTTACCTCCTTTCTCTTTTTACTCTAGTCATGTGTCCTGTAGTTACTAGCTTGTGTGTGTGTGTTCTTGGTGGGTCTGGTTTAACTACCACTGCATAGGGGAAGCACAACAACTAAACTCAAACATCAGAGTTGCTGCAGCAGTAGAGAGGCAAACACAAAGCTATTACAATGGCAATGTTGTTCTTTCTTGACTATCAGAAGCTGGATAACATCTTGGGTACAAAGTATAAATTCTGTATGACTGTCACTATGGGGACAGTGAAGCCAAATTGAACTAATATGTCTAACTGCTAGACCTGAACAAAATACCAGAAGTGCATGGATGCATTGGTCCAATATCTGTTTTGGCACCAATATAAAGAAAACTGTTTCTGATTTTGAAAATCAGCCTGAAATGGCAACAGAGCTGGGTAGCATGGAGAGCTGTATGCAGCTGGTAAGGCTGGGGGGTGGGGGGGAGGGTAGATGTTGCGCAGCTGGCTTGGAAATGGCTCTGGCTTATGGGGGAAGGGGGACAGCAGCAGAAGCTGCCCCACCACCCCATCATTCTACCCTATGCCCTAGCCCACCCTGGTTCTGCAACACCTCCCCAACCCCTTTCATCACAGCAGTCTTATTGGAAATCTGATCAGTATCAGCTATTGTTATTGGCACCCAAAGCCTCTATTTGTGCACCCCTAAAAATACTGATTGTTTCTGATTTTTGGTCCAGTCACCTTTTTTAATTCTCTTCTCGTACTTCTCATAAGTGTTTGCATATCTTGGTGATGAGAGAACAGAGCATAACTATTACAATTTTTTTTTTAATGATCATTCATTGAGCTTAGAAAAGTAGAAGTCACTAAGACTCCCTGTACATGAGAGTTCAAGGCAAGTAATTTACCCTTCAAACTCTCTAAACTTGGCTGGGGGGAGTATCACTTTGTGGTGTGGGAATTCCATAATGGCTTATGAGGTGCTTGGATGCCACAGTAACAAGTTCTAAGCATGTGCTTGGCTGTACAGCCTCTCGGCTTTCCTCTTGCATGATGGGGAGGGGTAATGAACTTAAGTTATACCTAAGATGCTATTATTTTTGGACCAATACTGGGTGAGTGGGTGTGCATGGGGGGGAGAGGACTATCTTCCCATCTACTAGGAAGGAAACTCCTATTTTAATATCTTAAAGGTCCACAGCCCTATACTTAATTTTCTCAAGCACGGAAAGGTGGGGTGAGGCTGTGCATGTGTGTCGATCTTTGTTTATCTACCCACCAGCTTTCTCACATGGAGGATGGATGGTGAGCATGAGCAGTAGTGTCATGTGCCACATGTAATCTATCTGCATGTTGCATCTCTCTAACAGTCATTTCGGTACCAAAAGAAATGTAACACTCTAGAAATCTTGATTCAGAGATGATACCTTTTTATTAAATCAACTAAGAAACCATACCGCAAAAAAAAAAACCTTTCTACAGGGTCAGGGAAAATTTTTAAATACGGTAAGAAACCCCATAGCTCATTTCATGTGCCGCATGGGGGAGTCTGTATGTTGCCACCTCCTGCAGGTGCCTGTGGGTAGCCCCTCAAAATGGGGAGGCTCCAGTCACCCATGCTAAGAAGGAAACTTTTTCTTGCCTAGAGGAAGCTGAAGATGGAAGCCTGTTCCCCTGGGTTCATGACAGCATCTTTTGAGTTAGCTCTGTGGGCAGAAAAGGCAGGATTTCTTCCTTGGTGGTGTCAGATGGCAAATGGGCCAGGAGATTATAGAAATCTTTCTTGTTCAGCAATGAAGTTTAAATCCCTAATTAACTAGAATTCAGCATCTTCCACGTTTCAGGGATGTATTTGGCAACTATGTTGCTTTGAAACAGCATCAAAGCTGCCATGACTAGCATGCAAGGTTCACCATAACAGCCATCTTCTATGCTTATAGGGTTAGTTGAGTTGCTTTGCATCATTGGTGAGGCTTCAGGCAGTGACCTGGTCCCACTCATCTCCTTTCCACCTAAGCTCCTTGCAAGCCAATAGCCATGCATATCTGCCCTTTTGCCAGGTCTTTTGGTTTCCAGTCTTGCTAGGTGTCCACACCCACTCTTCACCCAGGTGGGAGTACTGGTTTAATCCCTGACAACCTGACCATGGAACAGGCTGTGCTGTACTAGATAGCAAGCCTCTGTTGGCCTGCTATCTCGAACAGCATATGTTTGCATTACTTGTATACATCTTTCTGAATGCTACTGGTCTTGCGTTTCAACAACATGTCCAGAGGAAAAATGACTCCTATCAGGCACCAAATACCCAGTTTGTTGCTACTCGTTCACCTTAGTAAGCCATTGGCTTCAACGCTTACTTGGTTTTCAACCTTCCCCCCCACCCCCCCATCTGTAGACCCTTGAAAAAGCTGCTCATGGAGGTGGGTAATCGCATACTCTTGACTGATTCAACTTCATGAGGCTGAAGTTGATGCCCAGTGCTGGGTTCAAAGCTAATCTAGACCTAATAAAAGCTTGTTATTAATGAATTGCACATCCTAAAGAGAGAATCTCAGTGGGTATGCATATCTACTAATATGTAAAATAATATTTGGCATCAAGTACAGAGCCCTAAAGGAAGGCTGGATTAGGATGGGATTATAGAGCAAAATAGTCCTTGAGCCACCACTGGGTGACTGTCCTAAAGAACCATAGCTCACCAAAAACATCAGGGAATGTCTCCTAATTAAAAGGGATCCTGGGTAAGCTTGAGAGAATTATTCTGGCACATGTCCAGTGGGGGAGGTTATACTTGGGGGCAACCAACATGGGTTCATTAGAGGCAGGTCCTGTCAGACCAACTTGGTGGCCTATGACCAGGTCACCAAATCCTTAGATGCAGGGGTAGCAGTGGACGTAGGCCTTCCTGAAGTCCAGAAAGACTTTGACACTATCTCTCACCCTGTTCTCTTTTAAAAAGTGGGGGAGGACTGTGGTGTTGACACCTATACAGTCAAATGGGTTGCTAACTGGCTGGAGGGCTGCACCCAGGCAGTGGTGGTGGATGGGTCACTTTTGTCCTGGAGGGATATGAGCAGTGGGGTCCCCCAGGTCTCAGTTCTCAGGCCTGCACTGTTCAACCTCTTCATCAGTGCAGTGACTTGGATGAGCATCCTGTTCAAATTTGCTGATGACACTAAGATGTGGGGGGATTTGGGTACACTAGTAGGAAGGAATAGGCTGCAATCAGACTTAGGTTACAGGGGTGGGCAGATGAGAACAGGATGGGTTTCAACACTGACAAGTGCAAGGTACTGCACCTGGGAGGAATAACCAGCAGCGTAGCTACAGGCTGGGGAACTCCCTTCTTGTCAGTGCAAAGGCAGAGAAGGATCTTGGAGTCATCATTGATGCCAATATGAACATGGAGGATGCAGTCAGGAAGGCCAACCGTACCTTGTCATGCATCCACAGATGCATCTCAAGCAGGTCTAAGGAGGTGATACTCCCTGCCCCCACCCCCGCAACACTGGTCAGGCTGCAGTGGAGTACTGCATTCAGTTCTGGGCGCTGCACTTCAAGAGGGATGTGGACAACATGGAGAGGGTCCAGAGGAGGGCCACTCACGTGATCAGGGGGCAGCAGGGCAGGTCCTACGAGGAGAGGCTACGGGACCTGAACCTCTTCAGCCTCCACAAGAGAAGGCTGAGGGGGGATCTAGTGGCCTGTTACAAGCTAGTCAGAGGGGACCAGCAGGCACTGGGGGAGTCCCTGTTCCCCTGAGCACTACCAGGAGTGACCAGGAATAATGGTCACAAGCTGGCAGAGGGTAGATTCAGACTAGACATCAGGAGGCGCTACTTTATGGTCAGGGTGGCTAGGATCTGGAACCAACTTCCAAGCAAAGTGGTGCTGGCTCCTACCCTGGGGGTCTTTAAAAGGAGGCTGGATGAACACCTTGCTGGGGTCATTTGACCCCAGGACCTTTTCTTGCCAAGGCGGGGGGTTGGACTTGATGATCTACTCAGGTCCCTTCCAATGCTAGTAACTATGAAACTATGAACTATGAAACCCTGACCATAGTCCTGCCCGGCCCAAAGCACACTCTGGCTGTGCCAAGCTGCCACCTGACAGTTCCCATGCCCACTGTAGTAAGTATAATGGTGTGAATAAGGAACTGGCTTTTGGGCTGGGGTTAGGGATAGAAGTCCTGTTTGGGCAACCCTACAGCATGCCTCCATGGTGCCGGGGGACTCTCCCAGATGCATCTGACCAGTCTTGCCCTGCCCAGCGTGCAGTTTGTTTGTGCCAGGCTGCTAACTGGCAGCCCCCCATACCTACCATACTAAGTATATAATACTTTGAATAAGGAACTGACTTTTGGGCTGAGATTATGATTGGAAATCTTTTTTGGGTCACCCCACACCATGTCTCTGTACCACCAGGGGACTCACCTGGACACTTCTGGCCAGGGTCTTGCCTGGCCCAAAGCGTAGTTTGGCTGTGCCAGGTTGCCAATTGACAGCACCTCAGTCACTGTGCTAAGTATAATGGCTGGGATTATGTCTGGAAATCCTTTTGGGGCTACCCCATGGCATACCTCTG
Source organism: Crocodylus porosus (assembly GCF_001723895.1). Lineage (NCBI taxonomy): Eukaryota > Metazoa > Chordata > Crocodylia > Crocodylidae > Crocodylus > Crocodylus porosus. The sequence goes on from NW_017728909.1 coordinate 45,300,594, forward strand.
TGGCACTGGGGGACTCTCCTGGACACCTCTGAGCAGCCTTACCCAGACTAAAGCGTGATTTGTGTGTGCCAGGCTGCCAACTGACAGTCACCCATCTCCCCACCTGCCTGTGCCACTGTACTAAGTACATGGGTGCAAATAAGATGGACGATGATTTAGGCATAGCTGTGCCTATATGTGTTTGGGGTGTTTTTAAGCCTTCTTCAGAGGCATTTGAGTGCTGCTACAACTACAACTGGGGACTTGAACTGGGGTGTGCTGATTCTCCTGCTAGGAGCAAAGCAAGAAAGTCCTGACTAGCAGGTCTTGCCCTTCACTCAGGGTCAGACTGATTGGCATATTTGGGGGTCAGGAAGGACTATTACTCCATGGTCAGTTGGCATACAGACTGGGGGATTTTGCCTTCCTCTGAAGCAGGGACGTGGCCTCTACCCTGGAATCTCTGGAGCATGTATTAATATTTCATAAAAACAGGACAGTGGCTGCCATAGTTCCCCTGCTTTACTTGTGGCAGGTTTGGATGTATAGTTAGATGACAAGGCTTGGATAGGGGTGATCCTGCCTCAGGCAGGGGTTTGGACTAGGTGACCTCTGGGGTTCCCTTCCAGCCCCACTTCTCTATGATTTAATAAGTCTATGAGCCCCTGGCAGTGGGGAGCAACAGAGCCTCTGGGGTGGTCCTCCCTACCCAGAATGTACCACCTGCACCAGTTTAGTAGTAGAGTCCCTGGATGGCAGCCCTGGGTGAGACTTCCTTCCCCAGTGACTGGGCTAGGAGGGAGTTCCCCAGGGTGTTTGCAGCTGACTGCGGTTGTGATCCATTCTAAGCTACAGTTAAAGGTTAATAGTTACTGTTTTGCCTAGGGAATATCATATTCCCCTTTTCTCTTGTAATAAACTTGCTTTAAGTTAACATTTTCCAGTGAGTGACCCAGTTTTAAGTTACTTTACCAAGTTTCTGGGTGGTGGCTGAAGGTAAACATGAAAAGCTGTTGAAAAATCCCTGTACACATGCTCCAGGGTGGAGGGGGTGCTTTAATTAGAACGGCTCTGAGAGCCACTATAATTAAAGTGCCTGCAGTGTTGCATGTATTCAGCATCCCATGCTTCAAAATGGTGGCAGTGGTATTTTAACAAAGCTTTGGTGCTTGGCATGGCCAAAGCACTCTTTGGACCAGGCAAGACCCCTAGTCAGGGGTGTCCAGATGTGTTCCCCAGTGCCATAGAGGCATAGCGTGGGGTGGCCCAAGAAGGATTTCCATCTCTAATCTCAGCCCAGAAGAAATTCCTCATTCGAGCCCATATACTTAGTGCAGCAGGCATGGGGGTCTACCAGTTAGTAGCCTGGCCTGAAGAAACCACACTTTGGGCTGGGCAAGACTCTGGTTTTGGGAGTCTAGGAGAGTCCTCCGGTGCCAGAGACACTGTGTGGGGCAGCCCAGAAAGGATTTCCATCTGTAATCTCAGCCCAAAAGAAATTCAAGCCTGTTTACTTAGTACAGGGTGAGTGGGGGGCTGCCAGTTAGCAGCCTGGCCTGAAGAAACTGCTCTGGGCCAGGCAAGACTCTGGTCACAGGAGTCTGGGAGAGTCCCCTGGTGCTACAGAGGCATGGTGTCAGGTGAGAGAGAGAGGATTTCCATCCATAATGTCAGTTCAAAAGAAATTACACAGGCAGTCCTCAGACTTACAACTCAATTGGTTCCTGAAAACCTTGTTTTAAGTCGAAACGTTGTAACTGGGAACCAATTTTCCCATAAGAAACAATGTTATAAATGGGGGATTGGTTCCTGAACCAAGGCCAGATACCCTGTTTTCACCAAAAATACCGCAGAATGTTATTCTCAATCAATTATGGATGAATAATATAGCTATATGAATGTATTTATACTGCAAAGAGCAATCATATTAATTTGGAAGGACTTCTTTGAGGTGACTTTGCTGGACTTTTTGAAGGGTTCTTGGCTGGAGTCTTCTCGGGAATCCTGGCTGCAGGATTTTCTGGAGTCTTGTCTGCTTTCTTAAAGAAAGTGTCCAAGGGCGTTTGGACAGATGTTCTCCAGGGAGATGAGCAATGTAGTGACCTTGTTTGCTGGCATAGTGTTGAATTGGATCAAGTGTTGTAAAGTTGAAACCGACTTCATAAAGTTGAAACAGGGTGTCAATTTTCAATTGCAATTTTAAGTGCAAAATGAAACACTGTAAGTTTGAGGACTGCCTGTATTCAAGCTGGTATACTTACTGCAGTGGGCAGGGGGAGTCTAGTAGTTGGCAGCCTGGCACACACAAACTGTACTTTGGATTGGGCAAGACCCTGCTCAGAGGTGACCAGGAGAGTCCCCCACTGCCACAGAGGTATGCTGTGGGGTGGCCCAAAAAGGATTTCCAGCCATAATCCCAGCCCAAAACCAGTTCCTTATTTGAGCCATTATACTTAACACAGTGGTTGGGGTGCTGTCATTTGGTACCTTGGCACAGCCAGACTGCACTTTGGGCTGGCCAAGTCCCTGGCCACAGTCCCCTGGTGCCACAGAGACACGGTGCCTGGTGGCCCAAACAGGGCCGCTGGGCGACTGGCACGTGACTGCCGCAGCAAGCGCAGGGGCAGCTCCGCCCCCTGCGTCACTGCGGCCGTGGCCCGGGGGCGGGGCTCGAGGGCCACCGATCTCTCCGCGCGCAGAATCCTGGCCAGTGCGGGGGTTGGCTCTGAGGCTCCCCCTCCCCCTCCCGCTCGGGGCTGAGCGCCGAGTCGCGGATCGGAGCCGCCTGGGCAGAAGCGGGCGCGGGCGGTTTGAAGACGCCGCGATGGCAGCGCCGAGGCGCGCGACCCAGCGGGCGGCCCCCAGCACCGCGCCTGCCGCTGCTGGCCCGGGGGCGGCGAAGGCCTCTGTGGCCGGGGTGGAGGAGAAGCTGGACGTGCTGACGCTGGTCCGGTGAGTGCCCGCGGCGCCCCAGCCCTGCGCGGGCTTCTCGCTCCCGGGTGCTGATGAAGCCCGTGAGCCAGCGCTGCCGGGTCTTAAGTATGCAATTATGGTATTGGAAGCTCAAAAAAGTATCGAATTTGTTGAAAAACGATCGTACACGGAAAATATATGCAAATAAGTCTCCTTTACTTTGCATTGCTCACTGTAGTCACCAGAGAGCAAGTGACAATGGCTCAGCCAAGCTGAAAGGTTTGTTTGAGGCAAGTAGTTATAAGAGTGGACATTTTTATACGTGCTCTTAAGTGCTCAGTACTGCAGCACTTGCAGTTGTATAGGTGTCATCAGTGCTGAGGAAATGGTGGCTGTGCACTGTTGAACTAAAACACATCGAAGGTGCTTTAGTTCAAAGTTGTGCCGTCACTTTCTGTGCGCTGACGCACATTTCACCACTTATACAACCACACACACGTGGTGCAGCACAATTTGCATCAGCTTGTGTGCAGAGCAGACTCAGTAGTCTGCTCTGAAGCGGCGCATCTCTTGTGTGTTGCAGGACAAAAAAAGTATATGTATAGATACACAAAGTGCTGAAGCAAACCCAGAAGTCAAGACTACCCAAGAGTGACTTGAGTTTTGCATATGGTGCATCAATCAGCTGCACCCGTGGGGAGACGCTGCTACAATGCTTAGGAGCTCAGAAGGGCTCATGTTGTTTGTGTCTCTCCTTGCAGGCTGCGGGAGCAGTTAAAGCAGCAGTTCATGGAGTGCAGCACTGTCGTTGACGCAGGTGAGAGTATGGTGGGGGGAGTGTTGTTTTGGGCTCAGCCTCCCCTTGTCACCCCAGCTTACAACCTTAGGGTGCTTCTGGATCCTTTACTGCACCTGGATTTTCAGGTTACAGCTGTGGCTAGGAGTGGGTTGCACCAACCTCATCTGGGGAGAAATTTGCAGCCCTTTGTTTCTGATTCATATCTGGCCACCATAATTGTTCATGTTTTTGTGGGGGGTTTTTGAGGCTAAATTACTGCAATGTAGTCCATATTTGGCTGCTCTTGAAAGCTGGAAGCTGCAGCTGGTGCAGAAAAATACTGCAGCCCCCTTTACTTTGCCTCAGTTGCTAAAATCAGGTGAGAGCAACTTCCTATGAATACCAAATGTGTGTCAAGTTAGCTTGGCAAAAGCACATTAGAAGTCATTCTTGGTAGTTGCTTCCCTGCTTTGGAACTCTCTTTCCCTTGTGGCCCACCAGAGCCTGAGGCTGGACATCTTTCAGAAGCAGTATAAGACCTTATTTGGGGAGGTTTTTAGTAATCTGAGTTAAATTTTGGGGCCTTATCTGGAGAATTAGTTTAATTTATTTTATCTGTTGTTTTGGCTTTTTTTTTTTTTATTGTAAGTCCCTTTTGAGGGAAGGTAGCATAGAAATTAAGTAAATTTCACTTGTTCTGTATAAATAGGTTGATGGGGTTTATTTGTTTGTTTGATCTGCCACTTTAACACTGAATTCTTCCTTTGCAGGTGAGGAAAGCATTCCTGACCAAGTCATGGAAGAAGGATTAATTGAAGCGTATGTCTTCTGATACCTTTAAGTTTCTAAAACTTGTTAAATAGAGTGAGGAAAGGGGTGAAAACTCATGGGTTCTGTTCCTTTTCCTGTGCTCTTTAATGCAATCTGTAGACTGATGTTAGAGCTTTAATTTCACTGGACTCTCATGGAGAAAGCATTGAGAAAAGGTAGAAACTTTGTTCCATGCCACAAATAGTTTTATCCAATGTTGCTTCTATTCCTTAAATCTTTACGATGTGTCTTGGAATTTAGCCATATGACTTAAAGTACTAAACTGTTATTTGCAAACTATGACATTGTTTTGTCATTTGATAGGTAGCTTGATCCAAACAAAACTGCATTTGGTTTCCAAGGCTGCATCCAGCCAAGCACAAATGTTTGGTTCCCCAGGGACAACTAGCAGTGGAATACCTTGTGCCACTTTTAGCTGTCCCTGGGAAATGCCATGCCACACCCCCTCTAGAGCATGCCATGTTACCTCAGATGGGGTAGAGGAGGCTGGGGCCAGCACAGTTGCTGGCTCCAGCAGCCTGTCCTGGGGGGCCGGGGAAGCTGCAGCTGCATTACACCAGCAGCTCAGAGCCTGGCTGGCAGGTGGAGGGTGGCTCCAGCTGGCCACATTCCAGTTTGGGGCAGTGTGTGCTGTCCACATGCTCTGCCCTGTTTCTTCTGTGCAAGTTTTTTTGATCTCTAGGTGTTTAAAAAAACAAAAACAAAAAAAAACCTGGATCTCTAGAGGTCAAAAATCCCCAGGCTGCAAAGTAGTAGTGCAGGAAATGCCTGTGTGTAGTGTGTGGCATTGTAGATGAGCGTGTCCATGTGGTATGGCATTGCAAACTCATCTGGATGCAGCCCAAATGCACATTGTAATTTCAAGTTGCTCATTCCTTTTTTATTAATGTTTTTAAAAAGGAATGCACTCTTGCAATTTGATGCAATGATCAGAACTTCTTTTAATATCACATTTCTCTTTACAAATTCAGATCAATAAATATCAGGAACAGAAATTCAAATATAGATTAAGTTTCAAGCAAAGCATTGGCAACAGTAAATATACCCCTTTCTAACTGAGTGTTGGGATTTTTTTCATGCAGGTAATAAATAATGTAGCAGAGCTTGAGTATTTTTGTTTTAACAGCTTTAATATGCAACTTCTTATGTCCTAGTTTTAACCTTTGCTATTTAAAAAGCATTAGATATACCTGTACCAGACCTGCTCATCATCATTGGAAGGTTTCAGCCTTGCCTTCAGCACTACAGGGCACCTTTTGAGCTAGAGGGCTAAGAAAACTGACAGCAGGAGAAAGTTGTTATATAAGAAGATTGGGGTCATGGGCTGTTTGCACCATGTTATACATTCAGAGGGTGGCTGAAGAAAGTGACCTGGCTTGCATTTTTTATAACCCTAGAGGTTGAGGGTTGTTTCTTACTGGCATGGTATACCCACAGCAGGCCAGAAGAGTTGTAGGGAGAGGGATGGTTGAGCATTCTGAATCTTCCCTGTTCTTGCTAAGCTCCTTGAAGCTGCTTAAGAGGACTGTGGCTGTTGTTGCTTCTTTGGTAGCAACAGGATTGGAATCTTGAGGATACTGAGTTTGGTAGGTAATTTTAACAACATAACTTTCTAGGGGAGCAGGGAGAGGGGGTTATAGTGGAGTTTTTGTTGGATTATGAGACTCTTATTTATCATGCTGCTGCTTTTGTTTTAGTACTGTGGAAGAACTGGAAAGAGAAATAGAACAAGCAAAGATTTCTTTCCAAAACAAGACATTGGCATTGCATAGGTAAAATGCTCTTAAATTGTATTTTGAAGTTCTGTTTAAATAAGAACAAACCTACATAAAATGTAAACTACCTAGTTTAATGACTAGCTGTTCCAAGCTTGTAGTTCTTCTGCATTGTTTGACCGGCTATTCGGATAACCCACCTTCAAGCTGTGGAGTAAGGATTCAGTGGTTGAAAGAGCTTGGGACTGTTGGGGCCAGTGTTTATCCTGATACTCCCAGAGAAATGCATTGTTTATCATTAAACTCATAATATGTTCTGGGTCTCTGATATCCTACATATGTACCAAGTATCAGGAGAAAAAGGTGACCAGAACTTGGTTTTTCTTTCAGATTGTTTTCAAGGTTTGGGGGTGGCATTGCTTTGTATTAGTTTTCTCACTAATGAGGTGGGTTCTTTTTTTTTCTTTTTCCTTATTTGATATAGGGTCCAGATTATGGATGCCCTCCGAACCAAACTGAGACAAAATGATGATGAGTCAAAGTAAGACGTTTTTAAACAGAGAATGTGTGGTAAGGGAGAGGGGTAAGACTCAAAGATCCAGAATAGAGTATTACAAAAAACCTAACATGGTCATTTTATTTAATTAAACTCTGCTATCCTGTTATAGCTGTATGATTTCCAGCTAGAAAAGAGTAAGGGCACAGTGAATGGTAGGTGTGGGCTTCCATTCTTCCTGCTTTGGAAATAAAAGCACACCACAATGCTATCATCACTAGGCAAAGGGCAAGAATCCTAGGTAACTTCTTAACCTAGACTTTTTTTTTCCATAGCATTGCAACCTCATGGCGTGCCAAGTTCTGCACATTCTTTGCTCAATAACGCATTGTTGAGCATAAGTAAATGATTTGAAGTAAGGCATAAAGAGAATATTGACTTCTAAAACTTTTATTCAGCATAATAAACCCTAGAAATATGTGTTTAGTTTTCCAAATGTTAAGGTAAAGCATGGTGTGGTTTTATTGGTTTTTTTGGTTTGTTTTTTTGGGGTTTTTTTTTTAAGTTGAATGGTCTTTGCAGAAACCAAATCATTATGTTAAAATAAATACTATATTGATTGAAAGTGAATCATTGAAGGCCTGGGAATTAATTTGTTTATTCCCTCATTAGGTTAATCTTGGAGACTATAAAACGCATACTAATGCTTAGTACTGCAGCAATGGAATCTCAAAAGGCAAGTATTTTTGGTGTTACTAAATTTTTTAAGTAGTATTAAGAGTGGTGTTGTAGCAATGATGGTCCAGAAATTATGAGAGATGCAAGAAAGAATGTCTTGCATTTGAAAGCTTATTAACTTTATTCCAACTACATAGTTCTAATAAAAGATATCAGTCTAAGAAATGCTTGCCTCTTGGATAATTATTTAAATAATGTTAAGATTTCAATGGGTTGGCAAAATGATAATTTTTTTTTGAACATGGTTATACAAGACAATCTAGGCTTGTCTACATGAGATTTAATGCCCATTGGACTAATTCTATTGCACAGTAGTGTGGCTGGAAAAAATTGTGCCAATGTGCAGTAGGTTAGTCCAGTGGGCATTAAGCATCATGCAGTGTTCATTTGCGCTAATGCTCAGTAGCACCAGTTATGGCACATCAAGTTACTACCTATTACAGGTATTAAACTTAATTACAGCGCATTTAATGAATGTGTAGACGCACCCTCTGATTCTTCTAGGGAAGGAAAACCCTGATCACTTGAGAGAGCTGAGACCTGCTCAGACTTTCAGTTTGAGATCAAAGCTGTTATAATGGAGATAACTGTTGTATGTTTGTGGTTGGGAATTATTGCCTGGGGGTATCTATTCTCTCTGGACATGCCACATATTGATTTGAGTTATAGTCCTTCCACCTTAAAGAAGATATAGAAGAACCAGAAAAAGTATACAGAAAGGCACCAAGGATGATCAGGGAAATGGAGGCTATGTGAGGAGAGACTAAATAGGCTAGGCTAATAAATGATGTAAAGAAAGTTAAATAGGGATTTATTATTTATCTTCTCCCATAATATCAGAAATAGAGGACATAAAATGAAATTAGAGGTGCACTGATGTATTGGTGCCAATATGATATGGACTGATGTAAGAAAATTTGACATCATCAGACAATAAAAGCCTATTGCCGATATAACCAATAATGTTGCATGCAAGCGCACAGCCGCAGCATGTATGTGCCCAAGAGTGCAGCCTAGCATCTTGGAGAGCAGCATCAGGCTGGCCAGTCTGTGTGGCGGAAGGAGCATAGGGGAGGGGCAGATCGAGGCCCTGTGGTGAGGGAGGGAATGGGGCAGGGTGGGTCGCAAGACAAAGTCTGTGGCTTATCCAGAGAGGGTGCAGGCAGTGTGGCTTCCACCACTGTGTGAACCCTAGAGGAGGCATGGGGGGGCATGTGCCCCACACTCTAATCTGTGTGTGGAGCGAGGGCAGGCTGCCACTGCATGCTTGGGGCTGGAGGCTGTGGTGGGCTGTTTCTGGCAGTTGCACTCAGGAGGGGTGGGTGGTGACACGCTGTGGGGGGGTGGGGTTCAGTGAAATTTGGGATGGCTCTAGTCCTCCCTTCCAGCACCACCGCCACCCTCCCTGTCCCACCCAACCTGAGCTCAGCTGCCAGGAAGAGCGCAGTGCAGCCTTCAGCCCCAAGCGAGTAGATCTGGGAGGCATGTTTCGCACAGCGGCAGAAGCCACACTGCCACCCACACCCTCCAGGCAAGCCGCTGACTCTGTCCTGCACCCTGTCCTGCCCTGTCCCAGCTGTGCAGCTCCTGCCTCTGCCCCAGCCCCACTCCTCCAGGGTACACGCAGGCGTGGGAGCTGCCGCCTCACCCCCAGCACTGCCCAGACGAGCCACCAGCTCCATTCTGTGCCCCAGCCCCACTCTCTCCCTCACTGTGGGAGCCTCAGTCTCCACCCCTCTCCTTTCCTCCAACAGGCCTACCAGCCAGATGCTGGTCTCTAAGTTGCTGGGCTGCATATCAGCAATCAGATCGGTATTGGCCAATATGTCTGGTCAGTAATCGGCAGTTGTGTTGGCCCAAAAAATCTTTATCAATGTACCCCTAAATGAAATTGTTAGGTAGCAGATCTAAAACTAAAAAAGAGAGTTCTTTTACACAGTGTATAATTAACTTGTCGAACTCATTGCTAGAAGGTGTTGTGGAGACTGATAGTTTTAACTTGGTTCAAAATGAGGATTGGACAGATTCATGAAGAAAAGCTTTGTTTTTAAAGGACTGGTGTAGTCTGTATAAAATTACAATCAATTTCCTTTGCTCTCCCCTTTCTTCTTCCCTCTCACTTGAAAAATGCTATAAAACCATAGTTTGCTTCTTTTTTTTTTTTAATTTTGTTTTATTTTATTTATTGGATGTATGCTGCCCTTCCCAAAAAAGGCTCAGTGCAGCATACAATAAAAAATAAATTAACTTATAAAAACAGAATAAAATATTAAAATAAGATGGTATACTAAGACTCTCCTCTCACCAAAATTATAGAGGAAACCCACCTCGCCTACTGCTGCCTTTTGATTTTTCAGGAAAAGGTGGTCATGTCCCTTTCTCCTTCCCATCGCCTCTCTTCTTCCCACCCCTCTCAGCCACCTCTTCTCCAACCTACCTTCACTACCTCTGCAAAAGGAAAATAAATCTCTTTCCATATTCCCTCCCATCCCTACCCACTACCACTTTGTTGCCTCACACCCCAGAACCCTACACTCCATATAGTCTAAACCATATAACAAACACCATAAAATCTTACCTAGTACATTCTGCATCAATCTCAGTAACTTGTGGCTGAAATAAAGCCTATTCTTCTGTTAAGACATTTGGTTGTGATTTTAAGACTTCAAATGTTAGATTCCTCATCACATCTTGCAAGAGATGTTAATGGCTAATTATCTTTTTCTAGTTAAAGAGAAAAAAGAAACTAATTTTTAGTTTGAAATTGTTAGCTCCATTTTAGCCAGAGGATGTTAGAATAATGTTGTCTAATAGATGAGAGAGAGGCTTTCTCTGTGCAAGAATAAAGATTGTGAACCAGTTGCTGCTCAGCTTTTCCTGAATAAAGTCCTTTGTTCTGCTAAAAACATTAACATTTTTGTTCCTAAATATGTAACTTTGAATTTTGGTGCGTTTAAAATACGTATTTGACTGTTCCCAAATACCAAAATGAGCCAGATTGGTGGAATACTAAACAATAAAAAGGACATATAAATTATACAGAGTAATCTGTCACTTGCAAATTGCATTAGAAGTGGTCTTATTTTCTTTCAGGTAGTAAAATATTGACTGGCATTGGACCAAGAATCTTGCAGTTTCACTAAAAAACCACTCAGTGGAGAATCATCAATAATTACATTCCAAAATCTGTCAGCTTGTCTTCACATAATCTAATATGTGCTTTACTGACTTTATTTTTCGTTTATAGTTAGACTTTAAAATTAAGAGATGATGCAGTAGAAACTTGTAAAGAATTTAAAAACTCAGTTGACTTTTTAGAATAGTTATAATTGCCATAAAGGAGCTTCTGCAAATCATGTTATACCCTTGGTTACAGCTATACAGTTTGGCCCTCAAATCAGGTGTACAGGTATACCTAATAGTAGAAATAGCAAGACTACAAGTGATGTGCTGCACTTGGAACTCATGCAAAGTATTGTCTGTCTTGGCTTTTAACAGTAGTAAAAAATAAAATAGGTATATAGGTAAAATGGAGTAGACAGGAAGATCCCTTTTTCTAATATTAATTGTAAGTTTTGAGAAGTAGTTAGCCATGCCGAGTCTGAGGTCAGGCAGAAAGCACAGCATCTGAGAGAATAGACTGTAGCCTATGAAAGCTTGTGCTTCTATGAACAAGCTTGTCTGAGATGCCATCCTACCCTGCCTCCTTCGTGTTTTTTAATTCATTTTGTGTATTGGATTAGTGTCCGTCAGTGCTCTGAACTTCATATGATTGTCAATGTTAACATTATAAAATACTTTTCTTTCTCATAGCAAGCACGTGAAATGGAAGAAAAGCTGAATGATATTAAAAGGAAACGACTCTGTAAGTGTGTATCTGCTATTCATTATCTTCCAGGTATACAGTTTTGAGTTTTAAAGGGCCTATCCAGAATTTACTACTTCAAAGCCTTGCATAACTATCAACCTCTGGATCTATTTGTTAAATGTCTAAAAGCAGAGTAATACACTGTAAAAGTGAGCGTTATGCTGAGTACCTGCATGAAGTAAGATAACTGTTGGAATTTGACCTTGTTGGTAATTTTTGTTGTTTTTGGGTTGTTTTTTTTAATTAAATCCAAAAACTGTTAGGCATTTGCAGAAAAGTTAGTTACTTTAAAGGAATGCTCTAAAATAGTATAACAAAGTACTAACTATATATCATATAGTGTTACAATAATTTTTAATGACCACACCCACACAATTACAGTTGCATGCATTTGATCAGAATACTTAGAGCTGGGTTAGTGAAGCTGATTTTAGCTGCCCCATGCTGGCTGTCTCCAGCAGATAAGTGCAGATGACAAGAATGGGATTTTTTGCTCTGTTTTATCCCTCAAGATTTCTTATTATATCAGATCTAGAAGGGAATTTCCATACGTTCTTATCTTTTATTTCCAGTATGCAACACCTTCTACACAATCTGTTTGTTCTTTGTGGGTTTCCTCGTAGTCTGTCTAGGGTCAACATCTGGCATGCTGTCTCTTTGCTATTGTTTACATGCCTTTTCTTTTATATTAGCATATATAAGGTTACTTTTGTTATGGTCTATATATTAGTTTCCTGCAGCAAGCTATAACTGGCAAGATATTAAAGCAGTTTGTTGTAGGATAAAAATGGCAGATGCACTGCAAAACTGTCATCCATTCTTCTTTGCAGTTCCATGACATTTTTAATACTTGGCCAGCTATCTACAGTATCCCACAGTCCCCTGCTCTACCTTCCCACTCCAAGAGGAAGGGAGGGAGAGTGACTGGCTCTCTGATGGTTCGCTGCTGTCAGGATGCCCAGCATGCTGCCCCCAATCCAATCCTGTCTATTCATGGGACCATTAAGAATGGCTGTGTCCCAGACCCCAGGGGCAGCCCCCTGTCCAGTCCCACCAGTCTAGTCTTGATTCCATTAGAAGTAGATTTGCTGAGATTTGTGCAAAAGTCTATATACCAGGCTGGCATTATTTGTTTTGCCTGTAATCTTAATGGGCAATTAATTTCATTCTCAGTAAAAGTGTATGCATGTGTGTAAGTGAAAACCAAGTGCTCTCAGGCTTTCTTCAAACAAATGCAAACTGTAATTTATTCAGAGTAGGACTGAAATGTATGACAAAAGGATTTGTTTTTGGTACTCTCTCTTTATTGGACCAACAGTATAATTGGGAGAGCGGTTTTCCAGCATCAAGTGCCATTTCTTGATGATGCGACAAAATAATCCTTGACTCTTTCATAAAACAGTGAAAAAATATTGAGTATAATGTGTCATTTAAGTTTGTTGGGTTTTTTTTCACCCTTTGAATCAAACAGCATTAAAACAAGCTGGAGAAAAAAAACTATTACAGATTCGCACCATGAAGAAAAAACAAAAAGAGGAACTAGAGGGTATTGAAGTGGGAGAAATGCTAAAGAGGATACGCAGAAACTTGCAAAAAGAAACAGAAATGACTACATTAATTCAAAATATATTTCAGGTAACCCATAACTTTGAAACAACATACATTTCTGTAGTTTGAGCTATTCAGATTTGGTATTTTCTGTCAGCTAGGCCTTTTTAAATGCTCTGAACTTAAAATTAACCAAAACAAACAAAAAAAACTTATTAAGAAGATGCTAAGTTGCTAAGTTAGAACTAAACTAGCATTTTAATATTCTAGATACCTTTTAAACTAAATTTAATCAGAAAACTAACTAATTATCTATCTTATTGCAGAGTATCATTATTGGAAGCAGAGTTAACTGGGCAGAAGATCCAGCTTTAAAGGCAATTGTTCTACAACTTGAGAAAAATGTGGCTCTTATCTGAAATTTTAAACAATAAACTTTCAGAAATGTTTAGCTTTTATAAATAAACAATTAAGTATAAGCCAAATGGACTAATAGAAATGCAATCTAAGTGTTGCTTCTCCAACCTAATGATTCAGGCATTATTATGGAGCTCATCAAAGCGGAATTTAAATCCTTGGTATAAAACAAAATTGCTTAATGGACTAACCAAGGGTAGCAAACATTTGGTCCCCTCAGGCTGGAGCTTGCCACCTGGTTCCCTACTGTGGCTGTAAATATTCCCATCCCTCTCCCCAACCCCTCTTAAGTCAACCTGCCTGCACTTACCCTAGCTTCAGATACCTTCATTGCAGTGGGGCCAGGTAAGCACAGACATGAGAAAACAGCAAGAAGGGTTGTACAGAGGTGCTATAGAGAACAACAGCATGTTGCCCTGGGCTGGGTCAGACCTCCTCATGGGCTGGATTCACCCATGGGCTGGAGCAGGAGTACTTAACTTCCAGCCAGTAAGCCAAATGCAGCCCATCCAGCCTGCCTGGGAAGAAGGTTAGGTACCACTGGGCTAGGGGATGCTGACATCTGGACTAAACTATTACATTAGTTTGACCCGAGTAAAGTGCGGTTCATAGCTGTTTGACCATGTTTGAGCAGGAAGGAAACTTGCAATTTCCTCTGTTACCCCTTTGTTCCAGGATGGAAAATAATCTTCTAGCTGTTGTGCTGAGGGTGGTAAAGCAGCATCTTGCTTCCACTACTCCTGATGCAGGCATTTCTTAGAGGACCTCCTAAATCTGTCAATCTGTAAAATACTAACTGTAGAAAGCTTTTATGTGGCCAGTGTTTTTCATAGGCTATGACATTACAGTGTAGTCCTGGTTTTTTTTGGTTTTTGCCAAAAATTTTAAACTAATTTTAAAAGTTGTACTAATTTTTATCTTCTAAATGATGATCAACCTATTTATATTCTCTATGCCAAAATATAGCCAACCTTGAAGAAAAAGCAGGTAGTATAGAAAATTAAGTGAAACTTCTGTAATGGGGATGTTAGACTCTCTTGGTCCCTTGGGCTGGATCTGGACTGCAGGGAGCTTTGTGGGCTGAATCCAAACCAACCTTGAATTGGTGGTGGCTTGAGCAGTGTCAGGGAGTGTCACAGAGCACTTGGGTGCCCTGCGCCTAAAAGCAGAAATGGCTCAGGAGAGACCCGTAGTGGTGAGAAGGGGACTGGCTCAACTGCCAGTCACCAGGGCAGCACAGGTGCTGGTTGCTAGGGGAACCAAGGGAATCAGCTGACAGGAAAGGGCAGGGCTTGGCCCCTTCTTAAGCCCAAGCATGAGGTCAGGAGAGCAGTTCCCCTCTGGTGGCCAAGGAGGGGGGAGCTCAGCCAGTGCAGAGAGAAAGGAGAAGATAGACTGTGTGAGCATCCCCAGCTTGCAGCTATGAGCTGGAGTATTTTCCTGGTAGGGATAGAACATTGTTTTGACTGGACTGTGTAGTTTTATGTTACAGCCTAGGGGCTTTATGTTTTGTGCTTTACTGTTTTAAACTGGAGGACTGGGTAAGGCTATTCGGGGTTGGAGGAGGCCTCATAGGAGCTCCACGGTAGCATGGGGACCCTGGTGCCATAGAAGGTGCAGCGTTTGGGGGTGCATTGACCCCAGCCCCAGAGCGAGGGGGGGCAGTAGGGAGCCCTGGAAGCAAAAGAGAGGGCCAAGGCATAGGGCAAACCATGTCAAGTACCATCTGCGAGGCTTGGGTTGCGGTGTAGGGGAGGAAAAGGAGCTACAGATTGCGCCCCTGGCACCGGGCATATAAAGTGGGTAGCCTCAATCATTTAAGATCAAGGCATGGCAGACAAGTAAGCAGGCGGTTAGGCCAAAACAGGAAGGCGGAGCCACCAACAGAGGGGCTCCAGCGGAGATGTTCCTGTCACAGGAAGCCATGGGGTTAATACAACCACCAACTGCCCCTGTGCTGCTGAGATGCATCCCTAATGGGGTTCTATACATCAGAATTCAGGGACAGGGCCTGCAGCTGGAATGCTTGGTCCTTCCAGGAGCCCTGTGGGCCAGAGCTTATGACACCATTGTACTATCAAATCTGGCTCTAAATTAGCTATACCAGGGATGTCCAGCCTTTTTGATTGGGGCCAGATCATGAACTTTTTATTGCCCAGTGGGCTGGCGAGCCAAATTCAAACACCCTCTGTCCTGGGCTAGAGACCCTGCTTGTGTAGCCCTACTGCACCTGTGTGTTACTGCTGGTGGGCAGAGGCAAGAGGGACCTATTCTGCATCTAGTCAGCTACTGCCTCAGAGACTGAAGAGGAGAAATAAATAGCTCCACATCTCCATCTCCCAAGCGGTGCAGCCCCATGAGCTGACACAGCCTGAGGGGGGGCTGGAGCAAGACAGCCACTGTACTGTAGCCCCTCACCTGCCTGCCCACATGGTCCCGGTCACGGTGGTGCCTGGCCGTCCATGCACACAGCCCCGGTGGCCTCAGTGCTGTGAGCCCAGAGCGTGAGGTCTGGCAGATACTGGCTCCTGCCGCCTTGCCCTGCAAAGGTCATACCAGGACCCCACCTGACAAGGCCACTCCACCCACCCACCCCCGTGCTGGCTTCCCACATGCTGCTGGGGACGGAAGGTGGCTGGCCAGGTTGGCACCAGCCAGCAAAAGCAGCAGCAGAGCCATGTGCCACTCAGGACTGACTGGTGCAGGCAGGGGGAAAATGCTTTTCCCCAGGGCATCATGCCTCCATGTTTCACTGCCCTCCTCCCCCCGCTTCCCCAGTTCCCCCTGCCCAACATTGGCTCCAGGTCCTAGCCTGCTGCCCCCCTACCTCCCCATGCCCATCCTGGTACCCAGAGGGCCCTGCTCCCATGGGAAGTGCCGGCGGACCTGAGCCTAGCTGCAGGAGAGGCTCCATGCATCAGGCTTCTCGGGCACCCAAGGCCATGCGCCTGCTGGGCCGTGCTGCCCCCAGGTGCCTCGGGCAGGCCCCCAGGGCCAGGCAGACCCTCCTTGGAGGCCTGCTGCAGGCTCCAGGGGGGAGCAGCAGGCTGGAGGCTTGCAGCTAGACTCGGAGGCAGCTCCATCCACTGCACTCAAAGTTATCTTTTGGAGCCCAGGGACAGGTGCCTGCCGGGCCCTGCTGCCCCCAGGCGCCTTGGGCAGTCCCGCCGGGCCAGACGGACCCCACCCGGAGGCTCTGGGGGAGAGCAGAGGCCGGAGGTTTGCCTGGTGGACTTGGAGCTGGCTCCTTTGACTGACTGGTGCAGGCAGGGGGCTGTTTTTCCTGGCCGGTGCTGACCCGGTTGGGTCCGTCCTGTCCAGAGCAGCATGTGGCTGAAGTCTTTTTTTTTTTTTTTTTTTT
>NW_017728909.1:45317337-45321684 GCF_001723895.1 Crocodylus porosus
AATACCAGGTCAATGCATGGAGTGGATGGAGCACGCTCCGATTCCACCAACCAATACCAAAAAGAATCTGCTCAATACAGACCTCCTATGGAGGACATATCAGAGACAATTACCAGCTCCTGTATGGCTCCACACACCATATTGAGCCTGTGGACTGACCCTGTGGCTGAAGTCGGCTTCCCACGAGCTGCTAGGGACAGGAGGAGGCCGGCCGGGTCTGCCCTGGCCAGCAGAGGTGGCAGTGGAGCCGTGTGCCGCTTGGGACAGGATGAGCCTGGCAGGAGCGGCAGGGGCTCAGCTGCACTTTCCCCTGCCTGCACCGGTCAGTCCTGAGCGGCACACAGCTCCACCGCCACTTCTGCTGGCTGGTGCAGACCCGGCCGGGCTCCTCCCATGAACAGTACGTGACCCGCCCCGCTTCCGCTCCCGCCTTGCGCTGCTGCTCCGCCCCGCCACTCCAGGCGCGGGCCCCGCCCCCACATCCCGGCGCCGGCTCTAGCCCCGCCCCTTGGGGGGGCGCTCAGCCTGTAGCCCCACCCTCCTTCCCTCTCGGGCCCCGCCCTGGCTGCGTCATGGCTCGGCTCCATGCCTTTGGGGGCGGCCTCAGCTCTGGCCCCGCCCGCCCGAGACTTCCCAAACGCAGGCTTAATGGCCTGGCCCCGCCCTTCGGGGGGCGGAGTCGGCTGTAGCTCCACCCTGCCTCAGGGGTGTGATCTGGCCCGCGGAGGTCGCGGCGTGGGGGTCACTATGGGCAGCAAGATGGCGGCCGCCACCCGGGTCGTCCAGGTAGGCAGGGGCCGGGACGGGACAGGACTGGATGTGCAGGGCGGAGGGGGGCGGTGCAGGGGGAGCGGGGCGGGCGCCCTTGGCCCAGTAGCGCTTCTGGCGGGCCGGGGTGACCGTGACCGTGACCGAGGGCCGAGCCTTGCGGTAGGTGAGGCGCATCGGCGCCGCCTGGAGCTCCCGCCCGGCTCCGAGTGCAGCAGGGGGCTGCGCGCGTGTCTCTGACGGGCCTTGGCTCCACCGTCCGTGCAGGACGGCCGCTTAGTCCTTTGGGGGAGGCGGCCGCCGGGCGCAGACGAGAGCAGCGGTTCGGGCGGTTCCTGCGCTGCCTTGGCAGCGTCTGCTGAAGTCAAGTTGGGCTGGGGAAAGCGAGCTGTCCGGGCCCCGAGTGCGGCCCTCGCCGGGCTGTTGGGGCTCCGTTTCCCCAGGACGTCTCTGACTAACAGGAGGGTGTACAGGAGTTTGATTTCTTTACCCCCTTTAATCCCCATCCAGGAAGCCACCTCCTGAAACGACCCCTTGCAGGAGTCCAGCTTAAAAGGGCAAGTCTGGCAAGGACCCCTCAGGGTGGGACGCTTGGCCAGCCGGAGCTGTCCCATGTGCACACGAAGGCTTGCTCACTGCCCCACAGTTTGCTGATGCTATTCAGGGGACTGCCCCGGGCCTAGCTCTGTGGTAGTGCTTGGATTTTCAGTGGGAAGGTCAATCCTTCCCTAGCTGCGCTCAAACCAGGCTCCTCCACCATCTCCCAGGGCCTCTTTCAATGGTTCCTGGAGCGTATCAGGGAGCAAGGTCTTTCCTCTGCTCCCTCCTTGTGGCTCCAGGCAAAATGGCTTTGGCCTTGCGACTCCTCTTTTCCCCCGTTCCCCTTCTGCTAGCCGTCAAAGCCGTCTGGGACTGTAGTGCAACCCAGCTCTCTGGGTCTGGTTTTCCAGGGCTTGAAGTGGAAAGCATCCCTCTCTGCTTAGCACCTGGCAACCTAGGGGTGGCAGTTGCATTTAGTTAGTCTGTAGAGGTCAGTCTGTACCTTGCCTTCAGAATAATGCATCGAACTTGCTCTCTCAATTTTCTGTTTGCCAGACGAACCCACCATAGCTTAGGCTAGTGGTGCAGGATGAAAGGCCCTGCAGGCCAGCTGAGTGGTGTGGGATAGTTTCACAGGCCCAGTTTGGTATGTGAGGGATCAGGCCCTGGTCCCATGTGCCATATCACTGGCTTGGCCCTGGCCCTGAGCCAGATTGGGCCCACTTTTGTGGCTTCTGCCTCTGCCCCAACCACATCTCTACACTTGTTGGCTCAGGTCCCCCTGCCCCAGCCCTGGTTCCCTGCATGGAGAACTGTGTTATCTGGCCTGCCGCGCTTGGAAATTTGGGGGGTGGGGGCAGCATTAATCAGTTCTCAAAAAACAATCATTGCTGCAATTACCTCAGCTTTGGAGTCTAGAAGCAGAAGTTTGGAGAAAAAATAAACAGTTTATTTTTAAAAAATAGCTAATTTTTGCCAATGAAAAGATACCAAGCAACTGCAGCAATAATTGTTTGTGCATTGGGGTGAAAATTTGTGCATGTAAAATGTATTTATTTGGATTTATATTCATTTCCCTGCTATCTGCTACTTCTGTGTCTTGTTCTAGGTGGTAAAGCCACATACACCTTTAATTAAGTTTCCAGACAGACAAAGTACTCCCAAACCTAAAAGTAAGTCTCGTATTTGTAAATACAAATTGTAATACTTTTATCTGTGCTTTAATGTTTACATAAAGACATTGACACTTTCCCTTTTATTTAGCTAATAATAATAATCTAGTTCAGTTATTTCTGAGCATTGATTCTTGTAGTTGCTTGACCAGATGTTATTCATAAAACTAAGGTTAGCTTATTTTGTCCATGATCCAGGCAGAGTCTTGAGGATTTTTATCTTTCTCCTCTTCTTCCACTTTTGTATCATAAACACTAATGCTAATTTAAAAGAAACTTTAATTGATCTCTTGCTGCCACATCATACACAAGTTGCAACTTTCTTTTGATTGTAAGTATAAACTTTTCACCTTTATCTTTTCCTTTGTCACCTGATGCAGGTTACTGCACTCTGCTCTGTCCATTTTCAGTCTGTTTATCCTGAAAAGAGAGAGACCAGGGATCAACCAGGTTTTGCAGCTGGGGGCATAATGGATTTGGTTGCTGAGCCCTGATATAGACTATAGTAACCTATTTTTCACCAGATCATAGCTTTAGTGCACCATGTTTTCTGTCATTTGCTAAATGATAGCTTCCAGAGAAAATTTACAGACAAACCCCATCCTTTACACCTTGGAACTTCTCTGCTTAGAAAACTGGTTTTCTCCTTTGTCATATGACTGAGGCTAGCAGCAGCACTGGATCCATCAGCTTAAAAGAAAGGGGGCAGTTGGCAGGGCATTTCCTTTAAGGCTCTTCACCACTTTGGAATTCGCTTTCACCCACTGCTCCAATGTGGTCTCAAGTTATTGATTTCCACAGCGTACTGCAAAACTTCACTGTGTTCTCATGCATTTGAAAGAAAAGAGAATTGTAGTTGGGCTGGTCAGAGGGATGCCTACCTAGCTGGGATCATTTGAGCCCAGTTTTTTCTCCTGCCCAGGCAGGGGGTCAGACTTGAAGATCTACAAGGTCCCTTCCAACCCTACTTCTGATTCTATGAATAGATATGTTAGAAACAAACAAATTGCCACTAGAATTATTCCTCATTTGCTGTTTTAACTGTATAACCACCAAACCACTGCTTTCCAGTGATGATTTGCATCACATTGAAAATCTTCCACACTTATTGCTTCATAGTTCTTTTGACATTTAGTCTCCTATTGTTGCCATTCATGAAACAAGTCCTGCTTATTCATTAGGAATTGTAGGATTTGTCAGGTAGGTTTCCACAAGGTTCAGTCCTGGGTCTGGTGCAATTTACACGTGTATGTTTTTAATGATATAGAGGCCAGAATAGAAAGCTGATCAAGTTTGTAGATGTTGTAACTGGGAAGGACTACAAACATGGTGAAAGATAGGAGTAGATTTCAAAAGGATCTTGAGTGATTGGAGAGCCTGGATAGGTGCAGCAGAATGAAGTTCAATGCAGACAAATGCAAGGTTATTCACCTAGGGAAGAATAACTAAATGCACAGATACAGAATGGGAGATAATCAGCTGGGTAGTAGCTTTCCTGAGAAATACCTGGGAGTTCTGGTGAATAACAGACTCAGTAAAACTCAGCATTGTGACACAGCAAGAAAACTCACAAAAAGTAATTTTGATTTGTATTGACCCAAGTATTAGCTGCAAGACAGAGGAAGTGATGGTACTACTTTGGGCACTGATTAGGCCTCAGTTAGAGTACTGTGTGCAGTTTTGGCTTCTTTATGTTAAAAAGAATGCCAAATAGTTAAGAAGTAGGAGAACAACTGCTTTCCCTTGCTGCAGTTAGCATAATGTGGAGCAAGGGTGTGAGAGAGTGCTTATGCTAAGCAAGGCCTAGCATTAAAAAAAATGCACTAAAACTCCCAGAATGCTTCAAGGAGGTTGAGAAGTCAGCGAT
>NW_017728909.1:45322189-45333539 GCF_001723895.1 Crocodylus porosus
GTGTTAGAGAGCAAGGACTTGATTTGGGAACCTCGTGAACCAACAGACCTCCTTTAGTTTATGACTTTGTGAAACAATAAAAGTTTTAAATTGAACAGGTCTGAGCCTGTGCTTAATTCAGTCCTATATAATTCGGCATCGAGCTCCCACAAAGGGTTTTAAAATGCAGCAAAACAGGTTTAGCTTAGACTAGAGTTTTTCAGGAAAAACTCCCTTGCTGTTGGAATAGTAAGTCAATGGAATAGATTGCCCAGGGAAGTCGTAGCATCTCCTTTTATTGTAGGTTTTCCAAGAGAAGGCTGGATAAGCATTGGACAAGGATAGTTAAAAAATAGTACATCATGCATTCATACAGGAGTTTGAACCAGGTAGCTCTTGAGGTCCCTTTCAGCCTCATGATTCTATGATCTAGCTTTGAAGGTGTCTCTGTCCCCTCCTACAATTATTCCGCATCTCTTCCATCTGTCTTCTGTCTCTGGAACAATTTTCTTATTTCCTGCATTTCAAAGATTTCTGTCCCTTAAAGCTCATTTACTTTAGTCGGCATTAAGTGGCTGAGCTCCTCCTCACTGTGGCGTTCATTCTTTATATTAGCTACAAACTGTGTGTGAAATTAATATTTATCCGTTTTCTAATATTTGGGTCTTTAATTGGTTGCATCTTATCTTTCACAGCATATCCTTCTACAAGCTCCTTATCCCTTTCTTCACCCAATCCTATTTCCTCTGACATAGACTGTAAATTACCTCAGGGAGTCATTGATACGTGCAGGCAAAAATGGTCACGTGTGGAATCATATGAACATTATTATATTGGAGTTACTAAAAATGCTCTTGATGTAAAAGCACTGCAACCCAGTGAAACTGTGTTAGCCTAGATTCTGCTGCAACACCATTTAAATTGTGCTTTCTTTTAGTTGTTTTGATGTTCTCATTGCTGTATTAATCCTTCCCATTAAAAATACAAGTCACTGTGCCAAAAAAAAATCTCAGTTTGGGTAAGTATCTTTATAGTGGAGATAAGAGCTAAGCTGACGTAACCAATAAGCGCTTTTACTGGCTGAAACGTTAAATAATTATATACTTAGGTCTATTTAAGGTGTCCATTTTTTCTGTATATATAAACAGATTTAAAATCTTTATTTCAGTACAGGAAACTCTACAAGGAAGAGTGCCACCACTCCATGGTTCAGCAGTACCACTGTCCGTAGGAAGCAAACAACCAGCTCTTGAAAATATTTCACCTATTAGTAGAGTACAAGATGTGCCAGACACTTCAGAATTAGTAAGAACATTACCTCAGAAGTACAGGAGGAAAACAATGTCAGATGAAGAGATGGAATTTATCCAAGTAAGTTTGATATTTGTTGTTATTTATTTTGTTTGCAGAATTTTTCAAGATGATGGGTAGCCACAATTTGAGAAAAACATGATGAATTCCTTTGCTTTTTCACTTGTGTTAATTTTTCAGTTAACTTTGCAAGTTCAGCATGCAATTGAGGCAAACTCTAGTGTCCTCATAACCAGGGATCCTGGTTTTCTCTGATTAAAAACCCAAAATCCATGATAAAAATTAAAGGCCCCCTACAGCCCCTCTCAGTGCTACTGGTGCCCTGCACTCCCCTCCACAGCCTCAACAGTCCTCCTGATGCCCCTCGCAACAGTCCTTCAGACCCACAGACATGCAGACACAGACACTGATACCCACCCTAGCAGGTAAGTGGAGGGGGGGCGGGGTCAGGGCAGGGAAAAGGGAAGGTGCTGGGGGAGTAGATCAAGAAATGGGGGAGTGTGTCCTTGTGCCCACTCCCAGAAGTAGGGCCAGGGGGTGAGGGCAGGGGTGCCGTTCTGTGGGTAACACACATGCCAGCTGGCCTGACAGGAGGTTCACACTTGGAGGCTGCCACTGCAACTGTGCCACTGTGCCCTGTACTACCATCCCACAGCCACCTGAATGGCTTTGTGGACATGTGGAACAGGGTGCGGCAGCAGCAGTGCAGTGGCAACCACCGTGTGCAGGCCATATATGTGCCGCCCAGCCGGGGGGTGAAATGGGGGGGCTTGCGTTCAGCAGCATGCCCCACAACCAGCTGCACAGCTCTACAGTGGGCATCTGCATGCAGGTTGGGGGAGTTTTACAAGCAGTTACTGCCACCACAGAGCCATGCCCTTCGCCCCTAGATTCTAGAGGTAAGTGGGGCTTGGGGTCTGCACAGCTCTGGGCAGAGCTCTGAAGCGGCAGCAGGAGGTTTTGGAGGCAGCAGCCATTACCACCATAATGGACCTCCAGGTAAGTGGTAGCGCTGCATGCAAGCCCACGCCCACGCCCCCAGCCCTCGCCATGGCTGCAGCATTGGCCATGGAGCTGTGCTCCGGCCGAATGCCAGCCTCCATCTTCCTTTCCCCTGGGCAGCTGGCCAGGTGGCATGTGTGTGGCCTGCACGTGGAGGGCACCACCACACTACTCCCTGTATCACTTGCCTGCAGCCCTGCTCCCAGCTGTGATGAACTGTCTGGGGCTGGCAGCAACCCCCACTCCCGCAACCCCCAAACTATCTTCCACAGCCCTGCCCCACAGCCCCACTTCCCTCTGTGCTCCAGGGGCGAAAGATGAGTGTGCACCTGAGCCCGGCCTTGGCTGCCTCAGACTCAGGCTCTGCCCTCACCCTTCAGCCAGGGCTGGAGGTTTCCTGCCCTTTTTGCAATTGGCTTCTGCAGGCTGGAGCTGTGCTAGCCTGCAACAGCTCTTTGCAAAAGCAGAGAATCTGCGGATTTCTCTGCTAAAAAGAGAAATCCGTGTTTTCTCCAATAAGAACTGGGAATCCGTGGTTTTCTCCCGTTTTCCATAGGAAACAGAAAACCCAGATCCCTGCTCATAACACACAACTTGGGTAGGTAGTCACCGTAACTGGTAGCTCAGTGTACATGGACACAAAGAGATTGTGACTTGCCAAGTCACAACGTCCCAGCCTACCTTAGTTCATGAAACCAAGTTATTCCTATGTCATTTTGAGGCAGAAAATAACTTGGCTAGGAACTACCAATGTACATGCTATTTTGTTTAGTTTTGAGTACTGTTACCAGATTCACACATGAGAAGTTTACCAGACAACAAAAATACTAAAAGCTAGAGGGAGACAGAAATAACAGTTGAAAGGTTTCCAAGTGTTACAGACTTCAAAATGTTTCAAAAAGTATCCTGGACATGCATGTGATCTCTGTAAGACTTCCCAGCCAGAGTACTCCCAAATTACTCACTCATACTTACCTTTCTTATCACACTGTATTTCTGCACATCCTCCCTGTACTGTCAGTGTTTATGCATAGATAAAATTTGTAGTTGCTTTCTCGGTTTTAACTAGGTAGCAACTTCCTGGCCAGCTTGGTTGCTATGCAGGACTTTACAGGAGTGGACACTAGCAGTTTTTTGGTTTCAGTGCTGGAAGTAGATGGGGCTCCAGGAACACCTCAAGCACATTGAACCTGAACACTCTGGGTGGTGCTGCTCCTGGTACTGGGAGGAGGCAACAGCGGCCAAGGGAATGCGAGATCTTGCCTGCTTCCGAGTGTAGCTCCAGTGGTGGCCTGCTGTAGTTACCTGCTCTCCCTCCCACTCCCTATGTTTGTGTGTGGAGGCAAAAAATGGAGCACTGAGAGATGCTGGAGGACCCAGGGGTCCCCTGTCATGTTTACTAAACGGCAATGAAGTGTTTCAAAATAGTATCTAATTCATAGTCACATTTGGAATATTGAAGAAGGCATGTGCATTTGTACAGCTGGACCTTTTAAAGGTGTTAAAATGTTTCAGTTTTACTGCAGTCTGCACCATAAAAGAATTTCATTTCTTTAGGCTTGTTAAGACAGGCATTTGAAAAGTAAAAATACCAATGAAGAAGTTATTGCATTTCTTATATAGAAATAAGAGTGATGGAACTAATTTTAAGTAGGAGGCTTCCTGATACGTCTCTACTTAAATTTCTAACAGGGAGACATAGTAAGTTGTAATAGAGCCAACATCAGTACAGCAGAGTATTAAATAATTTGACTTTAGTATTTTGTACTTCTGAATTTGGACAAGTAAAATAACTTTTCAAATTCTTATTCACTAGGATACAGTGGGTTCATTTTTGCTGTTCATCAAATTATGGAGAAACATTTTAATATGAAAACTATAGCTTTTATAAAAGTCGAGATGTAGACATTTTCTGTCTTCCTTTGGCATTATCTTATCTTTTATTTCTTTTATAATAAGTTTGAATTAAAATATCTCCCCACCCAGTAATAAAACTCAGCTCTGTATATGTCTGCTTCTTTCCTTTAGTATAAAGTTTGTAATTGTCCACTTTTGCTTTTACAGCGTGGAGGTCCAGAGTAAGCATAGAAGATATGTCTCTTCACCTCCATTGAAGAATGAATTATATTCACAGTAAAGGCTCTTCCTTTTGCAATTTGTTATAAACAGTTATATGTTAATAGCTTTAATAAAGACTCCTTATGAGGGGTGACAAGATTGATGCTTCAGACTCTGTCTGCTAATCTGTGTTTGGGCCAGTTTGTGTTAAAGACTGTGTGACTACACTTCATATACTTACATGATTCCAATGCATTTTTTTCTGATGAGCCATTCTACTTTCCTGCTCAGCAATAGTTGGTTTTTTTAGTAGCTGTTCCACAGATGGCGATCCAGCTTCAGAATCTTTCCTGCTGAGGAAATTGAGCAGGGCTGCATTTTCTATTAATAATGTTCAAATCTTAATGTTCTTACTTCTGAGTAATGGCAATGGAAAATGAGCTTTGAGTCTTGTGCTCAGCTGTTTTGGTAGCTGCTCCATGAGGTGGGAACAGAATTAGGAGATTGTCAGCTTATTGCTGGAGTAACATTTGTTAATTAATGATGTTTAGAACCAATTCTAAACTTTTCTGCCCATTCTTTTTGGAGAAAATTATCATTGAGACTATATTTTAGGGAAGTTAGAAACCAGAGGTCAAGTACATCGTGGTGCTAATGGGGTTGGTTTCAAGAAGCATCATAGAAAAGTAGGGCAGGAAGAGACCCCTGGTCCACCCCCCTGCCTGCATCCAAATGTCCTATACACATCCTTGTCTAACTTGGTACTAAAACTACACAATCTTGTTACACAAACCTAACTTGCCATGGTGATTCAGGGGAACAACAGCAGTCATTGCCCTACAGATGTAAGAGTTGTCAAATATATTTGACAAATCCATTGAAGATGACAAGAGTGGTCTGGTTTTTCTCCTTGTTTGCTCAAGACCATTACCTAGTTAAAAGGGAGGTTAAATAAATAACCGCTATAGCTGTTAAGGCCTCTGGCCAATTTAAAATAACTACAGTAGGAACAGCAGATGGCACCTCTTCCACACTTTGATATTTGCTTGTTCAGAAAGCAGGTCTCACTTAACACTGTTAACCTGACTGAAAACTAGGTTCAGTGTATTCTTCAGAGGATGCTAAAACTGTGTGGCAATTAAAAGTTCCACCCCCATATGCACCTTCCCATCTGTGCTCTCAAGATTGCATTTGGGGATAGTCAACAGGTCCAGGTCTGTTAGTTCTAGATTATCTGATACAGCGCGCTGCTTTATTTGTCAAACTGATCCATGTTAAAAACAATGAACTAGTGAGTGCTTGAATAGAGATGGCAGACAAAGCAGTGCATTTTAGAATATGTCTTACTGCCATCTATATCCATGTGCAGGGATCGGGGTCTTCTTTGGAAATACACATTTTTGCAAGCAAGTCTGCCTTAATACTTAAAGCAATATTTCCCCTGCCCCCTTCAACTTCATAGGCAAGGTGTTGCTTGAAGATGCAGTGTTACAGGAAACTGTATTTTTCATAAATCCCTATTTTCTCAGACTGACAAGGAGAACAAAACTTGAACATTATCCTGCAGCACATTACTTGATTGGCATTATTTCCAGCCTGACCTTCAATGTAGCTTTAGTAAATCTTTCCCTTTCTCGAGGGGCATGTCCTGCAGCATCTCAACAAATTTTAAACACATTGGTGAATTAGGTGCCCTAGCACAGGACACACAATCCCAGTGTATAGGAAAGGAAATTGAGAGAGACGGTGGTGGAGTGATTTGCTCAAGGCCACCTGAGGAAGCAGCTCTATTCCCATATATGGGCTCTGCTCAGGGACTCTTCTTTTTTTGGCCGATGCAGAGCAGGGGTCGGAGCACACTGAAGAGTTATCAGAGGAACTTCTTCACCGCAAGGGCAGCCCGAACCCGGAGCAGACATCCCGGGGAGTTGTAGTCCCGCTCCCACACCCAGCCCTGGAAGTCTTCAAGGGGAGACTGGACAGGCACCTCGCTGGGCCCTTTGATCTCAGCTCCATTCCAGGATCTTTCGAGGTCCCTTCGGCGGCACCGCTGGGCCTTGCTAGCGCCAGGGGCCGCCTAGCGACGGTTGCCAGGCAACCTGCTAGAAGGCAGGGCTACGCTATTTCCACCGCCCCCTCGGAGGGGGGGGACAGGACTTCCGTTTGCGAACGGAAGCGGCGCGCGGCGCCGGCAGCGACGGTTTAAATCCCCCTCTGCGCGCGGCCCCGCTCCGGCTCCCGCTGCAGCCAGTGATGGATGCGCGGGCGCGCGCCAAGCGCTACGAGAAACTCGACTTCCTCGGAGAGGGGCAGGTGGGCGCGCGGGCCGGGCCGGGCCGGGCCGGGGGCGGGATGGGGCGGTCGTCCGTCCCCGCGGGACCCGAGTGACCGACCGCGCTGTGTTTCCGCCCTAGTTCGCCACCGTGTACAAGGCGCGGGACAAGAGCAGCGGCCGCATCGTGGCCATCAAGAAGGTGGGTCCTGTTGTCCCCCGCCGTCCCCCTCCCGGCTGCTCGCGGGGCTGTGCTGCTTCCCTGACCCCTCCCAGCCCGGCCGCGGCCTGCGCCGCGTGACACAGCGGGGCTGGAGCGTAGACCTGGTTGCAGAGAATAATATAATCGTTGTTTCTGTGTGATGTCTGTTGCTTCCAGACATACCAAAAGTTGCAAACGCGATTGTAAAACAGTACCTGTTGAGGTTTTTACGGCACTGAAACTTGCTTTTTCCTTGAGAAATGTCTTTGCTCAGTCAAACTGTTGAGGTGTGTGGTTCTTGTTGTAGGTAACACAGCATTTACTATCTTTCTTTAGATTAAGCTTGGACATAGATCAGAAGCTAAAGATGGTAAGTACTTCAAGTATGGTCCTACAGCATCACTTGCCCTTTTTTTCTTTGCACTGAAGGCTATGAAAAATGCTTGTTGCTATGGAGCAATGAGTTAATTTCACAGGTCTTAAAATGGAAAAGTTGTTGTTAACAGCTTTATTGTCAAATTTAATTTCACCTCATTGACTATCGGGTCCTACAATAAAATCACCACCAAAACGTGCGTGTTTCCTATGCAGGCAGTGGGAGAAAAAACACTGAAATCTTCGCGTACATACTCTGAAGTGTCCAGATATTGTTATGATGGGCATGAAAGGAAGGTCTGATCGATGCATCTTTTTCCTTGTTTTTGGACCCAATATGAAAACAGCACTAGCATAAAGTAAATTGTGAAAAATGTACTGAATTTCTTTCAGTTTTGGTGTATAGTGTTACTTGGAAGTAACAAAACTAATTTACAGAACAGTTTAGTGTCTTGTGTTGTCCCAAGATGATGATCCTCTTAGTTTTTTGCCCTTAATTCTGTCGAATGTTTTGAGACAATGCTATTGGTGTTAATGACATTTTAAATCTCTTAAGACAACTTGGAGTCCTGTTAAACTTTCTCCCTTTCTTCTAAACATTACCAATGACCCCAAGTGTAGTATATTCTTTTTACTGACTACTCTTGAAATTCATGAATGATAACTGTAGAATTAGGTTACTGTGAGTAGTTGCCAATGTGGATTCCTCTGTACGTGTGCATATCAGATGCACACAACTTCTAATTCTTTGGAACAGCAATGTCCAGCCAGGTTAAATGTACATCTTGCATTTCTCATCTTCCTACATAAGGATCTAAAAGGGTGAGGCAGACACAGTCTTTTTTTAGCTCCGATCTGTTGTCTTGAACATGAGGTAGAATTCAGTAGGTATCCAACACGTCTTCAGAGCCCATGAATGGACTTGAATGAAATTGGAAAGGTGAGATTTCTTTGAAGGATGTTTCTTAAGGAGATGCTGAGCACTATCCTGCAATCCCTCTTTTACAGCAGACCAAGGTACTTTGTGCCAACTGCTGCACATTCAGAGGGAAATGTAAACCCAG
Source organism: Crocodylus porosus (assembly GCF_001723895.1). Taxonomy (NCBI): domain Eukaryota; kingdom Metazoa; phylum Chordata; order Crocodylia; family Crocodylidae; genus Crocodylus; species Crocodylus porosus. The sequence continues at coordinate 45,330,453 of NW_017728909.1, forward strand.
TGTGCCCTTCCCCAGGCTGATTGCTTTCAAGGATGGACTAATCTGGTGTCTCTTGTGTCTGTGTATGGGTTGCATTCTGGATAACTGCTGTCTGTTCTCTGAAAGGATCTGGAAGCCCAAGAATACTCAGTTTAAGTGTGATATGCTTCAGCAGTCTATATGGGTTGCTTCAGACTCAGTAATAGTACTGGATACAGCAAGGCCAGATAAGACTGTGTTTTATCACAGCCACCAGTATTGGCACCAGTTAGCCCAGTAGCAGTGAAATCTGTGTTATTCCCAACATGGACTCCCTGCTGGCAGATCCAGCATTTGGTTTCTATGCTGACTGCCATTGATCTCAAGCAGTAAAGCCAGCTCAGACGTCCGCTTATATACAGGATGTGAAGTCAAGCTTGAGCACAGCTCCAAGACTGATGAGAGAGAATGCCAGGCATCTCTCAAGAATTCAGTAGTGAGATCTGAGACCGGTATTGGTACTCATTCCTCTGATGGAACAGAATAAGGGGCAAACATGTCCTGGAGGCACACATCTCACCTGGAGAGGTCCATGATGCAGAAGTGGCCTGAACCAGGACTGGTTGCATTTCCTGTGAGGAGACTTGATCCTTCCCATGATTGCTAATGTATTCCTTCCCATTGAATTTGAATCCCTTGTGTCTGCCATCCTGAGTTGGCCCATGCAGAGCACTGGCCTGGTCAGTTTCTACTGAGTGACTGTCCCTGTAAATAGGCCACCTGGCTCATCGGCTTTACTGGAGACAATAGTCCTGCAGGAACAGAACCAAATTGTAGTTGTGACAGATGTGCGCTTAACAGCTAATTCTGTACAACAACCAATTTGAATTGCAGTGATATGCTGAACTACCATTCAGCAAACTGAATTTATTTGTTTTCTTGCTTTATGAGGCAATTTGAGGAATGGGGAGTTAATCTTAACCATTTGTTGGCATATTGAACAACCAGAATTGGAGATTCTTAACAGGAAACTGAATTTAAGTTTGACTTGCTTCCATCTTTGTCCTTTCTTTCAATCTAGGAATCAACAGAACAGCCCTCAGGGAAATAAAACTGTTACAGGAGTTAAGCCATCCAAATATTATTGGTGTAAGTATGAAATAAATATTGGTTATGGAACTGGTCCTATAATAATCTCTGAATCCTTTAGGTGTAGTTTGCTAGTAAGAATTACTGCTGGGATCACAGGGGCTTCTTAACGTTTTAATATTTGCTATTCTACAGGTTGCCTAGCAACTTTGTTGGGTAGCTAAGCTAACATGTAATTTCTTATACTGTGCTGAAACTGCCAGAGCATGTTTACTTTCCAGTTTGTTTAGCCTGCTACCCCAACCTGAAAATCCCCACAGCTATGAAATAGTACAAAATTAAAACAGAGTTTAAAAGTACTCGCATGTTTATTGGTGGTGTATGTTGTTTTCCAGCTTCTTGATGCATTTGGACACAAATCCAATATTAGTTTGGTGTTTGATTTCATGGAAACAGATTTAGAGGTAAGGTTGCTTTAGCTGCTGTATTTTTACTCAATACTTAAGATGTTTTAAAATTATTTAAGTATCCAGGTTGCAGCCGTATTGGTCTAGAGGCAAAAGGTTTAATAAAAGATATCACCTCTACCATTCCAACTAATCATTTCTACCAGAAGTTCTGATTCCTTTTAAAATTCTTTGGTGGTTTTACGCCTGAACTATCAGGCCAACACACAATAATATGAAATTTTATATTATAAAATTATAGGATTATATCGGTGTCCAGGGTTGTATCTTGAATTCAACCTGAATTTTTTTTAATCAAGGCAGGTTATATTAACGCTACAGGGGATGAATTTTATACAAATTGCCTTTGCCTTAGCTGACATAAGTTATACCTTGAATATTTGTTTCATAGTGTATCTGCACGCAGTTAACTGATCATTATGTTTTTACTTTTAAATACCCCTCAGTTTCAAGAAAGACATAAATGTGTTATGTATCATTTTAATATTTGAGAACCTCAGACATAGACTAGGACCTCACTGCATTAGACACTCAACACTTTAATATTAGTGGAGATAGGCAAGCAGTGACTTACACAGCTGATTTATTGTTAGATATATTGATAGTATACTAACCACTGAGAGATCTCTCTCTTGTTAATGTCTGGTCCATAATGGAATCTAAAACAAGTACATCTCCAACAGATCTGCTATCATATTTTGTGCAAGATTTCACTTCATTCTTGAAAGCAGCTTGTATTAGGCAGGAATGCATATCAGGTTTCTTTTTACAAAGACCATCCATATTTTCATACTAAAATAAGCACTACTGTAAAGTTAAATGGTTTATCAGTTTGTAATGGCATTGAGAACTTGGAATAGCTTGTAAAACATGAAAAGAAAAGTAGTCTGTGTCATTCACTTAACATCAGAAAGGAAGAGAAGCTCTTAAACTGGAGGAGCACAAGATCAAAACAGAACTAGTTGATCAGCAAAAGCTCTGCCTAGTTTTGTAATGGGAATTATATGTAATCAAGTAAAGAGTAACTGTGCAGTCACAAGATTCTAAAGAGTACGTTGAGACTTGTGAAATATCAATTATTCTTAATTTAAATAAAGTCTAACCTGTTACAGGAAATTAAGGCATGGCAAAGCATTTACTTGCACTGTGGAAGTGTCCAGAGGCCCCATGTGGGACGAGGATCTGTTGCAATGTAAGGGGAACATAATGCAGTTTCAATTAGCTGATATTTTACAGATCTCAAAGTAACTTGAATTTTCAGATGTCTTTGGAGGTAGAAGTTAGTATAGGAATGCACAACATTAGTAAAAGGCAACGGAAAGTATCCAAAAAGTTGTTCATAAAAGATGAAGGAAGATGCCTCTTTTTCATTACATCTCCCTTGGATTCTGGAACCAGTTTGTTTGAACTGTCGGTGAAATGGTCATACTTATTTGTATGCATGAAGTGGGATTTGTGTTGTAGAAAGGCTAGTCTCATGGAGGCCTTATAGCAGGGGCGGGCAATTATTTTGGGCAGAGGGCCGCTTACTGAGTTTTGGCAAGCCATTGAGGGCTGCATGACAGGCAGCCAG
>NW_017728909.1:45333639-45366830 GCF_001723895.1 Crocodylus porosus
TGCTCACCTCACCCCAAATTTTGGTATCATCAGCGAATTTAAACAGGTTGCATTTCACCCCGTTGTCCAAATCGCTGATGAAGAAATTTAACAGTGTGGGCCCAAGGACCGAGCCCTGGGGGACTCCGCTGCCCACTTCCCCCCAGGTTGAATATGACCCGTCCACCACCACCACCCTCTGAGTACGACCCTTGAGCCAATCCGCAATCCATCTAACTGTAGCATCAATGCCACAGTCGCCTAGTTTTTTAATGAGGATGGGGTGTGAGATAGTGTCAAAGGCCTTGCTAAAGTCTAGAAAGACTACGTCCACGGCGACACCTGCATCCATTGCCTTTGTGACCTGATCGTAAAAGGCAATCAGGTTGGTCTGACATGATCTGCCCCTAATGAAACCGTGCTGGTTGCCCTTGAGCATCATCCCTGAAGCCGGCCCATTACAGATGTGCTCCTTAAGGATCTTCTCAAAGAGTTTCCCAAGGATAGAGGTAAGACTGATGGGCCTATAGTTGCCTGGGTCCTCTCTAGTCCCTTTTTTGAAGATGGGGACCGCGTTAGCTATCTTCCAGTCATCTGGCATCTGGCCCGAGCACCACGAGTGCTTGTAAAGCCGTGCCAAGGGCCCTCCAATGACCCCAGCTAGCTCCCTCAACACCCTGGGGTGGAGAGCATCTGGACCCGCTGACTTGAAGACGTCCAGCCCCTCCAGAAGCTCTCTAACCTGGTCCTCCCCAACCTGAGGTTTGAAGGCATTCCCCTCGAATCCATCTGGCATCACAGCGGGGAAGTTCTGGTCCCTGCACAAGAAAACGGATGTGAAGAATTGGTTAAAGAGTTCTGCTTTCTCCTGGCGCAACCACCAGATTGCCCAGCGTACTTTGCAGGGGCCCCACATTACCCGGTGCCGCCTTCATCCTCCCTGTGTATTTGAAAAAGGACTTTTTATTATCCTTGATCTTGGATGCTAGTCCTAGCTCTGTCTGCCTTAGCTTTCCTGACAGCCCCCCTGCAGGCCCGAGCAGAGGATGTATACTCCTCTTTGGATATAGCACCCCCCTTCCACTGGGTGTGCACCGCCTTTTTGGTAAGCAGGCATTCCCGGACGCCCTTGGTGAGCCAGGGGGGCTTTTGGGCACTCTTGCCCCCCTTGCTTCTTGTTGTTAAGGACTTCCCTTGGGCCCTGAGTATCGTTTCCTTAAAAAATGACCACTTGTCCTGGACACTGAGTTCCCCTGCCCTCAAGGACCCCAGCACCTCACCCACTAGTCTCCTCAACTTGTTGAAGCTGGCCCTCCTAAAGTCTAGGGCTACCATCTTGCTGCAGGCCCTTGACAACCTGTGCTGGATGGTGAATTCCAGCAAGCGATGATTGCTATCGCCCAGATGGTCAAGAACCTGGAGGCCCCTTACCAGGTCATCGCCTGTGGCCAGGACCAGATCCAACAGAGGGTTTCCTCTGGTGGGACTGTGCACCTCCTGGATTAAGTGGAGGTTCTGTATGTTGGCCAAGAACCTCCTGGAATAGTCCGACCTGGCTGACTTCCTCCCAGCAGATGTCCGGGTAATTAAAATCACCCGTGACAGCTACATCCCTTGCCTTAAGTGCCTCTGCAAGCTGGCTCAAAAATTCCCAATCCAGCTCCTCCCCTTGGTTGGGGGGTCTGTAGTAGACCCCCACCATCAAATCGCTCTCCCCACTGTCCCTTTGAATCTTAACCAGAGCACTTCAGCCTGCCCTTCCTCTGATCCCATTCTGCTGGCAGAGGATGTATAGTGCTCCTTGACATAGAGCACCACACCCCGACCTTTCCTTCCTTCTCTATCCCGCCTGTAGAGCCTCTAGCCCCTAATGCTGACTGCCCAGTCATGTGACGAATCCCACCACATTTCTGTTAGCCCTATGACATCTGGGTTTGAACTAGCTATCCTGAGAGCAAGTTCCTCCTGTTTATTCCCCATACTGCGAGCATTGGTATATAGACATTTAAGGCCTTGCAAGAGTGTGTGTGTCACCCCCCGTTTAGGGAAACTGTCTGGACCCCCGTTTCTTACCTTAGCACTCCTTGCCTTTGGCACCTGTCCTGCTCGGATGGCGTCTCCTCGTCTTCCTGCAGCCCCCTCCCCTGGCGAGGTTAGTTTATAGCTTGCCATACGAGATCAGCCAACCTGGAAGAGAAATCATTTTGTAGAGATCTTAGAGTTGGTTGGGATCTAGCATATTTCTCTTGCCCAAAGAAAAGCACTTTGGTTTTTGAGATTACTAGCTGGAAGTATTGAGATGACATGCCAATCTTTATGGTTAGGCAGGTAGAGGAGATGAGAGAGAAGTGGAGCAGTTTAACATAGGGTGTCTTGGATATCTGTGCTCTCTCCACTTCATTTTCTATCCTCCAATGTGGCTAAGTAACTTTTTGAAGAAATTAGTAAGAATTTCTACCACTTGAAAAAGACAGTGATATGAAGTTTGCAGTGCTGCAGCACCTTTTAATCTCACTTTTCATCATGCGCTCCCCTCTTCCTGCCCCCTCCCACCAAGTGGCCGAGAGGCAATTTATGTTGTGGTTTTTGCTTCTCAGCCACTTGTGGGGGACATGAGGACAAAATAAAAAGAGCAATATTTGTTGCTCAGCGGCACCTTTAACTTCCACCATGATTGGGGTAGGTCCCTAATTATGTAACATTCAGCACTAAGTACAAAATTACTTTTGATCTGAGAAAACTATAATAAGGTAGTGTTGCACAGGAAACTGTTGGTAACAATCTGACATATTTCACAGGTTATAATTAAGGATACTAGTATTGTGCTGACTCCATCTCACATCAAAGCATACATGCTGATGACACTTCAGGGCTTAGAATACTTGCATCAACACTGGATTCTACACAGGGTAAGTATACTCTGAAGTATGTAAAAGAAACTATGCCCTGTTAGAAAATGCTAAGATTTTGCTCTTTGAGGTCCAAAACTTCATTGTACCTGAAACCCACGTGTTGTATAAAAACCTTTTAATAGTTGTTTGTATGGAGAAATGTCAACAACTCTATGCTAATAAACCACCGTACAGGTAGGACAGAGGATGTTAAATTTACTTATGGGGAAACTTCCATTTCTACAGTACATTATTATGATATACATTAGAATTATTGAATAGTTCAAGGGCCAGCAAACTTTTTTAGCAACAGCAGGGCAAATTATTGCAGCTGGGATTAGAGACAGTTTTGCGATGCATTGCTACTTCACCCCCCCACCCCTCCAGAATTGCTACTGCTGCACTTGTGACCTGCCTGCCATCAGCACTTCCCCTACCAATTGCCACTGCTTCATGACCTGGATGAAATATATAGCTTGGTGATTCCTAAGCTATAGGTAATATAGCTTGTAATATTTTTTTAAATAGGTTGACCGTAACTTTATTTTGACTGTTCTGAATTTAAAAATACCAATTTATAGTAGTGAAATTAGCCTCATTCATTAGGTTGTTTCCTGGATGGTGGGGGCTAATGTCCTTAAATGTGCACATTTTTCATATAAAAACCTAAACAGTGCATCAGTTCCTAATCAGTGTATTAAATACCAATTTTTATGCAAGTAATGTGCTATGGTGCAGGATGTCAGTGCAGCACCATGGCAGCAAATACATGGTCAGCCTCAAGTCAGCTTTTTAACAAAACAAAAAGTTTTTGGAACATCACAGCTTGTATAGCAAAACTTTACCTGTAGGCTTTCTCCAGATGTGTGGTATAATGTTATTTCCATGTGGGCTTTCTAAGAAGGATGGAAATACTTATGTTAGAATAAGTACCAGAGGAGCTCATTTGTCTTGTTTTCGTTGATAAAGTTTGAGGATTAAGTGTCTTTTCTTTCTTGTTAGGATCTCAAACCAAACAACTTGTTACTAGATGAAAACGGGGTTCTCAAACTGGCTGATTTTGGCTTGGCAAAATCTTTTGGAAGCCCCAATAGAGTCTATACACATCAGGTTGTAACAAGGTAAAAAAATAAAGCTTTCTGCCTGCTTAGTTCTTAGAAATATGTTGCAAAATCAGCTGTGTGCAAAAGTTGGATGCTAACTTTATATACATGTGGTAATAATTGCTGTTAAAGCTGGGCCTCAATGATCTGTAAATTTTTTGTTCTATTTTTATTCCTTTTAAGAGAACTGCTTAGAATACATGTTTTTTCCAGGATATTTTATGGACGTATTTCTTTATCTTAAAATGTGAGGAATTATGTAATCAGAACTCATAGTAGAGGTGATGATATCTTTTATTAGACCAACTAGATTTTTGCAAAAAAAAAAAATCTTTACTTGCAGGCTCTCAGGCACATGCTTCCTTCTTCAGGCATAGGAGGAAAGATTGTAAAAGGTCTTCTAGGTAGAAATGAAAGTTCATATGTCATAGGAGAGTTGAAGGTGTGGCGTAATTTTCTGTTTAGAACGGTTCATTTTATGCAGGTTAGACTTAGAAAAAGGATGGAATAGTCTGTTTACCTTGAAGTTGTTTTGTGGCAAACAGGATGCAGTCATATTTCCCTCTGGTTATGATTAGGCCTGCGCAAAGCAGCTAGTATTTGTTTTTGGATTCGGCTGATTTTGCGGGACAGTGATTTGATTTGGTGATTTTGAATCACTGCCTTGAATCAATTCAGCCAAATCTGATTCTGAGATTTAGCTGCTTCCGAATTGGACAGGCCCCATTCCCTGACCACTTCCCCAGCCCAGTTAATGGCTGCCCCACTTGGCCCCAGCCTCCTGGCTCTTTTTTTAAAGCCACACACTCATCTGCTGCTGCCAGGTTGGGGGGGTGACAATCCCTGCTGCCCCACGCTGCATGGGGGGCTCTGCCCCAATGGCTGCTGCACCAGCCGGTGAGTATGGGGCTCTTTTTAAAGAACTGGGAGCTTGGATCAGGCAGGGCAGCCACTGATGGGGCTGGGAGAGCAAGCAGGGGTTGGGGGGTGCTCAGGGGGACTTGGGGAGCAGGCAGTGGTTGAGGCCTGGCAAGGGTCCCCCCCCCCCATGGTCCCTTCCTCCAGCCCCCTGCCTCCCTCCCACTCCCTGCTTACCAATGTCGAGTCTGGGTCCAGCTCCCTGCAGCGGCAAGCGGGGACTGCCTAAATCTCTGAAGGTCTCCGAAACTTTTGATTCAGAGATTCAGCTGTTGAATGGGGCCAAATCTCCTCTGAATCGAATCAGCACCCAAAGATTCGCACAGCCCTAGTTATGATGTTTCGTATTTCATAGAGTAAAAGGATGGGATGCTCTTCTGGGCAGGAATTGGTGGTGAGATGTCTCTGGGCTCTGTGATAATGCAAATTACTTGGAGAAAGGCAGGAACAGGTTCTCAGGGTTTTTTTTCCTTGTAAAATTAGGAAGATTTCATTTTAAAAACCAGTTGAAATTCAATATCTTCCATGCGTCTGGTATACAGATATTATGTACACATGCTTAGTAGGTCTCATCTTGCAGTATGCAAAACCCTTAATTTCTGAAACAGCGTGGTGTTAATTTATTACAGATGTCTCAGCCTTTTGGCTCAGATCATGTATATTACAGATGTTATTTGCCATGACTAGCATTTTTAATCTTAAAAGTCTTGAATGACACTTAAGTTTGGTAACTTATATTTAAGTCACATGTTTCTCAAAGTAGAAATTGAATCTGAGCAATCTATTTTTGTACCAGAAGATTTCCCCCCTGCTACAAAAAGGATGTGGAAAAATTGGAGAGAGTCCAGCAGTCTTCAACTACCTGAATTGGGGTTAGAAAGAGGGTGGGAGCTAGTCTATTCTAAGTGGTGGCAGATGACAGAACAAGGAGCAATGGTCTCAAGTTGCAGCAAGGGAAGTTTAAGTTGGATATTGGGAAGAATTTTTTCACTAGGAGGGTAGTAAAATACTGGAACAGGTTATCCAGGAAGGTGGTGGAAGCTCCATCCTTGAGGGTTTTCAAAATCTGGCTAGACAAAGCTTTGGGATGATTTGGTTGGGGCCGGTCCTGCTTTGAGCAGGGGGATGGACTAGATGACTTCCTGAGATCCCTTCCAACCCTAACTTTGATGTCTATGAAATCTATGAAACTTTCTCTGACTTTTTGTATGATTGTAATATGAATAGCTAGGACGTGTTAAAAATGTTGTTGGCTAACAGATGAAACAAGCTGAGGTTTACAACGCACATTTTTTGCATACTGGAAGAAAATAAATTAGTGTCCTCAAGGGCATTCATCACTCCAAGTGGAGTTTTATTAAGATGTCATATCTTTGTGTATAAAGTAAAGTGGTTTTAGGCAGTGATACCTGTTGCTTGGCATCAGTCATTGTTGCTAGGATTTGTTCTACACAAGAATAATATCAGTTCAGCACTTTTGATCTTTTATTGTCACATTTAGGCTTCTGGATAATGGACTGAGTTGTGTTTCTTGAGTTTTGGTTAACAAGTATTTCATTTTGATAGTTACATTTTCTGCCTCCTCAGATTTACAGTAAAGTTTGTATGCTTAAGTGCAAATTAAAACTGCACTTTCATTTGGAGTTAGATGTCTTTTTGAAGTAGGGGAATATTATATAGGATGTTCAGCAGTTTTAAAAAACAAAGTTTTTGTTTTTGCAGGCATTAAATGGATAAATGCCCAGGAGAAGAAGCAATATCCTTTTTTTTTTTTTTTTTTTTTTTAATTTTGTAACACTTCTGCTAGTTTAAAGTGTTGTATACAACTGCAGTGCAAATAAATGAATTCTCTTAACAGCTTTTTGATATGCTTTTCAGATGGTATCGAGCACCGGAGCTGCTGTTTGGTGCTCGAATGTATGGCGTAGGTGTTGATATGTGGGCTGTTGGCTGTATTTTGGCAGAATTGCTCCTAAGGGTAAGCCTTGAAGACGAACATTTTGCATATGAGCCTCTACTACACTGCAGGTTTCATGCATAGTTTTATATTTGCTTTCATCCTGTTTTGAATTTTAAACACTTGACACTTATAACCCATGATAGAGTACTAGCAAGTACAGATGGAGGGACCGCCGGAGGTCACTTAGGCTGCTGACCAGATGTTCAGTTAAAGGTACAACGGGATCTGATCTGCAATCCCAACAAACATGTCTCCTGCCATGCCACATGTGCATGGCAAGAGGTGAAATTGGGGATCAGATCCCCATTGTGCCCTATTGCTGGTATTGGGAGAGCCTGGGATCATGATCTTGGGCTCCCCCTGCACTGGTGAGTAGCAAGCTGGCTGCTTTATGTGCCCATGTTTAGAGCACCAGTCAGCTGATGGGTGCTTCTAGCTGCAGGAATCCACTGGAGCCTGCAGCTGGAAGCACCAATCAGCTGACCAGCAGCTCCTATCCACAGGAGATTTCTGGAGCCCTACAAGGCTCCAGCATGTTCCCAAGACTGGGAATGCCCATCAGCTGATTGGCACTAATAAAATGTTCAATTTTAGGTGCAGTGGGAACCAGCCACAAAGTTATCACACAGTTCCCTTTCTACTAGAAAATAACGTCTAGGAATTTTAGACTAAAATACTAACTTTTCCATTTGCTGTAGAATAAGGTTTAATGTTAATACTTTCCATTGTGCCTGTTCTCAAATGCAATGTATGAACCTTTGGTGGATCACATTGCTCCTGTCTGCTAGACACAGATTCAGCTAAGCAGGCTTCTTTAAAATGCTGTTCTTTGGAAGAAAGGTATAGAGAAATACAATTCTCAATCTGTGTGCAAAAAGCCAAACTCTCTTGAAATGAGATAAGTATCAGGAAAGTAATATGAAGGGAAGGGGTAGAATTTTCATCTGAGGGAGTCCTACTAAATTATCCAATCCTACTGCATTTTTGTATAACATGGGATTATGTACCACAGAGCACTTATTGCTCCTGTGTGTTCTATTGCTGTCTTTTATCTAAAATTTATTTTTGTCATTCTGTTTAATCAGTTACATGCTATCTTTCACTTTTAGGGAAGCTTTACAAGGTTTATGCATGTATTTGTGATGGCTTTCATGACACTAACTGTTGGTGATATGTGTTCTGAACTGACTCCTCTCCCCTCTGCTAGTCAATCTGCAACTTAAATCTGAAGAACTATATGCAGTATTAACACAGTTATAGTCCTTTCCACTCCTGGCCTCAAAGGGGAATGGCAAATTTAAGCAAATATTTCTTCTTTCATTTCTTAACATGGTTAGACCTCAAGATGGTGGATAGGCAGTTTCTACACCAATGATGCAGTTACACCCCTTTTTCTGAAGTGGAAACAATATCATCCAAAAAAAATTAATCGCAGTGTATTTTTAAGTACTGAATTCAAAACATAGTTGACTTCTGCTACCAGTTTTCCCCTCTCTCCATTAATTTTGAGAGTTGGAATTGTGGGAAAAAAAGGGCTGGAGAGTCGGCTCAAGAGGTTACTTAACCCAACCTCCTGCTCAAGTCAGGACTGTCCCTGTTGGAGAGGAGTGTTTCTTTTTTTTTTCTTGTCTTTAAGTCTGCTTTTCTGAAGTCCAAGGTGTTTTCTGTTCTTTTGTTTTTCTCCCTTCCTTTCCTTATTTCCTCATTTCATGGTCAGTATCAGCTAAGTTGCCTCCCCTCTTTTCATTTGTATTTTTATTTTATTTTTGGAAAATTTTCAATCAATTCTTCCCTATCTGAAATAGGTCAGGAAGAGCTTCCCTTATCTGGTTTCTCCACCATCTGTTTGGGGGAATTTTTGGCACAATCTAAGAACTTGGTGTACAGTGTCTACATTGTTGTACCCTCCCAGAAAATATCAAGTTAAAGCACTAGATCTTGTGATTTGGATACTTTTGGTTAGAAGACTGTTCACCTCTTCTTGGTTTGGTGGTCTAAAGCAAATGTTCACCATGATACCTTGCTTCCTTCCCCCCCTGCCCTCTTTCACTTTTTACCTTAACAGAGAGACTTTTACAAGGTCTAATTAACTTGTTCTTGGGTTCAAAGCAAAGTTATCTTAATACATAAGACAATGATGCTGTCTTTCTCCCTGCCTATCCTTCTTGAACAAGCTCATTCCTTTCCATGTCAATATTTGAGTCACATCAATCAAGTCTTATCCCAATTAGATCCTAAATTAGTGTATGTACTCTAGTTCTTCCGATATATTCCATACGCTACTTGGTTTCTTAGGCGACTAGCTGACTTCTGTTTTATCTTGTTAACACTTCTTAAATTTGTACCCGTGACTACTTAATTCTTCACCTAGGTCATCTTGCTTTTAACTAATTTGTGGGCATTTGTCTCTATCCTCCATTTAACCTAGGTCTGCCTCCCTTGGTCAGCAAAGCTATGAGTAGAGAAGCTCTTTACCTTCTTCATTAGGTGGACTTCACACTGCTCATCTGGCCTTCTTAAAACACCACCCCACAGAAAGTAGTATATCCCAGAGGGACTGCCCATTTTAAAAATTCCTCCGACTTCAATTACTAAGTGAGAAGCAAGTTTTTTTGATGATATCTTGTATTGGGCCAACTATATAGTTGGGGAGAATGTTAGAACATTGCCCTCTGTTGGGCCTCACTTATCACATTTCCTGGAACATCATGGCTACAACACATGACCCTCCTAAGCAAGGTATACAAGATCCTTAGCATAAAGGTACACTTCTTTCATTTTGTTTTGTTTACAAGAAACAGAATGGAAGCTAGAATACGAAGCCATGATTACTTGGCTTCATAATGAAAACCCTAGTTCTAAGGTTAATGTTGACTTGCTCTGAATTGGAGTGCCTTCATAGTCTATTTTGACATACTGAAAAAGCCCCAAGCATTCTGCTAGTGCACATCTCCTGAGCAATTGGTATCTAAAATGTAATATCCTGAAGCAGTACTTTTCTAAAGGGAATATTGGAGTCAGTTCCTAAGTTCAAAAGATCATTAAATCTTTGGATTGGAACTGCTGTTACATTTTTGCATTTTGTTTTCATTATAGGTCCCATTTTTGCCAGGAGACTCTGATCTTGATCAGCTGACGAGAATATTTGAAACTTTGGGCACTCCATCAGAAGAGCAGTGGCCTGTATGTCCCTCACTTAACATTTCAACATGGTTTGATACATCATTACCTATTGGGACTAAATTTAAAGATGTCAGGATATTTGGAACTGTTTCTAAAAAATCCCAACATTGGTTGAATTTAGAAACCAAAGTTCAAAAGAGAGGGGGTTTCCAAAGTGTGTGCGTTTTATGAATCTGATGTTACCAGATGCTAAAACAGTAGCAGGTAAGAGTGAAACACGAGTAAAACCTCTTCAGTGATAATGCTTTCATCATGCAGAGATAGCTATGTGCTAACATGAAGTAACAACAATTTAGTGGGGGGTTTTAGATGCTTGGTCAACTTCTGTGCTATAACTAAGAAAACATCTTGGGGATTTACAAATGCATTAAAAATCAGAATAATTCTACACTCCAATCCCCTTTCACCATGGTTCAACAGGAAATGTCTGAAGATTCTTATAGTAATCTTGTGTTCTTGATGCATAGTGAAAAATTAGAGCCTGGTTGAGGAAAAACTCTGTTTTTTAAGGTGTCTGGTCACTATAGAAGTAATGTATTAAGATGAATGTACAGATTTTTAAATCTTCTAAAATTTGTTCTTGTAGACCAGTGGTTCTCAAGCTTTTTGGAATCAAGGTACCCTTCATTAGACTCGGGGTACATCTCCATAACATTTGTGAATTGAACAGCATCCCATTTAAAAAAACAAAACAAAACACTAACTTATTACACTGCTTGCCTCCTTGCAGTAGGGCTTGACAGTGGGAGTAAGGGAGCATGGATACAGGGCAAGGCTGGTGATATCTTTTACTGAACCATCTGCAGAATTGGGATAGACTTAGCCAAGCTTTTAAGTACAAATACCCATCCTCAGATCTCTGGGGGGTGGAAAAAAAGCAGGTGCAACCCAGGCTGTATAGCAGGTAGTACAAAAGCCTGGATGCAAAACTCCATGTGTAAATAAAAATATGATGCAAGAGACCTCATCAGTGAGCTAACAAGAAGAGAGACATGCAATAGAAAGGACCACCAGGTAAGTGGAAGGGCAAGATTATTCGAAAGGGAGTGTAATCTGTAGACAGATGAATGGTTATCAAGTTGGTTATGGCCCATTGTAATCTGCCCTGCAGTTGGCAGTCTTTTACTACTATGGGCCACGGCTTGCACCCTAACCCCTCTGTGGGTGGCAGCCCAGTACCCCAGTCCTTTGGAAGTGATGGCTAGAAAATGGTATTTAGAGGCTTGCTTTTGGGAATTGGCATATAGGTAAAGTAGATATGCATTAGAATAATGGTCCAGTGTAGCAGCAAGTGTTTTGTGATTTCTAAAAGCCTGGTTGTCGTACAGTTTCACAGCCTTCAGGGCAGATGGGATTAGATGCACAGGCTGGGAAATTGTAGAGATGTACCACACTGTTCCATAACATGAGATAAGGTGGCACCAAGTCACAGTGCCCAACTGAGAGCCTTTAGAACAGACCAAATTTGGAAGACACTGGGGAAAGCCCAAATTAGGATGTGTGTATGAGATGGCTTGTGAAATAAAGGAATATGCTGATAGGACAGAACATGGACAGTATAACGACCACAGAAAGATCAATCAGTGATGCTCACAGATTAAGAGTCGTCAGGAGGGGAAAAGAATACAAAATAAGATATTTCAGAGCAACAGAGGTCCCTGAGAGGGGAACCCAAGGCACCATAGACAGAGGGCATACCACTGGCCCATCTCATCTACCCCACTGGGAGGTGGTGGGGTCTTGGCCTCCAACCTCCAGGCTGCTGACATTTGACATTCAAGAGAGAACCTCAGTGTGAAGCTCACATACTAGCCAGATGTACCTTGAGTCTGTGCTGCTCAAGGACTGGTAGACATAGAATTGTTTGCATTATTCTTATCTGCCATCACTGTGTATCAATAAAGCTCACCTCTTATCACATGGAAAGGTCATGATCAGTCTTAGGGTTTGGGTCCACCCAGAACAAGGTATCTGGGTTATAACTCCAGTGCCAACAGGAAGAAGCTGTCTAATTTACATCCTTCAGAAAAGGTGCTGTTACAGTGCCTACTGGAAACAGAAAGTAATAGCTACAACGGCACCTTACCACTAGGTGGCATGGAGTACTCTCATAACCTATTTCCATGGAGCAGATGGCTGTCCCCTGAGGTAATCGATAAAAGCTACAGACATGTGACCCATACACCTGTGTACAGGGGTGGCTAGCTCTGTTGGTCAGCAATCTGGCACCTTGCAGATGAACCACCTAGCAGTGCTCTATCATCTGTTTATCTGTTACTCCTGGGATCCGTATACCCGAAGTAGAGTGACTTAAACTGGTAGGGCTTCACACTTATGTCACTGATGGTTAGTGTCACTGTACTGTAGTGCCACTGCCTTGCTGATTAGCATCATTGCTTTCCCATCTATAATCATTTAGTTTTCTCTTGTTTTTGTTTCTTTAATTGAGCAATAGGAGGATAAATCCTTTAGCAAAGGAATGGATAACTGTAAAACAAATTGGTTCTTGACACTCATTTCAGTAGTTATTATACAGACAGATTTCAAACTAACATGATGCTTTTTAAGATGTATTTTTTGTTAGTTGTGTCGACTCGGAGAGTCTCTTCAATAGGGGGTCCAAGCACTTGACTGAAAATCAGTTTGTTTTTGTAGGGTATGACAAGCCTTCCAGATTATGTAACATTTAAGAGTTTCCCTGGAACACCGCTTCAGCATATCTTCAGTGCAGCTGGTGATGACTTGCTAGATCTTCTACAAGGTTTATTCACATTTAATCCTTGTATTAGGGTCACAGCTACTCAGGTATTGTAAACTAGCCTTTTTGTATACTATAAGACCTATAGATAGTTACTGTTAACATCATTTTAAATGTTTTGTGTATGTTGAGTGATAATCTGAGTTTGAGATGCGTGCAAGCACCAGCTGCTATTTCCACTATTCTGTAAGAACTACATTTTCAAATACTGCAGAAGAAACTTTTAAAGGCACAAATAGCACTACAAGGTTTGAATTTTGAAAATTTTTCTCACCAATCTGGATTAGAGATATGGGAAGAAAGGTGTATGGGTTTTGGTTTTTTAAATTGTGAGACTTTTCAGCGCATTCTTCATTCACATCCAGTTATCTAGCAAACTTTGAACGTTTCATGTCTTAATGTAGGACCTTCCATTTCTTATTTTACTAGAGAGGTTTCTGATTTTTTTTCAAATCACATGAATGTTTATTTGGTAGTTTTTACTGGAACTTTTAATTCCTTTTGGGGGTTTTGTTCTGGGATCCTTAGCTAGACTGATAAAAACAATTTTGATAGTGTTACCTGCTTCTTGTAACCATTTGTTAATATATATTTCTTGATATAGACTTCAAGCTACTTAGTTGTATTATGCGTTTGGTGTCTAGTCTAGTTCAGGCAGAAATAGCTTTTTCCTAAACGCTCTCTCTTTTTTTTTTTTTCTTTTTTTTTTTTTTTAGCATTGTTCAATAGAAAGAGAATAATTTAATTCACAGCACATTTTCAAATTGAAAGAACCTGCACTTAAAACATGACTGGCCTCTTCCAAATGGGACTTTGATTTATAGCAGACTCTGAATATTGTAGTTGGTGTAACCAAAAACAGTGATCTTTCTGGCAGCTCAAGTTCTTTCTTGTTTTTTTCTTCGCTAAAGTTTATGGAACCTATTGAACTCTAATCTGCTTTTAAAACAGGAAGTAAAACTGACTGTGTATACATGTACAGGTCTTCTATTTACTCCCTAACAAGCCTTTCCTTGGCTATGGTCATTCAAGCAAGTTCCTATGAGGCAAGCTAGTATGTGAACTTGCAGCAGTAGGCCGTTATCAAAGAAAAGCGTGTATGTGTGCTCTTACCCTATGAAAGTGGGGTGGGATAAACTGCTTCACACCGTGGGCTGCTGGTCACGTGCACATGAATTGGCAGTCGTTGCTGAATAGCTAATACAGTATAGCTTCATTTCCTAGTGGAAGAGGAAAATAGAACAGAACCTAATTTTGTTAATCCAAAGATTTCAAGTGTAATCTTGGACAGATCACTTGACCTCTCCATTCCCTAGCTTTTCCTTCTGCCTCTTATCCATCTTGTCTATTAAAAACTGGGATCTTTTACTGTGTGCAGCATCTATTACAAGGGAGCTGGATTTTTGTTGAATACTTCAGGCATCATTAATACAGATATTGGCGCACAATTATCTCTTTGGTTTGTAAACTGATGGAAGTTGCAGAGAATTCAATCTTGAATTCTCAAGCCACTCTTGCGTATAACAGTACTTAAAAAAATTGAAAGCACAATGAAAAATGTTTTGGGACAAAAAGGAAAATCTGTAGCTTCAGATTATTTCTATATGCACTAATTATCTCCCCATCTATATTATATGATGACCTATTAGGCATTGAAACAGAAGTATTTTAGTAACCGACCAGGACCAACTCCAGGAAGTCAGTTGCCAAGACCTAACTGTCCTGCAGAAGCCTTAAAGGAGCAACAGAATCCACTTGTAAATTTAAAAAGGAAGCGAACAGATGGAATAGATCAAGGTAATACTTTCTTAAATATCACAGATTCAGTTTTCTAAACCAAAGATGTAAGATGACTATTCTAGTGGTATTTTGAAGAAATAAGATTTGTATATAGTCATTGTGTCAAAAACCTGGGGTGTCAGGTGCTACCAGAGATGCAGCCTGTGTTGTGTAAATTTATTGATGCCTCACTCCACCGAATGAATAATGCTCATGTCCATGCTAGTAATTTCCCCAGAAGTCACAATTTATCACAGGCCCTTCAGTCGAATAATGGTGGGGGGAAGATTTATTACATGGGGAAAAAAAAAAGTGACTACCACCTCATATCTTTGTGTAAATCACTCAGGGTCAGCCTCCCCTTGGTCACAGCTAGCTCTCCCTGCCAGGGACCTCCAACCCACTCCTTACAGGGAGCCCCATCCTAACTGTCACCCCCCCAACCCTCAGATGTTCCACAAAGTGCTGGTTCCCTCTTCTCCCTCACCTGCCGGCCTGCCTTCAGGGGAGTCAGAGTCCTCTTGAGTGTCTCTGCCTGGGGCTTCCTGACAGGCATCCATCTCCAAAATATTACTGCCATATTTGGTCAAATCTCTGAACCCATAGTACCAACTGAAACCCTTTGATGATTTGTTTGTAGTATTGCTCTTTACAAGAGGTGATTCGTTAAAAGGACAATCATGTTTTACAGGTTCCCAGACTCCTCACTGATTTTTATCAATATCCAAATCTATACTATAATACTTAATCCATTCCATCCTAGAATTGATTTACCATTAGGCATAGCTATACGATAGGTATTAGATAGTTATTGGGCATTATGAACTTTGCTGTGACAATCTTTTGAACGTGCCTTAAGAGGGGAATGAGATGAGTACACCTTGGAGGAAAATAAAGGCTTGCTGCTATTGTTCCCTTATGAAATAAATACCTGGCTCTAGGGGTTTTGAGTTTTAATTGAGCATTCCTCTTTGTATACAAATGCTATTAATTAATGAGACTTGTACTTGAAATGGCAAGTGAAGTCAATTTTAGGAATCTGTGAGCCACTGGCATGCTGATCTACACACCTTTGATTTTTTGTCTTTTAGATGAGTTACTTTCCTCAGCTTTCTCTTAAGTGGTTCTTTGGCCTCTACATTGTAGGGTTTTTTTCCCCCTTCATGAAATGTCTTCTCATTGCTCCTATACTTTCTGAACCCTCTGGACACCAGTGACTATCAGAGCTGTATGAGTGCAGCTTTATGGTACCTGAATGTTTAAAGTAGAGATGATGGGCTCATCCACATTATTTCCTTCCTTTCCTGGGTCAAGCGTAGTCTTGCTGAGTCTTGCCCCCATGTCCAAAATGCTTTTAGAGGGACAGGGCTTATCCACATTTTTAAGGTTTTAGTGGGTGCCTGTTTGGAACAGGCTTATAATGTCCAAAGCCTTTATTTAGTCAGGCTTCTAAAACTTCGCATTAAGGTAAATGTAAGCACATCCCTGTTCTTGGCCCTACATGAGGGAAGCCCATTCCTTGGGTTTGTTGCCCTGTGCATAGGCCATTCACACTTCAATCCTGCACCACCACAGCATAGGCTTTTCCTTACAGAAGGGGCAGTAAAAGCTAGGCACCTAGATATAAAGTCAGATGGCTAATCTCATATAAGGGGCTAAATGGATTAGCTCTATGAACAGATAAATCAAGTCTGTGTGCTAGGTACTGCACTTAGGCCCTCTGATTAATCTAGCTGCTCTGAAAAGCAAGCCTTCTGACACTGCAGTTTTCAGTGGTGAGGCAAGGCTTTGAAACCTGCCAGCATGGTACTTTTTCACTGGCAGTAAGAGTTTTCCCAGGTTCCAAAGAGCTGGCACCAACCAGGCAGCTATTGGCACCTATGCCAAAGTTGGGGTTTTTTTCAATAGCAAAGAAAGTTGTTCTGCTAGAATAAGCCAATGCAGACATTCCCTTAGAAGATGGTCCTGAAAAAAAAGACTGATGCAAACGTGTCTTTTTGCCACCATCTCCAATATAGGAAGGTGACAGTGCCATAGGGTTTACTCCAACTATCCACAAATGCAGAAGAAAGACCATTCAAAGGGTGTTCACCCAAGATGCCTTCCAGTTTTGTCAATTATCAAACGCAAAGGCTCCCAAGTTTTTCGTCTGTGTAGCTAAACTGTATATCAGAAATGGCATCTGAGTTCATTTAAACTGATTTGATGTTTCAGTTCATTGGTTTTCTCAAAGTCTCCATCTTCCCCATGAGAAATGTAACTAGAACACTACATGCCACGAGAGAATGAGTTTCTTTGGGTAGGACTAAGACATTTAGAAAATCGGGAAGACTTGAGGTCTTTGGGGATCAATATAAAAGGGAATGTCACTTTCTTGGAATGCCTCTCCTCCTAGTGTATTGGATTGCCTCTTATATTCTGCTGTGCCTTGTCTAAGCTGACAGAAGTAAGTATCGCATCCTGCAATGTTACTGCTTTTGTAGAAATCTGCAGAGCTGGCACCTGAAAGTCACTCCATGTTCCTCGCTACCCTTTCAAATTAACTGGATCTTGCTGTTTTGGGAGTGCAGTTCTCCAGTTCTTGCTTAAGTAGATCCTGAGTTCACCTTTGTCAAGGCTTGAAATGCTTCCTGAATTGTCATGTGGGAAAATGCAAAAGCCCTCTCAAAGATGACAGATGTTTTTTACAGTAATTGAAGTTCTTTGGGTTGTGCTCCTCCTGCATCACACTACTCTGAACAGCAATATTTTCATGAGCCTGAAACTTAGCAGAAGAGATTGTAGTGGTTAAGGCTTCAGGGCTATACGAGAATGTAAACTTGATGCTGTGGACAGAGAAGTGCTTGTGCAACCCCAGTTGGCACTGCTTACCAGGAGTTAATAAAGTTCACTAGCTCCATTTTGCATCACACAAATTTTAGATAGACAGGGGCAGTGCTTTTGAAGAACCAAAGTTACCTAGTAATGGACTTTTCCAAAGGTTACCCTTCTGTGCTGTTGATCTCTACAAGAAGGGCTAATCATATGCCATTTCTTTGGCTGATCTTGCTAATGCTTATTCCTGATCAGTCGCTTGTGTGGCATCACTGGTGTTAGGACACTGTCAGCATCTGTCTTCTCTGCTGGTAGAAAACATTTAATCAAAAACCTCCCTCCCTCTCCTAGTACACACATCTGCAGTTTACATTCCAAATGGAGCCCTGAGCTGGCAAAATGGACAGCATAAGGTTTTTAACAAAAATTTAAAATTTTATATTGCAGATAAATAAACTATACCTTTTAACTGCAAAGATAAGGGGAAATGTATATACAGCCTTCTAGTTCATTTCATAAGTATATGTCCATGGGGAAATTCATAGGGTTGACAGGAGTAAACCATGTTTTAAACACAGCCTGCATTCATTTACAGGACAAGGCCAGAGTAACTGAATTCTGTCCATAATGCTTATAATGACTGCCCCAGAAAATGGCCATGTTTTAACAGGTCACACTTGTCATATAGCTGGACCTTAAGGAGTTGTAGGAGTGAAATAAAAGCAGCTACCCTGTCCATCTGGGGAACTTCCTAGTTATATGGAAGCCTGCCTATCTTTCTAGATTCAGCTGTACTTTAACCCTGTAGCTTTATATGTCAAATAGTAGGAGAAATGTATGGTAGAAAAGAAATATTCTCTCATGTAAGGCTCTGATATGAACATTTGTTTAGGAGTTCAAAGAGATTAATAGAAACTTAGTTTTTTTTATATTGCATGTTTAAATTGAGCATATTTGAAGAGCTGGTAAATTCAACTGAGCATATGTGAAGAGTTGGTAAATGACTGCTCTTTATGTACTGTTGTAGCCAGCAGTCACGTGAGCCAGGTCCAAGAATAGACAGACTTGTAGTACTTGGGACTGTGACTCCTTGAGTGGAGGATTGGAGCCCTTTTAGTTTCATGTATCAATATAAATTTATAATTAATTTACACTTTCAGGATTACCAAAAAAGCTGATTTTTTGATTGCCATGGATGGTGAATGAATGATGCTGAAAACTGACGGTGAAGTAGCCTGAGACCAAAACAGTGGGAAAATGCTGTGAGGATAATGGACATTTTTGTTGAAAAGTGAATTTGTAATATATTTATATGTGTAAAATACAGTACTTAATATGTCAGTGTTAAAAGTGTGATGTTTTATGAAGTCTAGACCTTTCTGAATAAAAAGTGTGTCTTATTTTTAACAAAAAGAGCATGATTCTTTCCATTGAATTGCTATATAATTACTTTGCCAAGTGTTAAGTGGTAACTTCAGGAAATCTTCTTTGTGGCTATAGATCTGATTGCTAAAATTTAGCACTAAAGCTCTGCTGACTGAAATGCAGATGTTTTATTCCAAAGGAAAAATGGTAAGTGCACACATGCCTCACCTGGGAAATAAGGATGGAGATGAATGTCCGCCAGTCCATAGCACAGACTCAGGAAAAACTACGGACATGAGGGAGAGCCAGAATACATTCACTCATTTTGTTCCAGTTAAATATGCCAAGACACATGCATTTTCATTTGTTAGTGCTCAATCAGCCGATTGTGTACTTGAAACATCTTCAAGTCATGTCCAAGTTGAATTGTGAATAGTGTGGAACATTGCCGGAGTTTGAAACACTCTATTCTGATTTCCCCTCCCAAAGGATTAAACCTATCTGAAAGAAGGCATCAAATATTTAGAGCAAAACCATAAGGTGGTGAAAAAAGGCAGCCTTACTTTAGAGATCTTTGGAATTACAAAAAGGACTAAAGGAATGTATGATAGGGAATAATATCCCATCCTGCTATATGGTGCTTCATGTGACGCATACTTTTAACTAGAATAAAGAAACTGGTAATGTAATTGGGTACAGTATTTAGTTGTCCTAAATCCCTCTTAAAAAAAGGTGTTTTTTGGGGTGTTTTTTTTTTGGGGGGGGCGGGGGGTTATTGCTTGTATTGCTGTGTACTGACTACCAGTAATTCAAAATCAGACTTGGATTTCCTAAGACACAAGTGCTACTGTCTTGCCTTCTGCCTCAGACCTGATGGATTTTTGTGTAGACCACAATTCGTATTTAATAAGATTAGGTGGAGATTGGGAAGCTGTTCAGGTAAACTGCTTTTAACCTAAATTCTGAACTTCAAATCATATATTATCAAGAGCTAAATTTATTACAGTGTTAATATTTTGATTGAAGAAAGGGACATGCACCACACTGCAGTTCATTCATCTGAGCTCAGGCTGTATAAGGGAGCTTTAGTTGTACAAATTTAATTGCACTTCTGGATTTTGTGGATTTAAGTTCCTTGGGGTCGTTGTCTCCCTGTTGGACATACGGGCCTCTATATTCCATTTCCAAATTGAAACCTACAGCTCCTAGAATTAAGTGTTCATCTGCAAACTGAAGATAATATCTAGTTCTTGGGTGTAGTAAATATTGTTTGTGAAGCACTCTCAGTGTTTAGTATTGTGCAAATTTGATTTCTAGAGCGGTGTTTTTTTGCTCTGCCTCCAGAAGGGAGCCTGGGAGGAAAAGCCATACTACTAATTGCATGACATTACTGCATGGCCAGGAAGTCAGTTTCCCAAGAGAAAAAACTTCTTTGGTGGAACAGGTAACTGTTCTTAAAACTCTTATTCTTGGAAAGGAGAGAGAGGATAATAGGAAGCTCTATAAATCGAGATTTACAAAATGCATTTGGCTACACAAAATTACTATACAGTTCCACTTGGATACCAGTAAATTTGAAGGGTCAGGGTGTATGTAGTGAGTAGCACTGTCCTATACAAGGATCATATTCCCCAGGTTTTTTAGGGGGCACAGTTACCTTCATTCTCTAAGGAAGATCAGGTCAAAGGAGCGGCTGACCTACTGAAAGGGATCTTGGGTCCACATAAGCCAAAGAGTAGAATTCCTGGAATAAGCACACTGAAAGGAATCTTCTGTCCCATTTCCATGCCACCTGCGCTCAGTAGTATACACATCTTTAGCAGGAATCTTTCCTTCTTCACTTGTTCTATTGGCCATGAGATGGAGGAGCATGATTTTTGGTTCTGCCATGGGGAGAGTTCCCCAGTTCTGTGGATTAGAAGAATGGGGTCCCTATCACTTACCATCTCTTTTGTGTACGTCTCCACTAAGTTGTTAACTAATTCTAGTGTTGCTTACATCGAGGTGAACCATAGAAGGGAGCTTAGGACTTATCTTGACCAGCTGGCTGGCTAATACTACAGCTAGTATTCTTGTGTAGCTTCTACATTATAAGATTTATATAACTCACTTTTTCTCTCCAATTTAAAAAAGAAAAAGGTAGAAAAGCCTTTACTGAAGGCAGATCTTAAGTGGTCAGAAAGAGAGGGTGGGACCAGCTCTAGATTAGACTTTGTGAGTGTTTGAGTGTTTGGCAGGAACACCTAACTTAGAATTGCTGCTTTTCAGAGGGGAAGGGCTTGTAAGTATTTGACTGGATAAATATCTGAATGCTCCAGCATAAGTAAGCTTTTCTCCAGGAAACCTAAGTATGGAGTCAAAATAACAGGTGATCACTTGCATAGTTTAGCCTAAAACCACTTAAGTCTAAATGTATTCCCAGTTTTCCTATTAAAAACTTGAGAGAGGCAGGCTGATATTTGTATATCCTGCATGAGCTTGGGAAGTGTGTACACACACCAGAGAACTTGTGGAGGCAAGCTTCCACTGTGGGATTTTGTCCTCCACATTGTGATAATAGGATCAGCTTCCGGAGTGGAAAAATGATCTCTCTGGAAGTGTCAATTTATGATAATGGGAGGGTGAAGCTATTGAACAGATGCCGGAGGTTAAAGTGAAGTGCATGCGCAGGTGTTTTAAATGGTGAACTAAAATGGAAGGCTTGAATGAATACTTTATAGAAAATAAGATGACTATAAAAACCTTTACTGGAAGAAAGCTTCTTGGAAAAAAAATCTTGCTCTGCTCAGTAAATAATTGATGACCATACTGACTCCAGTTTTACAGCTGGGCATCAGTTACAGTTAGGCTTATATACACTTTTATCATTTACCTTCTCTCACCACTTAATTCATAATTATTGTCTCACAGTTTCATTGCGAGCAGGAAATGACAAAAAATTAAAGTTCAGTTCTGGAGAATGCTTTTATCTGTATTTGTTCCAAGTAATGCACTGATGAAAATATATTGTAAATATCCATACCAGGAAAAGTAACAAAAATGGTTTAGCAGAGTTTTCTTTTAAGAAACCTAGCATCATTATTTGATGATTAGGTGTCTGTCTGGTTGATGTTCCCAACTTGGTGGCTCAGAAGTATACCTCTAAATCTGTATTTTAAGATTCTACGTTTTAGAAGTATTTGGGTGCCAGAGATGGAAAATGTCAGCCTATGGCTGATTTCATACATGTGCAGGGTTTAACCACCAATTAAAATAATTAAATTACACATTTAGGTTAGATGCACATATGAACAAATTTAAATGTTGTGTGTCTTCAGATACAAAGGAAATGCAGTATAGTTTCATAGTTGTTAGGGGCTGGAAGGGACCTTGCAGATCATCAGGTCCAGCCCCCCTACACATGTGCAGTAAAGACTGCTGGGTTCAAATCATTGCAGCAAGATGAACGTCAAGATGTTTTTTGAAGATCATCAGGGTGGATGACTTGTACCACTTCTGGGGGGAGCCTCTTCCTGTTTGACATAGACTTCTCTGTCCTAATCAATTTCACTTGCAGCCAGTTTTGAGGGAATATGTTACCGCTACAGTGATGTAAAACCAGAGGATTCATGGGGAGAATAACATAAAAAGAAACCAAAGAAATACCAGTGAAGACCCAGTTGGCTACTGCTGTAGGAGAAAAGCAGGATATTGTAGAAGATTAAAAAAGGACAGTAGGAATATATTCATGAGGTAGCTGCACCTTGGCATAATAAGCAGAGTGCTCTTAATTAAGGAATGGCCATCTGACTGTTTCTAAATGCAGGCACCACAAGAAGGTGAGGTAATCAAGCCAAGCAGAATTAATGGAAGAGAGTTTGAGGGGTTTTTTGCTTGTGCCAACAACCTGTGCTTAAAGCAACGTCAGCATGCAACAACAGTTCCTTGACCTGGCCTAGAGTCAGTATATGTTCACTGGTTATGGCTAATGTTACTGTATGGATGCAGCTGTATAAAATATAGTAATACTGGATAGCATTGCTTTAGTAGGGCATATAATCTGTATAACTTCTGTTTAGCTTCTGGGCTTTAATAAAAGAATCCTTGGGTAGATGGCTGATACGGTACGGTAAAACCTGATGCAAGTATGTTTTGGTGTTTGTAGCACATGATTAATCACGTTTCTCCTTTTGTTACTGTGGCTCAACAAAGTACACATTTATGCTGCTGTGCTTTATGCTTAGCAAGAACTGGTTTGAGCACTTCAGGGCAGGGGTGGTTTCTTAACAAGTGTTTACATAACTCGATTAAGATCAGGACTTGCTAGGTGTGATCATCAGAAAATGGATCAAAAAGCACAACTGAATCTTAAAACCCTTCTGAGCTGGGGCCAGACTCGAGATTTTTTTTTTTCCAACTTATGTAGTTGGCCATACTGTGAAGGGAAAATATTTAGAACTGTAGTTTAATAGGTCATCAAATGTAACTAGACAGCTAAATACCAGAAGTCTTGGCTAGTTTCTTTTTGAACTTTATTCCATATGAATTGTTCTGGGGCTATGTGACAGAATATATACTCAACCTCCCTGTCTCGGATCCTTCCCAGGCCAGGATGCTGTTAGAGAATCCCCCTGCTAGGGTCCTCCTGGGTACTTTAAGCCTATAGAGTCTGAATAGCACCCAGATGCTGTCTTTGTTCAAGAGCCTCACAACACTGGCACAGACCCTTCTGAGAGCTGGAACCTGTGGTCCAACACCAGTCCCTCTGGGCATAAGAGGATTTCCCTTGAGATCTGGGGAGTTCTGAAGTTGCTTAGCATGCTTTTTCCTAGGACCTCCCTGGAGGTGTGAGCCTTTTGGCTTACATTATAACTCTGTAGATGAGCTCTGCACAGCTGTTGAGCACACCATTGGCTTTCACTTACAAGTTAAAACACAAGAGGGTACAAATCATTAGACAATTACAAAGGTCCTGAATACAGTGCCTGTCACTCAAACTCACCTTTTCCTTTGACAGTTAGTAGAGGATTTGTTTTCAAGCAACCAGGTTGATTTTCACCTGTCCTGTAGCTAAGCTGCCACTTCCTACTGCAAAAGCCACTCCTGTGAGGTCTTACTCTCAGAGCCCTTTTAAAAGGCTATCATCACTGTTGTGATATCTTTGATCTTTGTTCAATAACTTTCTGTTAATCAAATTCAGGTTCCAGCTGGCTTTTTATTCCAAGGGGTTTTAGCTTGACTTGAGTGCCAGTTGAGTTCTGATGACCCACTGTGATTCCTGGTCTGGCCTAAATGCGCTACACCCCTGCCACCCCATGGCATAGCCTATGTGTACAAATAGGCATTCAGTGATAGAGAAGTATTTATAGCAACAACTTCTTGATTTTGCCCAGAATTAATAATATTTTTGGATAGATGATCTGAAATCTTCACAAGTTCTGGAGAAGAAAGTGTTATAAGTCAAAATGGAAATAGACAACAGTTGTAGAAGGAAAATGACTTGTTAGGAGAGGAGTTATTATATCCTCTTATGTGATCTCTAAGTTCAGTGTATTGAAGTGGGAATCCCTGGGGATTCACTGCCTTGTTGCCTGTTACCACAGAGCTGATGGGATTTCGTCTTCCTCAACACTGACCGAAAACCTTCAGGCATGTGGGTTCAGAATCACCATTTGCCCTTCCTGAAGTCAGTCAGTCCTCACAGGCAAGTAGGACACACTTACTGGTAGCAGAGAGCTGTAGCTTTCACTTCCCTAAAATGAGACAGATTTTTTCTTTGTTTAAATCTGCTTGCTATCATGAGGATGCTTTCTGATTAATATTTTGCCTGTCTAAATAATCTAAAAATAATTGAAATTAAAATGGTATCAGTTTTGATTATTACAAACCTTTAAGTCAGAGGAATGATCTAGCATGGATTTTGTATTGAGGTCTTTACCCATTTGTCATCTTAGAATGACCAAAATGTATCATCTTTCTTTAATGTGTTTTAAAAAGATTAAAGATTCCACCCCTCTCCCTCCCCATAACACATGTTTTCAATCTTTTTCCTGCCATTGCAACACAAACTTGGTGCTTTCAGATTTGCAGGCTCTAACTACAGTATGGACATTTCCCCAAAAGTTTACTACTACTCATTCTTACACAGCTTGTGTTAGCATTACTGGAAGTCCTGTTTTAGGTGGGCTGTCAGTTTGGACTTCCCTATAACCCTGCATGTGGCAGAATCTGATGGTTAGGAAAGTATATTGGGTCAAAAAGAAAGACGGCCAAATTGTATACATAGTCAGCTCTTCAGAAGCCAAGCTTTTATTTTAAAAATGTTGCATTTCTGATTTTTGGGAGTGAAAAGATTACATTGTGTGAATATTTTTTTTTGGCTGAAACTTGTCCCTCCATTTAAAAAAATGCAGATTCGGGTTCACTAACACATTTTATGCTGGGGTAGGCAATGATTTTGGGCAGAGGGTCGCTTACTCAGTTTTGGCAAGCTGTCAAGGGCTGTATGGGTAGCCCCGCCCCCTAGTCACCATCTTGGGACCAATGTCGCAGGGTCAGCACCAGTGGGGCCCAAAGTGGGGCGCAGGCTGGCAGGGGTCTGTGGACTTGGGCTGGGCTGCACCAGCAGGGAGGGCGGGGAGCTGGCCTGGCTCCACAACCCCTGCCACCCTGCTCTGGGCCCTGCTGGTGCTGGCCCTGGGACACATCAGTGCGGCCCCCGTCCTGCCACTGGCTTCCTACCTGCTCACTCCTAGTGCCCCCCGGCACTGCAGTACAGGTGGAGGGCAGCATGCAGCCCCGAACCCCTGCTCACTGGCAGGGAGGGAGCTGGTGCTGAGTGTGTGGAAAAGCGTCCTCTCACCTGCCCTGTGGCTGGCGCTCCCTGGTGCAGCTGCTCGCAGCCCACGCGGGGCTGTCCTGAGCAGGCACAGGCATCCCCAGGCAGGCTGTGAGCAGTTGCAGCAGGGGGTGCCAGCCACAGGGCGCCTGAGGGACCAATTTTCCCCGCACTCAGCACCAGCTTGTAACCCACCCCCACCGTCAGCCTGGGCCCCATGCTGGCTCTGGGCTCACCTGTTGGTGCTGCACACAGCAGCAGCAGTTGCGGCCCCTCCGCTTGCTGCACCAAGCAGTGTTTGCTGCTGCTGCCTGCCCAGAGCTCGCATACTGGGCAGCACAAAGGTGGTGATGGCAAAGACTGCCTGGCACAGCAAGCGGGGGGGGGGCCACAGCTTACTGCCGCCGTGCACAACCCCGACGGGTGAGCCCGAAGCCAGCGCGAGACCCAGGCAGTGGGGTTGTGTTACAAGCTGGTGCTGAGTGTTGGGGTGGAAAAGCAGCCCCTTGCCAGCACTGTGCCCCACACTGCAGCCGCTTGCAGCCTGCTTGGGGCTGCCTGTGCCTGCTCAGGACAGCCCTGTGTGGGCTGCAAGCAGCTGCAGCAGGGAATGCCAGCCACGGGGCAGGCGAGGGGTGTCTTCTCCCCTGTAGTCAGCCTTTCCCTGGGGTCCTCCCCTGCCCTTTGCCCCACCTTACCTGAGGTTGCGGCGCTGGGGCAGCCATATGGTCCCAGGCCAAAAGCCCCTGCTGAGGCTTCTGGCAGGGCCGGGTAGGCCCCGTTGTTGCAGGAGCCTGCCAGGGCTTTCCCTGGGTCCGACTGCCCCTGCCTCCTGTCATTTTTGAAGGGAACCAAGGGCAGATGAATATTAATTTTCTAAATTTTTTAGGGGCCCCGCAGACCAGATAGAATGGCCTCACAGGCCTGATCCAGCCCATGGGCTGTTTTTTGCCCACCCGTTTTATGCAGTTGTGTTGATGTTAGTAAATTGCTTAAGCCCTTCCCTTGCTAGCCTTGGATGCCCATTTGATTTGTATGTGACTGATTTGTGGTGGCTGTCCTGTCCCTTGTACAGGCCACAGATGATGTTAAAATAGGCAACAAAGCACATTCAGGAATCTAATACCACATCTTGTAATGTTGGCATATTTTAAGCCCTGGTGCTCAGAGTCATGTGAGAAACTCAGCTTTCATATTTTAAATAATAAGTCTCTAGCTTCATGTTTGCAGAGAAAAGCTTGTGAAGATGACTCCTAAAGTTTTTCAAATGGACTTAAAAATCAAATAACCCAAAACCAAGGTTTTATTTAAATTCCATGGGGCTTTTGGAGTCTAACTCATGATTCCCTGCATGCCCTACCCACCCCCAAGAGCTGAGCTTAGTAAAACAGTTGAACCTTGTGGAGGAGCACCAAGAACCACATGAGAGAATAGTGAGTCAGAACAGAAGGCTGGAATAAGAGAACAACTGCAAACTATTGGTGGTAGCTAATGTTAGTGTTGACTACTTCTTAGTGTCTGACTGTATCTGTGCTGCGCAACACTGCTGCAAGTGCTGGCATGATTCCTTGAAAAAGAGGGCTAGAGACTTCCAAAATCCCCTGGCAGCCTTCTGTTGCCTTGGAGGATTATCTAAGGAGTGGTCTGTAATTGCTAGGGAACCCCCGTGAGTCATGAAGAGATAGTGGAACCATTGGATATGCGCTACATTTCTGTACTATAGACAAGACCTATATAGGTCCATTGTTGACCTGCAGTCATTGCAGAACCAAAACTCTCACACACTAGCTGCATTTAGCAAAAGTGCTTGATCAATACCCTCCTTGCCCTCTTCCCTTAGGCCACTGCTGTTCTAGCAACAGTAAAAGTGGTGAACAACAAGCTTTTCCAGCTGGAGCTGATTGAGGCTTGAGCTGTGAGAATGCACACCTAACAAATATAATGCTGTGTGGCTGGTGTCAGGTTATTAGACTGAAGTGAAAAATATTTTTATTTTGAAAGTAATTTCCAATATTTTACATAGAATTTAATGAGTCTCTGAACTATAAATTGCATCTTAAAAGTAAATTAATTAGTTGTAAGAGGCCACTACACAAGCAGTGGGATTTTTTCCCCCCTCCTGGTTATGGAACTGCATTAGAAGGATTCTCTATTTTACTCCTCCTGAAAAATACTAAGACTACATCTTTTTTTCCTCCATTTGTGCCCATTTCATTGGCTTCTCAAATTGTAAATTGGTCTAAAACATAACTATAGCCTGGGAATTATGGAGCCACCCCTCAGACAAACTTCTCAGGCAATGAAACATCATTATATTATAAAACATTGAAAATGCACATAATGTGATGCATAACATTCAATAATAAGTAACCTGGCCTAGCAGCTGGCACTGGTCGATTGACTGATATGCACATGATCAGGTTCAGCTTCAAGGTTTGATCTACCTGTGGCTTTTGTGCCAATGTATCTACTTAGGTTAGGAATAGTTTAAATAATTAAATCCATATAACCAATGAAGAGCCTGGATTCAGTTATGCTAGAAGTTTAGCAATGTAACTGCACCCACACCAAGCAGTAGTAAAAATGTATACTGGGTGTGCATGTAGGCATACTTATACCAGTGTGCAGGATATATATATATTTATAATCGTGGGTCATTTCCAAAGGAAATCAAAAAGGACCTCAGCAGCAAAACTCCCAGATGATTACAAGTTGAAAAGAAGGTTGCATTCTTGGGGCGTTGCTCAGAACACTGTCCAACTTATTGTGAAATAGGTAGGTTGTTGGGGCAGTCCTGCACTTGGAACCATCATTCTCAGCCTTTCTCTGAGGATTGCTAACCTCTCACTAGCTGTTTCTAAGGGTTTTTTATCCCCTACATATCTGCGCCTGTTTGGCAGAACTCTCTGCAGTGTCAGATTTGGTGCACATATTTATTGCTTATTAATTTCTTTGGTTCTGGGCATCACAATATGCATGCGGCATTTACTGGTGACATCATCAGCTGCACCAGCCAAAAAAGCTGATTGTAATGTTTATTTTCTTTTTCTTGGTGCAACCAATATGTCAGTGCACCTCTATACCTCTACTGCCAGTAAATTTGGACCCTACAGTTGACTATGAAATACCAGATAGTGTTGCACATAATATTACATTTGGGTAATATATTTGGTTCTAGCAAACCATCAAATTCCTAATTTTGTTTGCAGGGACAAGTTTTAAAGTAAATTTTGTGCAAGAAATGTTTTAGGCCACAATTGTGAATTAAATAAGTTCTAGATCCATTTCACTTTTTTTTTAATTTTACCTTAGCCATTTATCATAAAATCATAGAGAAGTAAGGCTAGAAAGGACCTCACAAGGTCATCTAGTCAAGGCAGGATCATCCCTGACTAAACTATCCCACCCTAGTGTTTGTCTAATCTGCTCTTAAAAACTTCCAAGGATGGAGATTCCACAATTTCTCAAGGTAGGCCATTCCAATGTTTGACCACCTTCACAGTCAAAAAATTCCTCCTAATCTGCAATCTAAATTTCCCCTGCTTCAGCTTGAGGTCATTGCTTGTAGTCCTGTTCTGTACAGTCACAGAGAAAAGCCCCTCTCCATCCTCTCTGTAATTGCCCTTCAGATATTTGAAGTTTGTTATCAGATCCCCCATCAGTCTTCTCTTCTTCTATATTACTTTCTATGAAACTTCCATTTCAAGTAATACAGTCAAAGAAGGAAAAGCACAGATGATTAAGAGGCAAGAATTTTTGTGGGTGTTATCTTTTATTGAACCAACTGCATGGTTGGGATTGATGTAGGCAGAGGAGGCCTGAGGGGAGGGTACTGTGATACCCCAAAACTAGTCTTTGTCTATCCCAACCACGCAGATGGTCCATAAAATATATCACCCACAAAAATTCTTGCCTCTCCCATATTACCTGGGCCATCATGGCAATAATATCACCTCAACACTGCCAGTTCCAAAAATAGGATTAGTAATTTT
Organism: Crocodylus porosus; assembly: GCF_001723895.1. Classification (NCBI taxonomy): domain Eukaryota; kingdom Metazoa; phylum Chordata; order Crocodylia; family Crocodylidae; genus Crocodylus; species Crocodylus porosus. Next base: position 45,363,199 of record NW_017728909.1, read on the forward strand.
CTGTAACAGAATGTTTTGTTTGTAAAAATTTGGTCCTCAAACTGAAATGCCCACATTGACAGAAATGTTTTGTTGTAACGGAAGTGTTGGCTTGCACGTGTTTGAATTACACAGACCCCTCAGCTACAATGGGTCTGTCCTCTGTGGTGTATTCAGCAGGTGTTTTAAACCTCAGTGGCATACTGTGTAGCTGGAAAGGTAGGGGGTAGCTGAAGAAACTGGACAGTTTCCAAATGACTTGCATAGATATTCTCTTCTATATTTTATAAAGCCAGTGAGCCATGTTCCTACAGTCTGCATGAATTCACTGGGCTTTTGAGTGAATAAGTCTGCAGGTATGGATCATGGGACCTTTTAGTCACATACAAATACAAAAACTATTAATCTTAATATTATGGCATAACCTTTGATGGAACTACAACGGTTTCTACCAGTTTTAAAATTCCTTGCCTATGCTGTCACTCTACTGTAGTATCTAAATGTAGTTTCTTGTACTTCATTTGGCTAGGGTTGGCTGTCCTCACAAGGCATGGTGTGGCATGGGGGTGGAGTTTTCAAGTTTTGGGGTGTTGTTTGGTGAGGCTGCTGCTGTTTCTCATCTGTGGGTATTTTGTAATTTATTAAAAGCTTCCCTGCACCTATCTGGATAGGGTGAGATGTTGTTGTTGTTCTTTGCAGTAGCTTCATACCAATCATGCATGAATATAAGAAATCCCTGGCCATTCTGCACTGCTTCTGTTCTCAGCAAGCTGCAACTTTTGGCTAGTAAGAAATTGATATCAGCAGTGGGGCCAGACCTGAGCTCCTCTGAGTTCAAAAGCACAACCCTCCCGTGCTTGAGTTAAGTAAGGGTCTTGTCTTGAACTGAGAGCAATGAAGTCTGACCTATGAGATATAAGCAAGCAGTTCTGAATTTCCCCAGCAGAGGGCAGTTCATTGCATCATTAACTAATATTTTCAGGCTTTCGATGGCAGATTATGTAGGTAAATGACCTTTCAAACATTACATTCATGTTCTTTACCCAGTAAGGCATTATACTGAAAGTATTAAAAATAAGTATTTTTAGAAATGTGCATTACTGATCCAATATTGGTATTGATCTCCTTCAGGGCTGAGAGCCTCTAGTGTTACTGAACAGATGATTGAAACACTGGTGAAGCACCACTGATTTTAATGGAGTTATTATTTCTACGGACCGGTGCAAATGATATTTGAATACAGGCCTGGTGGGTTAACACAGCCTAACTGACCTGGCTGTGGTACGAAACAGCTGCACCAAAGTCTACGGATTTTGAAGGAAATCCACTGCACAAAAGCTACTGAGAGGAATAATGGCTGTACCGTTCACACACTGAACAATAGACTCAGAAGGCAGGAGATCTGCCACAGATTTTGATTATGATATTGGACAGCTTGCTTCAGGCGAGACTGAGCCTGAAGGCATAGGGGTGGTAAATAAAAGTACTGCTCCACAATTAACCCAGAGAAGGAACTGTACCTTAGGTCACGGCTTGGCAACATCCTGGAGCTGGGGGCTGCTTAGTTCTGAGCCTGGGCCACTTCCAACCCAGCCTGAGCCACCACCGCTGCTGCACTGCTCCCCCCTGCATTGCTGCTGCCACTTTTGAAACAACACAGAAGCTCCCCAGTTCTGTGAGCCAGATACAATGGCTTTGCTGGCCAGATGCAGCCCATGGGCTATAGGTTGCAGATCCCTGCCTTAAACCCATCTACGCTACTCTGTAGTGACCATAATGTAGTGCAGAGATATCTAAGCTACCCTTAAATGAGGGCAAACTCAGGCTAATTTATCCTGCTGAGCTCCACGATGCCATGGCTAGACTGCTTCCTCTGGTTTTTGTACTGTGCCTTGTAGTGTAGATGTAGCTTCTGGAGCATGGTTCCTTCTGAAAAGTAATCTGTTCTCTGTTCTTCCTCCTACCTAGCAGAGGCCACCTGGGGCACCAGGGAGGGAGCCCAGACCCTGCCTTTTCTTCACCTGGGTGCATCAGGCCTGGAGGCTCTTCTACTCAGGCCTAGAACAGCAGCCTGATGAGTCCACCTGGCATTCAGCCCTGGACTGTACCCAGGTTTTTTTCATCTGTATAAAACAGAAACAATAGCATTCCTCAGAGGAGTGCTGTGAGGATCCCACACATGCCTTTCCCAAAATGTAATATATCTGATCCAATGCAAAAAAACCCCCATGATAACTATGTGGGTGAAACTTAAACAGCAAATATACGCTAGAATGCACTCCCACAGAAAAAATATAAAGGATGGAGAAACACATATGTCAGTAGGAGCACATTTTTCACAGAACAGTCACTGCCTTTCTGACCTCACTGGTGTCATGCTCAAAGGAAATCTACCAAAACTGGCATAGATCTTCAGTATTCTGGAGATCACTTTTAAAAGGTGATCTTCAGAATAGCAATTTATAATCTGGTTGGACACTTAAGAACAAAGGAGGGAACACCAACATTGATTTTCTGACACACTATAATCCACCTGATTGCTGAATTTCTTCCTATACAAAAACAGCATTAATGACTCCCCTCCTTTTTGATGGGTCTTGATCTCCCAGTAATCAGATTCTTTCTTCTGTGATTTGTTTGTCTGCTGCCCTTGGGTATGTCCCTCCCTCCTCCAGCTTCACAGTTCTAGACTAGGGCAGGCAAGGTTCTTTGAGGAGATGGGATATCTTTTATAAAACCAACTAAATTGTTGTAAAAAGTTATTTGTGAGCTTTCAGGCACAGCTATTCTTCCTCAGGCACTGGAAGACTCTACTGCTGTTCTGAGATCTCCAAGGTAAAAAGCAAGGGCAAACAGATGTCTGTGAAGATGCAAATAAGTGGAAGTTTGGAAGACAAGGGTAAGATAGGGGGGAAAGGGGAGAGAAAACTGTGAAGGAATGCAGGTCTTCAGCCAAAAGGCAGGCTACCTAGTGTGTTTGATGTCAGGCAGATTGTAATGTGTCATAAATCCAATGCCTATATTCAGTTCTGATGTTAAAGCAGGTCAGGTCAGGTCTTGGCTGGTTTTGCGCCTCCGCTCAGGGTCCGCCTGCTTGGGGCGCGCTGGGGCGCAGGAAGGCATCTTGCCTTAGCATGACAGTGCCACCAACCGCGGGAGTTTGGCCCCTTCCTCCCATCTCTCAGGCGCATTTTAACCACCAAGGCGCTGGCTGCCATCGTCCCCCTGCTTTACTTGCGGCAGGCGAGGGGGCCCCGCCTGGTTGTGCCACAGCCTGGGCTGTGACCACAGTGCGAGCTCAGACGAGGAGTCCCGCGGGCTGGCGCGGATGAGGCCGCGCTGCTCGGCTTGACCTAGCGCCAGGTGATGTCCTGGGCCCTTTTCAGCCCCGCTTCTCCGCGGCGGTGGCTGCGCCGCCGACTCCTCTCGCTACAGGCCCGGGGAAGCCCTGCAGCGCCCCGGGGCGGGGACAGGCGAGCGCCCGCCTGTGCCTGGGGCTGCGGGCGGGCCCGCCCCGGAAACCCATTTCTCCCCGTGTAAACTGACGCCAGCGGAAGCGCGGAGCAGAGCTGGGAGGCTGGGCCAGCGCCTCTCTCTGTGGCCGCAGCCCCGCCCCCCGGCGGCACTGGGGGACTCGCCCGTATGGGGCGCCT
>NW_017728909.1:45366930-45397945 GCF_001723895.1 Crocodylus porosus
GCGGGCGGGGGCCCGGGGTCTGCGGGGCGCTGCCCGAGCGGGCCGGGCCGGCTGCGAGAGCGCAGCGCTTCCAGAGGGCACCTGTTGCCCCGGGCCCGGCGCGGAGCTCCCGAGAGCCGCCGGCGAAGTTGTGTCGTCGCTGGGAGCCCGGGGGCACTTGCAGGGGAGTCGCGGCGCCCGACCTTAGCGCGGGAGCCCGGCTGCGCTTCGCGGGGCTGGGCGAGCTTCAGCTCGGCATCCCTGCCCGCCTCCGGCGGAGCCCTTTGCCCCGCCGGGCACAAATTCCTGCGCCTCTCGGGTGCGGGAGACAGCGCTGCGGGCGCTGCACTTGGTGCCTGTACATAGCAGCTGCACAGCTCCTCTTGGTTTCACTGGAGGTGCTACTCCTGCTGCTTCTCTGCCTTGGCAAGAAAGCTTTGATTTTAAAAGCCAATATTTAGTGTGATTAGTGGTCTCTCTGGGTGTATCGGTAGGTACACCTGGACACCCCTTTTCACTGCAAGCTTTTATTCATTGGATGTAGGCTTTGCAAGCTTTTTTGCCCCACATGCAGAGTCACTTCTGTACTCGGAGGAATGGGACAGATGAAGAAAAACTAACTCTCTGCTGAGGGCAGAAAGAAAAATCCCCATGAAAAGTAACATCCACTGCCATCCCCGAGGGAACACATGCAGTGCTTTCTCTTTGAGCAATTCGGTAGTTCAGCGGTTCAGGCTACCTGTTATAAAACAGACCAAGTCGTTCTCAAAGGAGTCATTGGGATTAGTCTTGTGGCTTTTTAAACAACTTTTGAGTACCTCTTTTTGACCTCTGAGGGTAACGTAGAGAGCACAGTACAGTGGTAACAGCTTTTACATGAAACCTAAGAACTGCTAAACCCTAAGCTCTTCTTTTCTTATAAGTGCAGTTGAAAATGTCATGGCAACAACTTCAGCTATCAGTATGCTTTTCTAACGTTTGTTTTGTGATGCTTCTGATCCTTATTCCATGTGCTTCCTGACAGCTTGTCAAAATGGTCATGTCTTGCTCATTTACACACCTTATTAGCACAGTAGCATGCAGGATATAGATGTAATTTAATAGGGATGTCTCAGTTTGTACTGACAGTTGTATAGGGTACTTTATGACTAGGGTTTTTAGTAATTTAAAAAAGATCCTTTCCCCCCTGCCGGTGATTAGCATCCTGGATAAATTTCCACGATATAATTACGCCCTGCCTTCCAAAAATTCCAGTGAGATTTTAGTCTTTTGTTTGATGAGGGTAAAACTATCTGTTGTACTGAAGGATTTTATTGTGGGTTAGAATTTTAACATGAGGGGCTGTGACCAAAAATGAAGGGTGTAAATGGAGAAATAGAGAATTTGGAGCCTTTCTTCATATTCAACCCCTGATAGATTTGTAGCCTGAGGAGTAATCTCCCTGGGGAGGTGAAAGAAGTAGCATCACTTAGCATACTGAAAGATTGGACTGAGTAGTGAGTGTGCAATGCCAAATAACGTGCTGGTGGGGGGAAATAATGGCATGATGTAATTGGCCTTTTCAGACTTACAGTGTATGCAACGGTGTGAGAGAGACATGCAGCGATTTTGAATCCAGGGTCTTTTTATCTGCTGTGGTGATTCAGTAGTTCAAAAAGTCAAGATTGTGTCATTTGTGACTCAGCTCCCATTTGAAGCTAGCGTAAGCAACACTGGCCTCTACTCTAGGGTTTTGAGCTAAGATACTGAAACGCATGCAAAAACCTCTGCTGTACACAGGGTACAATACAATGTGGCTTATGAGAACAGCGGGGATTTATTTTGGCTAGGAGTCAGGTGCACACCCAGAATGCTGAAGGTGCAGCTTCCATTAACAAGGTAACGTTTAACATAGGGAATTGTTAGGCCAACCAGGTGTGTCCCTTGAATACCAAGTGGAAATAATGTAATTGCATCTAGGAATTCTTAGTGCCATGTTTTCCACTCATTTCCATCTTCTAAAGACACCAGTACATTATGTAACTGAAGGGAGGTACCTCATTTTCTACAGGTCCCAGAGCAAGATCAGAATTTAAAGCAAGGTAGCTGCTGTTTGTTTTGAATAACATGCCACGTCCCTAAGGAAGTCCCATGACTCCATCTCCCCCTTTGGCTCTGTAAAATCATTCTAACAAAAATGGATGCAGTATTGTAGTGACCATATTTTTCAGTATGTATGTCATACAACAAAGAATTATAAAGATTTTCAGAAATTCTGTTTTGAAGCCTGGAGGTGATTTAGGCACACCATGGGTAAGCCCCAGAGACTGTCCTGATAGTAGGAGGTGGATGTGTACTTCAGACTTGCTCGCACTACTGCAGCTCTACTGCGTGGATGGCCTAATGATTATAGGACAGATGAAGCCACATACTAATATTTGTGGGCTAGATTTTGAAGGTGTTACTGTCTCTGTCAGTCCCTTGGGCTTGACCTGCCTTCAAGCTCCCTTAGCTGGCCTAGGTACACTGACAAACACCCTAGTGTTGACACAGTTATACTTAGCAAAGGTCCTTTAGCCTGTGTAATTTATTCCCCTTGGTGCAGCTCATTTTAAGGCAGTGTCTGTACTGAACCTTTGGCACTTCCAGGAAGGAGCACTCCCAAGCATGCATCAAACCTGGAAATGGGGTAGTGAGGTCTCCAAAGGTAGTGTAAATACTAGTGCTTTGTTGAAGGGAGAGGCCATTATCCTAGTGACAGCTAATGGATCTCTTCACCCCAACTAAATCGTCCAGCCTTGTCTTCCGTGTGTGCCCGGAGAGCATCTTTTTTGGAAATCTTACTTCCTTGGATGTCTTTCTGAACTGGTTTGTCCTCAGTAAAACCAGCTGGAAACTTTGCTTGGAAAGGCTGTCTTCATTAATGTACCCCTCCCCCCTTTTCCTTCATTCTTAAAAGCACAACCCCCTCTCTTCAGTACAGTAAAAGCATGCTTGAAGAGAAGAATCAATGTGGCAATCCCTGACAAACCTTGCTAGTATTTCAACCCTTCTGTTTCAAACAGCACAAGCTAAAGACCTGGGGTATCAAGCCATGTGTCAGAAGTGCCTTTGCCTTGCATCTCCCTGCCTTTTTTTTCTTCTTGGTTTTGTTTCCTCTCCTATAGCTATTAGATATTGATACCTGCCCTCATGAATTGACAGGCTATTATTCCGATACTACGTGGTTAATACCAAAGGCCTTGCATTTCTTGTGAAAAATGTTGTTGCCTGTGGGGAAACGTTGCCCTGTTCCCTAGTACAGCATTACTGTAAACTTCACTGCTGAACAGCAAGGAAGATTTCTACACCTCCCTGCCTGTCTGCCATCTGACACCACCAGGGAAGGAATCCTGCCTTATCTGCATATCAAAGAGCAGCTCACAGAGATACTCCCAGGGACCCAGAGGAACAGACTTCCACCTTCAGCTTCCTCTGGGCAAAAATGGCAGACAAGGTTATTTGAGTAGATGTGATTATCTTTTATTAAATCAGCTGAGTACGTAGTTGGAAAAAAGTTCTTAGCAAGCTTTCTGGTGCAGTCACCCTTCTTCAGGCATAGGGAGTCTCTGCTGGTTTGAGACTCCAAGGAATGGGAGAAGTTAAAAATGTGGCAGGACGTTGGTGAGATTGTAAATAGGTAGAAATTAGAAAGACAAAAAGGTAAAGTAGAGAGGGGAGGAGGAAGAGAGCAGGGGGAGGTGGGGGAAGGCTAAAGGGAGTCATTACACTGATAGAATACAAGGTAGAAAAGAGGCTGTCAGTGAAAAAGAAGATGGTAGGAAAATAGGGATGAGAGAATGTCAAAATGTGAGAGGATGTAGTGACAATATAGGTAGAAAGGAAAAACAAAAGGTAAAGCAGGGGGGAAAGGCCAAAGGGAAACATCAGAGGTAATATAATACAGAGTAAGAAAGAAGCTCTCAATGAAGAAGGAAATAGTAGGACATCAGGGAAACAAAGTGCAGAGAAGTAGGGGAGGGGAGGAGAGAAAAGGTGGGAGAAAAGAACAATGTAAGAGGTCAGGTCAAGCAGGTGTTAAATCAGATGTCAGACAGGTTGTAATGTATCCTAAAACCAATGTCTATATAGAATCCATGATTTTGTATCCAGTAGATTGTATCCTCTGTGCACAAATGAAGTTTAATGGGGACCTATGGGGAATTTTTACTGTCTTTAATTTTTCCTGAGCCTGAGGAAGGGCACGTGTGCCCGAAAGCTTGCAGAACAAGATACTTTTTTTGGTAATTTCTTAGTTAGTCAAATAAAAGGTATAATCTCTGAACCAAGAGTTCTAGAGTTTTGTATTTCTAGTACAGCATATGCATTAACACAACTGTACCAAACCAACCCAAACATCCACTTGGTGATGCCTATCTAAATAACTTCAGATTTCTCAGAACAAATCTGTTGTCCAGGGATACGTTGGCATGTTGCCAAACTCTTAAGAGTGCTTCAGTGGCTGCTGAAGTGCTCTACATATCTAACTAGCACACAAAAGTAGTAACAAGGAGACATCTATTTTTAATTAATTTCGCTGTGTGACTTGTGTCCTTGCCAAGTGCATCCTGGGATTCTTCTTTCAAATTTTGTATCTGTTTACAAACTTAAACTCAGCAACTGGTCTATAACAGGCAATTTAATTTGCAAGCTTCCTTCAAAATGAGTTAGGTTTGCAATTTGTTTAGTCTTTGTTGCTACAAGCTCAGTAAATGATTTTTTTTTCCCCCTCTCCCCTTTGTTAATCTTTTTTCTAAGCTTTTCCTCTGAATATGATGGAGGATATGGTCTATACTGGGCCTCCACAGTAGTGGTTAGTATTTGATTACATAAAAACATCTGCTTAAGTTGACAGGAAACAGGATTTTACATTTGGCTTTTTTTCTGTTGTTTGTCTCATGAGACTAAAGTTGAGCTGATTTTGTTAAAGCAGCTGTTGTGGAAAATCTTAATTATAATGGATAGGTTTTATTTTTTTCCAGAACTAAATGAGTGGAACTCAAATATTTTAATGTATACTTTTTAGAGGACAATGTTACATTTAGGATATTTTGCATTTTAGAATCTGTGTAACTACTGATGTTTAAAAGCCAACTTTCCATAATCTGACAGATATGTAAACTTTTTTACTAAAGGCAGAACAGCATTAAGTATTATTTTGTGATAGCTGTCAACCCAAAGAATAAAAATGTCATGAAGTGGAACCTCCTCCCCACCCCCCCAAAAAGGCTTGAGGTTTTTAATTGCTTCTTGAATCTCTGCCTCCCTCCATCCATTTCCAGTGTGCAACTGAAAAGCACAAGTTGAAAACTCTACCTTTTAAATGCACGCAGAACGTGTGCACAGAAAAGCAGCTCACTGTGCCCTAACTCTCCCATTTCTCCCCATCACCAGGCTGTTGAGCTCCTCTGTGAACACAGATGGCTTTCTGCTTCCAACTGTCCTAAGGTTGGGGTCTTCCCTTGGTCTCCTGTCTCCATTAACTCTTGTCTGCTTTGTGATAGGGCAGGGAATGAGGCCACTGTAGTTAAGCACAAGCAGGAGATGACTTGGTTACAGTGATCCTACTCCAGTGCTAAGTACAGATAGTCAAAAACGCAAAGGCTGAATCTATTCAGTGTTTGCAGGTTAGTCTAAGCTACACAGATTAGACCAATAAGCAAGTGAACAGACATTCCCTTTCGATACCAGAAATGCAGCTACATGCCTACAGTGGCTCAGGCCTGAAGCTGAGGGCTGCTAGAGCATGCCTCCCTGCTCAGCTAGAGCAGACAGCCTGGGCCAAGGCTAGCCCACCCACCTTGCGGGGTGGGGCGGGGCTGCAGGGGGGGGTACAAAACATCCTAGGATGCTGGGCGACAGCGAGAGAATTTGAATCTGGAGTTGATGTGGGACATAAGTTCAATTAACCAGTTTAACTTAAATCAGTCAAGTGTGGTATTACATCCATCCAGGTTTATCTTAAACCAGTTTCAGCCATGTGCATTGCATGTGTGTTATAGTTTTGAACCAGTTTCTGATCATTTATTCTGGTGGATGTGTAATTTCTGTCCCTAGCCTAGGGCTCTGTCAGTGTTCAGGGATGTACAGTCATTGCAGGCAGCTACTACGGGTGTCAGCCTCCCAACTAGTCAAGTCACTTTTACCAACTGGAGGGAAAAAATCCAACTAGAATTTGCAAGCTCTCTAGGCATTCTGTTGTGAGACCACATTCCACCCCTGCCTTAACCTGCCACTCCCACCTACCTCTATGTGTTGGCAACTCTGGTTCCTAGAGATTTTTTCAAAAGATCTCTTGCCCTTCATAAGCTGTCTTCCTGTTTGAGAAACATAGCTATACTGCACTTGAAGACCCTGCCAACCTGAACTAGGGGGAGGAAGGGGAATGGGACTTTAATTTTTGTGCCTTAATCTGTATCAAAGTTTGCCTCACTATCACCACCTTTTGTTTTTTCCTCTCCTGCTCTATTTGTTGGAAAGAGATGAATGTACTTATTATGCCAGGCACATGATAAAAGCCAGAAGAGGGCTTTTAAATGGTCAGAGAGTGAGGAGGAGACATGTGACATGATGTGTAGAGGTACATTGCATTATCTGAACTAATGTAAACCTGAAGAAGACATATAGCCTTACAACAGACCAAGATATTTTGCTCTGTGATATGATTTCCACTCAAAGTGAGTAATAGTTATACACTTATGAGTTGTGTGTCCACAGCTCTTCACTTGCATCCTAGAGTAGTTTGCTTAATGCAAGCAGCCTATTGTGGCTTTCCTGCTTAGTGGTGGGGCCTTTACTAGTACCTCCTTCTGCTAGCTACCTCAACAGGAGAACATCTGTTCACTCTGGGTGCTTGCATCACCATTAACAAATCAAAGCAAATTACACCAGTGATGTCTGCACCTAGAGTAAATGACATGAAAAAAGAGTTTAGCAGGAAAAACTTTCATTTATGATTGTGATTGTACTACTTGCAGTGGTAGTGCTTATTTTAAAGTTAATGTGTTTTCTTTCATACAGCGGTATATGAAATCATCTCTTTTTGAGATGCATGTAGGTAAAAAAAAGTCCATCTTCCTTATTCCTGTAGATATCTAATGCCGTCTTACATTTCCTTACCTGCCCTGCCATAGCTACTCAGCCTGGCTGGTCCAGAATTGCATGCTAGCTATCTCTGCTTCAGAATAATTGAAGCACAGGAACAGATTTATTATTGCTGAGGGGAAAGGGAGCTTTTCCTGAAAATGGAAACATATGAGAATTCTGTGTCTATAGTTGCACTTTCTAGACTGACTAACCACGCATGTCTGAATTAGTCTAAAAGGTACAACTCTGCCTTGCCTTCTGCCTGACTTCAGACTGACATAGGTAACTACTTCAAGAGAGACTGCTGTCTTAATACGAGTTGTAGTAATGGAGATGGTATGTTTGGTCATTCCTAAAGAACATGTTGGGGTAGAGTTTTAAGAATGAGGTACTGTAGTGGTAGTTAATCATTTATAAATGTCAGGTCTTTGAAACTGGTGTTTAAGATCATCCAAAGCACAAGTTAATTGAAGAATTGTTTTTAACCATTGTAATTGACGACTATCCAATCCTTAAGTTATTTCAGCATTAATTTCTTATGTAAATTAAAGATACTTTAACTTGACACTTGGTTGTTTGGGATTCTGATACATTTTGATGATTTGCTTAATGACCAGCAGGACCATTTAATCTGACTTTTTAAATGATGTAGGATATAGGACTTCTCTGTATTAATTTGTGGTTCCATTCTAATAGCTATGTTTTTGAAATAGAACATATATTTTTGGACAACATCCAATCTGAGTTCAGAAATTTCCAGAGCTAAAGAAACTTAATAAGTTCCAGTGATTTTTTTTTTTTTTTTAAATACACGCCTTTGTTTCTAGTCTGTTTGTCAAGCTTCAGATTCTAGCCATTGGTTTTCATTATATCTTTATACAAATTTTTGTCTTAGATGTAAGTACCTACTGACCAATCAAGTCACCCATGACTTCCTCTTGAATAACCTAAAAGGTACAAACTTCTTGAACCTTTCTGTGTTGGACATAATTTTCAGTAGCTCTTTAAGCTAATTCTTAAAATTATATCATATGTAACAATACCATCTCAGTGTGGCTCACACTTGTTTTAGAATATAGTACAAATACCAAATCCTGTACTCAGTAAATTGGTTTGCTTGGGGATTGTAATGCACATTTTATAGACAAGGGAACAGACAGATAGGTGTTCAAGCCATGTCCCTTGGGTGGGTTCCTTAAGTTAGACTCTTAATATTGGCATAGGATTCAGGAGCAGAGCCTTGTGAATTTTTTTTTTTTTTTTTACACTTGCCAGTTGCCAGTATCAGCTTCAAAACTGAAATTAAAATTTTCACTAAACATTCTCCTTGCATCTAGAAGGAAAATATTAGAATTTGGGCTTCTCATTTAGGCACCCTTTGTTTTAAAATAAAGCCATTGAAGCACAGCCATTTTGATTTACTAAGCTGCTCTGTGGTTCCAGTAGAATTAAAGCCTTATATTGTGCAAAATACTAGTAGGTGGATTCTGAAGGTTGTACTTTCATTGAAGTATGAGACTATAATGGCAGTAGAATCAAAAGGATTATTTACTATAACATTTGTTTTGAAAACTTTATTCCCATTCATTATTTTGGAGAGCATTCTAAAAACCTGTAGTCTATGCAATAGCTTACGTTTGCAATAGCTTATATTTGCCATAACATCAATGGTAATTTTTAAAAGCTTTCATGTATACTGACAACACAAGAATTAGCAAAGTGATGTGTACAAATATGTTTAGATTTAATGAGATGGTGCCACTGAATGAAAACGGCAACCAGGTAAATGTGGTTGACAAGTACAGCTAGTAAATATTTTTCACACTTCAGAAATGTTTAGCAAAAAAAAGAGAAATGCATTGTGAAGAAGAAAGACTGATATTAGTTTTCCACAGTGTTATTAAAGTGTTTTGATAAATCATAGGAATTTCATTAAAAATCATTATTGAAAATTTCTGATGAAAACACTTCAGTATTTAAAAAGAAAAGAGAGGAAGAGAGCAGGTGTTGAGCTCCCGCCTCCCCCCCCCCACAAAAAAACCAAACACCACCCCCCAAACAAACAAACAAAAAACTGCAGGTGGGTGTAGGTGTGTGAGAGAGAGATATGATTCAAAATGGAGAAATCACCTTGATGCTTTCATAAAGCTTTTTTTGACCAGCTGTCTACTGAGGTCATCTAAATAGGAAGTCTTTCATTGATGATTGGGCAATTATAGTGCTGTGGGCTGTTATAGTACTGTGGCACTTGACATGCTATGTGCTGAGAAAGGAGTAAACCTGTCCTATGTACTTCTGGTTTCCTGGCTTTTGTCAGTTTATACAAAAGCTCTAATGTGGTCCTTTTTTAAATAAAAACTTGTGACCTCAATACAAAAATGCCTTGTAAAGTCAAAGAGTCTTTATGGGAGCATGAAATACAGCCTTACTCAAAGCTATTCCAGTTATGTGATGCGCTCAGTATATTGAAAATGTATTTGTACTACTTCCTAGCTCTTACCTTCCATGTGCTGTGAGATTCTTCCTCTCCCTGCTCACACGTAATGAGGGATGATGATGATGATCTATTCTACTCTGCTTGTACACTGAAAAAGTTGGAGCATGTTTATTCCCTGATAGTTTTTGCACTCTAAGACTTGTCCTTACTTGTTGCCTGTCACCTTCCTGCCGCCTCTCATGGCAGCAGCATCTCCCTTCCTGAGAACTCTTGAGAGGAGGCTGCAAGGAATAAACTGGAGCCAGCAGCAGCTGAGGGAGCCAGCCAAAGGGTGGGAGGGATGAGGCTTCTGAGCTAATCACTCTAGAGGGAATCTGCATGGGTAAGTGTTAGACCTGATGTTAGGGAATGATTTTGTCGATACCCTGGAGGTAAATATATAAAATCACAAATCAATTGTACAGATGACAGGACTATTAAGAGGCATAGCAACTACAAAAGACAACATAAAGGAGAACAATTTGGATTGATTGGTAGCCTGGGCCTAGTGAAACAATGCATTTGGCTGGATTGATTGATTGTTTTATATGTTCTACCCAAAAAAAGTATCAACTTGCAAAGAAGGAACAAGGAATGCAGGCCATGTATACAGAATGGTGATAAAGGGGGACTGTACCCTAGAGCATAAATGATCTAGACCAAATTTAACTCATGCTCCTATCATCTAGTCTTCTGGGCTCCCTATGGGCCTGGAAATTTGGCCAATCAGGAGAGCTGCCACCACTCCCCTGCTGCAAAATAACTGGACCCCTGAGGAGTTCCAGGCCCAGCATACTGGATCTGATGCCTGATTTCAGCCTGCAGGGCCAGGTGAGTGTGGCACTGGGCCCCAGCACCCAGTTTTGTCACAAGGGGGAGGGCGGTGGTGCAGGCTCGCTAGTACCTACTCCTGGAATGCAGGCAGTGAGCGGGGGTGATACCAGGCCCCAGGGCCCAATCTAGTTTCCAGATGGGCCCTGCATCACTTACCTGGCCCATAGTTTAAGCAGCACTAATCTAGACCTCAGAGTGGACAAAGCTGAACATGAGCATGAGGGTGGCCAAAATTTGGAATTGGCTTCCAAGGGAGGGTGGTGCTCTCCCCTACCTTGGGGGTCTTTAAGAGAAGGCTGGATAGGCATCTGGCTGGGGTCATCTGACCCCAGCACTCTTTCCTGCCAAGGCAGGGGGTCAGACTCGATGATCTGTTGAGGTCCCTTCCGACCTTAACATCTATAAATCTGTGAGCTCCCAGTATGATGCTGTGGCAAAGGGCCTAGTGCATTTCTTGGATGTGTGAATAAGAAAGTAGCAAGATGATCGTTTCTGTCTATAGCAGGGGAAGCCAACCATCAGCTCCAGAGCTACATGTGGCTCTTCAGAAGTTAATATGGGTCTCCTTGAATCTTTGCACAAGCACATGGTGACCAGCTTCCATAGCCATTACATCATGTCATGTGACGTGACTACTTGCATATTACATATGACTGTGGCTCTTTGGCAATGTACATTGCTAAATTCTGGCTCCTTCTCAGGCTCAGGTTGGCCACTCCTGGTCTATCGCATTGGTCTGATAGATGATGGAGTGCAGCATTCTGAAGGATACTGAGGAGGTGCAGAAAAGATCCACAAAAATTATTTGATGTCTGGAGAAAATGACTTCATCAAGAGATTTAAGGAGCTCAGTCTAGTTTTATTTGGTTAGCATGTACGTAGTTTCATAGGGAAAAAATATCAGATACTAACATGCTATTTTGATCCCCCAAGAAAAGCTTTATCCAAATTCAGTGGCTGGAAATGAAAGACAGAAAAGTTCAAATGAAGACTATAGGCACAACATTTTAAGTGCAAGGGTGAATGCCTGTAAAATGGAGGCGAGGGGCCCATAAATGTTTATTAAAAGAGATTGTAATTTAACTTCATTTCACACTGGTTACAAAAACTAGGTTTAAGCAGCTTGTTCAGTAATGAAAAGTTCAGGGAGAAATGCTAAAAAGCTACAAAATACCAAGATGGGGAAATGAAATAAAATAACCTTTTCAGCAAAACTTTGTTACTACAAAGGCACAAGTTCCCATGAGAACAAGTTATTTTGTAAGATCTATGTGATCCTGGAGAGAAACTGCAGAAAGCAACTGGAGTTTCAATAACCAAGTGTGATTTTAACTCAGGATGGGCAATTATTTTGGGCGGAGGGCTGCTTACTGAGTTTTGGCAAGCCATCGAGGGCTGCATGATAGGCAGCTGGGGCAGATAAAAAAAATTAGAAAATTAATATTTAGGGGCCCTGCGAGCTGAATAGAATGGCCTGGTGGGCTGCATTCAGGCCCCGTGCTGCATTTTGCCCACCCTTGCTCTAACTCCACCATGGCACTAAATATGTACACATGCTAAATATGTATAGTTTATTCTTTTGCTGTTCATTTCTAAAATGAAAGATGTAAGGCAGCAGAATAGGTATTTAAGCACACACCTGGTATGCAAAAATATAAGGCGCTAGTATTGTTTTCCCTCTTAACTGACTTTACTGGATGGATTGTTGCGCTAGTATTGTTTTCTCTCTTAACTGACTTTACTGGATGGATTGTTACTGCTGGAGGGTTGTAGACATTTGCTGTGCATAGGTCAATGACCACATTCACTGCAAACCTTATGGCCCAGTAAGACTAAAGTAATTAAACCTTATTTAGAAAAAACTTAGCTGTCATAAGCCTTTGTGAAAAGAAGCATCAGCAAGACATTCATTTGCTCTGTGGAAAAATGGTAAACTCCCTGTTTAATCTTCCTATTTGTAATCATGTGCAAGCTGGAGAAGAGAAAGTAAGCTATAATTAAGTCTGCATTCCATGTTCAATAGGCATTTTGAGAGCAGTCTATTGCTATTGATGTTGTTAGCTTTATCCAAACACACTTATGCCTAGAAAGGGTGTGTTTGTATTGTGACAAATTCCTATGAATGATAAATAAAAAATATTGTTAGAACACTAGCTATTTTTTTGCATAATGGTATCCAGGTGTGTAACTATCAATTTTGGTTCCCTGAGCAGAACTTCTCCAAAAGAGGAAGAGGGTCTTACCTGCCCTGGATTCAAAGACCCTTGCTGTTCTTGCCATGTCATATCACCCACTATAGGAGCCAGGTGTTACAGTGCTGTTCCTGATGCATCCCTGGTTGCCCCCCTCCCCATAGTGATGCCACTGCAGGTATCAAAACTTAGATTAAAGAAATATTTTTGTACTGTCTGAGACTTCTGTGTATTGCTAAAATCTGGCGTCCTGTAAAAAGTGCAGGAAGTGTGATTTAATTCTGCAAATAATTACACCTGTGCTTTGCTTTACTCTCTGGAGTAGTCAGTTGGTTTATCCACTTCGGCCTAAACCTGTAGATTTAAATAAATGCTGAATGTTCATCAGATGCCTGCTGCCTTCAGTAGGACTGTTTGCCATGGGGATGTCCTCTGCTTGTTTGTCCTTGCAGGCTCAGGGCAAATCTGCTTTTGTTTGGCTTCATTTACTTGTTTTATCTCTGAGTAGTTGGGTTACTTATGATGAAGAAGGATGAAAGTTCACAAACTCTAATAGTACCAAGAGTTAGAGTAGAAGCTGTTAGTTAACCTTGACCTATTTTTCTTATGTGAATGCGTTGTGACTCCGTCTCAACAGGGCAGGGTGTGGGGTATATCTAGGCTTGTCAATTGAGATAAGTTGCAGTGCAGTATGTCCCATGAAGATGTGAATAAAGCCAAGTTAGCCAATATGCTGACCTAGCCATTTCTTTAATGTAGACCAGTAGACCACCTTTTGGCCTTGGTGGGCAGATGAGTGGCGCAGAGCTCAGCTGTGGGCCATATCTGGCCCTGGGGCCTAGCATCACGTTCTCCTGCCCTCTTCTTGGCAGAACTGCATCCTGGTGGCCTGGCACCATCTCCTCTCACCCCCTGTGCTGCAGGATTGGGTCCCAGTGGCCTGGTCCCGTGCTCTTTTGTCCCCTGCATGTCAGGATTGGGTCCCAAGTGACCAGTACTGCCCTCTCCTGTCCCTCTCACACAGGGATTAGTTCTGGGGGCCTGGCACCACGCCCTTCCAGCCCCTCACACTGGTATTGAACCCTGGGACCTGGCACCACCCTGGCCCAGCATGATGAGTTGGCACAGGATCTAGCTTGTAGGGCCTGGAGCTCTGTATGGGTCCAGAGATTCGGCAGCAGTGGAGTAGTGCTACCACTCCCCTGTCAGCAAATTCCCAGACCCATGGGAAACCCCACAGATCAGATGCCACGGTGCTACAGGCCAAATCTGGCCCATGGGTCCGAGGCTGAGCCCCCCTAATGTAAGCAGTTTTGCGACTATGGGTTAAAACAGAATGTCCCTTTCCCATTAGATTTCATCCCTAGTTAAAACAGCATTGAGTAAAATGGATGATGTTTCCTTCTCATGTTCTGCCAGATTTTATTTGTATTAACTAAAAGCCCTTATTCCTCAATACAATGGAATGAAAGAGGGAGTTTTGGTTTTAAATATTTGTAGAGAGCAAAGGCCCTCTTACCTAGTGTTTGTAATTACTGACAGATGTTTGTGATATTCCAGCCAACGCAGAGAGTTGATGCAAGCTTACCATGTCAGCATAAAAGCTTAATGCCTAACTCATGGGAAACTGAACTTATTGGGAACTTCAGACAAGGCTGTTTTTTTGTCAAAAAAAATGCATGGTCACTGAAACCAAAAAGTTTTATAAAAATAGATAACGTGACAAATTTCCTTTGAAATGCAAGGAAGTTTTTTGAAGCTTCTCTGGTAGGCTCCTGGTGACTCAGGATTTCAATTTGAAACTTCTGCGAACACCCTGTTAGTGCCAGTACTCATTCTTTTGGGACGATGAGGATTTGGATAGCACCTAACCCACTGTGGGCCATTCAGGAATATTGGTGTCTAAACTTTGAACCCTGGCTAAGTAATACAACCATGTCTCAGCAGATAGGGTGCTCAGTGAGTCTTCGTTCTCCACAAACCTTTGCCAATGGAATATTTCTGAAACACTGAATGTTCTCATCTCCTGTTGCATATGCTTATGCCATGTTGCTGTAGGTCTGCCTCACTTTCTTCTGCCTGCAACTCTCATGGCCTGAACTTTTATTCCCATATACACTCCTTCTTTTCTGGCTACTGAAACCATCTCAGTCTGTTGTTGCTCAGCTTCTCCTCTCTTGATATCACCTTTGCCTTTTACCACACCATTTTGTTTCTTGCATGCTTTCTTGCAGACTAGAAATCACTCTTAGCTTCTTCATCTCTGTCACTCATCATGGGCAACTAGTTTCTCCATTGCCTGGCTGATCTGTTCAGTAGTGGCAGCCTTGTTGCTGTATTGCACATTTTTTTCCATTTGAGTGAATTGGCATTTTGTTATCACAGACTACTCCACTTCCTTCCCTTTGTTATAGAACCAGAGGGTTTAAAGGGACTTCAGGGTTCATTTCTTTAACCCTCTGCACAAGTACATGAATGCTACTCCGAAGTCATCCCTGTCCAATGTTTATTCAACTTCGTCTTGACAACCTCCAGTGCAAGAGTTTTCACAGCTTCCCTGGGCAGTCTGTTCTACTGCCTTTTTGCTCCAGGAGATTCACAAAGGAACAGTAACAAAGCTTTTCCTGCTGCCTGATCTAAGCCTACTTTGCTGGTATTTGAAGTCATTGCTTTGTGCCCTGCCCCCCTGCAGCAAGGGAATGAAGTGTTTTACCTTTTCATACAAGCCTTTTTTTTTTACTGCTAACTTAATTTTCTCCCACAGTAGCCTTCAAACACTTGATGCGGTGTGCTGGTTGTCTGATGGCACAAATATGATTTTACTTTCGTATTAAAAAAAGTACATAAAGTACTGGGGTATTCTTTCCTTCTGGTGTATAAACCATGCCTCTTGTGTCTCCCATCTGTCCAAATTGCTCTCTACCTGTTCTTTGCTTCTTGCAATAGGGGCCATGTCTCAGTGAACATCATGCACCAAAAGGCATCCATGCAGATGTCTTTAGCAAGCGTGTCCAGCCCCAGTACACACAAGAATGAATTTAAGACTGACCCTTGATAGATCTCAACCTTGACTGGAAAATAGTCTTATCTCTCCACATGTGTTTCTGACTTGTGCTACTATTTAGTATGCATTACATGAGTGCATCTGAATATGAGACATATGTCTAAATATTTTCCTGAATATTGTAACTCTGTTGAAGGAAGAAAAAATAGCTTCCAGTAGCAACTATGTGATTAAAATCTGTATAAATAGTGTCTTCTATTTAAAAAATAATTAAGCAAGCTGTTTTTATGATTTTAAGTGTTCTTGGCTTTAAATGTCTGCCCAAGAGGCTAGAATTGGAATAGCAGAGGTGTTGCTAGGCTTGAATGAGGGTTTATTGGCATATAGCCATGCTGTCCCTGGGCTGATTCAGTGTGGTTCCCCTTTGGTTTTCATGAATGCTGACTTGGTTGTACGTTTCTTGTTCTCCAGTATAGTTGTAATAATTTCTAGATAAGAATCTGCACTAGAAAGTCATAAAGACCCAAAGTTTAAGATTTCCCACCCAAATTTAATACTGTTGTATGTAAATGCAGTTGTCATGGGTTCCCCAGAAGAACTTTTCCTTGGGACTATGCCCCTGTCCCCCACTCCTCCCACCCCCCCAGCCTTAGCATAGTCTCTTTGATTACCATCTTGAAGCCAACCCAGGTATACCTTCTAAAAGTGAGTCCTTGGCTCCTTGGTCTCTGAGACCAGGCTTTCTGGTACCAGCAGTACATGGCTACCCATGGGCCCTCCGAAGAGGTTTTTAACGGTTCAATTCCTGGAGAAGGATTTTATCTCTCTTTAAGGGGATGGGGTATACCCAGAGTTGCATCCCATCAGCCTGAAAATTTGCAAAGAAGATTTTTTTCCAACTATTTGAGTTGGTCTAATAAAAAAATATCAGATTTACCCAAATAACTTTGTCTGCCTCTTATGCATAACAGCATTTATTAGTTGACTGCATTACAGCAGGCAGAGTTCTTGGATCACCAGTAAGATGCTCTATATTCAGATTTGGTCAAATCCCCAGCTTTCACTAAACATCACTTTGACCAGCTGAGGAAAGAGGGTACAAAGATGTCTTGGCATTGTGCCTGCAGGCTGACCTAGCATAGACAAACTAAGAAAGGCTGCTTTAATTTGTGCTGCTGCAAATGGCCGCAGAAGGTTGTTATAATACGATCCAGGGATTGCTGTAGTGCCAGATTGCGGTAGGACAGCCAGGGCAGAGGAATGTGCATTAGGGAGAGAAATGGGTGCAGTAGTGCTCTGTCTTCTGAAAAATCCTCTTATGTTTTGGGACATCCTCCCATGACTGAATCTGCTAGGTCTAGGGTATGGAGCTGCCCAACGCAAGGGAAGATTTATTTCGGTGCATGCATTTCGTCTCTCATTCTACATGCATCTTTCCAGATATAGGAGGCAGAAGCAGCAGGTTTTAGGTGTCCAGTATGCCATTAACTGTAAAATGATGAGACTCTCGCTCACAGTCCATTAAGGAAAATAAAGCATTTTAATTTGTACAGAAAAGTGCTATTTTGCTATTAGCCTTTTAGTTGTATTGCATGGGCTTTGATTAGTCATCAGACAAGTGCCCATCAAGAAGCCCTTTGTCTCTGTACACTCAATAGACTGTATGCTTTTCCCTTGGTTTTAGCTTTTAAATTGTGTGACTAGAGGTTTTGTTATATTAAGTTGTTACTTATTTTATGCGTTTGTGGCTGGATTCTCTACTCTTGCATTTTGTGCACTCACCTGCATAGTGGACTTAAACTGCTGCTGGATTGGCTTTCTCAATTCCCCTTCCTCAGGTGTAGTGTTGTGGAGTCCGTGACCCCTTGCGGAGCTGTTCCCAAAGACACAGAGTCACTGTCAGTCTCAAATTTTTTTCAGCCTGCTGGGCACCCTGAGCAAGCTCAGAGGCCCCGAATAAAACTGTTAGAGGCAATTTATAGTTTACAGTCAAGATGCTTGTGCAGGTGGGTATTTTCCACTGTGATAGATAACAAGGTATCAGGCCAGTTTGAAAGACCTCTAATTGGTTCAAACTGGTTTTTGTGGCTACGTGCCTGTTTTGGAATGCTGGCTAATTGGGAGGGGGCTACATCCTTGATTGCTTCAGACTTCAGGGCGACTAGGATTCAGTCATTCCGGAGTCTTATCAGGCTGTGTCCTTGAAGTGCTGAGTCTGCTTTGTAGTTCATTTCTACAATATTATCTATGGTCTTGCTAATTAATTTCTACAGTAGCATAAGTTTCACTCCTCAAAACCCACTTCTGAGGCAACAATCTTGTTTTTATATGGGATTTCAGGAAGAAAATGGAGTGTGGTGGCATTGGATGCCCTTTCCATTACCACCCACCACAAAAGTGGGCTGCTTGAAAAAGCATGCTTCAGAGAAGCAGCACAAGGGGCTTGGACCAACCAAAGACCTGCATAGGTTACCATGGGCAAAAGGAACCAAGGGCAAGGAGCCTACGTTTAATCTGGGAGGTAGTGGTGACGCAGTGCAAGACAGTGTCAATTTGGAAAATGGGAAATGTCGGAGAAGAGGGCTTCTTTAGTAGGGGAAAAGCAAATGATTTGGGGAATGGAGGGTGAGGTCTTTGTTTAGGAAGTCTGTTTGGACCTTGTAAAAGGCATCTCTGCTCCAGTATTGTATGAGGGATAGTCTTTTGGTTTGCTTGCTTTTTGCTGTAGGAAAACTTCAGAGTCCTAGTGGTTTTTCTTTGTTAATAAGTAAAGACTTGGCCTGTAGAATGGAAAGAACAAAGACCAGGCCCAGGAATACAGCTTCATCCAATCAAGCATCTCATGAAGTGATGCCTTAAATGCAAAGAAAAAGTAAATGCCTGTCTGTCACAAAGCATGACTTTCGAAGGCATTGAAGAACGTAGAGAATCTTTCAGTATTGTATTAAAAATTTGGCATATCTTTACAGAAAAAACTAAATCACTAAAAGACCTTTTCTGTTAAGGGTTCTCTATGGAGCTAAACTTTCTAAAGAAAGACAATATCTGTTTCATGAAGGGATGAGAAATTCACCACATAAGAAATTCATGTTTTTGGTACTAATTTATCTACAACTTTGTGAGGTGAAATTAACTCAGTCTCCATTTCAAATCAGAAATTAAGCCATCTTGTCTGCTTTTGTTGCCAGCAGTTATTATTTTTCAAGTTGCTGCCATGGATCAGCAGATCCTTTGACTTCTACTGTTGGTGTATTTTGGGAAATGCAGTTTTGTCATGGGACTTCATTGATATTTCTGGATCGAGTGGGAGAATGATGCCATAACCCTGATCTGCATAAGGATGCAAAAAAATAATAATGATGAGTTAGAACTACTTTTATCTCTCCCCCCCCACCAGTGTTTGCATTATGAGGATCTGTTTGTGTGCTTCTCTGCCAACTAAACAGGCAGTTTCTCCTGTCAAAGAATGGTGCATCTCTTCCTAATTACCATCTCTGGAGTGCTTTCATTAAGCCCAGCTGAGTTAGTCAAGTTAATGTGGCAGTGCCAATCGATTGAGTAACGTTGTCTGTTTTCTTTTCTAGCTGGCCTGTTGCTGTGGTACCGCTGCTTGCTCCCTCTGCTGCAAATGCTGCCCCAAGATAAAGCAGTCTACAAGCACCCGTTTCATGTATGCACTTTACTTCATACTTGTAACTCTCATCTGTTGTATCATGATGTCAAGAACTGTAGCTACTCAAATGAAAGATCATGTAAGTAAGAGTGTATGATATGCTGTTACTTGTAAAGGGGACAGAGGGTCTTTTTATGTACCTTAATATAAATAATAATATAAATATGCTGTATTTCCACACATAATACATGCAACTTCTGCCCCCCCCCCCCAAAAACCACTAAGTGCTGGAAATCAATGTTCATATTATATACAAGGAAATAAGCTAATGCTGTTTAGCTGCTAGCAGAGGCAGAGGGCAGCGATTGGGACACTAGCTTTGGGTACCCCTTAGGGGGGCCCATGTTGCAGGGCTGCAGTGGGACGTCTGTCCCCAGCTGGAGTTACAGCCAGTCCACAGCAGCCTGTGTCAGAGAGCAAGGAGGCCTGGCAGAAGTAGGGAAAAATCTAACCCCCTTACCCCTCTCTACCCACTGCAGAGGTTATATATTTCCCCTTCCGTAAGACTTAAAAAGCAGTTTTATGGGGGTATTTTTGGTGGTTTCTTTAAAGTTCTTAGTACAGAACTCGGAACCAGGATTACCAATTCTGGACTTGTTTTAATTCAGGAATTTTAGACTTTTACACATTTGATGTTAGTAGGAGGAAACTTTGGCCATTTAACATCTCTGCATCTCAACTTTCTAAATATAAAATAGAGAAGACTCTTTATCTACCTAGCTAACCTGGGGTCCCATGGGTAAAGTCCATGTTCAGAGTGGGGGTGGGGTTTGTACTGTATAACTTGTCATGTATTCTGTAATTTGTTATATTCAGCCACTTAATGGTATTTTTAAGGGAAAATCTTTTCTTCATTCTTCCTTCCCAAAACAAGGTGCATGTTTCTGGTGGGGGGGTGGTATTTGTCTGTGAGGAAATGCGGCACTGACCTGGAGAATAGAACTGGAGGAGTTTGGCCCCTCTATCAGATGTTAGTCCACCATACAACGTGACACTGTGTGCATTGTCACTGTTCTAGTTTGAGAATGAACAAATAGTCTCTTAGCCTCTACAGATACAAATGTCAGTGTCCTGTGTCTGACCTTCAGTTGTTCATGGTTGCAATGTATTTTATAATGGGAAAGAATAAGAATGATGAATGGACTTCCTTTTTTTTGTTGTGTAGAAATCATTTCAATAAACAATCTTTTGCTTTTCTATAAAGTCAGCTTTATTTGCATCATGTGATTTGATAGAACAACAAACTGCTCTAGTCATCCAGCACTTAGCAAATGTTCTGTTCTCGATGACAAGGCTTGCTAGGAAAAATTGCCTCATTTTGGTTTTTAAATCAATGCTTTGCCCTCTTGCTGTTTAGTCAGACTGAAAATTAAAAGGATCCTTTAGGAGCAAACAAAGTGGACTCTGATCTTAGATGAGAAGTTCTCCCTGTCCCCTCAAACATTTCTGATACAGGTTGCTTGTAGGTTCTGTGTGAAGATGCATTATACTGTTATGATTGGTTTAATAGTAAGGAAAAGGGAAAGTTGATCCCTTGAAGGCACACAATTTAACAGTTTTATCAAACTATAGTGTAATTGGCATGGTTTTATACCCTCTCCCAATAGGGTACTAAAATGCAAAATGATGTGATTCCTTTGATAAGAAGGCACTCCTAGTCAAGTGTGTGAATCATGATGTTCCCATGGCTGCTAACCACAGTTGACATTGTTAAGATCAAACTAGCTTTAATTAAAGCCTCAAGAGCAAGGAGACTCTGGTTTAAAATAGTTCTACAAGCTGCTGTCACAGCTCTGGTAAACCCCTGCTTGGAAATTCACCAGGCTGATGTGTTGGGTTTGTACAATGAACCCATGTAGTTCTATAGACTTTGCATTGCTTCTGATTTTGGGTCTCTTAAGTAGTGACTGTATGCTAATCCTCTGTCCTCACCACCTTCTGAGAGCTGACATCCTGCTGACAGAGGAATTCGCCTAAATTCCTCTGTAGCTCTTGTGTACCCTTTGCCAGAGCTTCAGCCTCACTGGCACTCTTATATGCCACCCTTCTGGAAAGAGTGCTTACAATAAAGGGTAGAATAACCTTCATGGGAATGGAATCAAATATAAGAAGTTGTAACAAAGCACCCCCCACCCAGCACCCCCAAATTCAAAAGCAGTCTATTCTACCCCTTCCGCTCCACTGCCTCTGCCCTAGGAGAGTGTCCCCTCCTCTTCCCTGCCCTCTTTCCCTGCCCCCTTGCCCACCCCAACCTTGTTTCCCAACTCCTTTGTATTACCTTCCATAAGAGAAATAAAAACATAGCTTCACCCACAGCTTCCCCTCCTCTCCCACACCTCCTCCCATGAATCAGAACCAGGAGTCTCCATACCCCCAGTTCCCTTAATATTCCTTCCAAGCCTACACCTCCTTTCACAGAGGGGCTGTGGCTGTCCACACAACCCACTCATCCTCCCCTTCAGCCCCCAGTACCCAAATGAAACACATTATTCTATTTAAACTATTGTAACAAGAAAGGCAATTAACCCCCCTGTCCTTGTCTCCTCTTTATAAACATGCAATACGTGAAAATCCAGATGCATGAATTTTGCAAGAGTTGCAAAGCTAGTCGCTTCAAATAATGTGAGAGGTACAATAAAAGTAGAGTAGTGAAATATATGTACACTTCAACCACAGTAACCCAGTTCCTGAACAGCACTAGTAGGGAGCAGCATCTCCTTGGGGTTCCCCCAGAAACACTAAGGTCCCTTCTCTGGGCCTTCACTGTTCCTTGTTAGGCTTTTCTGAATCAAGTAACACACAACAGGAATCTGCCTGTTTTTTTCCCCCTTCCCCAATCAAATTAGCATCAGATTTGCCTTTCTGACTGAATAAGGTAGTTGCAGAAGTCCAAAAAGGGGCCCTCTACCAGTGTTGCAGCAAACTTTTCTCACAGCTGCCTTCCCAAGAAGTGCACATCTAAGTGAAGATGCTTGCCAGGTGAACCGGCTGTTCAAGGTGGTAGGCTGATTTTTTTGCATCTGCTTTGATTGCTTAGACTTTGTATTAGGTGTGGGAGTCATAATGTTTGTCCCTGACCCACTTACTTTCAAGTCATCAGTCTAATTTATCAGGGTATGTGCACCACCTTCATACTGAAATTACTTGGCAAGAATTAGACTTGCACTTGCTGGAATCAAAGAACTCAAAATGTGCTAAAGACAATATCCAAATTCATAACCCCCCTCCCCCCACCCGAAAAAAAATCATACTAAAGTAAAATATATAATGTAGCCTGTGTTGCTGACAGTGAGTATTCCAATCTAAACAGGAAAATGCTTCAGGATCTCTAAGCAGCCCTCAACAGTATGTCTTTCAGTAGTGCCAAATTTCTCCTCCGCTTCTTTGCCTTGAAATCCCAGCACTGGCACACAGCAGTGGGAAGAAGTGGCACAAAGGAGTGGCTGTTAGTATGAAGAGGAGAGATAATTGCTCTCTTAATTTAGGGCATTTGATGGCTTTAAATGAGAAATGAAGCATCTGGATGACGCTTGCTCTAATTTAACTCCTCTCTAATTTAGTATCTATCTTCTGAGCTGTTTAAAGATCAAAGTCTTCAGCAGTTAATTCAGCCCAGTCTAAATAGAGGGTACCTTCAAATCTGTCCAGATTGGGAAATTGCAACATGTTAATTATGAATTGATTTTAGTGTGCATGTGTACATACAAATAGATGTATGTATATATTTTCAGAGGCTCTGAGCACCCATTGCTTCTACTGCTGTCAATGGGATCTTCACTGCTCAGCAGCCAATGAAGTTGGGCTGTAAGCAGCCTAGTTAATCAGTGTTTGTATAGCCCAACCATCTGGTAAAAATAGAGGCTTTTCTCATGTATAGTCAGACATGGTCTAGTAACTTATTAGGTTACCTGCATGGCATATGACCCACTGTCTACGCTGTCTGTGTAGAATTCAGATATTTATATGTTCATTTTGAACATCCTTTTTCACATGGGAAGAATCTTATTCTTCCATAAAAACTAGCTCATATTTAAAGTGTTTTTGGATTTTTTTCTTTTGGGAGATTTTTTTTTTCATGGCCATCTGAATTCTTTGCTATCCTGGCTTCTTTCCTGGCTGTAAGTTTGCCAAGTCTGAAAGCTGTAGTAAATGATTTGCCTTAGGAACAAAATCTCTCTAACTTGGTATCTAAAAAAATGTCAGGGCGGGGGCAGCAACAAATGTTGTCTGTCTAGTAAAACAATTGTTTGTGTTTGCTTATTTGATTGTTCTGTTCCACAGTAGCATATAGATGTATTGATCTAGGGTCAGGGCCTGTTGTTCTAGGCACCGTGTGGACTTACAGTAAAAATGTGCCCCAGTATGCTCGCAATCTAGGTCATGATGAGACTGAGCAGGTGGATGAAACATTTCAGTGGAGCAGAATGGCAGTAAAAGTGAACAAGTATAGGTCTTGGTTCATTATCTGACAGCATTTTATAAATACTGCCTCAGGAGAGTTTTGCATTTGAAGATGAGTGGATTTTTGAATTTCTGAGACTTTTAAGTATAGAAGGCAGCATGGGAGAAAGATCAGGATTGTTTGAGCAAGAAGCAAAAGGAAAAGTCTGGTCATGTTGGAGCCAAGGCATGGGGTTGAAATTATGCCTTGGAGAGGGAAGGGCTAACTCATGGATGGTGTTAAAGGGTCTGAAACATTTCACTTTTGAACTAATGAAAGAGGCAATGGAGGGGACTGATGCAGCAGAAGTTTTCTTTTTCTTTCTTTCTTTTTGTTTTGTTTTGGTTTTGTTTTTTAAAGTTAGATTATTCCAGCCCTATGCTCTTAGACTTTGGGGAGCAAGGTTGCAGATTAAGACCAAAAAAGAGGTAGGTATATGAGTTAGGATATTAAACAAAGGGTTGAATGAGAGGTTTAGTAATATGGTCCCCACTTGGCTACCCTGCATGCTTTTCCTTCCATGTTTTCCTCTTTTTGCTTTGCAGTCTTCTGCCCATCGTATTCACTGGCACTGCTTCCTCAGGCTGCTTCCTAAAGTTTCTGATTTCTCGCTCTCCTGTTTTGTTTCAGTACACTCACCATTCCTACTGCCCTGCGGTGCCATTCCTGGGATCTCTGCCTTCTTCTGTTTCCTGCCTGACCTTTACATACAGACTAAGGGCTTGTCTATTGGGGGGAGAAGGGGGCAGGGCTGGACACAGGCATGCGCGAATTGGGCAGCTACCCAGGGCCCGGACAGAAAAAGGGCCTGAAAATGGTAATTTTTTTTCCATTGTCCAATTATTATCATTATCTTTGGTGAATGGGGGCCCGATTACTAAAAATTTGCCTGGGGCTGCCAGGAGTCTTGGTACGGTCCTGGAAGGGGGAGATTACCAGCATAGCTATGCCAGTATCATTGTACCTACACACAGATCTTGCTGGGGAAATTCCCCACAGGAACAGTCAAAATCCATTACAGGGTTTTTCATCTATTGTCTTTAAAGACAACAATCTAAATAGGTAAGCAAGTATTTTGGAACATTATAGCTTCATAGTTAGTAGGGTCAGAAGGGACCTGAGCAGATCATCAAGTCTGACCCCCTGCCATGGCAGGAAAGAGTACTCGGGTCAAATGACCCCAGCTAGGTGTCTATCTAGCCTCCTTTTGAAGACCCCCAGGGTAGGAACCAGCACCACTTCTCTTGGAAGTTGGTTCCAGATCCTAGCCAGCCTGACAGTGAAGTAGTGCCTCCTGATGTCTAGCCTGAACCTACTCAGTCAACTTGTGGCCATTATTCCTAGTTACTCCTGGTAGTGCTCGGGGGGGAACAGAGACTTTCCTGTTCCCCGCTGGTCTCCCCTGGTAAGTTTATAGACAGCCACCAGGTCCTGTAGCCTCTCCTCATAGGGGCTGCCCTGCTGCATATCATGCAAGTGGCCCTCCTCTGGACCCTCTTGATGCTGACCACATTCCTCCTGAAGTGCGGCGCCCAGAATGGGATGCACGACTCCAACTGCGGCCTGACCAATGTCATATAGAGAGGGAGGATCACCTCCTTGGACCTGGTCGTGATGCATCTGTGGATGCATGACAAGGTGTGGCTAGCCTTACTGACCGTGTCCTCACATTGGTGGCCCATGTTCATCCTGGCATCAATAGTGGCTCCAAGATCTCTTTCTGCTACTGTGCTGACAAGAAGGGAGTTCCCCAGCCTGTAGGTATGCTGGTGGTTCTTACTGCCCAAGTGCAGCACCTTGCACTTGTCAGTACTGAATCCCATCCTATTTTCATCCATCCACCCCCGTAACCTGTCCAGATCTAGTTGTAGCCTGTCCCTCCCTTCTGGCATGCCTACCTCTCCCCACATCTTAGTGTCATCCATGAATTTGAACAAGGTGCTTTGTACCCCCTTGTCCAAGTCGCTGATAAAGATGTTGAACAGTGCGGGCCCAACAGTGCAAGCCCTGGGGGACCCCACTGCCTGCATCCCTCCAGGTAAAAAATGACCTGTCCACCACCACTCTCTGGGTGCGGCCCTTTAGCCAATTTGCGACCCATCTGACTGTGTAGGCATCGCCACTGCAGTCGGCTAATTTTTTTTAATGAGAGTGGGGTGAGAGACACTATCGAAGGCACTAAACTTCAAATAAACAAGTAGTCAGGCAACTGGCAGAATTAAGTAGTATGCACAGAGTGTAGCACAGTAGGGTGCCAACCTCTTTTGCCTTGCACTCTCCCCAAGTGCCGCTCCAATTCCCTTCTTCCTCCTATCTGCTGCTGTGCTGCCCATCCCTTCCCTGATCTGCTGCATGCCACACACAGGTGAGTGCCACAGGTTGGCCACCTTTGGTGTGGTAAGTCCATGTTAGTGAGCAAACACCAGGCAGTTAGTTAGGCAATTAAAACAGCAAAATCAATTGTGGGCCAGGTACTGGGGGGATGGGGAGTAGGGAAGTAGGGGGGATTTGAAAACCAGGTACTACAATGACAGTGGCAGAAAGCCACAGGTATCTGACCTTGTTTGTCCTTGGACCTGCTCCTGTGAGGGGCAGGAAATAGTCACTGCTGTATCCTGGCCCCATGGCCAGTACTCCAGCAGGAGGGTTGGGGGCTCAGTGGGTCTCCTGTCTCCCCTGGGTCTTCTGCTTGCTGCTTTGTTGCCTGTTCTAGTTCAGGAAAACTTTTGGCAGAGGTAACCATTTTGTTCAGTGTTCAGGTCCTGCACAGAGTTAATTCCTCTGAGCACTGTAGAGTTGTGGAGAAATGTAAGTGCTGAAACAGTGCATTACAAATCATTCCTCACTCTGCCAGATGAGAACTGTTTTCAGAGATAAGGCCAGAAGGGGACCATTGTGATCATCTAGTCCTGTGTAACAAAGGCTGTGGGACTAGCCTGAATTAAACTTCTGTTTAAACTGATTTATATCTTTTACAGAAACATTTGGTCTTGACTTTTAAGTATTATGACGTTATCCCAATAGTTAATTATTCTTCCTTTTTACAGTGTTTTGTTGGAATTGTCTAGGTTCCACATACATCCAGTGAATCTTGTTATAACTTCATTAGACTGAACAGCCCTCCTCAAATGTATCTTTTCCAGGAGGATACTTAAAACTATGACTACCTCTTTACTACCACTCAGTATTCTGCTGCTTATACATTCGAGGATCATATTAGCCATTCGGCAGTGGCATCTCACTGGGAGCTCGTGTTTAGTGGAGTAGCGTAACTCCCACAGCTTTTTTCACCCCTCCCCCTCTACTGTTTTAAGACATTGCTTCCTAAGATATGCATCTATCCTGTAGGGATGACATGCATTCTTTATTCCTACATGTGACTTTGGATGCAACCAAACAACTTAAATGAATCCAAGTGACTTTATCAGTGACTTGTCCTTATAATTATTTCTCTTTCAGCAGTCCATGTCAACTGTAGACCTTTAGTAATTTTTCTTCCAGACCATTTAATAAAAAAAACTAAGCTGCATAAGGCTAAAAACAGGTGCCTATTAGCCCTCACTAGAAACATGCAATTAATGATGATTCCCTGTTTTTACTGTGACAAAGATCATCATAGAACCCATTAAAGCACATATTTCATTTCTTAAAATGATGAGCAGTACTAAGGCAGATCTCTCACAGACCTCCGATTCATCAATTCTGTTACGCCTTTTATCAAATAAACTTATAACTTCATTAAAAAATATTTTGCTTTGACACTGATCTGTTTTACATAAACAGTGTTCACTGATGTTTAACTATACCTGTTTCCTTTTAATTCTTTGTCCAATGCCAGGTAAAGTGGTGGAACTGCTGATATTGATATCAGAATGACAGGCCTTTACATACTTTGGCCATTCAGTTTACCCTTTAGGAATGCTTGCACAACGATAGCTCACTTCTAGTCTCTGAAATGTCCCCAGCCTTTCAAGACTCAGAGAAGACGGGTGTTCAGAATTTGGAAAGCCCCTTGCTTACTGACAGTTCTGCATATGTACTAATAGGCCGATTACCCTAGCTGAGAATCCTTCTTTGGTTTGTTTATTTGTTTCTAGTGTACTAAACCCCCCTCCTTTTTCTTGTCTTAACTCTGTATTGTCATAATTGACCAAAAAATTCATGTTCTATTGCATGTTCTTTTTGGCCTTCAGCTTGGGTGGATTGATCTTATAATTTGATTAACTGTTACCAGTGGCAAGGTTTATAGGAATGACTCTCCAAAGCAAGCACTTGTGGGGGAGGGGCATAGTCATAAGCTTTTGCCTTGCATATTTTGTATATTAGATTTATATTGACTAAAGTCATTCTGGCCCAGATGGCCATCTAGCCATAGCGTGACAGTAGTTGGAGGCACAACTCTCGAGAATCAGACCATGCAGTCTTTTCCCCTTTCCAACTTTGCATATCTGGTATTCTGCTATAATAAGCCAAAACCTTCAAGCTGTGCTGTTTTTCTGTATAGTGCATCTTCTACGACCTTTGTATGTTTCACAAGGTCATGTCTTGTACTTAAAACAACCCAGGCTGGACATGCACTGAAATTCTGCTTGAATTTGTGACGCGTGTGGGGTTTGTTCCCGGCAAATGTCTTCACTTTCATAATGTTTATACTGTTCAGGTAAGAAAGGTGGCTCTGAGGATGGAGACCTTTTTTCTTTGCATCTGATGATGTTTTCCTAATGAGATGTTTCTATTTGGGATCTGCACTGACAGTAAGAGGGTGGGGTACAGGCTACATAGAGAGATGGTACATGGTGGATTCAAGTCCACAGAAAACTGCTTTTCAAGACACTCACTGGGTATTCATTTCCACACCAGTGTGGTGAGACTGAAGCCAATCTGTGTGCCTGTTTGCTTTTCTCTTAGAGTTAGGGCAAGGCCTCAAAGGCAAATATTTAAGAAGTTGCGGGAAAAGGATGGAATTTTCCTACCTTTCTAGTAACTTATTTTTATGTGGCATTAAGGTGACAATTTCACCAACAGAGGGAAGGGTGCATCTGAGGAGAGTTTAATAGTTTCACTTCTGGCTTTAGACTATTCCAAGCTGATGTATCCTACATTTTCACCTACTATGTCCCATGTAGCCAAGACTGTTTCGGAGACATTAAAACTTAGCTTTTCTGTGTTAAATGCAGCTAGTTTGCCAACACAGGAACTATCTTAATGTAGTTTGCTTAATTATGGGAAGACCTGTGTTATGTCAAATTGTTACTTTTTTTCAGATTCCTTTTTATGAGGAGATGTGCAGACACCTCCAGGCAGGTGAAACATGTGAGAAGCTGGTGGGGTACTCGGCAGTATACAAAGTCTGTTTTGGAATGGCATGCTTCTTCTTTATTTTCTTTTTACTCACCATCAGAATCAACAGTAGCAAAAGCTGCCGAGCATATATTCACAATGGGTAAGATTAGTTTGTCTGCTTATTTTTCCCCCCTTCTCTCCTAAAATCCCTATTACCTTTCTTTTCTGGTTTTTATTTATTTATTTTTTTAATGGCTTACATCCAACAGATGTATATTATTGTATACATAGGAGTCTTATGAGTGTTCAGCCTGGTAGAGGCTGATTTGATTCCACATAGCACAGAGGAATCACTAAAAGTACAGGTGTTATCTGGAACAGACAGACGGTACTTAGTTGCTTTGAAAACTTACATTTGTTCTGATACTTTCATTCTTCTTCATTCTTTCTTTCATTATTTATTTAATTTACATTTTTTGCTGTTGTTGTTGCAGGTTCTGGTTCATTAAGCTTCTAATTCTGGTAGCCATGTGCTCAGGAGCTTTCTTCATTCCTGATCAGAAAACGTTTCTTGATGGTACGCTTATCTCATTTGTTACAGTTTACTTCTTTTGAGCCACTGTGTGGATGCTAATATGTAAGCGTTATGGCATGGATAATTGGAGTCAGCTGCATTCCCTTTTTAGAGTGAAGTAATGGCAGTGCCAGTAGCTGAATGAATGGATAGGGTTGGCTTTTAGTTGTATAAGATTTTAATTTTTACCTTGCTATGTGTGTATGTGGTAAAAAACATTTTTAACATGAGGTCTTATGCCCAAGCACAGGAGTATATGAGCAAGACACCAGAACTTCTGGTTTGTAAGCTTTCTTTTTATAAAAAGCAGAAGGAAAAGTCATTTAAGAGCGTACAGCAGCTTTTTGGTTTGTCCAACCTACGTAATTAGTTCTGTCATAATCATAAGATAGCTGCTAACACTGCTTGCTGCAAAGAGATCTTGTTCTATCCCCAGTATGGTGCAGCAAGCCATGTAGCGTGAAACAAAGCACTCCTAAATCACCAGAGATTAGGATATGAAGGATCTTGCAATTTGTTTAGCTCCCAATTTTGTTGACCTACAGCAGGGGTACCACAAATGGCAAGGGCAGTCTCTGTGTGGCACAGGATGGATCATGGAGGGGACAGGCAGTGCAGTGGCAGATTGGGCAGGGAACAGAAAGCAGAGCAGCTGGTCGGTTATGGGAAGGGGATTGGAGTAGCTTTCAGAGGGTACAGGACTGATTTGTGGCATATTTGCCCAGACGATTGGCCCCCACTTCTCTGTGTGCTTGGACTTGCTGCTGAGGGCTCGTGAAGAGTGCAAATAGTGCCAAATTATAATAATGTCTCTTGTGCTAGTTTTTGTGTCCTTGTATGTAAGGACTGGTACTTGTGAGGCAATTCAGTACTTCCTCTAGTCTAATCTAATCACCTCTCCTGTCACTTTTCCCCTTCTCTCCCACCCCATGCCCCAACTTCTCAACTCTGTTTCTGTCTGTCCATTGAAAAACCGAAAAACAAAACTTCATTGTCCCTGGTTTTGTACATTTGTTAGATTTGTGTCCACACCTCTAAGCAGATCAAGAACCTTCTCCCCCACCCAAAAATCTTGGATTGTCTGCTAAATTGTTTAATTTAGTTTGTGTTTTTTAAATTTACATTTGTTCTAAGGCAGATTGCTTGCTGCTTCTAATCCCTGAATCATCCATTCACAAGGCTGAAGTTGGTTGCATATTCCTAGTTCCTTATTGTTTGACTGCATAGAAGCCGTCATGCTGGACTATGAAGTATTTGTAGACAGGTGTGATTCCATGTTGTTGTAGTTGCAGTGACCCTTTCTAGCACTCTAAAGGCGCCTGTACATGTGCTGGCGGTTTAGCTCTCCCTAAATCGAAATGGTGGATTTTTAATTGTGTCAAAAGCCACTGTTTCAATTTAGGTACTTCCATCACTGTGACAGAACAGCGATAGCCCCTGTCAGCTCACGGCCCC
>NW_017728909.1:45398045-45425541 GCF_001723895.1 Crocodylus porosus
CAAGCTTCACCAAAGGAAAGAAAACAACAAAAAACAGAGAGGGGGCTGATCCTTTTTTTCCCGCCCCCCGTAGCTGGGGGGCAAGCTGCTGGAGACCTGCAGGGGACACCAGTGCTTCCCTCCGAAGCTGCGGCACCCCAGGCAGCACCCGCCCACTAGCAGCCCATCTGGGTAGTCCCAGGGGGTGCTGCTGCCATGGAGGGAAGCACTGGGGCCCCTTTGCAGCTCAGAGGCTGCTTGGCCCACTGGCAGCTCACTCCTTGGCTGCGGGAGACATGCACAGGTTCCACTGGGGTGGGGGAATGGGCCCCATGTCGCTTTTTTTTTTCTTTTCTTGGCAGATCCTGTTTGTGCAAGCTGCCGCTGGGTTGCATGGTCCCTGAGTTGTGGTGGGCGGCCCCAGTGCTTTCCCCCCCCAGTGGGGCCACCCAGGCAGGGTACTAGCTGTGAGGGTGCTGTGCCACCTTGCAGGCACACCCATCCTGTTGCAAGAGTGCACAGGGCTCTAGAAGACAGGGTATGCTCAGGGAACCGTGGGCTTGGAGTGCCCTGTGCACCATCCCCACAGTTTTCCTGCTGCCTGGGGCCACCTGGGAGCAGACTGACTTGCCCCTGGGGCAGTGTGGGAAAGGCTGCAGCAGGGCGGCTGGGTGTGCTGGCAGCAGGGATGGTGCGTGGGGTGCTGGAAACGTGCCAACCCCAAGCTTCCCTGAGCACACCTGGGCTTGCAGTGCCCTGTGCACTGTCCCTGCGTCATCTCCAGATGTATCACTGTGAATTGTTATGTAGGAAACTAAAATACATGGGATGTGTTTTACTTTGCTACGTACAAAAGGCAGTTAAATTGAAATACGCTGCTGGATGTGTAGACAGTGAAGCAATTAAATCACTAAAAGGGGCAATTTTATCATGTGTACAAGGGCCCTAAATAATCTGAGAACCACTTTTTAATATAGGAACTACTTTCCTCCAGTTACATAAGTGTTGCAAATACTGCAACTTTACCATTAATAAATCATGCTCAACAGGAAAAGAAACTTCTCCAGCATAGGTCTTGGTTTCTGCACAAAACAGTTTCCCACACACACTGTCTCTCTCTCTCTCTTTCTCAATTAATATTGGGGATGTGTGTGAACACAGGCACATGTTAGCTGTTTTGATTGAGGTCTCCCACCCTCTCTCCCTCTACCCCATCTCCCTAGGAAGTTCCTGTCACACCTCCCCATCTGTTTTCCTATTTAAAAATACATATTGCTACTGCTTCCTGCCTGGTCAATCTGTTGATGTGGGCACTTTTTGCTAGGCCTTTGTCATAGATTTACATGTGTGCATACTAGCCCAAAATCTAGCCTTTTCTGTGCCAAGAATAAAATATAATGTCCTCTATATAAACACCAGCAATTGCTTCATTTTTATAAGTAAAAATTGGTTGTCATAATAAAATACAACATCTGGGCACAGCTAAAATTTGCTAACGCTCTTGTTGGTTATAAGTATTTAGTGAGGATAATAGATCAGCAATTCATGGGTGGTCTAAGGATCAAACTTCTCAGTGAAAAATATCTGACAACACACCCGTATCGGTATACTTGATGTAGGCCTAATGCCTGCTCTGACGCATGCTTTAGATTAATTAAACCTGCTGCAGCGTACTAATTAGCATGCTCTAGCAGCCACAGCATTATGTATATTCAGCATCCCTTCATTTAAAAATGGCAGCAGGGGCACTTGAACAAGCTTTAGTTCAAGTGTCCCTGCTGCCATTTTGAAGCTCAGGATGCTGAATGCATGAGATGCTGTAGGTGCTTTAATTAGAGCAGCTCCCAAGAGCCGGTCTAATTAAACTGTGACCCTCCCTTACCGCAGAGCGTGTGTAAAGATGCCCATCTTGCCTGAGTCTGCTCAGACTTCTTCTGAAGCCTCTGAGGTTTGCACAAAAAACAAGAGTCTGGGCTGGTTGTGGGCTGTTGCTTCTTTTACAAGGTATTCTAGCTAATATCAAGGTATGGCTGTTGTGGTGAGCAGTGATTATCTTGAACACATATGTGACAGATCAGTTTTGCTTAAACCAGTCATAAAATGATGGTAAAGATTTTGGTTGTCTTTGGGAGTGTCTTGGACCAGTGTAGTAATACGAGTGTACATAAATGAGTTTTATCTTATTTTTATATAACTAGTATTTGGAATTGAATTATAACGAGCTATTTTCAGTCTGGAGTTCCCTGAAAATTTAAGGTTTAGAACTTCAATAAATTGACTCCAGGGTTTTTTGTACCACATACAAGGATTTCAGTAGTTTCTCACTAAATATAGTAACCATCTCCCCACAAAAATGCTTTGGGTCAGTGGCTTTGGGTTCTAAAAGCTTGTTTAGAAAGTGTGGTGAGCTGTACCAACCCCATGCCTCAGTCAGCTCTGTGTTGTATTTAAAGCCACACTGTTATTCTGGGTTCTTTTTTTGCATTTTCTGTATAGACTCTACAGACTTATTAAAGATATTTGGGCAGTCTAATGGCTTCACTTCATAGATTGTTCTG
Source organism: Crocodylus porosus (assembly GCF_001723895.1). Lineage (NCBI taxonomy): Eukaryota > Metazoa > Chordata > Crocodylia > Crocodylidae > Crocodylus > Crocodylus porosus. The sequence goes on from NW_017728909.1 coordinate 45,400,583, forward strand.
TCCAAGCACTCAAGCATGATGTGGGAACTGACATTTGTCTGCCTCTCGACCTTCTGCTTTGCAGCATGGCGCTATGTAGGAGCAGCGGGAGGATTCCTTTTTATAGTTATACAGCTTATCCTGCTTGTGGAGTTTGCACACAAATGGAATAAAAACTGGTATGTGTCTGGCAAGCAATAACTTGTGTAGTATTGAAGTGGAGTTATTTTAAAGGTAAACTTTGATTCAGCTTAATAAGTCCAGTATTAAAACATGCATTGTATGCCTCCTGTTATAAAAATAAAGCCTACTTGTGTGATAGCCTCCTGTAGAGGAGGGTTTCCCACCCTTCCCACATTCTCCTCCTTCCCCAGCCTGGATGCCATTTTTCTTCCTTTTATTTGTTGCTATCCCTTTTTGCTTCATACTTAACTGGAATGATTCAGTTGCCAATAAATAGTAACAGGCTAAGCTACAGAGGTCCTGTCATTTCAAGCTTCATCAGTTTTGTGTCTAAACATATTGGCTTTGAAACAGAATGGTGCCAGAGAAAAGAACTGACTTAGATTCATAGCGTAGGCACAAGCCTTGTGTGTCATGTTGTACAGCAGGTTTTACCAGTTTACTAAGCTTATGCTAAAACTCATCAGACCAGTTTTTGTGAAAGGACACGAGCTGATGCTTCCTTTTCAGCCATTTTCTACCATCTGAAACCCTGAAAGCTTCCTTATATTTTTAATGCACTGGTACAGACACTCTGTCTAAGTTTGACTTCCAGCCAGACAGCTTTGGTGTCCCTTTCCTCCTTACCCTGTGAACATCTGAGCACCACCTACACAAATATAAAATCTCCTTCTTTCATTCTCCTTTGCATCCATTCCTCTGCAGCCTTCAGTGCCTGCTATTCTTCTCTTGCCCTGTTTATCACATTAGCTTCTGGGAATACCTTTTGAACCTGCTGGTCTCCCATTCTTTCCTTGGCATGTGTTTTCAAGGGGGAGAGGGTAAGACCTCAAATCTTGTAAGAGCATAACTATCACTGCCACTAATGGCCTGTGGTGCTTATCTGACTAAGAACAGATCTCCAACTGGGACTTTTAGCTGAGGCACTATCCTTATTATAGATTTTGCAGAAACATTGACAGAAGTATTACACCCCTTTAGTACAGATGGCATCCAGCACAATTGGCTTATCTGCCCCCTCCCTCCTCTCTCTACCTCCTCTCCCCCCAAATAGATCTCTGTGAGGGAGGACATTTAGGCTCAGGAAAACTTGTAGGGTAGATAGAGGGAAAAGTGTCTTGCTGTGTAAATGAGTAAAACCATTGTGGTGCTACAAGACAAAAAATAGCTGTGGTAGAGAACAATGGTTTTCCAGAGTCTTGTTAATGGACTGGGACTCAAAAACGGCATTCTTAGCTCCTGCCAGGAAAATCCCTGGGGGAGCCAGGATGCACTAGTTTGTCAAAGACTTGCAGATGTTTTGCTCTAAGCTATTTCATGATCTCAGAATTACAGTTGGCTGTATGTATGGAAATAGCTGAGCCTTAAACATATTAGTATAAAGCCCTTCTAGCTGATCAATGCTAACATTAAGGAAAGTTTCCTAGTTGTTAGAAGTGACTGAGAAATAGTAGGACTATAGTAATCTCTGTCAAAGTTATAACCTATGTTGCTGTAGCAATGTGTATTCTCCAGACAGACCAGTGTAGCACTTGCTAGTAACACACTCCTTCCTAAGCTTACCTCATAAGGGACACGTTTAAATGCTTAGCACTTTCTTTTTCTCCCAAACAGGACTGCAGGCACACAACAGAATAAACTGTGGTATGGTTTACTAGCTCTGGGCACTCTAATCCTGTATTCTGTAGCTGTGGCTGCCTTGGTTTTGATGGCTATCTTTTACACACGTTATTATGGCTGTACCTTCAACAAGATCCTGCTTGGTGTGAATGGTGGCCTGTGCTTCCTTATTTCTTTGGTAGCCATATCGCCTTGTGTCCAGAGTCGTAAGTATGCTGAATCCTTTGTCTGTGATGTGTTCTAGGGCTTCACATTTCAGTTAAGAGCTACTATGGCTCCCTGTGCTCCTAATAACACCAGACCTACTCAGGATGGTGCTGTTTGAACATGGGGTGATGTTGATATAGTTTGTCTGCCAGGAGACACTGCCATCAATCTGCCTAGCCCAGAGATAGGCAAAATACAGCCTATGGGCTGGATCCAACCCACCAACTGATTAGATCTGGCCCATGCTCCTGGTGCTCTCCCACCAACTGATTGTATCCAGCCCGCAGCTGCCCCCACAGTGCTCTGAATGAAGCCAAGCCCCACCTGGTCCTGCCCAGGGCAGCCTGGCCCCAGCTCCAGCCCCAGTCAGCATGTATGGCTCCCTGACACAGCTTTTCCTAGTGTGGCTGTAGCTGCCTGGGTACTGCTTGGTTCCCCCCACCTCCAGTGGCAGCTCTTCCTCCTGGCTCTGCTGTGCCACTTTGGGCAGCAGGTTAGCATGGGGAAGGGTAGTAGGCATGGGGACGCATGCTGGCCATCGCACACCTAGCCAGGCAGGGGGGAAGCTGCAGCTGGGTGGCTCCAGCTCCTGGCTGTCGTCCATCCACTTCGTCTACCTGGCACAATGGGCAACTACCTGCAGACGGCCAAATGGGTGGAAGGTGTCTGGGGCTGGAGATGTCAGTGGTTCAAATAATTCCATAGTTAAATACTAACAGGGTGCATCTACACGAGAGGCTAACTGCGCAGTAGCCTAATAACACTGTATAATATTGTGCTGGGCAAAACCTGCTCTAATACTCTACTGTGCAGTAGTATTAAGCTACTGTGCAGTTAATATACAAAAAACCCATGTGCCAGCACTACTGCGCAGTAGCACAAGTTATTGCACATTGATTTAGTCCTTGGTTATCCAAGTACTAAACTTAATGCCCAGTAACAACAGTGCATTAATGAACATTTAGACGCACCCACAGGCAACTATATCATCCTATCCAGACAGTAGTTTTTGCAAGCCATGCATTCTGTTTTTATATTAGATAATATTGGTTAGAACACAGGCTTATTTCTTACGATTTGGGAATCTGAACACTTCCTAGAGCAGTCAGTGTGAAGGGACAGAATGGATACGTGCATCCTTCAGACAAAATGGGCCCCATGTGGCTGACAGCTTTGTATGGCTTTCAGGCAAAGGATTAAAAAAATATGCCCCTGTTAAGTAAAAGAAAAAAACCCAAAACTGCACACCTTAAATTTGCCTTCCAATTTATTTAAAGCAATGAACCATTCATCAGCATCCTAATCTCTTTCCCTTCCCCTCCCAAAGGTCAGCCCCATTCTGGTTTGTTGCAGTCAGGACTCATCAGCTGCTATGTCATGTATCTCACCTTCTCAGCTCTGTCAAGCAAACCACCAGAAACTAGTAAGTTATCCAAAGGTCTTTGGGTCCTCTTGCATCAAAAGTGAGTGTGTATACCTATAAACTATCATACCATGCAAATGCTACATAGCCATGGGTTTAATGCAAAATACAGTAAACTCTCTGGTAACCTCAGACATGGTGGGAAAAGCAGCAACCAGGGCCACTCAATTAACCGGCATATTTTATTATCTGGCATCCCCCATTCCCAGGGGATGCCAGATAACAAAGCTTTTACTGTACTAGTTTTGACAACACCACCATGTATAGAAGAGATTGAAGTAGTATGTAAGCCAGCCCCTGTGTGCAATACCAAGCAGACAAGTCTGTCACTTGATAGCCACACTTTTTAATTTGTCACCTTCTTTCTTCTGCCTGGTAGCTCTTGTTCTGTTCTTGGTTACTTTGGTTGCCATTATAGTTGAATATCTTTCTTTTAAAATGGATGTGCGAGGCTGTTAGGAGCATGGAACCAAACCATGCTTTCTAATTTGTGTCTCCTTTTCTTTATCATTGGAGAAAAATTGATCACATTTTTTTGTGCAAAGAGCACTGACTATATTGCTAGTAGGGGTGCACTGATGGATATTGTTTTGGGCCAAGACCGATGGTCAATTTTTAATGAGCTATATTGGCTCATACCAATCTGATTGCCGATATGCGGCCCAGCAGCTTGGACAGCAGCATTCAGCTGGTAAGTCTGTTGTGGGGGGAGCACAATTTGAGGCCCCCATGGTGAGGGAGGGAGTGGGACTAGTGCTGGGGCAGGCACTGCACAGCCAGGGCGAGGCGCAGGATGGAGCCACTGCTTGTCTGGGGTGCATTGTGGGGAGGGTGGCTCCCACCATTACACATGCCCTTGGAGGGTGTGGGGAATGTGTGCCCCCTGGATCTGTGCACAGGTTGAGGGCAGGCTGCTGCTGCAGGCCGGGGCTGCACCAGGCTCTTCCCAGCAGGGGGGGGTTGGGATGGGTAGCACTTGGGGCAGGTGGGGGTGGCACTGGGAGGGAGGCTACAGCAAATTTTGAGTTGGCTGTAGCACATTCTGTAGCCCTCCTTCCAGTGCCACTGCCACCTGGCCCAGCCCCCCTGCCAAGAAGAACCCTGTACCACGCACAGATCTGGGGGGCATGCGCCCCCTCCCCCCCATGCCCTCCCTAGGTGTGTGTAGCAGCAGGAGCCGCCTGCCCTGCACCCCTTGGATAAGCCTCAGCTCCATCCCATGCCCCGCCCTGCCCTGGCTGTTCAGGACCTGTTCCAGTCCCAGCTCCAGCCCCACTCTTTCCATCACTGCAGGGGCCTCAGTCTGCACCCTCCCAGGCTCCTTCCTTTCCCTCCCTCCCCACAACGCCTCTTCTCCTACAACAGTCTTACCAGCTGGACGCTGCTTTCCAGGCTTCCAGGCTGTGCTCGTGGCTGCCTGCGTGCTATGCTGTGGTGCATGCATACAGCATTTTTTGGTGACATTATCGGCCACATCAGCCAAAAAACCTGATTGACATTATCAGCAACTTTCCTTATATCAGTGCCGATACAGTATGGACCAATGTTTTGGTGTACCTCTAATTGTTACAGTTGGTGCTCAGTGATGTCATGGAACAAAAGATTAATCTTAATCCTGATCGGATATATTTAGAGCTGGGGTTGGTGACCCCTGCCACGTGTGCCAGAGCATGATTTGCAAAGGCATTATATTTGGCACGCATGCCTCAAGGTGGACAGCCAGGAAGGGGCCCAGGAAGGGGCCCAGGCTGCACTGCCACAACAAGGATCAGGTCCCTCCTGGAGGTGCACCTGCCACCAGCAATAAGCCAGGCTGGGGCTTCGCAGACCCTGGTGCAGCTGCGTGCAGCCTCCCTACTGCCTGCCATGAGCAGCCTGGGATCTGTGGTGGGCAGTAGGGGACTGCCCAGAGCCTGACCCAGTTGTGGTAGGCAGCTGGGAAGCTGCAAGCAGATTCACTGGGGTCCACAGCTCCCTGGCCCAGCTTGTTGCTTCTGGCAAGCACACGTCCACTTGGGGCAGACAGCAGGAGAATTGAGGGGCCCGACCCTTGTTGTGGCAGCAGAGCCCAGGCTCCTTTCCTGCCATGCACCTTGAGGCACGTGTGCGCCTGTTGCTAGTAACAAGCCAGGCTGAGGCTCTGGAGACCCTGGTGCAGCTGCTTGCTTCTCCTAGCCATCTACCTCAGACAGCCCAGGCTTTGGGAAGGCCTCTGCCACCTGCCACGGAGCCTTGGCTACTTGCAGCAGGCGGCAGGGAGGCTGCAAGCAGCTTGACCAGGGTCTGTGGAGCCCTGGCCTGGCTCATTGCTGGTGACAGGTGAATGTGCACCTCGGGATGGACAGCAGGGAAGGGGCCCAGGCTGTGCTGGCACAAAAAGAATTGGGCCTCTCAGCTCCCCTGCCATCTGCCCCTTGCACGCCACATCTTCCAAGTAGAGGTTGCAGGTGTTTTGGTACTGTGCCCAAAAATGTTGCCAACCCCCGTCTTAGAGTTATTGTACTCCTTCGTATGTATTTTTAGCTCTACCGCATTACAAGTCATATGTACAGAGCTCCTTCACATCCCAAACCCTGATACAGCCTTTCTAACACTAGGCTCCCTTTTACACTTGTTTTTAATTTCTTCTTTCTGTTGATGATTCTGTACTTGGAGGTTGGCCAGATTGGTGAATCCAGTGAGGAGTGATCTGTTTTCTAAGTGATGGAACAGATTTTTATGATTCAAATTTATTGCACAGAAGTACTTCCTATAATCTCTTCAGTGCTAGGTTAGTCTTGGCTCAATTACTAATACAGCAGTAATTAGAAAAGAAAAAACTATATAAAGAAAGAAACGGTTACTGTCTTATCTCTCTAAGCAGTGGCCCAGCAGAAAACGTATGGAATAACACAACTGGTAGGCTTGAAGAGACCCTGAAAAGCTTTTGTACTGGTATTATTTAAACAGCTAAAGTGTCTGTGGTGAAAACAGGACTGAATTCAGATTATTTTTGGCTCTAGGGTTTGAAAAAAAAATTAAAAAAAAAAGAGATGGGGGATTCATGATACTAAAACAACATTTCCAATGTATTCTCATGTGTGTGGTTGTAATCCTGCTCTTTGCTAATGACTAAAACATGAAATATCTGTACAGAGCAACAGTGAAAACAAGCGTGGCTTTGCATTTAAAGGGCACATACTTTAACTGAAAGCAGATGCAATTTATAAATCAAGAGGGCCTATACTCTGGAATATCAAAGACTGTGTCGGCATTTTGCTAGCAGTCTGAGGGTAGTACTTTTTATTTGTTTCTATGTTTAAATAAAAAATTCTCATAACCAGTATGCTCGTTCTGTTCTCTGTATGTCATTCCAGGAATAGGCAAGCCACGTCATTGAGTGTGTATTTCTTAACCAAACTACCTTTTGAAGTTCCCCTTTTCTGTGCAGGTTAACTTGCCTCCAACTTCACAAAGGATATAGTTTGTAAGAACATCTCCAAGTTTTGGTGTCACTTGTCTCTCAACTGCAGGTCAGCATTGCTGATAAATCCCCAGCTGCTTTGCCAGTCAGTTCAGCAACTCACACAGGGCCTAAAACCTTTCTTCTCTGCCCCTGTGGGCTAGTAAGGTACTAAAATGTAGTATTTCTTGTAGTAAGAACTAAATCTGGCAAGGTAATGTTAGCTTCCTATCCTAGACAGCCTTTCTTTTAAGAAAAGAGAAAGAGAAATGAAATCCAAACCATTCTTACTGATGTCTCAATTAACAAGCCTGGCTTTTTTTCTAAATATTTCGTTGAATCTGAAACTGTGTGTAAAGTGGACTGAGTTTTAGTAATAGTGTTCGTTTTTTTTTTATCTTTAAGTCCTGGATGAAAGCAATAAGAACATCACAATTTGTGTACCTGAATTTGGCCAAGGACTGCACAGGGATGAAAACTTGGTTACTGGACTGGGTACTACCATTCTGTTTTGCTGCATTTTATATTCTTGGTACGTATGTTTCCATATGTATCCTACTGTAAATGGAATCTTATACTCAAAAAGGTTTAGGTTTGTGTGTGTGATGCAAGTAAAACACTAGAAGTTAAAAATGGATAATTCTAGATGCAATTTTCCCCCACAGTCAGAGAAGCTGGAAGTTTCTTCTCAAATGGTCAACAATGTAATAATTACAGTTTAAGGTGCAGTGAGTTTAACAAGACTAGATTTGTTCATGCTCAGCCAGGTGATGAGCCTGGTGGGCAGAGGGGATAAATCAAAAGCTGGACAGATCCAGAATTTTACATATTCTATATGTGCATGGAGTATTAGCAGAATCCTGAGTTAACACATTAATGTCATAGATGTATCACTGGCTATATGTTTATTAACCAATCAAAATACTACTTTATATGTCAAGTATATTCCCACAATTAGATAGCATTTGATTCCTTAACTATGTTCATTTTTAGTCTCAGTATAACATTCATCTAACTTGCTTGTTTCATCTGTATTATCTTGTACAGTATTGAGCTACTGCTTCCAATGAATCTAGACCTTTCTAATTCTTCCCAGCTGCCTGGCCATTATAATTAATTCCAGCAGCTACTTGTGTGTGTGGATGTAGCCAACTCCCAAAGAGTCTTGCATATACCGTGTGTAGGAGCTATAGCCTCTTAAGAAGGACTTAATCCTTCTGGGCTCATCTAGCAAGACCTACACTCATGATCTAATATTCTGTAATAATGAATGGGCAAGTCCATATATTCTGTTGAAGGAAAAAGTTCAAAAAAGTGTTGAAGCAATGCAGTGTCATTGGGGTCTACAAAAGAAGCTGATGCAGGATGTCCAGCTATAGACTCAGGCAGATATCATTTCTTTGGTTTCTACTCATATTTTGGAAACTTTCTGAATTGTAAAGATGAGAATTTTCACTTTGATAACAATATCTGATATTCTGAAGAAAGTAGCAGTGTCTTCCTCCAGCAGCAATGCAGATTGAACATTGTAGTAATCATTTCTGTTCCACAGCACAGCTGTCCAGCTGAACCTTGGGGTAGTGTTGTGTTTCTGCCCATTGATAGGGCCTGAAGTAAAGGAACAGTCTCAAATCCTGCTGAATATTAAAGGCACAAGATGAGATGCATCCCTCCTCTGCCTGTGATTAGAAAGACTGATGAAACTGGCTAGTCCATTTGGCTTTCCATATGGAAACGGATACAAAAAGTATACAGAGAAAAACAAGTTGTTTTTATATAACCGAAGAGCTGCATTTAAAAAAGGGTAGTCTCTAGTGTCCCTAAGGATTGTTTTGTTTATACAAGTGACTCTTAACAGGACAATCTCCCTTTTAAAAGAATAATTATTAGTTGATTTTAAAAGTTTGGCTTAAGAATATGTAGGTGTATAAGGACTTAAATGCAAATATAGAACAGTTTTGTAAGAATATATACACATACAACCTTTAAAAAAAAGGAAACATTTACTGTCTACAAGACTGGAGTGATACATTTGTTAGAAAATAAAAACTGCTGTAAGCTGCCCAAGCAGCAGCTCTCCCTCCCTTTAGAAACCATTAGGATTGTATGTTTGTTCATGCCCTGGGTGGGCTAGTGGAGAGTTTGCATAGCATGACTTGCGAGAGAAAGGGTGGGCAGGAGAGGTGGTTCCAAGAAGAAATGGAACGTGAACTGCCCATGAACGGTCTGGATCTACACTGTGTGATTATTGACTAAACCAGGGATGTCCAACTCACCTGTGCCCCTGGGCTGGGTGTGGACCATGGGCAATATTGACACCGTTGGACTAGACAAATAGGGTTTCTGGTAACTAGCTTCTGAATGTCAGTTAAACCTGCATGCTAACTGAGTTTGTATCCTGTACAAAGTTTTGACTGGTGTTTCCATTCAATATCGGTCAAAGTAACTGCTGTAAATTACCATTGAAGAAGAAAACCTCAGTCACATAGTGGGGGAGAAACTGTTTTGAAATGCAAATCAGTGTATTTAGCTTTTATGTTGACTGTCCATGCCTGGTGGCAAGAGCATCAACAGAAATGGCCTAATTTAAGTTTGTGATTGTAACATGAGTGAGTATGTCTTACAGATTTAATTTGCACAGAATAAACCTTTGTTAGATTTATCACTTCTGTGTCTTGTAGTATTGTTTAATTCAGTGATGAAAACCTTGAGCTCTTACTAGAAAAGCGATTTATGTATTTATTTTTCAGCACTGTAGAAAACAGGCTTATACTAACTAGTTTTGCTTTCTGTTCTAGTTTGACCTCAACTACCCGTGCAAGCTCTGAAGCACTGCGGGGAATATATGCAACACCTGAAACTGAAGTGAGACACCCGTTCCCTGCACTATCCCTGTAATGGGCTTTGGCTCCAGGGGTGGCCACAGTACCCACTAGGGGCCACACTATGCCTGTTCTCCTACTCCAGCTTCCCAAGTCTGGCCTCACTCTCTCACCTGCCACATCTAGATGTAACATATTTGCGAGGCTGCCTTCAGAGAACCAGAGTTCAGTTTTCAGTGCCTTGGCCCATCCTGTTCACCATCAGCTGCCAGTCTGCTAATCTTCACACCTTTAACTCAAGCAGGGCGTGCTCTCTCTATCTCTCTGCCTGTTGGCACTAATTCTCTAGGCTCTTTTCCGGGAACTAATTTCTGCTCAACACCCAAGCCACAGCCTAGGTTGCAGGCAGGCTCCAGATATCAGCATGTGTCTCTGGCCTCCACCACTCTCTCTATGCTGGGTACCTGGCTCTGCATCACTGTGCTGGGCCCTTGGAACATAGCCCCCAAATTGTGGGATACCTCAAATAGTTAACATGACGCTCAGTGATGGCACCCTTTTGTGGCTACCTCCACCCTTTACACTACTCCAAACCTCACAGTGTAACATAAACCCCAAACAGCAACAGAAATGCATAATTTATATCCCCATACAGTGCACCTGCCATTATTCTTTCAGTTTTGTCATGTTTTTTGCTGATGTTCTACAGGCTTCCTGTGAGGATGCAGTTTGCTGCTTTATCTAATTCTCTCTAAACTGGGATTTAACTGTTTTCCAGAAACTTGCACCTTCTGAAGTCAAGATTGCAGTAAGAATATAGACAGATATATTTGAGTTACAGGAAATGCTGATTTGAAAAATATTTGATAAGGGCAAAATTATGATCAAGAGTATTAGAGTTTTTATGTCAGAGCTTGTTGAAGGTCTCCACACCATTCACTTGCTGGTGTGTGGTGTTTTTCCCTATAGCCCTTCTTGGTATCCTTACAGGGAAGAACACATTATGGAGAAGCATTATGAATTTGTCATGCTAGGTAGCAAAAATAAGCAATTTATTTTCCATACATACACTTAATAGCTTCACATTTAAAAGGCTGAATTCCTGCTTCCATTCTAGCCCCCTTTTGCTTGTTAATTGTTGCAACTCTTCTCTTGGGTCACAATGGACATATTTGTTCGTACTCTCCATGCTCATCCATCTTTTAGCAGAGACAAAAAGTGACTTGAACCACTTACTACATGTGAGCATTCTGAAAACCCAAGTTCTCCAAATCCTTTTGCTCAAAAATTTGTGCACTTTGCAAACTTAATGACTCAACCTGCAAAATTAGTTACATTTTAAAAATATTTTAGACCTGAGGACTTAAATCACTGGGTAGTGTAAAAATCTGCTTTCTGGCAGTCCTGAACGTTCTCTAGAATGGAAGCTCTCTTTCTGCTTTCAAAAAGTGTTGCTTCTAGCCTTTCTCAGTTGTAGTGTAAATATACTATAGTAACAAACTTTGAGCATATAACAAGCATGCATTCAGTATTTATTTTTTATATACAAAAAGTGATAAATATGAGACCATTCTTTGGAGAATAGCAGCTCTTGCTTAGTTCTGAATCCCAAGTATATACTATCAGCATGACACCTAGCAAGTGGTTAGTACTTAAGGACTGTGTTTGCATGTGTGCCTAATGGTGACCCTCTGTGTTTGATTCCTATGTATACTTGTTGCCTGCTTGCCAGTCATTTGTGCAGACTTTGACCTACAGTCCAGGTCTTCTCATTGTGAGAGGACGAAGCAGTTAAGCTCTTCTGTGTGTAGAATGCACTTTGCTGAATGGAAGAGGCAGGCACTAGCTGGCACAGCTAGTCTGTCTGGTAAACATGGGTCATGCCTGAAGAGGTTGAGCAGTTGAGCTAGAGCACTCAACAATAGAATTACTTCTAGATCATTTGGGTTTAAAGAGCTGTACAAGAACTGATGCCCATTGCAAGTCATTTCTTTACATTTTACATGCAACTAATTGCATTCTGATTGTCTTCCCTGTGATAAAAGACTTTTGTCTTCTGCCCAGAAATGTAAACACGATTCTGCAGCTGCGTGTGTTGTATGGAGAGTCATTCACCACCTAAACTACAGACAATTTAACATTATGAAGGGCTACTTGTATGCATGCCAACAGTACTAATTGCATCAGTTAATGTTTCAAGCCTTGAATTACTGACAAAAGCATCTGAAGAAAAAGCACTTTCTTTGGAGGAACCTGGCTTTCATTTCAGGATATAATAGACGCTAAAGGCAGAAGCTATTGTCTAAGTTTACTTTAACAGCAAGAAGCCTCATGAGCCAAACCATTGGAAAATCACGTATTTTCCTTATTCAAGTAAGCTGTTAGGCAGTTAAGCAGGACACTTGCTGTTTTGTCTCTATGTGTTTGTAGAGATTATATTTAATTATGCATATTCTATAGGAAAATACTTGTCTGTACTTTCCATTAACAGACATTACAAACTTGAAAGCACCCACATCAGTTTCTTGCTATGTGATCTTTATTGGGCTAAAAATCTTTAAATAGCAATGGCAGCACAACAAATAATGGAGCTGTATGAACACGCTTCTGCTATAAAATATGTGCAGAAGCATAAAATAGGGGAAATGCACAATAAAGATGTAATCTTTTGTAGACGCACCCCTTAATACATATGTGTGGACTGTGCAGTTGTTACTGCACAGTCCTAATGCTACATGGATTTTTTCCCCATACTATTGCACAGTAGTGTTGGCATCACGTTTTGTGCCTGCTGACATAGCATCTCATATAGACGCACCCAACAGGTAATGGAAATGGGCGGGGGAAGGGATGGGAATAAACAAATGTATTTTGGAAGCATCTGTGCCACCAGTGAAGAAAAGCTTCTAAATTAAGACATGACATTTGTCAAAAATTTTCTTTTCTTGCTTAAGTAAAAATATTATAAACTTTATTGTTCTACCCTTGACTCCAGCCCTGCAACTACTAAAATTCATTAGCATCCTAGTTACATTTTTCTCTCTTCCAACTGCAGTCCTACCAAATGTGGTAGGAACCCCTGCAATTTAATTGTCCTTGTGTCATCCTTTCAATAAAGAAATGTTATTTAAACATTTACAAGTCTGAAGAGCCAACTACAGTACCCAGCCATCTTATAATACAGCTCCACTGTAGCTATATGACACAGGTGGAATTTGGATGTTGGGTATTGGATAATGTAAAATGATCACGTGCAATATTTCCTCATAGTTAATTGGCATCAAGCCTTATTAAGGAGCTTCCTGGTTTTTCCTGATAAGTACAAACCTCAGTTTTAAGCTTAAATCAAAGTAGGCTGGTGTCCTTTGTCAAGAGAAGGCTGTTTCTCTTATTGCATAAAGTCTCAATTTGGTGTCTCTCATAGGTGGCTCGTTGCTGCTTCTGCTGTACACCTGATGGAGATGGTAATTATGAATTCCCTACATCTTTTACTTGGGTATGGCTTTCAACATTTAGATCAAATCAGAAAAATATGAAAGCAAGAATTTCTGTGCAACCCCACACAGACTCCTTAATCTGATAATGAACTGAGACTGCTTCAGCAGCATGAAGAACCTAGAAAATAAATTAAGACCAACCTGAATTTTCCTCCAATTAAGAGACATTTCTATTGTTGCCTATGTGGTTAATCTGTTGTTAGGTTTTTTGCATTACATGTAACAGCACAAGAAGGGAAATATTTCAGTAAAAGAAGTAAAACCACGGGGTTATTAATTACTTGCAGTCAGCATTTTAAAGAAACAATCAAAGAGGAATCTTGGCTCTCAACACTGGTGGGTAGAAAAAAGGAGTGTCCTGTTATGTCTGCCAAACTGTGTGTTCAGTCTTTGTGAGTCAGCCTCGGCTCTGTCCCAGCTGGTGTAGAACAGAGATTGTCAACTGGATGATGCAAGCTGCTTAGAAGGGTACCATGTTGCCTGGCTCCTGTGAGAAAGTAGTGCTGGCTCCTCCATATGCTTGGCATCCCAAGTCCATCCAGCACCATTCCCCTCAGCCCTTCCCAGCAACTCTGGGAGCATGAGAAGAGCAGGGGAATGAGCTGAGCTGAGCTGAAAAGCTCAACCCCTACTTCCCAGCAGCCCCAGTGCCAACTGCCCCCATGATCTGAGCAGCACTCTTTGCTACAGGTGGATGTAGGGCCATGCTTCTTCAGCCTGGATCATTCCCCAACTCCTCCTGTACTCCCAGAGTTGCTGGGGGAGGCCATGGAGAATGGTCTGTGGTTACTGGCATTCAGGTCCCTGGAGGAGCAGCTATGCTGGCAGGAGCAGCACTCACCCCCTCAGAGATAGGGGCTGGATGGGGGTGGGAGCAAGAGTGGGGCACAAATCTGCCCCTGCTGCCTTAACCTGGCACCAGTCTCTTTACCAGCAGCCACTGTCATGTTGCAGGAACAGGTGCCTCCTTTAGGGATCTAATGACCCACCCATAAGGTACCCAGTCTGCCCTACCAAGCAGCCCCTGCCAGTGTTGTGCACCACCTCCTGCCATACTGTTATGGGTGGCCTGCCCCCCCTGTAAAATCCTTTTAAGGGTTCCACAAGGTGGAAGGATGCAAGTGCACTGAGAAATGCATGTCTTTAAATGGGGTACTGCTAAATCTTAAAAAATTACCTGGGGTGGGGGCAGGAGGCTGGAGTATAAAAAGGTTGAGAACCATTGGTGTAGAAGGACCACTGGAAAACCAGTTAGTGCACCCATGGGCTGCAGCCCAATAATGCTGGGACTTTCACTGTGGAATTGGGAAGTGTGGCATGGGCTGTGAGACCTGTACAATGCCTAGAACAGTGGTTCTCAACCGTTTTAGACTCGAGATGCCTCTTGGAAAATGCCAGTTCTTAACTTTCCCTTGTTTTTTTTTTTGACTGTAGAAAGCCAGCAATGCAATCCCTTCTGAGTTCTTTGCAACAGGACCACAGCTAGTCAGAGTATTTTGAAAATGTGAATTCCAGTTTGAAACCTCTGTGTTTATCCTATGAAGCATGTGTAAGGCTATGGATAGACATTACACACAAATGGGTTTAAGTGATGAGAAACTGGTTTAAACCTGTAACAGAACATAAGTTCAGTGCACAAAATCAGTTTGAGATAAATCTAGTTGAATGTATTATAAGATTTAACTGATTGAGCTCAAACTGGTTTATGCAACTTCTGTCCCAGCCCCCTTCCTGATTTAAGTTAAATCAGAGTCCCCCGCTATCCTGGCAAGCTCAGGGCTGGCCCTGCCCCTCTGCTCCCCAGCCCGTGCAGGGACAGGCAGGGGTGGGGGCCTGGCCAGACGCTGGCCATGGAAGGGAGCAGGGGAGAGTTTCATTCCCCACCACCCTTCCTCCATCCCACCAGCACAACTTGCATGCCTCCGCTGTCTGCTCCAGCAGCGGGGTATGGCCAGCCCCAGGTAGAGGCCTGGAGCGAACTGGCCAGGGAGGTGGTTTAATTCTTCCCTCTCTGTCCCACAGACCTGAGCCAGGGTCTGATGGGCACTCCCCCTCGCTGCTGCAGCAGTTGGGGGTCTGGCCAGAGGCCAGCCGGTAGGGTCTTTTAGGCATGGAGGCATCTGGCCAAGGGGGCAGGAGGGGGCTTATCCTGCTGCTCGGCCCTGTGCAGGGAGTGAGTGGTGGCGGCAGCCAGGGTAGTCAGACCTCAGCTGAGGTCCCCCAGGGGCAGTGGGGGTAGAGTGGAGAATAACCTCCTGTCCTGTCCCCTCACCTGAGGGGCCACGCTGGCTGGTGTTTGGCTGTATCCCGGCCCAACTGCTGCAGCAGCAAGGGGGGAGCACCCAGCAGATCCCAGCCTGGGTCCGTGCTGGTGGGACAGGGTGGGAGGAATTAAACTCCCTCCTGGGCCAGTTCACTCCAAGCTATGGCCAGTGCTGGCCACACTGCCCCCCACATAGCTTCCCTTTAGCCAAGGGCTGCTCTAGCACCCCCCAGCTCCTGGCCTGAGCCACTGCAGACCGTTACCAGCATCTCATGAATGCCTGTTCACTTGCAAATTGGTTCAATCTAGGCAGGTTAGACTAACCTGTAAGAATTGAATCGATTCAGGCTCTGGCTTTTTGAATGTCTGTCCCTAGCCTAAGTGTCTGCACACCTCATAGTACTAATATTGTGTGGCATCCTGTTTGAGAATCACTGGCCTAGAAGCTCAGGAAGTAGGGGCACCTGGTGCCACCTTAGTCAGGCAGGGCGCATGCCCTCCCCTCAGCAACCAGTCAGTGACCATGTGCCAACTGAGGGGTGGTCCTCCCACGGCAAAACTTGCCAATCGGTGAGCGGCTGCCCTACTCCTGGAAGTGGCCATGGGGCTTCCAGAAGCAGCTGCAGCCTACATCCAGTGCTCACACTCCCTGGCTGGCGCTCTCAGGGGGGACTCCAGTGCTCCCGCCTGCCCCATCACCTGAGTGGGGAGTGTGGCCTGACAGGGGATGCACTAGTGCTCTCTGGCTGCACGTACATCCCTGTGTACCCCCTACACGTCACCACTTTCAGGAAGCCTCCCAGTTGATTAAGATCTCACTTGGAGACAACATTTAATCATGAATTTGTCCTGTCCATTTAAATGATCACTTCAATGAGATGTAAGCACATATCTAAAGTCAAGAAGATGTTTAAGTCTTGTGCTGAATAGGAATACTTGGCTGAATTGGGTGTAAGATTATTCATTTTAATCAGTCTCCTAGGATGTGAATTCTACCACTGTGCCGTTCTTTGTTTGAATTGTGAAGAAGCTTTTTTCTTGTCTTGTTTCCTGTTTCGTACAGCTGATACGGAGGAGCGTGTTGTAAAAAGGGGAGGTCAGACTGTAATTTATGATGAAAAGAAAGCCACTGTGTACAGTTATGCCTACTTCCACTTCATTTTCTTCTTGGCTTCTCTTTATGTGATGATGACAGTAACCCACTGGTTTCAGTAAGTACATTTTGAAAAATTTAAAGGGTAAGAAATTGAATGTTAATATACTATTAATTGGGCACTCAGTTTTTGGATCTTCAAATTTGTTCCCATAACTGGAGAAGTCTCAGAAATCAGGTCCCTTAACTGGAGAGAGAGGGAAAAGACTGATTTATCCTGGTTGGTCCCCAAACAAGTTCTCAGTCTCTATGTGGATAACTGGCCTCTTTCCCAGTACAAAGTTAGGCTGCTTGAAGTCAATTATTGTCATAAAAAATAAATGAAGGTTGCAGTCCACAATAGAAAGGTATCTGTTTAAATGCTGTGTGGTGGGTGTGTGGGGTTTTAACTTTTCTCTTCATTTTTCAGTTATGAAGAAGCTGAGATTGAAAAAATCTTCAGTGAAAGTTGGTCCATCTTCTGGATTAAGATGATCTCATGCTGGGTGTGTGTCCTGCTCTACTTATGGACTCTCACAGCACCTCTCTGCTGTCCAACCAGACAGTTCTCAGTATGAAGATTTTCCAGAGCCATTTATTCTGTTTTAAGTATACCACATCAGTCATTTTTGATGGAGGTATCATCTCAGCCAGACATATTAATGTGGTGGTTAGTGACTTTTTCTGTCGGAAGAAACTCTAGAGCCGAAGACTTTTTTTAAAACCATTTTTAACTTTGTAAACAGATGGAGTCCCAAGGAACATGTCTAGTCAAAGGTGTTGCAACACTGGTATAGAAGGGGAAGGAAAATGTGTCATGTTGCATATACTAGAAAATGTAAAGTTTTTTGAATAACTGACAATCTTCTTTCAAAACAAAAGTAAAACAAAACATAGTGAAAATGCATTTTCCTTCTTGAGAACACCAGGTGCCTTCTAGCCAAAAAAAAGTTATTACTGTCAGTGAGATCTTATTTACAAGGAAAGCAATCATGATGCTGATTCAAACTTCCTTGTACTGCACACCAAGTGATACTAGTCTCCACGAAACTTTTTGACAGAAGCATCTACATGAAAAAACAGCAGACCAATAGTATTTGACTACAGTGGGAGTTGGGCAAAGCATCTGCTCAAAAATGGCTTCTCTTACTCAATATATTAAGTTATTGTAAACATGGAATGAGAAAAATGTATCAATGGCTATAGAAATATTTATTATATTAACCAGAAGGCACCTTTTTAATTAGTTTATTATATGAGAAGAGTGGTGAAATGGATTTCAAACATTCAGAGATTATAGATGCTGTACAAGAAAATGGTGGTAAAAACCTCTCAATTCAAACATCTATGTAAGCAAAATACTTACGTAATTTAATAACTGGTCCAGTTGTCAACAAAAAAAATAATGCTGTCTGTGCAGCTGATCGTCTAATGTAGTTCTGAGGGATTTGCTTTGTAAGTGGCAGCTAAGTGCAGCCTGAGAAGTTTATCCAGCCAGGGATATTATGCAGGGTACATCCTTGATTCTTTCTTTTTTTCCTTTCTAAATTGAGTATGTATCACTGACAGAGGAAATGCCAAACAAATGTTAGTGAGTGTTTTCCAGTCACTCTTAAACCTCAAAAATGAAAGTTTAAGAGTATATTAACCCAAGCATTATTTGTTATGCCCTCCTGTTACCTGTATCTAAATATTTCCTTTTCCACAGCCTCATTTTTCTGTCTTCCCTACTAACTTTGTTACGCTTTGAAGTTCAGTGATGATCAGAAAAGGGACGGCATAATGGCATCTTCTTCTTCAACCTGCCTTCTTATTCAGCAGACCTCTGCACTACCTTTCTACTCCTCTTGGCTGTTCTGGGACAACAGCACTATGGGGGTGGGACCTAGAGTATTTTAATTGCACATTTTTCTCAGACTGGACAGCTCTTATTCCATTTTCAGAATCTTCATTGCTAGAGTTTGGGCTGGCGATTTTTTTAACAACCAAATCTCGGCATGAATAGAACGTCCTTGATCAGGAAAATTACCTGCCCGGTGAACACTGTAAGATTCAGTGTCATTTTAGTTGTTTTTTGTGATAGAAGTATACTTGAAAGACTTTAGTTGCTAAATAGATTAAATATAATTTGAAGCCTCTGAATGTCCTAGGTTTTAAATCCAACTATTTACTATAAGATTAAAAAAATCCATCAACTATGATATGGCAAGAAGTGACCAGTTCTGAGCTGGCAAGTCTCACTCTCGGTAGCTGTAGTGTAATGTAGAAAAGCACGATATATTGAGACAAGTGGTTTGTCAACTTACCATCATGCCTTGATCATTCTATACTGCAATAACTGTGGCAGTTATTTTACTGCACAGCTGATGAATTGTCATGTGCTGTGATGGACTTGTTCTGTGAACACTTTCTCTCTGGTGCTGCCACTGTGCCTACCTGGGCACTGAAGTGTATCTCCTTCCTGCCTGACTGTCTCCTCCTAAACCTCTTCCATAAACAAGCCTTACTGAAATGCAACCTACCATCCATGATGGCTTCCAGTATTGCATTCTAGTAGTTCAGATCAACACAGATGTTCTTTAAATGATGTTTTTAGTTTAAACACAGTAAAAACAAACTTATCTGCCTTGAGGGAGAGACTGGCCACCACTTGGCCCCAAGTCATCTAAGTTAAGCGGTTTCAGGCTTTTCCTTAGAGCTGAGAGGGGGAGGCTGGGGTTCTGTCCAGGCTGGAGTCTGGAAGGGTTGAAATACTCCAAACACTTGCGTACTCCTTCCTCTAGCAAAGTCTGGAGACTTGGCACAGTTCTAGAAACATACACGGCCTTTCCCTTTGTTCTTAAGAGTTTCCATAGCCTCAAAATTCCCACTGTGCTGTGATTTGATGGAGGATTTCTTCTGTCAGAAAGTGAATCTGTTCTTTTCTCCTCCAATTTAGACCTCACTAAATAAATAAATAATGAAAAGTAGTGTAAATAAATGTTGCTGTTAACTGAAAGGCAAATAAGTAGTTTTGTGCATTCTGATTTGGTTTTATTTCCATTGTGGGGCCTATACAGATAGCCCCTCATACCAGCTGTGAACTCTGGGAGGGTGCTGTGAGTCTGGCCAAGCAGTTCTCTGCACCAGCAGGTTATGCATTTGCAATCTAATAGAGCCCCTCTTTCAGGCAAGAGCATACGAGTCCTGAGATGAGACTGTTTGTTTGTTTGTTTGGGTGCCTTGCCCAAACCAAACTGTAACAGTAACCGTAGATGCTAGGGCGGGGTTAGCAATATATGGCCTGTGAGTTGGATCTGGCCCATGAAGCCACAGGGCTTAGCCTGTGCTGGGGCCAGGCAGCTGGAAGTTATGCCTGTGCTGCTGCCTTTTCCTCCTGCTCCCTGCCTGTAGTGTAGATGTAGCTTCAAGCCTGTGAGGTGCTGTGCTGCAGCTGGAATATGGAAAGTGGGGGCTGGTAGCGGTGAGGACATAACTTCCAGCTGCCCAGTCTCTGCGCAGCTCCCCAGCAGGGTGGAAGCTGCACTTACGCTGCAGCCAGAGAGCTGGGGGAAGCGCACACGCACATGCACGCATTGCTGGAGCATGCATTGCTAGAGCCACCCAGCCCACTTTGAACCAGGTTGTTCTAGCCTATGGCTTGTTAAAAGTCCCCAGTGGATGAGCTAGGATGTGAGTGACTAAACTGATATAATAGAAATGACCAATTCATTTTAAAGTAAACTTTAAAGTTATTTATTGCCGAAGTGTCTGGCTGATAAAAAGCTTATTGGCTGAGCTATAAGTTACAGAAATTAGAAGCACCTTGTGGAGTTTTGAATTCTTCTGGTTTGGTACTAGAACTATGAGCCGCTATTGAGATGCAGCAAATTCCTTATACAAGCACCTGTACAGGTAGTCTTGCAGTGCTGTATTTAAATCTATAAAAACCAAAGTTTTAATGATTAAAATACCAGTGTGTTTAGATTACTCCAGACCAGAGAAAGTCAGCTAGTATACAGAATTATGGTGTTAATAACATTAATCATTCTTTGTATCTGATGGGCTGAATCTCTTCAATCATTGCCCATAAAATGGATCATCTCTATTGGGTATCTTCGTCTTGGCCAACTGAAGATTTTAGTCAGGTTCAGAAATCCAGTCCAAATGCAGTCTCTCTGCAATGATACTTTTTGTATGCATATTTGCATTCTCCTTGTAGTTTCGATTATTTAGGGAAATAGCTATTTCATACAGAAGAAACTATGGTTGCATAAAGAATAAACCTGCAAGGCACCCAAAACTCTGCCTGCTCAGTGTTTGCTGCCCTGGTCTCTCCTTGTACAGGTCTTCCATGTATACAGGTTGGGGTCCTGCTTTGGGGGACTTCCTCAACTTAGTTTTTTAGGTGTCCAGGATGAGGGATAACTAAGATCTTGCCCTCCCTCCTGAATCCAGGATCCCCACAGATTCAGTTCAGCTCATCTGGGGTTTATGAAGTAGTGTGTCTGGCAACCCAACAGCATATACCATACTGAAGGAGGCCTCCATTTCTTGAGAGAGCCAAAGGCTTCTTGAAAGTTCCAGGATTGTAAATTTGATCCCGAATATTTTTTCTTTATTGTAGCTGAAATTCTAATTGAACTTGGAATAATCATTCATTCCCTTATTTCTGTGATTAGTTTGCCAAGAGAGCCATTGTGGTTGCCCCAGTTCACTCTTAGCTTCATCTCAAATGGCAGCCAAGGTGACCTTTGAGAGCAAGCCTCTGAACCCAAACATCTAGATTGTAAAACAAGGTAAAAAAACCTTTATTAGAAACCCTGGAGAAGCAAAAGGGTTAGTTTGCTACGCTGCAGTTTCCCTCAGTGTGACAGGGCCTCAAGGTATTCAGGCCCTTCTAACAGGTAGGTACTGAAAGGAGAAGTGATTTATTGTTGGAAATAAAAATCGTGCTTACAATTGCAAGGATTGTAAAACACTTTATATGTTCAGATTCTGTTTAAAATTGACTGGCCTTTATAAAATATATCATGCTTTTCCATTTAATTTAGTTAAAGCCTAATTGGATAGTCTGGATTTTTTCAGTAGACCAATCAGAATGCTTCCATTTTGCCCCATTGAAACATATTGAGGAAGGAAGCTTTGGAAGCAAGCTGCTTTCCTGAAACGGGTAATTTATTGTTGCTATCCTGTAAGTAATGCAGAGGTCTTTTCCTCTCCTAATCATAAACACTGCACGTTATTTATTTATTTATTATGTAGCACCTTTTGCAAACTCCAAATGCTTTTATGAAGTTGCAAGCTGTGCACCTATAAAGATAATTCTCCTTGCCTTTAATGGGGGCAAATACTTCTATCAGGAAAACAACTACATCATTAAAAAATCAGTTGCTGGTAAAACATTTTTCCAATCTATGCATCAGGAGAATGTATGTAATTAGCATGTGCTCACCCTGCTTTAATTAGACCAACAGCCTGTGATGTTCTAAAACCTGTTGTGAAAGTTTTAAATGGATCAGTATCCAAATAACCCACTGCCTTTTTTTTTTTTTTTCTTTTACTACTTCTAACACTGTTCAGTTCTGTCCAAAATGAGATTAAAACCCAATATGATGAGTCCACGTGTATTTATTGTCTGAGCTGGCCTAAGGAGAAATGGCACCCCGGGGAAACTTGTATTTTGGTGTCTCCCTCCTGGTGCATTGCTCCTCCCCGCCCCCACCTGGTCAGCAGCACTTCAGGTTGTTTCATTCTCCAGAAATATTCTTATTTCTTCTCCTTATGGTCTGTGGATCCCAGTTTGCGTAGCCAGCTCTCCCCGGTGAGAGAAGCTCCTAACCTGCATAAAACTGGCCAAATTCTTACTTGACCCCAGAACTGAGGTGTTTTCAATGATAGTAAACCTCAAAGAGTCCTTCTCTTACTAGTGAGTCTCTTACCTGTTGGATGAGGTAAAAGCTGGAACAGGGTCTTGAATGGGAAATGTGAATCAGTGCTAGTATTTAAAACTGATTCAGCTGTGCTAAGATGACTTATTTCTGATGCCTGTAATGGAGTCTAGTTCCATTCCCTGTAACCTCTTGGAAGGAGGGAAATGTATCATAAATGCAGTGGATTTTATTTAGTTTTTATAGTTTTGTATAAATTTTGTCTCTTGTTACTGGTGTTTAACATGACCATGTCAAAGGGAATCGCAGGGATCATGCATGGCTTTTTTTTAAACTCTTCTGACTCCTATTTTTGTACTTCTGATACCTAAAGGGCACAGCACCCACAAAGGGGGAGCGTTCAGAGATTACTGAACTGACACACGTTTGCCCATACCAGCTGAGTCCTTAAGTTCAATGGTTGAGACTGGCATGGTGATTCGCTTTCTAACATCCGAGGGTACTTTGGAGGTTTGAATAAGACCTTAAACCTATTTACCTTACTAATCACAAGGATTTCTGGTATGACTTCAAAGCTGTTCCACAGCTCTGCTGATGTATTATAATGAAATGATAGTGTATAGTTATTTAGTATTTAAAATAAATTGGCTTTTTTCCCCAAGTCACTTTGATTGCTTTGACTACTGTAGATCATAAGCCATTTGCACAAATATCTTAAGAAATGTGGTTGTCAGTTTGGGAACCTTTCCAGCATCCTAAGAAATGCTTTGGAAGTTTTGGGCAGTCAGATCTGTGGGGTGCAACACTGTAACTGTATTTTTGCCAAAGAGTTTTCATTCTGAAGCCAAGACAAAATTTGGACAGCTATAAAGAAATCATGTAATTCATACTGTTGTTTTATTTTTCCCTTATTGAAATATACCCAGGTTTTTAAATATTGCTGAGCAATATTGATGCAAACCTGATGTTAAAAAAGATAACATGGGAAGTATCTTTTCATTTTGAGCCGAGTACCAACATTTATAATATACAAGTTCAAAAGAAATACAAGGTTCATTTGCATATTTTGTATTTAGCACAGACCAGTCCAGTTCAATTTTGTATTCCAGGTTCCAAACTGGATACAAAAGATTCAAAAACTAACTTTTGTTTTTAATGACAATTTTTAATTTTAAAATATTTTTAAAGTTCTTTAATATATCAAAGGAGTTTTTAATCTCTTTATTCTCTTTTTACAAATTGTAGCCCAGTGAAATAAAGGTTTACTAGCTTTAGCTTATTTAACAGTTTATTAATGTTATGATCTCTAGCTGTTGTAATACTGTTTTGAATTTTGAGAGCTGTTGAAGATTTTAGAGCTTAAGAACAATTCAGTTGTAAACACCTTTGCATTTTTAAAGCATGTTAATAGTTTTTCTATGAACATTTCTTTTGTACATTGAGTGAATATGGTGTCATAAATTTAATGTTTAATGGACCAATAAAGTTCTACTTATGTTTGAAACTCCTGAGAGTTGCTTTGACATGAATAGAAATGCTGGAAAGTTAACCTATAACTGAATTAAAATGTCAGTTTTTATTTTAGTTTTGGCATTAACTGCTTCACGCTAGCTCAGGCAAAATTCATTCTTTTTAAACTTCTAATTGGACTTGGTAATTAAGAAAATGCCTGTAGCCTGTCTTGAAACAGATGGACTTTGTACAGTACCTAAATGAAATACCTAAAATGCCCATATCTGTTAGATGTGACACTTACTTTTCTAATCTCAAGCCTTCTCTACTCTTTCTGAACAGCAAAGTTGTGGGAGGGAAACATTTTGAATTGGAAGCCTTGTTGAAGAAAATGGGACATGTCAGGTGGAACCAGGTGCTTCACAGGGTTAAATTAAAGGCAACACCTCTTCTGCCAGCTATGTGGGACAGCTGATGAATGAGTTGAAGAAATGGCACACTTTGAAGTAAGAGATGCAGCGCAGCTGAGAAGCTTGTCTGTAATTCAGCCACCCCCTATGAATTACGCAAGTTGTGAACCACCTAGATACGAATGAGCCAAGTTCTGCTGTATCTCTGTTACCTGTTGCTATTGCCCACTGCGTGGTTTCCACCCAGCTCTGCTCTAGTCTTCCCTTAGCTATTTCAGCTGCACTCTGCTTCTTGATGTTTGCCATGTTTCTTTGAATTCATTAAGTCTCTACTGCTTATGGGGACAACATGAAATTAAATAGATCCATAGTTTCATAGTTTGTAGGGTCGGAAGGGACCTGAGCAGATCATCAAGTCCGACCCCCTGCCATGGCAGGAAAGTGTTTGTCTAGCCTCCTCTTAAAGACCCCCAGGGTAGGAGCCTGCATCACTTCTCTTGGAAGCTGGTTCCAGATCCTAGCCGCCCTGACCGTGAAGAAGTGCTTCCTGATATCTAGCCTAAATCTTATAGTTTCATAGTTTCATAGTAGCTAGAGTCGGAAGGGACCTAGGTAGATCATCTAGTCCGACCCCCTGCCTTGGCAGGAAAGAGCACCCT
>NW_017728909.1:45425844-45445982 GCF_001723895.1 Crocodylus porosus
GCCCAAGTTCATCTTGGAGTCGATGATGACTCCAAGATCCTTTTCCGCCTCTGTACTGAAGTAGCTCCAGTAGCTCTTGCATTGCCAGCCTCCTGCCTTGGCTAGTTCTGGGATTATATGGACTGCAACCCTACTCCACTTCAGCAATCTCTTGAAGCACACAGGCAGTTTGAGCAGCACATCAGCTGACTGAGTTTTAATGGTGACAGATGGGGGGGGAAGGCTGGTGCGCGGGGGCACAGCGGTGCCCTCTGGCCACGCTGCTGCAGCAGCCGAATTCTGCCTTTGCCAGTGGAGAGAACGTTGTTTGTATTCAGTGGTTATGGGGGTTAAATGCTGCCTGTCCCTGGGACCCAAACTACAAGAATAGCCGCAGTTCAGTACCTCTGGAACAGCTTTCAATTTGGAAAGTGCTCTGTAAAGAAAATGTTAGGTCATTGGAAACGTGGCATAACAATCTGTAGAAACTATCAATCTGCAACGGTAGATGGTGGTTAGTCCCCTGAATTACTGACTAGAGCTAGACTTGTAGTTCATCTGTGAGTGCTGCCTGTTCCTTTTTCCATGTTGTCCCAGATAAGTAAGGTGCTCTGCTAGTCAGGATTTCCAAGAAGTTTGCTTCAATTCTTACCTGAATGCATAGGTGAGCTGATTTCTGTTGCAGTAACTTGGCCATAAAGGAGCTTACTGCACTGTCCTGGCACACTAGCCAGCAGTTTTCAGGCCCAAACTAGGCCCAGCAACATTAGACCTCATTTTACTGGTAGATGTATCAGATTGCTTAATGTGCGATCCTGAGGGGAACATAACCAACAACCCCAGCCCCAGCCACAGCACAAGCCTGGCAAGGCAGAAATTACTGGATCTGCTCAGTCTCACCTTGTCCTATTTGGTCAGGAATAGGTGAGGGTTAGGGTTATTTGGAAAATGCTACGTGCCTTTTGTCAGAAATTCCTCTTCCCTGTCCCCACCCTCCAAAAAACAGCAAAAAACACTCAAGAAATTAGAATGTGCAGAAACAAATTTTCTGCAAAAACTTACATGATGAGAGAGTTTGTTTTCAGAGACTGATTACGCCGTAGTTCCCGCAGCAACCAAGTGGGGTCCATGAGGGCTCTGAGTGTCCCAGCCCCTCAGTCTGAGCCCTGCATCATGAAAGCACAAGAAATGCTGCAGGTTTGAGTTTCAAGTGGTCCCTGTTATCACAGGACAAATGGTAGAGTTGCTTAAATCAAAATACGGCAAGATTAAGATAGAAGGGGAAACAAATCAGAACTAGGCAAGCTAAGCGTGGACAAGCAGTGAAGAGAGGAGCTTTTTTTGGAAAGGCCACTTTGCATGTGTCCAGATGTGCATAGATGTATGGTTCCCCAAGGACAACTAGCAGTACTGCACCTTGCATTGCAGCTACTTGTCCCTGGGGAATGCCATGGGACTGCCAGCACCTTACCTGGGGTCCTGGGGGCCTTGTGGTGCTGCAGCCAAGGCAATTCTGCCAGGCAGAGCACAGCTCCAGGTGGCCTGGCTCTGCTTTTCTGCAGCACATGGTGCTGAATAGCTAGGGGTCAAAAAAAACCTTCAGAATAAAAAACAGTACAGTACATGCTCAGGCAACAGGCCCTTGTAGCATGGAGAACACCAGACTGTGCCGTATGTAGTGCTGCAAACGTGTTTGCAGTGCCACATACTGCATGACTGTGCTCATCTGGACATGTTCCTTAGCTTTAGTAGAGCATGATACAAGAGCTGCTTGGGATACTTTAATACAAGAGTGTCAAGGGTCCATTAGCTAGATCCAGCCCAAGAAGCAATATCATCTTGCCCACAAAGCTCCCCATAGGGCTGGAAATTTGCCCTCTGGACAAATCACAGTGTTAATTACTACAGCTTCTAGAAGTGTAGTGGTGGGAAGAACAACTGCCATGGCTCTAGGAGCTGCAGCAATTAAAGCTGCTGTCATCAAATTTCTGGCCTCTGGAGTCAGATGACATGGCCTTGCACTCCACATCCAGTCCTGTAGACCAGATGATAGGGGTCCACAGATCGGCCCTGCCCAAATTACTCGGCCTGAGGGGCAGGCTGAGTTTGACCCCTTTGCTTCAATGCAAACATTTGGGAACAGGGGCAGTAGGTGTCAGACCTGTGCAGTTGGTAACACTGACATTGCTGACCCCAGGCATATAAATACAGACTCCAGTCTCCAAATTGTAAAGCTTTTTAAATATATGGAAGGATTTAGTTGAGATTTTTAAAACTATGACAAAGTCTTTTTAAATTCTTTACAAATATAAGAACTAGATCCTTTTTTTTTTTTGCAAAGGCAGTTGATATTCTTTCATGTAATCACTTGATCCAGGAGCTCTCTAAGAAAAAGCACTGCATGTGGTTCACAATCAAATTCAAAGTTGGCAACACTGAAACATAATCAAAGGTTATTCTTACTATCACTGTGGATTTTAAACTATTGAAACTTCAAAAGTAGAGTGGAGTTGTGGTGCAGGGGGTGGGGAAGGGGGCAGTGGTGGCTTAGATAGAAGAACTCAAATGTCAGGTAAACTAAGTCAGACTTCCAGTAGGACCATCTTAGTGAGCCCTCTACTAAAGTTAGTGAATATACTACTGAAAAGGCACATGTCAATCATCCTCTGATGTTGTTTGGGCCAAGTCTGAAGACTAAGCTCAATGACAAAAATGTGAAAAGGGGATCCTGGTTCTTGACTGCAAAATCTCAATGTGGCCTCACTGTCACCTATGGTGTCAATACTGGTCTCTCCATAAACCTGTAGCTTCCTGTTTTATAGTGCTCATGAAAGCATTAACCAATTATGCTACATCTTCAGTGAGATCTCTGATCTTGATGTGTCAGACTCATGGCAGCAATCTGTGAACTCAAAGTGCTTGCAGATGGTGCTTACTACTTAGCAGAACTTAGCCTTACATCTGTGTGTGGTAGGGAAGAAATTAAGTCCCATTTTACAGATGTGGAATTTTAACTCATTCGGACTTGCTAAAGGCTATGCACAGAACTGGCTCTATGTTGCAGTTACCATGCGTGTGTGGTACCTTGGCCATTCTAGCCCAGGGAAAAACTGTCCCTAGCAGTAGTGTAACTGTGGGGTGGGAGAATAGAGCACATGTCCTGAGCACCACCTAAGGGGAGGGGTGCCAAAAAGGTGGGATGGGGAGGGGGAAGCTCACCCCAGGGATACTGGATGGGGAGGGGTGAGAAATGCCTGCATGGGGAACATTTGGTCCCCAGGACAAAGCCCTAACCATGTTGTGTCTTCAGTCACCAGTGAATCTGGAGGTATACCTACTGGCATTTTTTGGTGAGCCACTTAGGATTTTGTCACAGCCAATTGTGGGAAAACACTTTTGTCTTTTAAGAAGCATTGTGGGAAGGCATTAGAGGACTATCAACACCCAAGTGAATTTTGCCTGCCTGCCTTCCCATGGCAAAATCAGTGGGTTCCAGAAGAATTAAATCGGAGCCCAGGCTGTAACCCATGCTCCCAGCTAGGCCAGCTAAACTGGGTTGAAAATGTGTGGGTTTAAGTCAGAGAATGGTGGGTGTTTTTACTTTTTTTGTGAGAACAGCCAGGGGAATAAAAATAAAGCCCTGTTAAGAGCTCAGATTAAATATGCAGTACAGTATAAATATGTCTTACAGCCTGCTGGGAACAGAGCTTCTCCCAAGCCTGTCCTGAGCTTGACCTACTGAACAAACTTTCTGCAAGGAACTTTGATTCAAAGTGTAGATGATGCAACTGGGGCAAGGGGAGGGGGAGAGAAAAGGCTGTCACCAAGAGGAGTGGCCAGCTGATTATAGGGTGGGTGCTGCTATGTGCATTCTCATACATTGTCAAACAGCTTTCCAAATAAACCATGTTTATGGCTAACATCTCAGGCTACTGTATACTTAAATTTTGTAGCATTTGCCCTAGTTCTGAAAGGCGTAAAACCTGGTTTTTGCTTGGTGTTGGACAATTTAGGTAATGATATTTTGACAACTTAAGGAGTTGCTAGACTACGCATTTAAGAGGTATTTTCTGGTGAAGTTCTGCTTCCAGCTGTTGGCAGTGCTGGGAGTAGGGATCTCCATATATAGTGGCAGCTTGGTATATATATAAGTATGGTTTGTACTTCTTCCAGAGGGAACAGGGTCCTAAACATGTCTGGACTAGGTTGCACATTCATTCAGGAAGAGCTGTGCAGACTTGGACAGGGTACAAGCAAATCTGTTTTTGGGCTGGCGTGGTAGGCTCTGTCTGCCCAACTGGGATTCAAAGAGGTGTGGTCATAGCAAGATGAACCTGTACACCTATCTTAGCTGTGCAAATAAGCCCTACCTCCGTCATACTGCAACCACCTTCTGTCTGACCTGGGCCCTGATGAAGGGGGAGGCGAAAAGCAGGGGGTAAAAGCTGTACTAATCCTTGCTGGGAGCTGGTCTGTTCCAAGGTGGCTATTGATATATATGATGTTTGAGAGCAGGCCCAAAAGCCAACAAAGAAAAACACTGCTGAGAGGCCATAAACAGGATAATCATGAACTCTCTGTATGCAGGATGACATTTGGAATGTGAGTTGATAAATAGGGCTGGTACAAACTGAACCTACCTTGAACTCACTAGCATAAGTAACAGTGCTGAAAAGAAAGTTGCATGTTTGATGATAAGGAAGATGCTTATACGTAAGAACTGCTCAAAGCCTATTATTGCGTAGCTGTAGAAATTAACAAGACCATAGATAAATCTACAAAGCAGACTCAGTGCTTGAAAGACACAGCTGAAACAATCAGGGATGCAATCCTCCTCCCTGATTTAACATATCAAAACCAGTATGTAGCCAAAAGCCAGTTTGAACTAATTAGAAGTTTTCTCACACTAACCTTCCCACCTATTGTATCGTGTCATGTGCACTAAAAGTTTTTAACTAACCATAGAGGTTGAGTCAATTAAGTGTAGAATTTGTGACACAAAACTATCTACATAAACTTGCTTACTTCTTATCAAGGGGGGCTGGTTCTTGGAGGAGACGGGCTGCTCTTTGTTGTTGTGTGCACGCTTCAATAAAGAGCTTTGAGATAAGACCTTGCTGGTGTTGCCTGTCTCTTGCAGTCAGACAACGGACCTGGGAAGTTGGGGTTCAAGTCCCTGACACTATGATGTTGGCAAACAGTTTGGGCTTTGTTCACAGTGCCGTAAGCGGGAAGAGTTGGCAAGAAGCTTTAACTGAGTGTGAGAGATTTTCTATTTGGCCAATGTGCCAGCTGGTGCTGGATGCCCAGTTAAAAATGACCCGTGGCTGTGTGCTGCAGAATGCTAGAGCAAGACTTGACTGGTTTAACTACATACTGACTAGCAAGCACACTAATAAGATGCACCTAAATCCCCAACAGAAACCCTTCAAATCTGCTTCCAAAACG
The DNA here is from genome assembly GCF_001723895.1 of Crocodylus porosus. Taxonomy (NCBI): domain Eukaryota; kingdom Metazoa; phylum Chordata; order Crocodylia; family Crocodylidae; genus Crocodylus; species Crocodylus porosus. The sequence goes on from NW_017728909.1 coordinate 45,431,272, forward strand.
CCTGGAGAATGGAATACAGCCTTTCTGAAGATGGCAGCTCTGCAGAAAATGACAGTGGACAATAAGCTGAATATAAGCCAATAATGTACCCCTGTTGCAGAGAAGGCTAATGGCATATTGGGTTGCATTAGTAAGAGCATTACCAGCAGATCCAGGGAAGGTGATTATTTCCCTCTATTCAGCTCTGGTGAGGCCACATCTGGAGAAATGTGTCTAGTTTTGTGCCCCCCTTCCCATCCCCCCAAAAGGATGTGGACTTATTAGAGAGAGCCCAGAGGAGGGCAACAAAAATGGTTCAGGGGCTGGGGCACATGACTTGAGAGGCTGAGGGAACTGGGCTTATTTAGTCTGGAAAAGACTAGGCTTAGGGGGGAATTTAGTAGCAACCTTCATATACCTGAAGGGTGGTTCCAAAGAGGATGGAGCTGGGCTGTTCTGTGGTGGCAGATAAAAGGACAAGGAGTGTGTGTGTAAAGCACCCCCTCCTTCCCCCCAGACTGGCTCTGAAGAGGAGGGTAGCGAAGCACTGGAACAGGCTACTCAGATTGGTGGAAGCTGCATCCATGGAGGTGTTAAGACCCAGAGAGACAAAGCCTTGGCTGGGATGATCTAGTTGGGGATGGTCTCCCAAGACCCTTTCCCACACTCATTGTCTATGATTCCCTGATTTACAGTGAACTTGGCACTGCTGTGCTCTGTTCTCTCTCTTGCAGGATTCTTTCTGGTGAGTTAAGAAATCTTAATGGACTTTTCCTACACAGGTTGGGTGTGTCCAGACTAGCAGGAATGTGTTTCCCCAGAGGCAAGTAGCAACAGTATCTTGTGCCACTGCTGCTTCCCCCAGGGAACACCTGGTGCAATGCACACTCTGGCGTGTGGCAGGTTACCCCAGGTGGGACAGGGGAAGCTGGGGCCAGCAACTGTGCTGGCTCCAACAGCCTTACCCAGGGTCCTGGGGCCTCCAGCCACAGCAGGAAGCCTGGCTGGCAGCCAGAAGGGCTCCAGCCAGCCAGGCTCGTTTTGGGCAGCGCACGCTGCTGCCATTTGTACCTCCCTGCTTTTGTTTGGCGTAGGTTTTTTTGACCCCAGGATCTTGCCCTAGGTCTGCGGTGACAGATACCACACACCCATGTTCATCTGGATGTGCCTGTTAGGGTTGGTTGCTAAGAGTTCCTGAGAATACCTTGTGCCAGTGGGTGCACACAAAGTTGATACTGTTTTTTCTTCATCCCAATAGTAAAGCCTATAAAAGGAATTTAAAATGCTGTCAAAGTAATATTGATCTGACAGCTGTGTCCACTCCTTTCTGCCCTAGAAGTATATCATGATCCTTGAGCCTAGTTCATTGTGCAATAAAATATTAATCATAGGCAATCAGAGGTGCAAGGAAAGCGGCAGAAGATTACTACTTGCCAGAAGTCTGGTTCAATAATAATGTTGCCAAAACATGCCAAGGAATTGCTTACTTCATAATCTGAGGCTGCTAGACTTCGTTAGGAGGAAGGGTTGGGGAAGACAGTAGTGGTTATGGTTTATGGACGTGTTTCTGTGAAGAGTAAGTGCAGCAGTGTTCTGAATGAAGCAAAATGTCAGTGGATTTTTAACTTTGCAAATGGCTTCCACAGATGGAGCACACAACCAAGAACTGAGCCTGTTTGTACTTAAAGCAGCTTGCCAGGAAACTTGGGCATTGCCTTAGGCCTTGACCCTCCAACTGTGACCAGAATTAGTTTAATGCATTTCCATAGAATAAATTTAAAAGAAAATTGGCAAACATCAAGAATAAACCTAACCGTGTACTCTGTTAGGTAGCTGAATTGGCTAAAAGGAGAACTGGGGGGATGCCAAGCTCTTGAGAGAGATTAAAGTAGAGAGGAAAAGGCAGTAAAAAATATACACCTAGGAAACAACCTGCGCTGACAGACATAGGAATTAACTGACATCACAGTTAGCTTTCATGTCTAAATCTTATCAGAGACACCACTGATCACTTTGTGCAATATAAAGGAATGTCATGAGCATAAAGTAGCGTATTCCAAACACATGACAGAGAGGCAACAGATCTGTCTTTTCATCTCCCTGTGCTTTCAATATCTAATCCATGGTGGTAGGATATTCTGTGTGCTTCCACTGCAGCTGAGCTAAAGATTATGAACAAGTATTTTTTATATTAAATTCCAGGAGGCAGCATGTGAAAACATTTTTCTAAAGGAAGTGAATCTCCAGCCCATTTTATCTCCATTTTATTTTCACTTTTTTATGTAAAAAAAAAAGTCTGACACAGTTACATCAACCAAAATAAGCTGCAGTGTCTTCTTACAAAATCATATAAGGATTTAAAATATATTGCTTTGCTGTTTTCCATAGCAATTTTAGTTTGCTTTCTTTGTTAAATATCTCCAACTCCAAACTGCTGAGCTTGAAATTCTTCAAAGTCCTCTGGGATGGTGTCTGAAACCAGAAATTACACAAAAGATTTAGTTTCTTTCCAATGCAACTGATGAGAATTTAAAAATAGAGTTGGGCCAATAGTTTGGAATTAAGTTTTTGGATAGAAACTTCTGCCATCTCTTCAGTTTACAGATTCCTCATGATGGTTCTAAAATGTATTTCTAGTTTACTGAATATTTTCTGTGAATCATTTTTGGCCAGTACATCATTTAGGGACTAGCAGTACTTGTCTTGGAATTCAGTTCCACTGTAAAGAATTACAATAAACAGTTGAGCTTTACTGCACAACCTACTGCAGGACAAAGTGTGAATATTAAAGCTGAATATATAACTCAGAAGCTTAAGGTACTTATGCTAACTGAGTTTGAGTATTCTAATACTTGCTGCAAATGAACACACAAGGGGTCGGTATCAATCAGGAGGAAAAAAGATTTGCATTCAAATTCAACTGTAGCTGCAACTAAGACCTTTTTTTTATTGTGTGGTCAGCACTCTCTTTTGAATGCCATGAAGTGCTGGAATACACCCATATTCCACTTTTAAACACCATCTATACACAGCCAATGAGAGAGTTACCAGCAACAGAAAAGGCCATAGTCAAAAGCCTGCTCTTAAAACATCATCAACTTAAAAATCACAATTTATCTGAAAACTTCATACCTTTAGCCCTTACAAACACGACTTCATGATCAATAGAAATGGGGAAAATATTGCCCAGTACCCATCCTCCCTCCCATTTGGCTTTGTGTCTTTGACAGACTTTTGCCTATTCAGCTTCAGTGTTTCACTCCACTGGCAGTCAGCTTCCTCCGTTTGTGTGAGCTTTTCACACAGCAACAGGGGGATGGGAAAAACATTAGAACAGCAATGGTAACATCTGGTAGGAATACTGCCACATTTGCAGAGAAACTGAGGGCAGGTCAGCCTCACCACATTGATAGCAGATTATTTTGCTGAAAACTGACCAGGTTCATGTTACCATTTCCCTTCACACCCTTCTGCCAACACCCACAACATGGCAATCAAAGACTCAGAGGTACACATGCAGGTGCTGAAGACACTCAGGCACATTTAGAAAAGTGGCTGAAAATAGATTCGTGAGCATGTCGGAGGTGGAGTTTCTTGTTCTAAAGCTGACATGAATTCCAGACTCACCCAGCCCTAAGCATTAAAAAAAAAAAAAAAATCAGGGAATTAAAAATAAATGTTAGGTCCTTTTTATTTGATTGCTGGACTGTATTTTTCTGTACCTTCACAGGCATGTTTTTCAAACATTTTTTCTGCAATGATGAGAGGCAGAATCTGCTTTTCAAATGAAAGCTGAGGCACTCGTAAAATCATTTGACTACAATACTTGGGGCTTTATAAAAGAAACTTCAAACATGACACTTGCTTTAAAGCTGTGAGAACTGGCAGTACCGCTGCTTACTCAGCTCTGTGAAGGGAACACAAATGAACGTACTGCTTAGAACATGTTGCTTTTAGTTATGGAAAAGTCAGTGATTTAACTGAGGAAACAGGTTTTTGCAGAGCAGCTTTAAAATTAGCTTTCTTTAAAAAAAGTCCTAAATTGTGAGGGGATAACGCTTTGGGAAAAATACAATTTCTATTTACAGGTGAGCACTCCTGCTACTTCATGGAAATGCCAGTTACCATCTCAACCTCCCTCTCCCCCCTTGCTCCTCCTGCTGTATTTTATTTGAGCAACGACAGTTTCCTTGAGTTCCAGTATTTTTGGGAACAGCAATTTATTTGCAGTTACTCAAGCTGCAGAACCACAGAACAAAAACTTGGCCCTGCTTTACGCTGTCAAAGCAGAACATGCTTATTAAATGGTTAAAATTTCTCCTTGGTGCTAGTGCTGTGCTGGTGATGTAGACTTAGATTTCTTGGTTCTATAAAGTGCAAATTACTGATTGAGTCAGAGCTGTATTTGCTAATAGGGCTTGCTTTAATACCCGAAAAGACCTCAAAAGACACTAAAAGCTGGATTGTGGGTGCCTTGATTGTACAGAAACAGATCCTGGGGGAAGGGAAAAAGCTCCTGACCCATCTGGATATGGCTGATCTACTAACACAACAGGAACTGCCTTGCCTCCTGTCCTGTGAGCAGCTTATTCATCATAACATAAATCACAGAGGAAAGAATGCCTTTCTGATCTCAAAGGAAAGCCCACCTCTATACATGAGACATGAAGACAAGATGATGAGAGCAGTTTAGGACTCTGTTTTGATTGCTGCTACTACAAGGTCCATACTCCTGAATGGATTTTAAGACAATGATTCTAAAGTTTTCTTTCGAAAAAAAGAAACAAACCAAAATCCTCTCTGGCTCATTGTAGCCTGGGCTTAGATATGAGGCGGTCTTCGAGAATTAGAGGGCTGAAACATTTAATTTCAGTCTGGAAATTAGAATGTGCTGTTGTGCAAGGCCTCAAGAGGAGGAAATTCACAGGAACAGCAGGTGCTCTACAGAACAGGACGAGAAACTGATCCAACCGGTAGCAGCCTGGGATTGGCTAAAATTACATGCTTTGGATTTACAGGTGCACATGGTGCATGTAATATACTGAGGACAACTCCTCTTGTTGCACAGATACCTTTGCTTTGTTCCTTTGGAAATTTAAGGCAGGTACAGAAATTACACTTTTACCAGCATAAGTGATTGGAAACAGGTCTATATACCTGTAACAGAGCAGAAGTTCAGCACACAACACCAGTCTATATCCATAAGAGTCTGTGCTCAGCACACAGACTAGTTTAAAAATAATGCAACCCAGTCTAAGATTTGCGCCTCCCATCCCCCCACCACAGAGTGAATGCGTGCTTTGTTTGCTACCAACACAAGCTACACTGCCTACCGAAAATCACATAACTTAGATCAATTCCGCCTTAGGCTTTTTGAATGTCTGTACCTAGCCTCAGGCTAAAAAACCAGGTTTAATCCAGGCTGATTTTTCTGGGTTTTGACTTGCATCTAAACAGGCAGGGACAGCTGTTTACACATGCAGCTTGAATGGCAATTAAATCAGCCATGATCGTCCTGGGGCAAAAATCTTAATTCAGATACTTATAGTGGGACAATGAGCTTGTATGCGTGTAGGATCCTATGATAAAATGATTTTCTGCTTTTAGCCTTAGTAATATTTTTGAATCCCAACCTAAATGCAACTACTCTGTTTAGCAGACATGTTTTGCAATGACATGGCAGTGCTGTGAGATTATGTGGATGTTTATATGAGGATTAGCTGAGTTGCTACTTCAACCCTTGCCCAGATTAGACTCATACTAAACTAGATGATGTCAGGCAAGGCATTTCACAGATAGTGTTCATTGCTGGTAAAAAGAAAAGATGAAAGGCAGATAGATAATAAAATGGTCTAAACTGTTGATCCTTTAGAACAGCAGGTCAGGTGATGATCACAAGCCAAGAGGAATGTTACCATTGCAGCGATACTTCAGGTTGGACCAAATGATGTTTTCCTGAGAGAAGCAGAAAACGCCGAGCCTCCCTCCACGCATAGTGGTGTCAATCGTTACGCCAGAATCTGCTACTAATTCAGAACCTTCATAAAACCTTGCCCTTCAAAATCAAGCAAACATATCAGATTTACCCAAAGAATCTTGTCTGCCCATGTCTCTAAACCAACACAGCTACAACCTATACCCAGCATCCCTATCCCACTAGAGCTTCACATAGTTTTTTAATAAAATTTACTGAAATGACTTCACATTCTAAATGATGTTCTTCAAATACAAGGATTAATATATGCATATTTATCTGTATTTCTACTCATGAAAATAAAACCTGTCTATATTTAGTACATTGAGAATATACAAAATATGCATTCAGGATGAGAGATACACATAGGAAAGTAGGGCTGGAAGGGACTTCATAAGGTTATCTGGTCCAGCCTCCTGCTCAAGGCAGGATCATCCCTGACTAAACCATCCCAGTCAAGTGTCTGTCTAACCTGCTTTTGAAAGCTTCCAGGGATGGAGATTCCACAGTTTCTAGGGAGCTTGTCCCAATGCCTGACCACCCGCATGGTCAGAAAGTTCCTCTTAATCTCCAGTGTAAATTTCCTCTGCTGCAGATTGAGGCCATTGCTCCTAGTCCTGTCCCCTAAAACCATAGAGAAACTTAACCGAGCACTTGCTGCCCCCTTCTTCCCTGAAAAATCTTATGAGAGAGAGACCATCTCATGAATACTCCCAACACACCCACTAATTCATGGGTGTCCTTGGGTCAACTGTACTGGTTTATTTGGGAAAAGTAATAATAGGTAAATATTTATGAATTTTAGCTGTACTTTGTGCTACTATAAATACTTGTGCTTTCTGCGAAGTGGTCATCATGGTTTCTGCTTTTACTCTTTATCTGCCTCTTTCATCTGGTGTTTTCCTTTTAACTGAAGGAGTACCAGCACCCACTGGCCATTCAGTTCTCCCACAGACCACAACTAAGTGTTCTCACATTGTGGTCTGCAGAATGTCTGCGTAACAGGCTCTGAAGAATTGGTTTTGTCTAGTTCTCTTTTTATAGATCACTAACAGAAACACATAAATCACAGACTACCTCTGTCCCACATACAGTGTGTTTTAACGCCCATCTCGATTCAGCCTTATGGCAAGTAGTTTGGTCTGTGGCATCATATCGGCATAACTTGGGTATGATTGCCCTGTGTTCAGCAAGGCAGGGGAGAGCCAACTTTAGTCTAAATTAAGTTACTCTGTAACATCCCACTACTAACTCTTATACTGATGGGACACAGACTGTATTTTACTCTCTCTGTAAGGCTGCAAAAGCTCTGTAGTTATTACTTTGTTTAATTTAGGCTACTTGAAAAACAGTGTAAATATGGGCATGCTCTGATGCACAGTGCAGCTCCACAATTTTTAAACTATGCTTTCAGATCTTGTTGCCATTGAAGCCAAAGGTAAAACTCCCAGTGTTTGAATAGTGCAGGACCAGATATGAAGGATGGCAATTTCTCTTGAAAATCAGTTACAATTTTTATCTTTGCTTTTTTTTAATGTTTAATAATTTTGAATGGCCTGTTTTTTCTCTCCTGGGATGTTTGCTCAAATCTCTCTGCCATGGGCCTCGGCTTATACTTGTAAATTCAGACCTACTACAGAGAACATTAGGGTTGGAAGAGGTTAATAGTAGAGAGCAATTTGCAAAGGATCCTGGCTGAGTGAATCATACTCTTAGAGCAGGGACACCTCCTTTTCTGCTTGTTAATACTTAGAAGTGACTCCAGTAATGGATTCTCCACTTCATAGCTTGGTATACAGAGTGTGAATCCACTGTCTTGAGTCCCTCCAATTTTGTCCCTGGCATTCTGCAACCTTCAAAAAGGAGAAGTGGCATTCATATGATAACACACACTCATATGTTATGCAATATGTTTTCTATCGTGTCATACTAATTACTGATATTGTTTTTGTTTTACCAGCCTGTTGCTTTTCATGTAGCCAACTTTGGTTGATGAGTTGTTACTAGTTGTGCAGGGTATAGATAACTTACTACAGTTTAAGGACATATATTTCAAAGGGTCATAATTAAGAAATATTCATATAGTATCCCAATTAGTTTAGAACATTAAGATTTGAATGTAGTTGTAGATATATTTTCAGTTGTATTTTGAAAAGGGATCTTTTAAAGTTATCTTAAAAATGTAAGACAGCATGTAATTTAGCAGATACAGAGGTCAAAGGACATTGAAAATCTTTCTAAATTGCTAGGCTATAGAGAGGGTTTTTCTTTTTCTCCTCTTAACGTAAGATTGCATACAGAATTTTGTAAATCTAAAACTTCACAGCTTTTTATCTCCACAAACTTTAAACAATGCCCAAGGTATTACGCATTCACAGGCTCCATCACCTTCTAAAGTAAGTGCTAGAAAACAGGATATGTAAGATTGTAAACCAAATTCATCACAGCTAGCTTTCATTTGTACCTGATATATCCCATCTGAGGTCTATGCTGCAAGAACCAGCGATAGGAGACTTTATCTTTCCACCCTACATTTCTGGGGTCTTTCCACAGCAGTTTGACTTGGTCAGTGGTGTCTCCTGTGTGCCAGAGTGAGTTCCTGAGGTGTTCTCCTGGGCCAGTCTTTGATTTCACAGCCTAAACCAACAGAGTGTTTACAGAAAGTGAACAGAGAGGCATTCTCATTTTAAGCTGTAGATGAAGAACTTGAAACAGTTTCATAGTGTGCAGCACATCTTAGAACACTTATCATGTGGATACTGCCCTCCCAGTACTGAACTCATAACATCCCTGTGCCAATTAAAGCAACTGCTTACTTGGACACATTCCAGTTTATTCAAGCTGCTTCCCCATTTAGCCAGTGGGAACAAGGAGAAGCCAAAATTATGTGCTCACCTGGATCTTAACAGACCACTGTTGGGAGAGCTCTGCTTCTGACACATACACGGCCTATCTTTGAAATAGACGAGTAGCTAGTTTGAATGAAATCTGCCTATGTTCCCTCTTTTCCTTAAGTTGCATTTTAATTCCTATCGATTAAAGCTGTTTCAGTCTTTCATAATGAGCACTCAAATTTTTGTCAATGCGAGTTACCCCTAGGTTCCTCAAATATTCATTAGGGTGATTCACATATTTAAGGCAACACTTTCACATTAAACTACTCTTTCTCTAGGAAGAAGCCCTAGCTAGCAAGTTAGTCCCCAGCAAGGGCAGAAAATAGCATTGGTCTATTAAAAATGGACTCATCATATGCTTCGTTTAGTTGTCCCAAAGGAAATGGCAAAATCAGAAGATATAATGATGGTGCGCTTAGACTACTACCTTAAGCTGAATGCCAGGTTCTGCAACAGCTCTGAACGGAGCTGCTTGCCAGTAAGTCTGCTCTGTCTGCTTCCACATGACTACATAAAAGCTGGAACTGTCTTGATAACCGAAGATAAAACCAGCATAATCATCATCTGTCACCGTGTTGACATGGAAGGTGCCTTCAAAGTCAACGCCATTAAAAGCAGTGTAGCCTAGGATCAATGTATATACATGACAAGTTAAAACCAAGAGCTGGCAGAAAACTTAAATATTTGCCAAAGGGTTTTGTCTCAAAATGGGACTGCAGAAAATGGATACGCACCAACTGCCAAGCCAGGATCACTGTTCATGGTCTGCACAATTTCCATACCCTGGGGAGGGAAAATTCAGTCAGTTAGTGAATGGCCCACGTGTGTAGGGGCTCTGCCTTCTGGGCAGCTCTGGTGGACCCCTCTTGGTTTGGAAACTAAGAATCCTCCTGTTCATTTCCTTCTTTTATAGGCCAGAGGCAGGCCAGGAGGAGCCTGCATTGTCCTGAACAGGCTCCTAATACTTGCAGCTCTGCATAAAGAAAACCATTGTCATGAAATCTCATGCTTCAGGGCTTCGGCTGGTGGCCTCACTAGGGCACAAAAGACCCTTTTTTCCACAATGCACAACTGGTAGTTGGATTCTGATTTTTTTTCTGAAGCCTCAGAAATTGGCCTCTGCTGGAAAATGAAATGGTGCTATGAAATGATACAGAAAACATGCTTGTCTAGAAGTTGGTGGGGCTTTTACCTTCTCTGCACCATGAAGCAGGATTCACCTACAGGACCACCTGGGCACATCCAATCTATCCCATTCCCTACCACTGGACAGGCCTTAAGCATTAGTGACAACTTGGGACCATGTCCTGTTTCATCATCGCATGCCCAAGTGGCACTTACACAGCCCTCCTCTTCCCTTGTTTTACTTCTGACAGGTATGTGCATAGGGCAATCCTATCCTGCAACAGTTGGGCACAGAATCCAAATTCTGTTCAAGGGCATAAAATCGCAGTTATGCAACTACCCAAGTGCCACTTCGGTAAATAAAGGTAAATTCGATTTAGCCCCCATCTCTCCCATTCTCTGTCCCTGGTACACAACAGTTAAAATTCATTGGGCTTAATAAAGAGGGACTGGCGGAAATTTAATGCCCAGTGGATGCCTGCCTTGGCCATCTGAAGTGATGGAGCTCAGCTTAGCTGCAGAGGTATGGCTAGAGCTGACAGCTGAAGTCTGTTCCTGAATGATCAAAAAGTGACCTTTTGTTACAGTTGTTGCAACTGGCATGTGCAAAATTTGAAGAAAGCAATTAACATGCTGAGTTAAGCTAATAGCGAGATAAAATTAAGCACAGCAACAGGCCTGGCAGGAAAGCCCTGAGGTAAATAATGCACAGTTTATTGTAGTCCAAGCTAAGAATACTACTAGTAGTGGCTGATGTAACTAAACGTATCAGATGTAGTTGTTCTAAAAGAAAGAGAGGGTTTTGTTTTCTAGTGATTTGTTTCTGTCAGCTAAGAGGTTTTGAATGTGCTTTTACCTGGTTTAGAACCACCCAGTTAGGATCGATCTGAGCATCACCTTCAGGATCCAGCACCACTGTCTGATAAGCCCTGAAATCCGTGAGGGTGATCTCTGCATTCTCTGGGCAAACATCAATCGGATCAATTACTGTATCCTGATCAAAATCAGACTCACAGATATCACCAACACCATCAGCTGGGTGAATCAGAGAAACAAAAGAAGACAATTTACAATTCAGCAACCACCACATTAGACATTATCACTGGATTAAACATATGACCAAAGCAAATTATAGATTTTCCATCTTTTGATGTCCTCAAATCAAGACTGGAAGTTGGTCTTATAAACTGCTCTAGTAAACTGCAAATTATAAGATTGTATACAGGGAAAATGTTGAAATAACCTGTTTTACCAGGTCAAACTAGATAGCTGATGATCTTTTAAAATCCAGGAGCTGGTGCCTGCAAAATAGCAACCAATAAAAAGTACTTCCAATTTACAGCAAACTTTCCAGGTGGAACAGGTGTTTTCAGTAAGGATTGATACATATACTAGTACCTGACCTCTTATGCAGCACAGCCAAAAGATAAGGCAGAACTCACAAGGCCTTAAGTTAATACCACAGAGCTGCACAAAAACAAACTCTGCCATGACTTCCAAGACCAGATTTCACAGCAAAGTTATCAAATGCCTAAGATTTAAAATGGTACCTGATTGTTTTCTGGCTCACTATAAAATTCCCAATAACATTAAATCAGTGGAATAACTATGTCCCACTCAATATATCCAAAGATGCTTTATTTTTGCTTTGTAAATTGTTTTTTCATCTGCTTGTTTGCAAGATTCAGTAACAAAGTGTCTGTCAAGCACAAATGTGAATCAGAGACATTTCACTGTCTCGGTTTATTTTCAACATTGTTTTGTACCATTCTCTGAGCTACTGAAAAACTGAAACATTTTATGGCCTATTTTACAAGTTAGTGGGCACATCTACATGTGAGCTTTAATGCACAGTAGACTATTTTACTGAGCGGTAAAGCATTGCCAGAAAAAGGTTACATTATTCTAAGGTGCAGTAAAATAATTTACTATGCATTGTTACTAAAAAAGCATGCAAATGCAGTACTGCACATTAGCACAGCCTAACGTGCATTAATTTAGTACCTTACATTGGAGGGCACTTTTACACTTGCTCTGAGGGTGGGGGGGGCAGTGCTCTAATTAAAGCACCGCCATGTCTTGTGTATCAGCTCCCTGAACTTAAAATGGTACGGGAGCACTTGAACTAAAGCTCATTTGATAGGCTTTAGTTCAAGCACTCCTGCCTCCATTTTTAAGCATGGAGATGCTAATACATAAAGCACAGGAAGCTGCTGAAGCGTGGCAATAACCATGCTCCAGCAGACACTATTAATTGTGTAGCAGAAAGCTCCCTTTGTACATTTCCCTTCTGGACATGGATATAACAGAAGCTGCTTCTTACCTGCACCCCACACATTTTGTGCATTTCTTTTCCTTCTAAGTACTGGCAGAGACCTAGTACACTCATTGCATAGGTGTGGCAAGGCTCAGAACAAGCCAGAAAGCCAAAGCGGCTTTCTGTAGGAGAAACCTAACTACATCTACAAATCAATTAAGCTCAGTGTCACTAAAGAAAACAAAAGAACTAAAATATCCGCTGCAAAGACTGTAAATATATCCTGTGCTAACCTCAGTTACTGTCCCCAGTAGCCTTTGACCCTCACTACCTCATATTGCATTTTTATATATTTCTCACAGTGCGTTTTTATATTTCACCTGTCTTGTCTTTACCATGACATTTTGTATTTTATATTTTATACTTTTAAATCCTTAAGGAATGTACTCCCTGTAGAATGAAGTTACACCCTGGACCACTGTTAAAACCACATTGAAATTGTAACTGTAAAGTGATAAAATCTGTTATATTGGGTGGTCCCTTGTATGAATGTGAGTGAATGATGATCATCAGCAGACAATAGCCTAGCCAAAGGAACTCCATTTTAAGCTAATCAAACTAAAGAACTAATTCCTGGAACTGAGCACTCACCCTACAGACTATTCCTGTAACCTATGACAATACAGCCATTAAGTCAATAAGTCAAGGGTGGACTCCCGAAACTTCAGGTACCAGCAGGCAGAGACCCTTGTGACTAACAGCTGTCATGTGCTACTCAACACCCACATGGGACAGCGACCTCTGGACTGGGTAGCCAAGATGATGCTGGGGGATCACACAAGTCTGCCAGAAAGGGATAAAAAGGCAGTGAAGCATGATCCTCAGTGGTGCCCTCTCATCCAGCACCTGACCTACCGAGACAGAAGGACAAGCAGGCATTCCCCTTCTGTAGAAGACATCACCTTGAAGGAAGCTGACCATCAACAGCAGACTCCAGGGCCTCGGATAGGTAGATATACTGACACCAGTGCTGTTGTCATTGTGAAATGACAACAGCAGCTACTATACACTATAGTACATGGGTTTGAATGAGTGAGTGCATGTGTGTGTATGTGCTAAGGTGACCACTACCACCCATAACGCAAAGACTGCATTTATGATTTTACTGGTAACTTTACATCTTGTCCAATAAACTAGAATTTATTATAATCCCGTGAGTTGGTCCTTTGTAGCCAATAATTGAATCTCTTCCAACATGCTGCATGAATTCCAGTGCATCAGACCTGACTCTGCACTTGTTTATGCACCCAGAGCCACTAAATTTAATGTGCATTAGAAAAGTCACATCAGTGTCCATGTAGATGTGTCCAGTGAGTTTTAAAGCAAAGAGATCAACTAAAATATTCTATCCCATTTGTTACTGCACTGCTTTGAGTAACAGGAATCTCAGTACAAGCTTTATTTCATATTAGAATAAACTTGTCAAATGTCATTCTTTATGAAATGACAGGCAAGACCAGATTCTGGCTCCAGATAAAGCCATTTTATAGATTTCATAGATATTCGGGCTGGAAGGGACCTCGGAAGATCATTGAGTCCAGCCCCCTGCCTCAGGGGCAGGAAGTCAGTAGGGATCATAAGATCCCAGCAAGATAAACATCCAAATGTCTCCTGAAGGTGTTCGATGTAGGTGCTTGAACCACCTCTGGCAGCAGTCTATTCCAAACCTTGGCGGCTCGGACAGTAAAGTAGTTCTTTCTTATGTTCAGTCTGAAATGGTCATGGAGGAGTTTGTGACCATACGATCTTGTCATTCCTGTTTTAGCTGCTAGCGGGAAGGTTTGGGATTGAGAGAGTGGTGGGGTAAAAAGGTAAGAAAGGTTTATTGACTTAATAAACACACAACTAAGCATAGAATAACAAGACAACGACAGACAATAACAATTTGTGTCAGCAACTTATTGGCAGTTCTTTTTGATGCCTGATGTATGACAAGTTCTTCTTTTATAAAGCTTAGCGAAGTCAGGCATCTTTGATCTACGTTGTTTGAGGCGTACCGGGAAGGACTCTGGTATTTAGTTCTTGAGTTCTTTGAGATTTATGGACTTACTGAATTTAGGTTAGCAGCTATTTTTTAAATTAGTAGCTTCTCTTATAATGCTGCATCTTTCTTTTGATAATATCTGGATGTGCTAGCTAATTTATAACTTCGGAGCTATGCTGTGGACTCACAGCTATTCATATTTTTATACTACGAACTTTCTTTATGACTAATAGCAGTCTTTGAATTTTTCTGATCAGGTTAATTTTAACTGCGTCACTACATATAAGACTTTACTACTTTTAAGGCCTTACTAATTTTACAAGTCCTCACTAATCTTTAATTTTAATTACATTTTTAGTGGCAACATGCAGCTTCATACATAAACAAACAAGAAACACCTGGTTTAATCCTCACAGAACATTCAGCAAGCACCTTCCC
>NW_017728909.1:45447280-45459176 GCF_001723895.1 Crocodylus porosus
TGCCAGGGGCTGGGCTATGATGCTCGCCAGCTCCTTGAGTACCCTGGGGTGCAGGTTGTCAGGGCCGGCTAACTTGAAGGTATCCAGCCTCTCAAGGTGTTCCTTCACAAGGTCAGCACTGATGGAGGGCAGGGGATCTCCCTCAGCCGGACCTCCCTGTCCTGTAGCGGGCATGGTCATCCCATGGGCTGATGAAAGACTGATGCAAGGTACCCATTTAATAGGTTGGCTTTTCCCTGGGCGTCAGTTGTCAGTTGTCTCATCTGGTTCAGCAGGGGTCCAATGTTGCCCTTGCTTTTCCTCTGGCTCCAAGCACATCTTAAAAAGGACTTTTAAGGAGTTCAGTTGCAGCCTTGGCTTTCCTGGTTTGCTCCCTGCAGGACTGGACCAGTGCAGAATATTCCTCCTTGGAGGTGAATTCCATCCTCCATCCTTTGTAGGCCTTTCTTTTTAGCCTCAGGAGGTCTGCTAGGTCCCTGGAGAGCCAGGGGAGCTGCTGTGCCCTCTTGCTGCCTTTCCTCTGAGATGGAATAAAATTAGCTTGTGCATTGAGGATTGCTCCCTTAAGGAGCAACCACTTTTCTTGAACTCCCCTTTCCCTAAGGTCATGGTCCCTTAGGGCCTCACTGACAAGCCTCCTGAGCTTGTCAAAGTCTGCCTTCCTGAAGTCAAGGACTTCCGTGTTGCTGACTGACTTGCCAGTTTTACGGTGCATGGTGAAGGTGATCAGCTCATGGTTGCTGTCACCCAGCTTCCCATCGATCACTAGGTTGCTGATTAAGTCATCTCAAGTAGCCAGTACCAGGTCAAGCAGCGCTTTGCCTCTTGTTGGCCCATAGACTTCTTGAGTCAGGTAGAGGTCATCCATGCACGAGAGGAAGCTCTGCAACTGCTCGGATTTTGCTGAGTGATCCTCCCACAAGATGTCCGGGTAATTGAAGTCACCCATGACAACCAAGGTCCTGGAGCATGTGGCCTCAGCCAGTTCCCAGGTGAACTGGTCAAGCTCAGGACTTTGGGTGGGAGGTCTGTAGTAGACTCCCACCATTGTGTCTCCCGTGCTGTATTCCCCATGGATTTTAACCCAGAGGGTCTCTAGTCGTCCACCTGGTTGCCAATATCAGCTTGCAGGGATGTGTAGCTTTCCTTAACATAGAGAGCTACACCCCCACCCTTTTTATCTACACGATCTCTCCTGATAGCCATCTATACCTGTGGTACAGTCATGGGTGGAGTCCCACCAGGTCTCTGTTATCCCTATGACATCATAATTATTTGCACTGAGCAGGACGATGAGCTCCTATGGCTTATTCCCTAAGCTCCTGGCATTTGTGTACAGGCAGGCAAGTGTCCCCTTGCAGGCTCTTGACTTGCCCACAGATTGAACCAGGGCTGGCACAGGTGGGCTCCCTTAAGTGCCTTGGCCTGCTGGCTTTGCAAGGGTTGCTCAGCGGGCCAGCAGTGGCAGTAGTCCCCCCATCGCCCAACGGGCTTAGTTTAAAGCCCGGTGGAGCAGGTCAGCCAGTCAGGCTGAGAAGAGCCTCTTCCCCAGGGGAGAGAAGTGGAGGCCATCTCTTCCCAGCAGCTCACTGCCTCTCTCATCAAAGAGCAGGCTGTGGTCATGGAAGCCAAAGCCTTCCTGATGACACCAGCGCCGCAGTCTTTGGTTGACTACGTGGATGAGGTAGCCTTATGGAAACCCATGTTGGGGTCTGTCAGGCAGTTGTGAAGGAGGTTGCAGACAGCAAATTAATGCTTCTGTGAGGTTAGGCACAGCCTAGAATCTGGAGGCAAAGAAATGCCTTAAAGCCTCTCCCCAGCTGTGGCTCCTGAGAGCTGCAGCATAGCATCTAGCCCAGTGCTTCTCAAAGTGGTCTGCGAGCTACCAGTCACCGGTCTGCAGCGAGTTGCCAGGAAAGAAAAATATATTTTCAGAAGCATAACATTGATATGTCATAGTGCCACAGTTTGTACATTCCAACACTCCAGGTGACGTCATGTTGTGCGAGGTGAGGAAAGAGAAAGAAACAGCCGGTTGCGCATTTTGTGTAGCTCTGTTACATGCAGTTGCTGTCACCGGCTGAACCGGGCACCAATCCCTGGCCCACTAGAAAAAAAATTGCTAGTCCACCACATCAGATAGTTTGAGAAGCACTGATCTAGCCAATAGCATGGGCAAGAGTCACTGGTTCAGATTCTGAACATGCATCAGCCCGGAGTTGGTAATGAAGCGGGCAACATGGGAAATCTACTGTTAAGTTTTGTGTATGAGCTGTGAAACTATGTGAATTTGATTACTTGGTGATCCCATCTGGTGTGTTGTAGATATAGTGCTGCACAAGGAGATACAATAGACTTACTTACTGTTCTCATCTTCCTGTCCTGGGTTGGGAACAAGTCTACAATTGTCAGGGCCTGGGGGAATGAGGTCTGGAATTCCATCATTATCATCGTCATCATCACATTCATCGCCTAGCCCATCTTTATCTGTGTCCAGCTGAGAGCTGTTAATGACTGTGGGGCAGTTGTCTGTGCTGTCCTGGTGTCCATCTCCATCACTATAAAAAAACCCACAACCTATTTATGAGTTCCTGCCTCCAGACTTAAGAACAGCACCAACACTATTTTTTAATGCAGAGTACTTCTTGTGCCCATCTGATCAGACCTGGTGGCACCACAAGAAAAAAAAGTAGTAGTTTATCACTAGGGCTTTGGGAGAAAGTATCCTGGACCGTGAAATCTGTTTATTTAAGCTGTTTATAGTGAAGATCTACTTTGCAAGGAGAGAAGGCTGTTTTTTGCCTTGTTTCTCCTCGCTAAGTGTTAGTACATCTGTGTAGCAATACTGCTTTTGACAAAACCTTGCTATCTCCAGACAGCACACCTCACAGTCATCGTGTCAGTGCAGCTGGCAGACTTATATGTTGCTCAGCACTGATGTGGAAAAGGTTTTGGGGAAATGTCTTGGCAGGAGGCCTGAAGCAGCAGAATCCTGTGACTGGAGCAGGGAAATCGCAATAAGCTGCACTGGTTCAGTCAGATTTGATCTGAAGACTTTGTGTTTTCCACTAGAACTGGAACCATCTTTTGTAATCCATGCCAGCACCACACCTGTGTCTGCTGTTGTGTGAAGCAGATGTGAGGTGCTTTGGGTATTATGCCTATGGAGGGCAGGGGGCTGTCACACTGCCAGAAAAAGAAAAGTAAAATAAAGTGCTGCAAACCTGTTTTTCCTGGAATCACTCACAACAGAGTAAAAAAACAAGCATAGCTTGTACTGTGACTTGCTCTCAGAAGTAAAGAAACAAATTTCCCCAGCACAAATGGAGTTGCTGCTCTGCCCAGCATAAGCAAAGGCTGAAGATAAACCTACCCACCAGATTCTTATAAAATGAAGGGGATTTGTTTAGGGTCATTTCTGCCTTTTACTGTTAAATTATTTCTGTCAGAGTGAAGTAATCCACTGAGAAAAACACAGAACACTTCACCATAAAACTGTTTCTTTGTTTTGATTTGTGTAATTTTAATAAGTTCTGAGTAGGGTGTAATTTCTATTTCTATGGGCGGACCATGGGAGCAGTAGACCCTAAATCAGGAAAAATCTCCCCTTGCTTCCCCTCTCATTCTCCTTTCCCCCACCTGTCACTGTCCTTGGCTGTCCCAGGGATGGGGGGAGCTCCAGAGCTGTTCCTACTCCACTCTGGCTGGGCTGCACAGGAAGCCGGGCTCAGCTGGAGACAGCAGAGTGGCAGCGGTGGTGGACAGGTTACCACTCTCTGAAGCCTGCTCCCTGGCTGGTGGGGAACACTTGTGGGGGCTGGTCAGAGAGGGGGAACTTGTCTACTGCCACTGCTGCTGCAGTGCCAAGCTGATCCTGGCTCCCTGAGCAGCCCAGCTGGAGCAGGGCAGGAGTGGCTCTGGAGCTCCCCTTCACCCCCAGCAGGCCAGATGTTATTTCAGAAGAGAATCTGATGTACTGAAAATATTAAACGTGAACACAGCAGGCATAAAGAACTGAAAACAATGGAGTAAATTGGGTTTGTTTGTAGAAGTGCCACTCTGAAGTTAGTGGCAATAGACTACCTTACACCAAAGCTAAATTAATCTGCTTGCCAATTGACATTAATTAGAAATAGGACACACAATACCTGTCTTGATTGGTATCACAAGAATCTCCAACCAGGTCATTGTCAATGTCTGACTGCAAACAGAAAAAGGGGAAGTTATAGTATTAAATGAGGAAAGAATGTGTTAAAATGACAATGCTATACTAGTGGTAATGAAAGATTAATGGGACTGAACTGGGACTTCCCAATGGAGTTCTGCCATTGGTTTTTGTGGGGTTGGACTTGGCCAGTTGTGAACACCATATTACAGCAATACAGATCATTCATTGGTGCAGACATGATACATGCTGTATGGAAATGCACCTAACTACTTCAGCGTCCAATGCCATTGTCCAAATTCAACATTTCCCCAGTTTTTCTAAACAGCACTTAGTCAAGCAGGAATACCTAATATTCTGTCTCCACATTCTTTCACAGTTGTTTAGTTCTCCATAGTCACTTGCCACACTAATAGCAGGGCTGAGTATCCTACAGATTTTCTTCCCCCCACTGACCTGGTTGGGGTTGCTGATATGAGGGCAGCTGTCACAAGCATCACCAACACCATCATTATCCTCATCCTTTTGGTCCTGGTTGGGGATCCTCTGACAGTTGTCCAAAAGGTTCTTAATACCTGAAAACACCTGATGTCAGTCCAAATGACTCCTTAAGTTTTCTAAATATTACAGCTTTTTTCAAAATGGATATATTGCAGCATTACTGTTCAGCGACACTCAGTGTCTGTGGCTGGTCACGTGGGACATGGTGCATAACTGCCTCATAAACCCTAACTGCATATCTTTCTTGTTTTTCTCTACACATCATTTAAGAAAGGTTAGAAGCACTAAACTAAGGGTATTGCTGTGTGTTCCATTTAGTCACGTACACCCCATTATATCCAATTCCCTCACATTACAGTTTACACCAACTGATACTTTTTGCCCATTATTACCAGTATATTTAAAAGGACCCAAGATGTTTTCCCCCTGAGACCCACACAACAATGAGAATAAACTATGACAAAATATGAACTCCCTGAATATGTGGGCAAGAGGCAAGTTGATATATTGGGATGTGGTTTGTCCTGTAGGTTCTGCTGTTAGTGTTGATAATCCATTTCATGTTTAATACTCTTAATTTTCATGTGAATTGTTGTGCAGCTTAACTGCTATACAGTACCCACAGCTTTGACCAGATGCTAAAAAGTATGTATACATTTGTAACATATTATGTATACTATATTATCTATAGTGTATGTTTGGATACAAACTACAAACTATGTACTATGTTTGTATACATCCTCAGCCCATCTGTATGTTTGTATGGGCTGTATATCTACATACACACACACAGATATAAGTATACAAAAGGTCTGTAAACAGAAAACTTATTCCATTTCCACATGCATGTCCTTTCTCACACTCTCAAGAGGAGATGTGCTGACTAAGAGACAACATCTTAAGACCTGCTGTATTTCAAGTCCAGTGAGCTGCTGCTCTTGGGATTCATATTTATCACAATTCAACAGTCTCACATATTAATTAGTGGAGTTCCTGCCACAACCTTTCTATCATTTTCAGCAGTCATGCCAACTGCAAGAAAGCAAGACATTAAAATTGCATGGTTTCACATAGCAACTGTGGGTGACTCCATCACTGTTTAGACTAAATATAATAGTGATATTTTAGCTCTAGAGATGCCTAAAGGATGGTGGCAATTATCCTTTTCAATGTGTAGTGCATATTAGGTGAGTGTCACAGATAGCACAGAAGCTACGAGTGAACATTTATCAACCATCTCCATCCATGTCGTCATCACAGGCATCTCCTTTCCCGTCACCGTCTGTGTCCTTCTGGTCATTATTCGGCACTGTACGGCAGTTATCACAAGCATCCCCAAAGATATCTTGATCACTGTTCTTCTGGTTAATGTTAGGGATTAAAACACAGTTATCCTAAAAGAGAGACAGACACCGGTTCCATTCTGTTAGATTCCTACTGGAGTCAAGTAATCCTAGCTCTTTCACTTCCATGAGATACAGGCTTGAATTTTATTTTTTTTTGCAGGAGGAAAAATGTTACTAAGAGGAGTATGACAGTCTGTGCATTCATTACACCTGGAATAAATCTCACCAATTATTTGCCAATTTTGAGTTATTAGAGTGGCAAAAAGATCAGTTGTACCAGGGGTTTTCTTCTCACCTAGGATATTGTTTCTAATTTCACATAGGTCCACTGAGATGGGCTGCCTAGAAATGCAGACATTCTTATTTAATACAATTTGAGAGACTGTACATTAGGGTGCATAAACAAGTTTGCTACTTCAGTCCACTTGGTGGAAAACAAGTGCCCCCTACCGGCATATTCTCAAACAGACCAAAATAAAAGGTAATTTGACTTTTTGATACAGAAAACTCATGTCCAGATTTAATGTACCTTCCAATTTAGTACCAGTATTACAAGGCCAATGGAAGGTGAGGAGCATATAGTCTTAAATGGGGAGAAGAGGAGTCCTACTTCTTCACCTCCTGAGAGCCGCTCTAATAAAACTGCCCATCTCCCACCCCAGAGCACGTGTAAAGACACCCACAGACTGATTCTAACATGAGCTTTTGCAGGCAACAACCTACTTTGTCAGATTCTGTCTAAATTCATTAGCAATATTTTTCATTTGATCAACATTATTAGTCATCTTCTCTCTCAACATTTTGGTGGCTGTCAATGAATATTTTTAGCAACAAATATTATTGATGAATATGCTTGTCATTGAATCAATATTCCAGAATCTAAGACTTCCATATAAAAATATAGCTTCAATCTCCTACTTGTTGAAGCAGGAGGTAGGGCTTGAAGTTGCTAAATTGAAGGGTGGCAACTTAGCAACTAACCTGTTCAGAGAGACATGAGTTTTTGTAGATGACAGCCTACTGCATTAGATGCTGTCAATGGACTCATACAACGCTATGAAGTCCAATCATGGCATCTAACAAAATAGACCATCACCTAAACTAGCTCCATAGCTACATACAGCACCTGTTCATTAGGTATTCCATCTCCATCAGCATCATCATCACAGGCATCTCCTATTCCATCACCATCTGCATCTTCTTGTCCAGAGTTTGGAACAAATCTGCAGTTGTCCTATGCAAAAAATAAAACTCTCAAATATGACCAGCATCCCAAGGGATACTTGAATCTTCCTGTGAATTTTCGTTCTCCTTATTAACTTTAAAAGTTTTTCAAATGAAATACTTTTTTTAAATACAAGAAACATTAGGCATCTTGCAAAAAAGCAGAAAGTTGCTGACAATTTGTAATGTTTTCCTTAATCTCTCTACCTGCCCCTTTTATCAACAGGGATCCTGGTTTTTCTCAAAATCACAAATTCTCTGATAAAACCCCCAAAATCCATTATCAAAATTAAAAGCCCCCTGCAGCCCTCCCTAGCCCTGTTGGTGCCCCTCACTGCCTCCTAAAGCCCCCCCAGCCCTGCTGGTGCCCCACATTTGCCCCCACAACAGCCCCCCTGCCCTAACTCATGCCTCTTGCCTCCATCCACAGCCCTTGCCTCCCAGCCCTGCTGGAGGGGGCCCCCAGCTGCTAGGGCTATAGGGCCAGGGACCCAAGTCTGCAGCTCCCTGCCCCCAACAACAGGCAGTTGCAGCAGAAGCAGCATGGAGCCAGCTCCCTGCTTGGGTGGAGGTGCAGCTGGCTTTTCACTTCCCCAGCCCTGCTGGTGCCCCCAGCCATGACCCGCAACCCCCCAGCCCTGCCAGAGGGGTCCCCATACCCCTGCAAGCCCCACTTGCATCAGGCTCCAGGAAGGAAGAGTGAAGCTGAGCTGAGCCCAGAGCTGTGGCTGACAGAGCCTCAGGCCCTGCCCTTCCCCCTCCCACTCTCTCTCCAGGCAGGGCTGGGGCTTTCCTGCGTTGTTTGCCAACAGCTTTTGCAGGCTGGAGCTCAACTAGCCTGCAGAGCTTTTTACAAAAGCAGGGAATCCGTGGGTTTCTCTGCTAAGAGGAGAAATCAGTGTTTTCTCTGATAAAAGGGGGAAATCCATGGTTTTTTTCTGTTTTTCCATGGGAAACGGAAAACTCGGATCCCTGCTGAGCAAGGGTGAGTATCCTACCTTTCTGCAGGTGTCAGCAGAGCATGTGAGGTCTTCATTAGGATAGCCATCAATATCTACATCCTTTCCACAGATATAACCATCACCAGCCCAACCAATACCACACTACAAATGAAATCACAATTACAGAATTTCAGAAGGAATGAAAATTCTATTTTGCAAACACTTACAGCAGTGCTTAAGATGGGAAATCCCACATTAATTTTAGAAAGGAGCAATATACAGAAAGCATCAACATTAATAGCAATATTATCAAGAACTTACTGATACCTATTAATACAGATTAAAACAATAGTAATTCCAAAGTATGAAATCCACTAACAACTGATGACTCAATCCTGGGTTCCTGGCTTGAAACACGTGGGGCCTGATCTTAAAAAATGCTGAGTACCCCAAAACTCCAATGACTTCCTTAGGGGCTGTGAATGCTGTGGTCCTCAGTATCTCAAATTGGATATCCAATACTAGTGGACATTTTGGACACTGTAAATGGGATTCAACATGAAGCAGAGGTTAAGACCCTCCTTGAGGATGACAAGATATTATTTCACTGGAAAAATAGGGCAGACATGCAAAATGGATGTTCGTAGAATCTTCAATCTCTTTGGAAATATTTTACATGTAGTTACTAAGATTGCATTAGCAAATGGAGCATGTCTGCCCACAAATATTTAGCTAAGTATCTAATTAATATAATTTTATACCATTACCTAATAAGAGAATATGATTGCTGAAATGATTTGGGTAAATACATGCAAAACTGCATGCAGATCTCAATCCTACCCTGACTCCCTTTAGCACAAATACATGGAAATCTTGCTATTACAGACAAGAATTTCAAGTATCCCAGGTGTTTTCTGTAATCTAATACCCTTAGCACAAGATGACTGCCTTCAGCAGTTATAGCAAGCAAAGTATCAGCACAAGCAGATTTAAGATATGGACAAACTTACTGTTGGAGCCATTTCAAAAGGGGAACATTTCAGAAGGGTA
Source organism: Crocodylus porosus (assembly GCF_001723895.1). NCBI lineage: Eukaryota > Metazoa > Chordata > Crocodylia > Crocodylidae > Crocodylus > Crocodylus porosus. The sequence continues at coordinate 45,456,508 of NW_017728909.1, forward strand.
GTAGCTGTTACATCTTAAATGTTATGTGTGTCCATACCTTTATTCAGCTACAGAGGCAAGGAGAAAATTGCAAACTCCAGACATGGAAACAATTTTTTGCTTCCAAGGCAGCAAGTTGAGCAAGGTTCAGAGGCTAGGGTGACTGATGGAACACCTTTGGTTTCAGTCCAGCAGTGCAAACTTTTGCTATGCTATCCCACACCAATAAATCTCAACATTGCTTTTGAAAGTTGCAAACTCCAGAACGAATAGGACAGGAGGATCTACACATGAACACTGTTCCACAAAGAATACAATCTGGACTACCAGGTAAATACTAGGCATGCCATTATCTTGTTATCTTCAAACTAACATGGCTAACTATCTCTCTCATTATGTGTTATGTACACAACTATGTAGTCAAAAAACCCCTTTTGTAACTCTGTGCAGTAGAACATCCCAGAGAGTACTGCTGCAGCTCTGGATGTATAACTACTCAGAGCTCTTTTCTGCTGAGACAACACTGGATAGTAACTATATTTTCCCTGAAGCACAACATAAAAAAGGATGTTAGTTAACATGGTAAATGTAAACACCCAGGTATGGTTATCTATAGGTGTTCTATGGAAAAATACCATGTCTGTGTTATGGACACAATTCAACTATGATTGTAACCAGGTCAGATGTGTGTCATAGTTCACTGACCAAAACATTTCTATATACAGGACATAAAACAAGTTGTTCCCTCCCTTTCCAGGACTCTTTTGAGGAGTTTTTAGGCAGAATCCTAAAATACTTCATATCATTAACTTACAACACATGAAACATCTCCTTGCCTCTCCTCAATACACTGCGCATAGATACTGCATGGGTTCAGTGCTCGATTTTTGCAGCTTTTCTCAGCATTGCATCCCTTGATCTGGTCTCCCACATATCCAGTTTTGCATGGTCCACAGCGATAAGACCCCTGTAAAGACGAACAATAATTTACCAGAGTTAATAGAATTATATGGAAATGAACTAATTTATCTGACAGTAACAGTGTGTCTAGGTTTCATCTCACAGTATTGGTTTACAGCATGCAGGCTGTTTCACATTCATTGAGACTTCTTACTAGTTCTTTTTGTTAGTTTTCTTCATGAACAACTCGTAAAATGACTGCTTTGGAGACCAGCCTCCTGTTTTCCAAAGAAAAGGGAGAGTGCCAGCAGTGAAAATTTCTCTGCTTGCCTGGCAAACATACCTATCCCACTAAAAATGAGCCACCTGTCAGTGGGAGAGGGTATTACTATGACCATTTATGCTTTGCTGAGATCTTGACTAGATTTACAGGTATCAGTCACTCTTATGTGGACCCTCTTATTTCAGTTCAAACTAGGGTTGTTTTTGGTTATCTCAATGTTAACTTTAACTGATATAAGAGCATCTACACAAAGGTTTGCTTTGGTTTTTCTTAAACGCTTTTAATACCCTGTTAAACTCAGGCAGCTTCTTGGTGTAAATGTGGTCTAGGATTTGACTTAAGTTAAATCAAAATAAGCCCCATGTACACTGAAATAATGATATCTGTACAGCTTTGGCAGATCTCAGAGTTCCCTTCAGTAGACAGTATCCCCTTGGGTATGGGACTCTCATGCTAATCACATGGGAGTCCCAAGCTCTTGAGGCTTCTATAATGGTGTAATGCGAAGATATGAATGGAGTTTGTAGGTGGCTGTCCTGATGTTGCCAATGGGTACATTAGATAGGGCTGGATGGCCAAGCACCAGTGGAAAAAGCCTATAACATGGACAGTTGCTCCACCTTAGCAGTATCATGTGGCCCAGGATCTACAGTTCCTAGGCTATCACTGTGTCCTTAAGATCTGTTGGCTATTGAGATAGAGCTGTGGAGACCTTCAAGTATAGCCTGGTCCTATGCCTGTAATAGGCCAAAGTTCTTTTAGTGTCCAGTGAATATAATGAAGTTTTGCTCAGGAGGAACTGAACTTTGAGGAAAATACTGGCAAACTGACATGCTTTTCTTCTGGTTTGGCTGGGATCTTTGGATGACGCTTCAGGGACATCTTGTTGAGAGGAAGTATGCAACAAGAAGGGTCAGTCATGAAGACCTGACTCTCACTCATCCTGCTTGCCCATGTAATCACTAGTAAAAAGATGTTTCATAGTTGGTAGGGTCAGAAGGGACCCAAGTAGATCATCAAGTCCAACCCCCTGCCTTGGCAGGAAAAAGTACTGGGGTCAAACGACCCCAGCATGGTGTTCGTCTAGCCTTGTCTTAAAGACAAGGAGGGTAGGAGCCAGCATCACTTCGCTTGTAAGTTGGTTCCAGATCCTAGCCGCCCTGACAGTGAAGTAGCACCTCCTGATATCTAGCTTGAATCTACCCTCTGCCAGCTTGTGACCGTTATTTCTAGTCACTCCTGGTAGTGCTCAGATGAACAGGGACTCCCCCAATGCCTGCTGGTCCCCTCTGACCAATTTGTTACAGGCCACTAGATCCCCCCTCAGCCTTCTCTTGTAGAGGCTGAACAGGTTCAGGTCCCTGCAACTCTCCTCATAGGGCTTGCTCTGCTGTCCCCTGATCATGCGAGTGGCCCTCCTCTGGACCCTCTCCATGTTGTCCACATCCCTCCTGAAGTGCAGTGCCCAGAACTGGATGCAGTACTCCAGCTGTGGCCTGACCAGTGC
>NW_017728909.1:45461448-45502594 GCF_001723895.1 Crocodylus porosus
CTTTTTTGAAGATAGGAACCACGTTGGCCCTTTTCCAGTCCTCTGGCACCACACCAGAGCACCACGAGTGCTCATAAAGCCGTGCCAGGGGTCCCGCAATGACCTCAGCTAATTCCCTCAGCACTCTGGAGTGGAGATCATCCGGACCTGCTGATTTAAATACGTCCAGTCCCTCCAGAAGCTCCCTCACTAGGATCCTCACTGACCCTTGGCCTAGGTGCGCCTCCCTTGGGGGCCTGAGGGGGTCTTGGTGGGGGGGCTGATTCAGTCCCTGTCTAGGGAAACGGAGGCAAAGGAGTTGTTAAATAGGTTAGCTTTGTCATCTGGTGTGACAACAAAATTTCCCAGCGTGCCTTGCAGGGGCCCCACATTACCTGGAACCTTCTTTTTGCCCCCTATGTATTTAAAAAAGGACTTGTTGTCCTTGATCCAGGAAGCTAGTCCCAGTTCCATCTCTGCCTTGGCCTCACTGACCGCCCCCCTGCATCCCCGAGCAAACACAGTACAGTCCTCCCTGGTGATGGCCCCTCCCTTCCATTGGGTGTATGCCTCCCTTTTAGTTAGGAGATGTTCCTGGATGCTTTTGGTGAGCCATGGGGGCTTTTGCGCCTTCCTGCCCCCTTTGATCCGTGTTGGGATTACCTCCCTTTGGGCTTGGGGGATCGTCTCCTTAAGGAACGACCACTCTTCTCAGACACCAGGCTCCCCTCCCCTCCAGGACCTCAGTGCTTCCCCAACTATTCTCCTTAGCTCATTGAAGTCTGCCCTCCTGAAATCTAGGGCTGCTGCCTTGCTGCAGGCCTTTGCCACCTTGCATTGGATGGTGAATTCCAGCAGGCGATGATCACTGTTGCCCAGGTAGTCAAGCACCCGCAGACCCCTCACCAGGTTGTCGCCCATGGCTAGCACCAGGTGCAACGGGAGGGAGCGTATTAAAAAGTTCAAACGATAATCTCATGAGCAAATGTCAGTACTAGGTTCAGCTCCCACAGAGGACAAATCTTTAAGAAACGTGAAGGAAGTTGGTGAGAAAGGCCTTGCAGATCATTGACTGGAGGATGGAAGGCTGACATAGCTGCCAGGTGGACCCTAACTGAGAGGAAGAAAGGGTCCTTGTGTTTTAGATCCAGCATCTAATCAAGCCCCTCAGGTATGATAGACTTGGCCAGGGCAGTGTTTCTTGCCCAGCACCAGAACAAAGACCTAGCCTATTCTGCAAAGGAGGTAGGCCTGGAAGAATCCTTTCTGTGGACAAGCACATCTCTGGACTGAATCCTGCTATATCTGAGTGTGCCATCCACCATCCAGGCTGGAAAACGGAGAGGGGATCCAAGTGGAAAATCCTCCTTCTTCTCCATGATAGTAGGTCTTGAACTAAAGGGGGCATCATAAGATCTTCCATCATCAGGAACAGAAGATCCAAAACTGCCTCAGCCATGGGAAGGCTGTTGGTGTCATTAGAGCCCAGGCCTGTCTCACCTTGTGGAAGACTTATGGGATAAAGAAGAGTGAGACGGAATGCATACAGCAGATTCCTCAACCATTTTATTATGTATGCATCTGAAAGAGAACCTGGCTGAGCTCCACTGGGAAATAAAGTAGAGTATTTGCCACTAATCTCAGTTGTCTGTGACTGGAGTTTCCATTTCACAAACTGTCCTTACATACCAAATTCTTGATCTCCCCACGAGATACGGAGATGACTCTGCTTAGATCTGCTGTAGCATTCTGAAGCTTAGCCAGGTGCTCCACAGACAGATTATTTTTTTTAGCTTATGTGCCCATGCCATAATGCAATTGCATAAGCAGGGAGATCAGGCACCACCCTGCCCATGTAAAACATTGGGTGTTATCAGTTGAAAAGTCATGACACCCTCAAGTATAAGGGAAGATGACCAGGCAGACTCCTGCACTGTTCTGAGCTCCAGCATGTTGATATGTAGTCTCATTTTGTCCTTAAAACAGATTCACAGAGCCCGATCTGAAGTACCCAAGGTAAAATCTGATATGCAGCATCACAAGTGCGCAGAAGGCCATGTGCCAGAGCAGCAACAAGAAAATTCTTACCCTCATATATGGGCACTTTTTGACTAACAAGATAAGATCGATAAGTGCCTGAAAACTGTCCTTTGGGAGGTAAGCCCTTGCTAACACTAAGACCAGGTAAACGCTGTTGAACTTTACTATCTGAGCAGGAGCTAGATTAGATTTCTGGTAGTTGACAAAGAATCCCAGGGATAGAAACAGGTCATCTTTCTCTAGCAGTTTTGAGACCCAACAGCCCTAAGTATTTCTTAGTAACCAGTCACTGAAGTAGGGTTAAACTGGAATCCCTTAACTCTGTAAGCACGCTGCTACTACCAGTACTTTGGTGAAACCTCTTGGGGCTTTGCATAGGCAGTTGTCCCAGCCAACCATGAATTAGAGACACTTTCTGTGCAAGTGCTTTATGGCAACAAGGAAGGAACTATACTGAAAGTCAAGAGATATGAACCAGTCCCCGCCTGATATAGGGAGGGAATAATGGCTGCCAGGGTAACTATCTTGACCATAAGCTAATGAACGAACAATCTTTGACCTAAGGAAGTTTAGTATGGTCTCTAAACTCTTCCTCTTCAGAAATGGGAAGTAACTGCTACAGAATCCTTCCCCCTTAGCTGTGGGGAATTTGTTTTATGGCTCCTACTTCCAAGGGAATGGACCTCTTCCCACAGCGGACTCTCAGGAGAAGGCCCCTAAAAGGGATGGGGAAGGGATGTTGTGAGAGGGCAGTGATTTGAACTAGATGGAGTAACTACACTGCCACATCCAGGATCCACTGGTCTCAGATGATCCATGCTGGCTAAAAGCAAGCCATGCAGTTTCAGAAGGAAGGGAAAGCAGCATAGAGTTGGCATCTCCATAACACAACAACTCTGCTTAGGGGTCAAAGTTTAGTGCTTGAACTAGCACTTCTAAGGGAGGGATAACACCCCCCCAATAAAGTCCAGCTGTAGCCTCTTTTCAGGTGTGCAGAGTCTCAGTTCTAGACTCACAAATGGCCAGTCTTCCACCATTTGAGCTGGAAAGAAGCTCCAACCCCTGGGAAACTGGAACCCTTTAACCAGGAAGATCTAAATATCACAATCACTGAAGTTATGAACCTGGCTATGTACAGGGACACTTGAAAGATCATCTTTGCCACTAGGTGTCCCTCCATGATCAGATATTAAATCCCCTCTTATGAAGGGGAAAGGACTCCTTCAGGTCTGCCATCCTCCAATAAACTTGGAAATCAGAATGGTTTCGGAAAGCCTGGTAGCTGGCAATCCTGAAATGGAAACTAATGGAGGAGAGGGAACCTCTTACCAAATTATTCCAATTTTCTATTTTCTTTGTTTCTATTCAACCTAGCATTTTCATTTGCTGTGGACTCCATATTTTTGTCTGCCCCTTGGCAGCGGGATAGCCATATCCCATATCATCCTGGCTGGGTCTATGACTGCCTCATAAGTGGGTGCACCATGTCAGGCAGGGAGTGTTACTGTTTCTACTCTAAGGAAATTCTACGGGAATTTGCCACCCTCTGTATGGGTTCAAGGAAGCCCTCAATATCTGCTGAAGATCAGGGTGTGACTTAATAGAAGTGGCGATTGGACAGCAAGGTCCCCTTGGGTCTCCGATTTATGGTACATAGAGAAAAATGCCTTGGTGATTCAGGGAAAAGTGGAAGTTATCCTAAGTAGTGGTGACGAGTAGGGGGAGCAGGCAAGAGTACTGGTGTCCCCCCTTGAAAGCACCAGCCGGGGAATGGGGGCATCAGGAGAAGCAATCCCTGATCATGCCGACCCTGGTCGCTGACTGGCCACTGGTGGCACCAGTCATCCATGATCCCAAGCATGGCATTTAGAAGATGACTCCCTCTGAGCGTGCCACCATATTAAGGTGATTGGCACTATAAAGATCTTTGAGAAGTGGATCTGTTGCTCCTACCAGAAGAGTACAGCTTGCTGTAGCTACTCCTGGGTGGGGGATGTGAAGATATATTCTCTCAGGGGATGCCTCTCTTTCAAATGCACACAGTTCCTAGAACTCCTTCACCTACAGGGAATGAAAAGGGGACCTGTTGCCATTGCTGGAGTGAAGAGGTAGCAATACAGTTTATGTAGACAAGTTGACTACATACAGATTGAATACTGACCAGTTAAATTCTTAAGAGGCAGAGAATGGGATCCTTTTGTTTATTTATTCACTCTAAACAGATACGATAGATACCTCTTACATCAGAACTCTAGATCCAAGTCTTAGTATAATGTAACTGTTAAATGATCAATGTTTGAAAATAGTAAATAGAAGGTAGCTTACCAAGGTGTTTATACAGTGGGAATTGGGAACACACAGTTCATTTCCACCATTATTACACTCATCAATATCCGAGCAGACCTAACAAAAAAACAAAAAGGCTGTAATGAAAAGATAGTGAATCTGAAATCTGTGGAGGAAAGTCACTTAGGGTTAGAGCCTAACAATTTCTGAAGTACCTAAACAGGACTTGGGTAGAATTTAGCTAAGTCTTAAGTTCAAATTGACCCCTGATAGTGATTGCAAAACTGATTAGGTGCCTAGATTCATTATCTGCTTCCATTTTGGCCTTAAAATCTCCCATAGTAAAACATGGTTCTGCATGTCTCAGATGCAACCCAGACTGGCCACACAAGTAATTCACTCCTGCCTATTCCAATCCAAATCAGCCTGGGAAGTGCCTAATCTTTGCTAAGTCTCTGGTTCCTTAGGTGAAGTTAACAATCCTAACAACTGTCTGAAGCTGGGATCATACAAGCAGTGCAACACAAAACACGGCTAGAGGTGAGTGTGGTACTGATCATTTTTTGTTCAATAAGAAAACACACATCTCCTTTTTTCCAGGAGATCGCCCTACCCACAGGCCACTGGCTAGTATGAAAATTATTTGCCTGCCAGAATTATTTTTGTTTTTAACCTTCCCCTATACAATAATTAAAGGTTGTGCTACCCATAGCCTAAATCAGTGGTTTTCTAACTTTTTTCATTTTTGGACCCCTAAAAAAAATTGAATGGAGATACAGACCGCTTTGAACTGTAAGTGTGGGTATTCACATTCTTTTTATTGGTCATAGTCAACTTTCATGGATCCCTTAGACATACTTTGTGGACCTCCCATGACTCCAAGGACCACAGGTTGAAAATAACTAGACTAGATTCATCCACCCTTAATACTGTATTTACTTAATTCCAAGATGAGGTTTTGTCCTCATTTATCATAAAGAAAATGAAGCATTTTAGCAATGCAGTGCTGGATCCTGTACTGCTCTCTGGTTCATGGCTGACTCCCTGCTGAACCAGAGAGCAGCGGGAGAATCAGCCTAGAGCCGGAGAACAGTCGGAGACTCAGCACTGATTCCCTTGTTGCTCTCTGGCTGTGTGCTGAGTCTCAGGCTGCTCTCTGGCTTTGGGCTGATTTCCCTGCCTTTCCGTAGCTCAGCAGAGAGCCAGAAAGCCGCTGGAGACCCAGAATACAGCGATGAAGGAATCAGTGCTGGGGCTTCCTGCTCTCTGGCTCTGGACTGATTCCCCCACCACATCCCAACATTGCATCCTGCATTGCTCCTTGCCTCACTGCTGAGTGAGGGAGCAATGAGGGACCTGGTCTAGAGCCACCAGGGATCACAACATGTGGCAGTGGGGGGGGTGCAGATGGCAGGGTGGGGTAAGTGGCAGAGGGCAGGCCAGGGGGCAATGTGTATGTGTGTGGGGGGAAGACACTGGGAAAGCACTTCTGGAGAACAAGGTTAAGAGGGCAGAGGCAGGCACATGGTGGCAAGGTGAAAGGGGGAAAGGGTCTGGGATCAGGCTGCCTACCCCCTCCAATAACTAGATTATTTACATGGGAAATGATAAGAAATGTATATTTTTTTATTTATATAATCTAATTTTATGGGGTCATCTTAAATTCAAGGTCTTCTTGGAATCACGTAAATATGGTAACTGTGTACATATCCATAAGGCAACAAAACACTTTAAAAAGTACTGGGCAAAAAAATGAATTACAGTAAAGCCATGTCATTTGTATCCAAGTAGCTTGCAATCTGCCAAATTTGCAGAAAATTTACCAAATGATAAATGAGCTGCTCTGCTGCTTTTACTATAAAGGGCACTACTTCTCCTGTCAACTGGGGTTTATCAGCAGTCCCACACAGCTGAATCAAGAAACAGTATCCTGTGAAAAAAAGCCATGGCAAGCAGCTGGAGCATTGCAGCAACCCAACACAGCTGTTTGCTGTGGCGCTGTGTACCCCTGGATACTTCATAAACCGTCAATTCTGCAGGGAGGTAAGGAACTTAACCTGAGAAGTATTTGGGTTTTATTGTGCTGTTTTTCCTATGATATGACCTGGTAGTTTTGAGGTTTCTTTCTGACCCCTAGAGTAAAGTGATGTATATAATTAATGAGGTTAGTACCACAAGGATTCTGGAGAAATTGTACTAAAAACCTTGAGCTAATTTCTTTTGAGTGCCAAGTAGCCATACATTTGGTAGATTTGGCCCATGCAGCCAGGCATAGACTTCTAGCTAGGGGAGCCCATGCATGGTCTATCAATCACAACAGTGAAATTCAGGCCTCAAACCTGGTAATGACTAAAATTTCACAAAGTGCTAACCTTGCTATATGCTATTGGCCCACCTGATAATTCTGAAGAAAGAACATAGATTTTAATGGAGAGTTCCCTAGAATGGTTCATAAGCATATAATAAAGCTGGCATTTTCTATTATTTCTATGAACTTCATGAACCAGCATAAAAACCTAAAGAAAGGGAATAATTTCCTATTCAAATCTATCAGATGGAAAAGTTGGCATTTTCTATAAAAAATGTTCATGACTTATGATAAGCCTAGGCTGTTTTTGTTTTTCTCTGAACCTACCCTGCCCCTTACCCTAATATGAAAGTCAGGCAAAAATAATTTAGTCATTTATTCAATAATACTTCAATTTCTGCTTGACTGCCAAAGGCATTTGTAATTGTATTGATTGAAAAATAAATGACATTATACAAATAGTGCTGCATATGAAAACTGTGAAAGCTTGGACAGTGTCTCTTGCATAAAAATGCAGGACAGAGGCTGGGACAAGCCTGGGTTGTGGTGACAAGACTGCCGCAAGAAAAATCAAACTCCGCTAATGGCTTGCAAGCCATTAGGCATTGAGACAGTGGAGTGCTTGCAGTCCCCAATACCAGACCCATGCCATAAAATAATAAAAGTGGTTAAAATTGTTGGCAGAGTCCTGATGTGCACATCACATATATGTACCTAAGAAAGCCCTTTAAAGAAAGGCTGGGCCAGTGAAGGCAAGGAAACTGCATATACATTTCAATTGACCTCGCAGCTAAAGAAAACATGACTAAATATCCACCTCAGAAGAAATCTGTAAAAGGAGCACTGAATATAGGGAGAAAGTTCTGTGTCTGACATCCTCACATTTCTCAAAATAGATATCCAATATCACTCTAAGGTGTGAAAAATGTCTGAACCATTCAGTGCATGTCTAAAAAGTTATGAGATACTGCAAATGGACCCCACTGATAAACAAATACCCCAAAACAAGTTTGGTGACACTTCTAAGTATCCTGTCTGACACTCAAGGCCCATCATCTGTGATTGAGCTATAATTGCAGAAGCTGCAGAAACACACTCTTTACACCTAGACAATTAAGAACAGGAGCCAGGCAATTAAGAGTTATGATATGATGATCAACCTTTTCATGTCTGAACAAAACAGGGAGGAATTGGCCAACCAACAAGAAAAACACTTTGAAGAAACAGTACAAAAACTAAATGGATTTGTCAGCAAGTTGTGTGCAGTCCAGACCAGAAGCCATCCTGCCACCCACCAACAGGTGAAGGACCCACAATTTGAGGCTGTACAAGAACTGCTTCCTGTCTGCACTGGGTAAAGATCTTGGTGCAGCTAAGATAATACTAATGACTAATAGTTTATTTTATATTGGAAAAGAGTCTTTTCTGTCATTTAGTTTTTTTATCTTGTTGGTAGTTATTAAAGCAAGTCTTTCTGATACTCATCGATCATGTGTTGCGTCATTCATAAAGCACTAGGTTAGAAACTTGGTTTTTAAGTGCAACAATAGAGCAATGTAAACACTCACCTGCTTATTGTTCTTGGCATAGTTGATTCCTACCCCCTGGACTGTCTGCCCTTTATATCCAGGGGGGCAAGCCTCACATCTGAAACCGGGGACACTGTTCACACATTGAACCCCAGGAAAACATGGGTTATAACGGCACTAGAAAGACAAACCAAACATTTAACATGTGTCAGGGATTCACTAGCATTTGATTACTGCTCAAAGTTCAAAATAAGTTGGGGGCCAGATCTCATTCTACCTATCAACCATCTAACAGCACTTAAATGCTTAAATGGGATCCTATTCCACCCTACTCAAGTCTCTAAAAAAACATAAGGTTGCATCCATTTTCATAACATGCTTTCATCTTAGCCTTAAAAGGAAGTCATAGAAAGCCATGAGAAAGGGCTCATTAATGGTTTGCATTAATGGTTTTCAGAGACTTGGGCAGGGTAAAATAGAATCCCACTTAAGCATCTAAGTGTCCTTATGCATCAAAAAGGCAGAATAGGGTCTGGCCCATTATTGTTAAGTAGTATTTAAATAATTTTGAACTGTCTTAAACTACTATAATCTTGAGGTACTATGCTAGTACCCTTAAGTTACAAGCTCAATTGTTCCTTCAGTTATATGGATTCATCTCCCACAGAAATCCATTAAAGTACCACTGGAGTTGTCAGGACTAAGATACGTAGTGGAAAGCCACATAATGACAGAAACTGTGATATCACTGGGGCATGATTTCCTACCAGTATCTAATACTGTGCACATTTAAACAGCAGTGTTTTGCTGTTGTTTGTATGAATTGGAGGTAGGGAAAAATATGAATGACATCTGGAAATTAATCGGTAAAGACAGTTCATACCATGTAACAATCCTGCCTGGTTTTGTTAATTCTCCAAAACCAGCACGATTAATTTCCAAATCTGTATATAAATACTGAAAAGGTTGATTTTTTCCTCCCTAAAATATGATGAAAAAAACAAATAGAAAATCAACACATATTTTTAAAAGATTTCTTCTCTTTGCATCATTAATTCCTCCACTATTAATTCTGTGTCGGTATATAAAATAAACATGTATGATGCACTATACGTCCCCTGTGTTTTTTGTCCTTTAACACGTAAACATAATATTTGAATATTACCGTGACAAACTACCAACCATGAAAATTATCTTAAAGGAGTAGAGGCAAATTTTGCTTTAGTTCTAATAAAAATAAAAGCTATAATAAATGCACATTCCTGATTAGTACAATATGAATTAAAACTTAAGAAAGGTATCTCGTCCATAAAGCCCAGGTAGCTCTCAATTTTCAGATTTTTAGTTAAATTAGCCAGTAGAGGGCACTCAAGAAACTTCTATCAATATAACGGCGACATCCAGCTCAAAATGGATGTGTATTCAATTTGTAGTTTATGGTTGTGATATAGACGTCCAAATAAGCAACAGTTCTTTAGGGGTAAGGGGCCCTTGGTAGAAAGATGTTAACAGTGTCAAGGGTTCACAAAGTGTTAAGGATGGTTCCCACTTGGAAGAGAGATTTTAGGATCTTTAACTGTGACTGCATATGAACTCTTTTAAATACTAGGTTCCATGAAGTACAGAAATAGAAGGGAAATGATGTTATCCTACGAAAAGGAAAGGAACCCTAGACTACTCTCAGAAAACTCTTACACTTTCTTTAGCAGGTCACTGGATTTAGCAGGGCAGTTATTCTCAACCAGGGTGCCATGCCCTGATGTGCCTTGAGATTCTTTCAAAGCTGTTCTCTGAAGGCTGTTATCAAATGGCAGTCTACGCGAGACATGCAGTACACATAAGTCCAACATCTAGCAGACACGTATCTTTGTAAACTACGAGCTCCACATTAAGTGGTTAATTCATTGGCAGAATTAGCATAAAACCCAAGAACTGAATGGACACGGATTGAATCTGTATTACAGTTTTTTTGGTAAGAATTCTCATTGTTTCTATTGTTAATTCAGGGCTGCAATGGTAGGAGCACTAGTGTAGACAAGGCTCGTATGATATCAGTGTTTTAACATTGTGGGGTCTCAACCTGCCCATAGCAAACGTGAAGTGTTAAGAGCAACAGAAACCAATCTGCATTTGTTCTCCCATCAGAGCTACCACTGAAGCTGCTCCAGTGTTAGTAATGGTAGTACATTTTTGCTTAACTCCTCAAACAAGGCTCTGGAGACTGAAATGCCCTTTCAAATTCATAAGGGCCATCCAGGCTTGGGCCCAGTCAGAGTAGCAAAGTAATGTGGAAAAGCTCACACAGCTATTGTCTATATACATCTATGGGTCAGTTTGTCTAAGTCTTGCCTCCATGTTAGCACCCAACTTTACCATAGGCACAATTCACATCAGGTCATGTATTCATGCCTGTCTCCACCCACAAATCAGGTAACTGCAAAAGTTACTTCTTTAACTTAGATCTTACTGCGTAAGATTTTCAATAACACACAGAAATAGATACTTCAAAGCCTCTCTCTGGCGCACAAAATATATATATGCAACAGCATGAATGCCTGTAAACTCATCAAAGTTTATTTTTTCTACTCTCTGAGAAAGGAGGAAGATTGCTATTCCTATTTGTAATTACTTGAGAAGCACTCCTTTGCCATGGCTAGGAGCTTTTTCTGCACACAGTTAAAAGGGTGGATGTAGCTATGTTAAATCCTTACCATAGAAAGCTTCCCTCCCACCAAACTGTATAGTCAGACAGGGATTAAACAAAATCCAAAGAATTTGATTCTCTAGTCCATTATACTATGATGTCTTTCTACAGTAATCAGGATGAAACAATGGAAATTTCAGGACCAAGAAAAGGTATGGAATTGTGTTGTGTATGTTAAATGTGTTACTACTTCTTTCAAGTAATCTAGTTGTACTTCTTTGGTTTACCAGATGTCATAAAACTGCTAATTCTCAAGTCTTCAGTGGTAAGCAAGACTTGAATCTCTAATATAGATCCCTCAAAATACATTTTGCAAATGAACTTTTTAGGTTTTCTTGTCAGCAAAAGGTTAAATTGAAAATCTGGGCCATTTTGTGGCTGAACAGTGGACTTCAATCTCTAAAACTGTTAAACTCGCATCTGTTTTCCTCTTATAGATGACATTATCTGAGAGGAGTAAAATGAAAATGCATATTCACTCACGTTAACAGAGAGTAATGGCCATGTAACTTTGATGTAACATAGTGGATAACAGGCCTGGAACGCATTAATATTCACCATACAGCCAGCTAGCAAGTGCTGAAAAAAGCGTGAGTCAGTGACTGATTACTGCAATAAATGAGTTGGGATGATTTTCTTCTTTTCCCAGGTCAATAGTTTACCTCATCAGTATCTGAGCACGTAACTCCATTTCCTGTGAACCCTTCAGGGCAGGGACCACACTGAAATCCAGCTGCCGTTTCTGTGCACCTGACTCCTCTGAAACAGGAGGTGGCTTCACATCTGGGTTTGGGAGGACGAGGAGGTGAAGTTGGAAAGTCCATAGGTCCTAAACCTTTAAGTAGAAAGAATAGCAGCTTTAGTGATTAAAGGAAATATCCACCATGTGTTTAACTTGGAAAGTGTTCTAAAGAGCTGACCAATACACTGCTCAGTAGGGTGACTGTTTTTCTACCTAATAAACATTTCTCACAGTGGCTGACCTGGTGCAACAGCAATTTACTCAATTATGAGGCTTAGGATATTTTTGTTTAGGAATTGATCGAGAACCTGCTAAGCTCCATTATAGCAGAGGGAATGGATGTACTTCATACGTCACGGGCTATGCTTGAATGTACAGCAGGCTTCAAGCTGAGTTTGGTCATACCTGAAAAGGCACCTTAGATTCCAACTTAAGCACTGAAACACCTAAAAGTTTGGCACCTGGTTGGTGATCCGAAGAAAAAGAGTTAATCATCCATGATCCCTGTCTAGACAGTAGGAAGAGTTATGGTCATTTGTTAAAACCTTTGTGCTAGGTGGAAAGAAATGTGGAGCAAGTCAGCAGGAAGCACTGGGCCCAAGATGTTATCTGAACTTCAGGCTTGCATCAGGAATACACACTAGACATCCCAGAATGTATGGGAGGTGCCCCCAGACCTGGGAAGCATTAAGTTGTGGGTCTGAAGCACCGTGGTCTATGTTCTGGTGTAGTACTCTCACCACTCTGCTAGGATATACAAGGGGGCACTCATACCTCCATCGTCACACTTGATTTTCACTGAAAGGGACTGTGGCAGCTATGCTTTGTGTTGGACTGAACACTGTTGGTATGTGTTGGGCATGCTGCTGGATCGGGTCCCTATTGAGACTTGGGTTCAGACTCTGATTGAGTTCAGACACTGCTCTGCTTCATTTCTGGATTGCAATGGACGTTAGATAGGAAATAAGCACAGAGTTGCTCGCAAATCACACCGCCAAAATTCAGACAAGCCAGGAAGCTTCAGGATCAAAAAGTAGGAACTGAATAAATGTAGGTACTGAATGAGTTTTGCAGTTGCTGGAACAGGGGTTTCCTGTATTTTTTTAGATGTTTTAATTCCAATGAAATCTCATTTTGGGTTCCTAAGTTTCCATTAGTCCCACAGTAGATTTATAGCTTTTGGTGCTAGTCAGCAGAAAAGGATAGTGCAGGTTACTAGAGTGCCCAAACAAACAGATATAAGGAAAACGTCCCTGATGCATGAAAAGTTAATGAAATGACTGACAAGGCACCACGTTCCTTTGACTAAACCAACAAAGTTGTTCCCTTTGTCTCATAAACATTGTGCTATTGTTTTACCTCAGAGTGAAGAGTATCTTCCAGGAGCAGAGAAAAGGGAGGAAAAAGACAACAAGTATCAGCATATTGGATATATAATTGGGCATCCAGTACATTGTTTCGTGCACAGTGACTGGCCAAATGAGAAAAACAAATTCTTCCAGATTTTGGCAGTTGACAAAGTCTGTACCAATGCATGGAAATGGATCTCCACCCCTGATTAATACAGATAGGTTTTAAAGCAGGGGCAGGCAATTATTTTGGGCAGAGGCCTGCTTACTGAGTTTTGGTAAGCCATCGAGGGCCGCATGATAGGCAACCGGGGCAGATAAATAATAATTTTCTAAATTTTTTAGGGGCCCTGTGGGCCGGATAGAATGATCTGGCAGGCCGCATCTGGCCCCTGGGCTGCATTTTGCCCACCCCTGTTTTAAAGGGATCACTAACATGATGGATGACTGTATCACAGTAACATTTACAAAGACTTTTATTATCTTCACCATCTGGCCGAAGTGTCCATTTATTCTAGACACAGACCTAGCTTCTGCTACCACAGCCTTTGTCATCTCAGGCTTAAATAACTGCAATGCAGGACACATGGGAACAGCTCAAATTAGCCTGGATATGCCAGCTGTCTCAGAATGGGGCTGCCTGCTTATTCTTCCATTAGGGTTCTTAATGTGTTTATTAAGTTGTGTATCTCCGAGGGAACACATGGTATCAGTGCTCAGTGATTTTCAAAGCGGAATAAGAAGTATTGGCCTTAACTCGTAAAATGTTAAATGGCTTCCAACCCAACTGCTTAAGTCTGCTTCTTTCCATGAGTTATACTGCCACCTGCGCAGTCAATGGAAGTGCTACAGCCCCCATTCATTTAGAAGGGAAGAAACTGCTGGCAGGGTAATTTTGGTATTCTCAGCTAGAGCTTGGCAATCTAATGGATATTGTTTTAAAACACTTGTACATCTTCTCCTGTCTTCTTTTAATTGTACAAGAGAAACAGATATACCAAGTTACTTACCACATGCTTGGCATTCAGCTATGGTATTTCTCAGAAAAGTTGTTTCCTTCACCTTTAGGATATAGAGAATGAGTACTGATTTAGATCTGGATAGCTCTAATTTGCCCCTGCCTGCCAACAGTACCATGCTATTTTATCCTGATGTCAATAAAACCATCACAGATACAAAAGGGATCTTTCAATGACATAGTTTTATGCCATCAAAGCTCAAAAATCCAAGCGCTAGGTTCACAAACCTAGGCCTCTCTATGGATGACTGGTCTATACTGGTGTCCACAAGGCTACACATGGTAGTAAGTATTATAGCCATGATTAACAAAATGCTTACACACAAGCTCAACTGTAGGCATGAGTTTAAGTCACATTGCCTTTGAAGGGACTTAAACATGCGTCTAAAGTTCAGCTTGCGTTTGAGCACTTTGCTGAACAAAGGTTGATTTAAACAGATGCTGAACAGCTTTATTGCCCAGGGGCAAAAGAACTGTACAAACCAAGCCTACATTTAATAACGTTTCTTTTGTGAAATGGCAACATACTAGTAATGACGCACCCAGAATCAAATTTGTCCCTGGTGTCACTCCACTGAGACCTAACAAAATTGTGGGATGAATTTGGTTCCCTTTATGACCATGAGAATACATTTATCTAGGCTCTGGGATAGACTGTTGGCTATAGTTGCTCTACACCTTATATGCAGGAATTTCTGGCCATCAGATCTGCATAACTGGGTCTTCTCCTCTCCCACCTCCAATAGCTTCCTCCTCAGTATACAGAAAGTAAAAGGCCTCCTTATAATCAATTCTTATTTGGATTTCAGAATTTTGCACTGATAGCTTCCTACTATACCTGCTGTCTGAGAAGGTCTTTCACATCTCCCAGTATTTGGTTCATTTGCATCATTTGACTCATTAACTGCCTATTGAAATCACCTGTAGAGACAGAAATTAAAGAGAAAAACACGAAGTAGCATTTGTTCATTTTCCAGTACTATTGCAGAAATCCAGAAAGAAGTCAGCCTAAAAAAGAGTGAAAATCAGTAACTCATTGTATCAGCCATATGAAATCACATAATAGAGATCACAGAAATTAAGGGCTGGAAGGGACCATGAAAGATCATTGAGTCCAACCCCCTGCTCTGGGAAGGAATACTGTCGAGATCAAATGATCCCAGCAAGGTGTCTGTCCCATCTCCTGTTGAAGATTTCCAAGGCTGGGGATTGCCCCACCTCCTTGGGAAGTCTATTTCAGATTCTGATCATCTTTATCATAAAATAGTTCTTCCTTGCATCCAACCTGAAACCATCCTCTAACAGTTTATGGCCATTGCTCCTTGTCCTCCCCTGGGACATCCTAGTGAACAGTTTTTCCTCCCAGCTCCCAATATTCACCCCTTACATGCTTATAGACTGCCACCAGGTCCCTGCTCAGTTTTGTCTTCCCCAGGCTGAACAGTCCCAGATCCCTTAGCTTTTCCTCATTAGGTTTGTCCTCCAGGCCCTTGATCATCTTGTGGCTTTCTCTGGACTCTTTCAAGATTCTCTACATCTTTTTTGAACTGTGGTGCCTAGAACTGGACACAGTACTCCACCAGCTGGGGTCTCACCAATGCCGAATAGCAAGGAAGTATCACTTCCTTAGCCTTGTTTGCGACACATCACCTAATGCATCCCAGTGTGCTATTAGCTCTGTTGACTAGCGTTGCACTGGCAGCTCACGTTCATTCTGTGATCGACTGTAACCCCAAGGTCCCTTTCAGCCATTATGCTGGCCAAGATGTCTCCTCCCAACCTATACTCGTATCGCAGGTTACTTCTCCCCAAATGAAGCACTCTGTATTTATCCTTACTGAATTGCATCCGGTTATACTGCACTTAATGGAATGTTTAATGGAAGCATAGCATCTATTTTTAAATTTTAGTAAAGCATCTGTGTGAACATGGTGCTCTTCAAAAGTACAAGACTGCTATACTTATTCTGGGCTCTTTGCCAAGTCTAACTATATGGCAGTGAATACTGTTTTACTGGCTGTAATGAGACTGAAACCACCAACTTTAGTTAAGGTGTTCGTGTTTTCGAAATAAAAAAGGGACACATTGAGGCATGTTTTTTATAGTCACAACATAGCCATACATAAGAAAAAGTTTCTACCTCAACAGCAACACAAGCACACGTCTCAGAGGACTTTTTCCGGTCACTTAGTGTCTTGAATGAGTTTATCCTGATGTTCTGGTCATGCGTTACTAACATTCACTTGTAATGAAAGAACAGCTTTGATAGCATCTAGGCTTATTTGACCTTTCCTTCCAAACTCTATTCATCACTCTGAAGACTATTTCCATGGAACTGTTTGTTCCCAGTAAAGAAAAAACATGTTCTACTCAGCATAGCTAAACATTGTGAAAAAAACATTAATTAAATGAAAATGGAAACCCTTCAGGTGTCTTTAAAGCAATGTCCAGGAGACAGGCTATCATGTGCAAAAACAGGACTCTCCTAGCACCAGGGCATATGATTACTTTAAACCTTAAGCCCTAAAATAGTATCAACAACTATCCCTACCCACCTGATTCACATTTGAACCAATAAGTGAAGCATCTGCCCCCCATACACATTATATCTATTGCACAATTGCCTTGTTAACTGCAAAATACATTTCGACTGGCTGCTCATGCAAATTACCTATTGCACCTTCGAATGGTCCAACCACCTATACAATTATTGCTCGAAAATGTGTAATAACCTTATAGCTGGTTTCTATCAGCTTTTATTTGCACTATGTAGGCAGTCTGAAGCTGGGAAACCACAGCTGCTGCAGTCCCCTAGGTGCTGAGCAGCACAATGAACAACCAGAGCTAGAAGACTGCAACCAATGAGGTCTCTCAGTGGCAGGGGTGCAGGGTAGGGCTGTGCGAAGCTTCGGTTTGGTGGATATTCGGCCCAATTCAGTGGCCGAATCTCCAAATCCAAATTGAATCAGAGGACCTTTTAATCTCTCCAAATTGAATTGGAACCCTCCAAATCAGAGAAATTTGGAGAGATTTGGCGATTTGGCCATAGACACAGCTTTAAATGTTTTTTCTACATGCCTGTAGGTAGCAGGCAGGGGCGGGTCCCCAGCACGCTTGGCAGCACACCTGAAAGTGGACCAGAAGCACTTTCAGTCCACTTCCAGGTCCACCGGAGAGTACGTAAGAGGTTCCCCTGCTCTTCTGTGGAGTGTTCCATCTGCCCCAGCATCGCAGCATTCACAAGCCGTGCCTGGTACCTTGAGGTATGTAGAAAAAACATTTAAAGCTGTGTCTTTTGCCAAATCACTGATTCTCCAAATCAGCATTGAATCTTCAGATTTGGATTCAGCCAAATTGAATCAGGGACAGTGATCTGAATCAACGAATCAATTTAGGCTGAATCCAAATGGAATAGGGCCCATTTTGCACACCCCTAGTGCAGGGGCACTCCAGGCAGTAACTGGGAGATCACAGCTGCTGTAATCTCCCAGCCCTGGGGTGTTTCAGGCACCTGTGGCTAAGATGCCACATCAGTGTTCTGCAGCTGTCAGGTGCAGGGATTTTTGATCCCAGCTGCACCTTGTGGGCAGCCAGGACCGAGAGCCCTGTCCGGTGCAGGACTCTCAGTCCCAGCTGCACATGGTCCCTGTATCTGGAAGCCTCCTTAGTAAAGGAGTCCCTTACATGGACAACAAGGTGTGACTGAATCTAATACCCAATCCCACCATCGCACCTCCTGCCACACACACGTGGCATGGCAGGAGGTGCAAATGTGTGGCTCACCCAATAGATTCAGTCATGCCTTTTACCTGCACATGTAGAGGGGGCCATAAGAATTTGCTATAGCATAGCACTGATCTAACTTTGTGTTACTGTTTATAATTCACAACTGAGTTGACTTACTCAAGAGATAACTCATCTAAAGCATTCTGCTACTGCAACTTAAATTTAAGTTGTCAAAGCAGGACTCTCATGTTTTGCATTCTAGGAAGGCAGAATATTTAGGAGTTATGTTAAATGGCTTCTTGCAGGTTTATCTGTTCTAGTAGAGAATACTCCCATTAAGAATTTGTTTAATGGTGTTTACTAAATTGTTTTGTTCTTGAAAGCATTTCTATATTGTTCCCAAATATGCTGGAGGCCTTGACCATTTTCTCAGGTATTGACCGTCTCCTCTTCATTTCAGATTTTTCTCACTGAAATAATAAACAAGCTGAAATAACCTGGAACTGCAACAATCATTAAACTTTTGTTCTAGTCACAACTTTTATTGTTTTGGGAGACAATATCTTGTGCTGTTTCAAAAACAGTTAAGACTAGAACTTGGTATGCAGGATGTCAGGCCAGACATAGACAAAGAATTGGTTTAGTTATTATTGATTACACTCTGCAGAAAAGGTAAAATTCTAAAGGTTTCACATGTTTCTTTGTCAGCCAACCTTTAAATCAAAACCAGATCAGTTTGGAACATTTTATTTTTATATATCATTAAACATTAGGGTGGACCACTAGATTTTAGTGTCATTAACTGTACACAGTTTTGAAGTGTTTAGTATCTGAATTTGCAAGAAAAATGGTGCTTTTCATTGTAATTTTTCATCTACATTTAAAGCCAAATCCCTAAGTAGACCCTAAGTGCAGTAGGAAGTCTGAAGTCCCAGCGCAGGAAACAGGCATCAAGGAGGTTGTTTATGGGGTCTTTCAGCCACTGCTGCAAAATAGCATTCTGTGGCAGCTTGTTCGAGGAGTGAGCTGGGGCAAGGCAGATGTAATCAGGGGGTATGCAGTTGCATTCATCTACTAGCCAACCCTTTGCCCTCCCCCTTTCCCCCCTTGTTGGGAAAAGATTCACATCTGAATCTGATTCAGACTGTGTCCAGCTAAACATTTTGAGTCAATAACCACTTGGTTGTCATGACAATGGTTATCATGGAAGCTATGAAATCTGGAGCTAAACTTGAAAAATTATCAACCACATGGAAACCAGAGTCACTCAGAATAGTCATTGTTGATGACTCCAAGACTATATCAAAGAGGGATAATGAGCTCCATTTAACAATCCCATCCCTATCATCTCCAGAACTCACATTCTAAGTAAGTTCATATATTCCAAGAAGATTTTGGATGAAGCAGGAGACAATCTGTCTCTGTGGCATTTCTACACAGTGCCATGCAGGGATACAAGGACTAGTTCAGGTACCAAAAAGCAGTCTAGTTGCATCAGCATAGTGTTCTGCCCAGGCTAATGTACCCTGCTTCTCAGCACAATCAATTAGCAACCCACATTAATAGGGATCTATTGCTCAGGCATTATTATGCTAAAATATGCTTAAATATGTATGATGGTAATGGTAATCAATTCTTGCTGTTCTTTGTTGGCCAGCAGCCCCGCTACCACTGGTCAATGAGGCTAGTGGGTCTGTAATTAAATGCTAAAACCTAATTCCATCTCCTAAAAAAGGTCAAGTTTAGCACTGAATCTTCTTGACTACCATGACAGGGCCTGGATGTACCGCCTCAGCCTCTGTTTAGGATCACCATAGTCACTGCCCAGGATCACAGGAGCATTGTCCAAACCTCCTGCCAACCTAAAGGGTATATCAAAGGAGTTCTGATGCCACAGCTGTGAGTAACGACTCCCAGTAGGAACATCACTGAGGAGGGGGTAAATGAAGCAGGGATGGGGTGCAAAAACAGCTGCCACCACAGCTGCACCACCTGGCTGCATTGCTGCCAATGACGACACAGCAGCTGGCTCTGCCCTTTGCAGAACTGCTGCCCTGCTACACCTCTGATTCCCAGAGCAGTTTGTCAAAGCCATGTACAATACTTAATAAGCTCTCCAGCACTCTCATGTACCTCCCAACTAATACAAAAATACATGCACATCCACTTCTCTCTAAGAGTCATCAGTATTATATCCTTCAATAGCTGAGCATTTCCTTTCCGTTTTTTTTCTGGTTAATATAAAGTCTTGTTACTTGATATATTACTGTAGTAAAGGGTACACCATGAAATGTACATGATATGCAAGGCAGCTGAGTTAATATTGCTGTTGGATCATTTGTATCTCCTACCGATTTTAACCATGCAGACTTTTATTACATTAACAGAGGTGTTTGCATTCAAAATGGTATTAAGTCCATTTGAAAGCATATACCTGCTTGAAAACAGAGGACAGCCAAACCCTATAAAAGATGACATCTAACTGCCAAAAGAAACAGGGAATTCCTTCATCTTCAAGAGGCCAAGAGAGAGATTTACAGAAGGGAACAACCTGAGGATGCAGTTTGGAAATTCTGCTCACTGTGCTGTGTGTCAGTACCCAATCACTCCGCTGAAGTACCTGTAGATCAGTGCCAATTTAGGGGAAAACAAGACAAACTTTTCGTCATAAACCTCTTAACGTATCTGTACCTCTTGGGAAAAAAAATATCTGGAAATGTAAAAAAATCGTCACAGAAGATTTATTTATAAAGCTAAAAGCAAAACATAATACAGTACTGCAATTTAAATGAATAAGGCTGTGGTTTTGCCTGGAGGAGAAAGGCAAAAAAGGGCTTGCAATAGATCCTATATTTTCATACAAGAAAATCTTAGATCTTAGAAATTGCCTTTTTGGTTTTACATTGGTCAAGAAATGTTACCTCAGCTGCATGTTCTACTATGCCCACCCCCAGGCAGCTAAGAAACCTATCACAGCACTGAACCATTTTATTTTCCCCCGTCTACTCCTCCACCTGTTGCAGCCTAGGACAGAATCACAGCAACCTTTATTCCAGTGGGGACCAATCTTCTTTGCAGGTATGCCACATATTAGCCCCACACTCTCCCCAAGTGCCACTTCAATCCCCTTCCCCTGCCTGATCAACTGCTTTGCTTTCTGTGCTACCTCTTTGATCTGCTGCTTTGCTGTCTATTTCACGTCCTGTGCTTTCTGCCTGATCTGCTACTCTGTTTTCTGCTCCCTTCCCCATCCCCTATCAGCCATTGTGCTGCCTGCCCTCTCCCCAGTCTACTGTGTGCTACACAGAGGCCATCCATGCCACTTGTGATACGCCCCTGTCTTATTCATTCCATTTCCCCTGTTCTTCACATCTACAACCCATACCACAGGTATGAAAAAAAAAAACCTGTTTGAAGCAGATTTCCTATCCGTCAGCTGAACAAGGACCTCAGCTGAAGAGCACCTCTTCAAACAAGGAAAGCCTGTTCTCAGCCAGCATGGGGTCTCTCTCAACTCTGCCAGTGAACTGCAGTTATTTTCCCCCACTTGTGATCTTTCCTAAATATTTTTATGATATCATCTTGGCTGTAATTCTCTGTGGTTGCCCTCGCTCATTTGAACAGTTTCTTTCAATGTTAGCAGCTATAATAATTGGTTCCCTGGGATGATGGCTTAAAGAGGAAAGAATTAGCTCTGGACTACGCTTACCTGTGTACTGAACTGCAGGCTCAATCTGCTGAAGAAAGCAATCTTGAAGACTTCCTACTTGGGAAAGGGAGCCCCTCACAACCAGCTTGAGCTCATCCAAAATGTCCTGGAAAAACAAAAGAAATGAAGAGTATCTGTCTATGCCACAACAAAGAATCAAATGTGCAATCTCAAAATGGGGTGAGCGACTTAATTGCTGGGTGAATAGCTTTAATTCACTGAGATGCAAGTTGGCTTCACAGTCATGTTGCTGTATCTCCAAAGTGCACATCCATTCTACAAAACTGTATGGGGAGCAGAGACTGCTATTTGAACTGTATAAAATCCAGAAGGTTTGCCCACACAGGTATTTTTTAACCATTTTAATTCAAGCACTTCCAGATATTTTTATATAAAAAATGACTATTTCTCTGTGGCTTCACTGGAAAGACTTTTTTTTTTTGCTCAAAAACGGGTTCTGATTCACTAAAAAAGGTGCCTTAGCAGCTTTCCTAGAAAAAAAAAAAAGCTCATTTTCATGTTTGTAATGAGGAGAAATCACTCAGTGGGCAAGTAATTTTGCATGCCATTATCAATATTTTGCAATGACAGAAACAGCTCATGCTATGTATGTATATTGAGGATATTGCTTCCCTGGGATGGTTGATTTGGAACCGTCAGCAACATGCATCAGCCCCATGATTGGTTACAGATGAGGTTGTACTGTAATCACATCCCATCACCCCAGCACCAGTGGGATGCTTCATATTCCCTCATTCCAGTTGTCACACAAAATCCTCATCTGCATATCCTCATATGAACATACACTCAACATGCAGACAGTCCAAGCATTGTTTCTTCTGGAAATCTGCAGGAACCTAATGCAGAGCTTACCTTTGCAGTAACAATTTATGAATAATCTGATTTCCAAGTAACACCTAGACAAAGGCCCAGTTTACACTAGGCTGCCTCTGCTCCCAGAAGTTCTGGTGACAGACAGTAGTGTGTGGGTATGCTTGCATTCTGGTGACTTTTGGGAGCTCTATGAAGCTCCACCACAGAAGCTGTGCTGCCACAGTTAAAGTGCACCCTGATGAGGGAAGAAGGTGGGTGGAAGGTACCAGCTGCTGATCAGATTGTAGAACAGCAGCCTTATTGCACTCAGCAGAGGTGGAGTTACTGCCAGCAGAGCAGAAAACCTGCTACCACAAGAGACCTTGAGTATGAACACACCCAAAGTTTTGCCACCCAAATTGGAATTTGGGACAGGGAGGCCTGCACAGAGAGAACCCATCCTGTTATTCATTCATTCTCCAGATTATTTTTCTCACTGTTAATTGCTTATTGTAGTTGCTCCAATAACAGAGGACTAGACTTGATGAGCAAGAGGCCCCTTTCAGTCACATGTCTGCATATTTTAATTGCTCTGTCTGCTCTTTAACTTTCTGTACTCACCTGTGCCTTTCTTTGTAGAGTACGTAATTCCACAAATTCTGGACTCTGGGATAGACCTGAAAATGCTTTTGGTAGATCCTGAATGACATCCACCTGCATGCAGTCCACATACATTTCTACTTTGCTTGATCCCCTGTGCAGGCCGCTCAGCCTCAAGAGGACTGCATGGCGTTTCCCGTCAGCCAGCTGGATATTGTTGAAGATCACAGAGTTTAACCTTCCATCACTCCTCAAATAACGAAGGGCAGCTAGTTATTTGAGAGAATACAGAGATACAGAGAATACAAAATACAGAGAATGACTATTGCTGAAGCTAATTGGGCAACTTCACAGTAAATGTCTTCTGCAGATGCACCCAAAGTGTGCATCTACAGACTGACTACCCGATAGTAACAGAAGGCAAAGCATAAATTGGAGCTATTGCTTGAAAACCTGAGTGGCTGCTGAATGGAAGATCATCATGGATACTTGTCACTGCTCTAGTATGTTTCGTTATGTCTACTTGGGCAAATGGATTGTATATGCAAATATGTAGAGAAAATAAATTTGACACAGAATCACAGGGCGAGATTGACAAGAACTCTTGATCATTTCCTGGCTGGTGATGCATTGTTGCCTACAGAATATGCTCTGCTTTGTCCAGGCCAGTTTTAAGTGATTCAAATGATGGAGCAAATGTCACTGTAACACGGGGTATTGCGATAAAACACAGTGACAGTGGAGCAGTGTTTAACTGTCAATCTGCTGTTAGCCGTCAGCAAGATTTATGCCTGACATTCCTAAAGTTATTCTGCCACAAATTCATAGCTAGAGTGAACATTTTGATAATGAATGTAGCTTGCTACATAGACTACCAGCAATTGTGTACTCAAATGCACCATTAAAAGGAACAGAATTCAACAATGTTCCCCTTTGCTTCACTATGATAAACACAAAATGTACACAGATTTATCAGAAGACAACCCGAAGAGAGGGTCACATTCTTTTTTCTTTTAAGGCTGTCTCATAATGAACAGTCAGATGCCCAGCCCACCTGACCTACATATTTGGCTCCCATAATAGACTGCACCTCACACAGTATTAAATTTAAAAAATATTATTGAAAATTATCCTAAAAATGGGTCATATTATATATAAAATCTTCTATGAAAACTGAATTTGCAAAGTATCATGAAACCTTACCTACTGGTCAGTAATTACCGTCAACTATTACCTGCTTAATCCTCCCCCTCACAAAATCTCTTATAAGGGGTATGATAAAGTCCCTATAAGGTCCATGACACCAACTGGGAGAGCATATTCACAGAACTTAGTTTCTTTCAGATTTTAAAAATGTTTCAAAGATCCAACTGGCCTTAGTCAGACTATTCACGAAGACATGAGGAAAGGTATTTGGCGATATTCAGCATAAGTTTCGAAACCTGGAAATTTTTCTGGTGGTATCTGTAACAGGGCCTAGTGTGCGTCTGAGCCACCTCTGGCTCAAGACAACTTCCCCTTCCACTCATAGTGGAGACATATGCAGCTGGACCACAGCTGCACAGGCTGGCTGGAAGCCCTGCAGTGGGCACAACTGCAACAACCAGCCCCGGCTGGCGAAGAGCCCCCAGCTGCAGGCAACTGGAAGCCTGGCTGCCCCAGCAGGGCGGAAGGGCTCACCCCAGCACATGCAGGTTGTTGAGAGCAGCCAGGAACAGCTGCATGATCCATTCTGTGGTGTGGGGAGCAGGCTGCCACCAGGAGGGACACACAGGTGATGTGATTCCTAGGCAGGCTTTCCCTCGCCCCAGTGGGAACACTGCCACTAGCCTATGCCCAGGTCTGGGCTGTTGGAAACAAAGGACCCACGACGCAGAGCATGGACAACGGGGACCACAGACAGCAAGCACAAGGTAAGTATAATCTCTTTTCTTTAATCATTACTATTGATTTAAGTTCTAGTCTCTGGGCAGGAAGCCTAGGGACTGGGGGAAAGCCCATAATTCCAGAAGCAAGCCTCAGGCCAGCTACCCAGGAAGGACAGTATCTGGATTGATGGATCCTCAGCTGAACCTCTGCAGCTAGAATAAAGGGGTCATAGGGTAGTGATACACCCAACCCAACATGCCAGCAATGCCCTCTGGGGCCGTGACTACCTGGGGGGCTCGCAGTATTCATAATATCAGTCACTTTGGGTGCATCTACAGAAGACATTTATTGTGGAGTTGCCCAATTAGCTCCAGCAGTAAAAGCCTCCACTTCTACCCATGTGGCCCTATTAAGCCACAGAAGACTAATAAACTCTGCAGCAGGTTAGTACTTCTAAATACAAGTACTATCCTGCTGTGGAGTTTTTTTGATGCGTAGCAATGCACGTCTAGACACCAACTTCCCTGGACAGGACACGAGGATGTTCCAATGTAGGGATTGCCAGGAAGCTAGCCCAGCACTGGGGCACCCTTGTGCTCCAGCCAGTCCTGCCGCAGCATGATGAACTAGGTCAGAGCAGGCCCAAGGCTGGCAAGCTGACCCCGGATCCCCTGCCAGCCAGGGCTGCTCTGACCTGGTATCCCAGGTGCATGTGTAAATGCAGTGCCTAGGAGCAATAAGTTCTGGCACAATGTGCACCAGAATTTATTGCTACACATTAATATGCATGCATAGATGTGCCTTTTGATTGAAAAATCCAGATATATGCAAACACAGATTTCCCAAAATTTTAAGAAAGTAACATTCACCTCAAATCTCTTCTCAAATCAGGGCTAATTATATATATGTGCAACACTTATGAACTTCTTTTCTCCATTGAAATCAGCGCCCCACAACATCTTATTGCTTTTATTAGATGGTTGTAAATGACCCAGTAGATTAGTCTAGATAAAGCAGAAGAGCTTGATGTCACATGAGGATGGAGCTGCTAAAATACTTCCTACTAGGCCTCTGTGAAGCAGCAAGTATTTGCTTCCGATTCAGATTTGGCTAATTCACAGGGACAGTGATTCAATTCGGTGATTCGAATCATGGTCTCAGTTTGATTAGGAGATTTGGCCATAGACTATACAGGCAGCAGTCCTTGACAACACTGGACACAGCTGCCTCCAGCTGGTAAGTCTGTTGCGGTAGGCTAAGTGGGGAGGAAAGTGGGGGGCAGATCAACATCCCCACAGCAAGGGAGGGACTGGGGCTGGGACAATCGATTCAGATCTTTTAATAGGTCTCCTGATTCAATTCCGATTTGGAGATTCGGCCGCTGAATCGGGCCGAATCTCCTCCAAGTCGAATCAGCTACCAAAGCTTTGCATAGACCTACTTCCTACACATACAGCAAACTGGAACAATGTACATATTTTATACTAATAAACAAACAGTAGATGGGTGCTTACATTCTTTAGATCCCTGCAGTCAGTAATCTTGAGCCTCCTAGCTGCCATTTCTTCCGTTATTTCGATTCTTCGCTCTTCTTTATATTATTTGAGATTCTTTATTTCACTCCCTTCCTGATGTGAGCTTCCCAAGCATTTCTTAACCTTAGGAGTTTCCACTGACACCACACTGATATAATTTCTTGTAAGCATTTATTTTCATTTCCTTAACACAGGGAGACAGATTTTGCTCCCAGTTCCCTCAATGTAAATCCACAGGAATTCCACTGAGGCTGATTAAGTTACTCCTGATTTATACTGGTGCATACGAGGGCTGAATATTGGCCACCAACTATCCATTTGTTATTTATCATCTGTGGAAAGTTCAGCTGTTTTAATCAATGTCTCACTTATTTTAATAATTGTCTATGTCAAGGGTGCTCAACCCCTGGCCAACAAGCCGTATCCAGCCTGCGGAGCCATGTCATCCTGCCCATGGGGCTCCCCATGAGGCTGGCAATTTGGTGACAGGGGGAGCTGTAGCAGCAATTGCTGCTCCCCTGCTGCCAAATTTTTGGACCCTTAGAGAGCCCCATGGGGCAGATAATGTGGTCCTGCATGCTAAATCAGGTGTGCTAAGACAGGCAGAAGTGGCATGGGGCCTGATCCAGTGAGCTGGGCCAGGCTGAGGCAGTAAGGTCCGATCCTAGCACACTGAGCCAGGCAGAGGCAGTGTGGGACCAATAGGGGCATGCAGAGGCCAATCCAGGTGTGCAGTGATGGGGAAGGCCATGTAGGGATAGATGGAGGCAGGACAGGTCTGATTCTGGTGAGGCAGCACAGAGCCCAATCCTCGTACCCAAGGCTTGATCTGGCTTACAAACCAGCCTCATGTCATACATCTGGCCCATGAGGCCAAAAGGTAAAGTACCACTGGTCTATGTCAAAAAACAGCCAGATGCGAGGTTTTCTCAGAAGTGCCTGAGGTCACCGGGAACTTGATAAATGGATGGCTGACAACCACAGAAGGTTGGCTAATTGCAGTACCTTGCAGGCTTTCAGCTCTGTGCATATTGTGTGACACCATGAGCATATTAAATCAGAATTCTTGGATCTGGGCAGTGTATTCAGAGACTGACCCACACAGCAACAGCTCCGTCAGAAAGAAATACAAGTTACCCTCAATTTATGTGGGTTCAATTTATGTGAATTTGCTCTTATGCGATGACCCTTTTCATACCTGAAATTCATTATATGTGAAGTAAGCTGTTGTGCAATTGGCATAGGTGCACTCCCTCCTCCCCCAAGCAGGTAAATCTGTGAGGGGAGAGGAAAGGGCTGTGAGCAGAGGGTAGGGGTCAGTGGAAGGGAAAGGGCCATGGGGCTAGGGCTCCACTCATCGCAGCCCCTGCTGCAGCTACTCGGGGAGCAGCTAATGCTAGTGACCTGCAGTCGCTGGGCCATGCCATGCCCCTGGCCCCCCAGGGCTCCACTTCCCCTGGGACACTGTTCCCCAAACCCCACGGTGTGGTGTAGCCCAGCAGCTGTAAGTAGGCGGTGTCTGCCACTCCTAGGGCTGCAGCAGGGGTGGGCAGCAGCCTGCAGTGGGAACGGCGGCACCAGGCTCTTCCTGGCACTTGGGGTGAGCTGTGGCAATGGGAGGGGGGGCTGATGTCACTGCCAAAATTCGCCATACCCCACTGCAACCTGCCCTCCCAGCACCACTGCCAAGTGGCGGGAAGAACCTGGTGCTGCTGCTGGCCCCATCCTGCTCTCATCCAATTGCAGGCTGCTGCCTGCCCCTGCTACAGCCATGGAAGTGGCAGATGCCGCCTGCTTGCAGCTGCTGGGCTGCACTGCACCAGGTGGTTCGGGGCATGGTGCAGCCCAGCAGCTGGCATTAGCCGCTCCCAGGGCCACTGCAGCAGGGGCTGCAGTGAGTGGTAAGAAGCAGAACAGTGGGGTGAATGGGGAGAAGTGGGATGAGTGGGGCTGCCACCCACCCTGAGTACTGCAAGGAGCCTGGTGCTACTCCTGCTGCAGCCCCAGGAGCAGCAGATGCTGCCTGCTTGCAGCTACTGGGTTTTACTGTACTACTCTCCCTAGCCCCAGCCTCACTCCCTCCCTCACCACAGTGGGAATGCATCCCTATCTGTTTCATTGTAAACTGGGTTTGCTTTATGCAAATCTGATTTATGCTCCGTTCCCTGGGAACACATCTACCGCACAAATTGAGGGAAATCTGTACCTGCTACTTCCCCCAGCTTGGTGTCATCTGCAAACTTGCTGAGGGTGTACTTCATCCCACCTTTTAAGTGTCCTCATTGGATACAGAGGAGAAGTAATCCACAGAACTATTTCGGTCTCTGGACAGAACATCGGTTTAGCTCAATTGAAAATGTAGATATACTTAAAATAGTTTAGCGTTTACGTTTATTAATTTGTCTTGGATCACTTACAGTGATTTACATTAAATCAATATCAAGAAGAATTAAACCAGTTATCTACACTGATGTTAGAAATTTTCACCAGTCCACTTATATTGATTTAGTTAAGTTAGCGAACCTTTCCAGTACTAACATGACCTCAACACAGACTTAGCAAATAAAGGGAGGTGGAAAAAAAAATCACAGCTAGATATTGTAGATGTGCACATATTTACAAAGACAAAACCAGAATATGTGCAAAACATCCAGAATCGTTTTCAGACATGGCACAGTAATAAATAGGTCCTGGTTTTGGTTACATAGATCAGCACTTGGGTATATAACTTGAAGTATTATCTACATATGTGCAGATTCAAAAGTCCACATGTCTAGCTTTCACCACTTATTTAGGTCACCATATTTAACAAATAATTCCATAATGCAGGTAAAAATCTAATCTGTAGAATAGTAAAACAATGTCTAGAACAGTGTTTCTCATTCTTGCAGCTCACAGGTTAGATGAAAGGGTTGTGAACAAGCTTAATAAATGAATCAAGAAACTTTAAAAATGGATTTTCCTTAAAGAAAGAGAGAAACGTGGGAAACCATGGCTTTTCCTTTGCAGGCTGTCAGAGTTCCATCCTGCCAGGGACCGCTTGGGGCCCCCCATGCTCCACACACTGGGGCACCAAGACCTGGGGGCGGGAGCCAGTGGGTCAGAAGTGAGGGCACTGGGTCGGGACTGGCCACTGATGTTTAAAAATGGGCCCTGGTACAAAAAAGGTTGACAATCGCTGGTCTAGAATATTACGTATAATTTCATATTCTACACCATCAGCTAACTAAGGTGTGTAACTAAGATGGGGTATGCCAATGCTTCTGCTAGGAACAAAGCTGGAGGTCCCCGACTAAAGGGTCTTGCCCCTCCACTCAGGGTCAGACTGATCACCATATTTGGTGTTAGGAAGGAATTTACCCCTGGTTGTGCCAGGGTCGATGGTAGTCTTATGTAGAGTTTAGATTATGGTTGTATGGGATGGTTTGGATTGGGATGATCCTAGCTCAGGCAGGTGGTTCGACTAGATCAGAGGTTCCCAACCCCGAGGGCTGCGGCCTGGTATCGAGCAACAAAGTATTGGCTGCTGATCCACAAGAAGGGTTGGCTGTCAGACCGGAAGTCCAGAAGTGACTGGCATACTGTGTAACAGCAGCCAACACTGTGTATAAAAAAGGGGTTGGCTGCTGCTGCTCAGTATGCCAGTTGCTTCTGAACTGCAGTTTGCTGACCCTCAGTTTGCCAGTCCATGGTTACTTCCAGTCTGTGGGCTGGCCCGCAGTCGTTTCTGGTCTGTGGTTTGTGATCTAAAGCGGTTGGGAACCCCTGGACTAGATGACCTCTGGAGGTCTCTTGCAGCCCTACTCCTTTATGACTAAGGTGAGCTACATTAGAGGTCCCACTCTAGCCAAATATAAAGCCATTATACAGTGCAGCTGACATTTTCAAAGCAATTATGCAGTAGCTTATTATAAAAATATTATACATACATGCAGTACACTATAATCTGTTTTAAGAAAGCCACAAAAAATAATATGGGGTCAAACAGATTCCAATAGACAGCCTTGTTTAAGAAGAGTTGTTTCTTCCTAACAAGTCTTTTAAAACCTAAATGAATATACAATGGTGTTAAATTAACAGCCCTGTAGCCTGAGATTGTCTGTGGAAGGAACAAAATGAGTATGAGCAGAGGCGAAGCAAGTTTCTTTATGTTACCTGTCAGTGTGCCTCAACCCCAAACAACTGCAGTTGTGAGAAGTAATGCATTCTCCATGTGTTTTGAATACAATAGAAACATCCTGAGAAATTCAACAAAAAAACCTATATAAACACGACCTATAGGCTAGGGACAAAAAACTGGTGATCGGAAACTGGTTTAAATCTGTAACACAACAGAAGTTCAGTACACATAAACTGCTTTCAAAATGGTCAAAACCAGTTTAAGATAAGTCTGATACTGCATCCATCCAGGTTTAACTTGAATGAATCTGCAGGGCATCTGGGATGGAAGTTCAATAACTGATTTAGGTTCAATCAGTTTCTCTCACAGAACCCAGCATCCCAGGATGCTTTGCACCTCCCTCACAGGGTTGGTAGCCTAGCTTTGGCCCAAGCTGTCTGCTCCAGCCAAGCAGGGAGGCATGCTCTAGCATCCCTTCAGCTTCAGGCTTGGGCCACTGCAGGTATGTGGCTGCATTTCCAGAATCAAAAGTGAATGTCTGTAGACTTGCTTATTGGTTCAATCTACTCAGCATAGATTAACCTGCGAAGATTGAATTGATTCAGTCTCATGCTTTTTGACTCTCTGTTCACAAAGTCTGTTACTTAATTTATAGTAAGATACATAGCCATGCAAAATAACTGCAAATCAAATCAAGTATACATGTACATTCATGTGTCTGTGTGCACCCAGACACGTACAGAGTGCCTTATCTTATCATTCTTATTCTCTGACTTCAGGAAAGTTTTGCCAGAACTCAGGCTCAGATCAAGTTTTCTAATTAAATCAAGTTCTCCAAATTTTCTAATTAAATAGACGGGGGGGGGGGGTGCTGCAAGTTGAGAGTTTCCTTACATCTAGATAGAAATCTCTCAATAAATTGAGCAGCTACTAAAATGATCCGTTTTGCCTTGAAAGCAGGGAGGGATAATCATGTTTGATATCTAATTATGTTCAAGCTTATAACCCTGATCCTTAATTAACTGATTCCAATAAAGAAGAACAAACATCTTTCCATCATCCAAGGGATTCTGTGAAGTGATAGAAATGTTTACCTTTCACAGTTAAATCTAACCTTCTGGGTCAATGGAGCAAGTGCCCTTCTTTTTTATGCACGAGACAGCATGTGCAGGTGCCAAAGTCCTTAGTAAAAAGAAACAGTGATTGTCTCAAGTGGAAAAAAGAAAGGAAAACTACTTATTTGTTTAGGAGTCATTCTGCATTACTGGTTGGCTGGCAAACAGAAGCAGTTCCTCCTGCTTCCTGTAGCAGAGAAGAATCACTATTGTGCAAGGAAGCTTATGAGGGAGGTAAGTGTTGGCAATATTCTCTATCTTCCTGAGAAGTGCAATGAGCAAATGATATCTAATGGTACCACACGGATAGATATAAATAACACTAAACAGAATGCCAACACCTGACATGTCAATAACTATAGCTTAAAAAAAGTAAGCGTTCCCCACCCCCCAAAAATAACTTACCTCTATTCAGCCGTCCTATCACTGCAAATTCAAAATACTTGCTATTCTCAAGTGAAGAGTATAGGCCAAATATGGTGGCCGTACTCTTTGGTTGCAGTCTGAATGTTGAGAGAAGGTACACTTCATTCAATGTAGGATCAGCAAGTGCTTGTTGTAGAAAGTTTCTAACAAGTCTCTGATTGGGATATGAAAGAAGATCAAAAACTGTAAAATAAAAGGATTGAGGAAGTCAGTAAGTATACTGTAGGTGAAATTATAGTATAATAATGACCCAAGGAGTATGTAATCTAAAATTTCTCCAGACATGTAATGGGGAAGGATGTTGTCATGTGAATTTATTTAATAGAAATCTTTTCCACACTTTCCACCCACTCCTGTTCTTGTAAATGCAGGCACCTCATGTTCCAATCAAATTCAAGGTCCAAGTCAAAATGTGCATGTAATTTCAAATTTCAGAGCATCACTTCAAGAATAAATTTTGGTATCCACTGAATTGCAGAGGAGATGGATAAAAACAGCTTGCCTGGCTTTCCAGAAGAGTAGATGATGGCATCTGCATGATGGCAATGTGTTGTGTAAATAGGATTCACATTCTTTTTAGGGTACTAATATCAAAGCAAGGCACAGCAGACTAAAAAGAAACTTGAGAGGGGTGGCACAATGAAATCTGCTTGAATGTTCTTAACTCTTAAAAATGCCCGGGACTTTTCTCCTGTTATACACTTTTAAATACATCAAACTGTCTCCCACTTTCCTTTATAAATGCAAAAATATCAGACTGTCCTTTTTTCAACATTTTAAAATCTTCAAATGCTCAGACAACTTGAAGAAACCAAACAAAGGCATGCTTTTCTGTCAATGCAACATTGTTCTTTTCCTTTGCTGGTTAACATTTAGTGTTCTTTAAGAAATCAAAAATATATGGAACAAGAAAGGCTCTTGATAAACCAAACAAACCATGTCAGTGAAACTCTTGGAAATCTCATCAATAAACTAGGGATGTCAAATTATTAAAAAATGTTGATTGTGATTAGTTGCACAATTAAAAATATACTTGCAATTCATCGTGATTTTAAATAGCACAAATAACTTAAAACTCAAAATTAGGCAGAGAAAAGCTTTAGGCAGAGCCTGAGGAGTAGGGGGGGTCCTCGCATGTGGGGTACTGTGGGTCAGGGGTGGAGGGCAGCAGTGGGGGGGCCAGGTCTGTGCCTTGGGAGTGAGGGGCAGACAGATGCACAGACACACACGAGGGCTAGGGACAGGCATTCAAAAAGCCTGAGCCTGAATTGATTCTGTCTTTGCAGGTTAGTCTAACCTGGCTAGGCTGAACTAGTTTGTAACCATACAGACATCCCCTCTGGACTGAGAAAATTCAGGCACATGCCTGCAGTGGCTCAGGCTAGAAGCCAGGGTATGCTAGAGCAGCCCTTCCTTTTCCTTCCACACTGCTGAGCTGAGGAGGGCATGGGGGGGGATGCTCTGATTAGGGAGGGGTTCCTCCTCCCTCACCCCCACAGCTCCTGACCAGCGATGGAGCCACCAGGGACTTGCACAACATTTACTTACATGGCAGGGAGTTTACAGTGTTTATCAGACCATCAAGAAAACAAAAGCCTCTCATTAGTTCATGCTCTTCTTTTAGCTCCAAAAAGCCCTAAGTGGACATTGTCTCATCAGCCTTTGTCCTGTCTGCCTTGCACAGATCCCTGTGAGAGAAGGGGAGGGGGGAAATCCCTGCTTGAGCATGG
This sequence comes from Crocodylus porosus, assembly GCF_001723895.1. Lineage (NCBI taxonomy): Eukaryota > Metazoa > Chordata > Crocodylia > Crocodylidae > Crocodylus > Crocodylus porosus. The sequence continues at coordinate 45,495,047 of NW_017728909.1, forward strand.
AATTGGTGGGGGTGGGGAGGGGAGAGCAGGGGGAAGCCAGGCAGATGCTGCAGTACCTGCAGTCTCTGCTGCAGCTCCAGCCAGGGAGCAGAGGGCTAGGGCCAGCTTTGCTGTGGAGCAGAGAGCCCCACCCAGGGCTGCAAAGCATCTGGGATGCTGAAGGACTCTGGTTCAAGTTAAACCAAAAAGGGATCTGGAGCAGACATTGCATAACTGATTTGGGTCAAACCAGTTTAAGTCTGATATACTACACTCAACCAGCTTTATCTCAAACCGGTTTCCGCCATTTTTAAACTGGTTTATGTGCATTGAACAACTGTTCTATTACAGGTTTAAACCAGTTTGTGTGTTATGTTTGTCCCTAGCCACAGAGAAAACCCAGAAGGTAAGTCTGTTGAAGGGGAGGGGAAAGGGAAGAGGGAATGGGCATTGGGGGGTCAGATCAAGGCCCCCCACAGTGAGGGAGGGATTAGGGCAGGGGCGAATGGGGCCCCAGGGCTGGGGAAAGTCATGAGATTGAGCCGTGGGAGGCTCATCCAGGGGCGCGGGTCAGCATGTCTCCCTCCTGCTGAATGCACCCCCAGGGAAGGCATAGGGAACATGTGTGGAGCAGAGGCAGGCTGTCTTCTGCAGGCTGGGGCTCTGCATCCTGCTGCCTTTGCTCCAGGAGCCAGGGTACACCATGTTGTGCTTCCCACAGCTGGGCGGGTAGGGGATGTATGGTGCAGCACTGCTAGCGTGCAGCTCCCTAGGTAAAGGCCAGGGAGCTGTGCAACCTGCAACAGGCATCCTGCCTCAGCCCCATGCACAAATTGGGGGGCATGTGACCTGCCATGCCTCCCCCAGGGGTGCATACAGTGGTGGGGAGCTGTGCCCCCGACACCCCTATGTGAGCCTCCTGCAGCTCCATCCCATAACTTGCCCTGGCACCAGGACCCCATTCACCCTGGCCCTGCCCCTGCCCCTGCCCAACTCCCTCCTTCACTGTGGGAGGTCTTGATCTGCTCCTCCATGCCCCTTCCCTCTCCTCTCTCTCCACAGACTTACTGGCCTGGAGCTGCTCTACAGGCAGCATGCAGGCTGCAGGTGCTCTTGTGCATCTGTCTGTGTGCACATCCCATCCTGATGCAGCCGCCCAGAGCTTGCACCCAGGTTGCCCTGTGGTCCTCTGTGCTGACACCGTTGCCCTGCTGGGTGGCCCAGAGGTGGTGGCGCAGAACCCCGGCACAGGTTCAAAACTAAGTGTGCAATTAATTGTGATTAAAAAAAAGAATGTATGCAAGAACCAATTAATGCATTAATTGCACGTGTTAACTGCAATTGACAGCCCTACAATAAACCAAGTAAAATTAAAGTGTTAAATTGCATCTTTCCTATCTGCTTTTCATAAAAAATGATGCATTTATTTAAGAAACTAACTTAGGTAATCCTTTAGCAGTTCTGTACATTTAGCCACAGTGCCATATATTCAGTATGCCCTTCCTGGAGTTCTACCACATAAGGCAGGGGATGTGAAACTCATCAGGCTGCAGGAACTGGAAGAATGGCAGGGGACCAGTCTACAGGCTGGATTGGGGCCAAAGACCAGCTCTGCATGCCAGATCCTGTACATGGTATTAGTCTGGTTCAGGCACAACATGCAGCACATGACCTGGACCAGCCCTGTGCTCTGCCTGCGTGAGGTATCCCACATATGCCACAAGTGTCCTGCACATGCTACAAGGCACACACCTGCTCCAGCCCTACGCATTACATGCAGCATACAGGACTAATCCATCATGCACTGCATGTCATGTGTGGGTCCACTCCAAGACCCATGAGCAACACTGTGGGCTGCATGTTAGGATTCTGTGGGCCAGATTTTGAGACCCTGAAATGACGGCTATTGTCTTTACCCTACTAACACAAAAATAAGCATTGGTGGAACCTAGGGTTGGGGATAGGGGTAAGCAAGAGAGAGGTAACAACTGTGTGGCATGCTCTTCCTTAATCTGACAAAACTTGCATTCTGTACATCAGGAAGTGGTGGACTTCTTCCACTTGGCATCATTTGCCATAACACTCCAGGGATTTCCTCAGCAAAATAACCTTGGATGATCAGCTTGGTTTTCCAAGTGATTTCATCTCTGGTTAACAAACCTGAACTATTCTGTTGGACAAATCTTTTGCTATGTTCAGGGATAACAACACAACTTCTTCCAGAATCCCATGCAATAAGGACGCCCTGGCAGTCCATGGTACACTGAAGACCTATGTGAGTTTCAAAACGACAGTCATTTTAGAGAAGTGTCTCTTTTCTTTATTCATTTTGAATGCAAATCCCATTCCCAACAGAATAAGGAAAGGAGGAAGTTTCTTCCACATTTTCTTATACCTACTGAAACTTGGACTAATATTCTAATTTTTAAGCACCCAGGCTCACATTCCATCTGCCTCTCAAATGTCTATTGACATCAAAAGATGCAAGTAATATGGTAGGAAAGAAGGAACAGAACCTAAATGGGCACAGAACCGATGACCTATTATCAGATGACTATCTGTGGTGGGTCTGCCCATGGCTGGGTGGTCCCCAGGAAATGCCACACCAGTTGCCTCCCTAATTAAAGGCGAGTATGGGGTAGACCCAGCCTCCACAACCTGGTGGGTAACTCTGAGGGCCAGACACATCTTCAGATACCTGAGCCCTATGGGGTGCAAGAGCCCAGAGGCCCCAGCAAAGGGACAGAAATATGAACAGAGGCCAGAGTAGGGTGCGTAGTGGCAGCCTGAAGGGTTGCATCAGGGATGTGCAGAGTAGGGATACAGGGGTGGCCTGAAGGGCTGCACATGGGCCAATCCCCACAAGAGTTTGAACGTAAGGGATTGGCCCAGAGAGTGTCTAGTAGATGAGTTCAGTCCAGTGAGAGGCATAAGGCCAGTGGCCATGTAGAGTAGGGGCTGTGTGAGGGTGGCCTGGCCAGCCCGCATGTGGCCCTCCAGAGTGTGCATGGAAAGCCTGAAGGGCCATGCAGAGTAGGGCCCAAGGGGGACCTGAAGGGCTGTGCAGAGTAGGGCAGGTTGAGAGTGGCCCAGTGAGGGGCAGTATAAATGAGGCCCAGAAGCAGGCAGTGTGTTTGAGGCCCTGGGAAGGGCAGAGTATTAGGGCAGAATGCTTGAGGCCCAGCAAGGGGCAGAATTTGGCTCGGCCATGGGCTGGAGCTGTTACCAACTTGGGATACCATCTGTGAGACATAGGATATGGTATAGGGGAGGTCAGAGCCATGTATAACACCCAAGGCATTGAGGTACTTACTGGGCAGTCTCCCACATTCAATATCTAGCTTAATGCAACAAGTCATGGCAGGTGAGACACAGTAGGTTGCTCTAGACAGGAAAGCAGGCCGATGTTTAACTGGCCTCATAAAGGCCCCCTGACACTATCCAAGGTCCATGTGGCCAAGTACTATTAATTCAATTTAGATCAGCAGTGATCAAACTTTCCCACATGCCTGCTGGATGAGCAGGATGTCACTAGTCCAAGGGGCAGATATGGCATACAGATTGACCCTATGTACCAGATCTGGCCTGCAAACCAACTCTCCGTGCTATACGTCCAATTATAGACTGGCCCCATTCATTGGGTCCATGGCCATATACCTGATCAAGTATTGCAGGCAGGGTCTGGCCATAAAATCATAAAGAATTAGGGCAGGAAGGGACCTCCAGAGGTCATCTAGTCTAAACCCTGGCCTGAGGTAAGACCATCCAGGACCACACTTCGGTGTCCAGAGCCATACTTCAAGACAGATCCAGTCGTGTGGGGCTACATCATCCAACCCTGGGGCTCCACACAGGTCCAAAAGTTTAGCAGCAGGGGAGCAGCTGTAGCATGAATTGCTGCAGGGTTCCCAGACCTGCAACAATTAATACTGTCACTGTTCTCCGCTGCCAACTTTTTGTACCTATGGAACATGGGCCAGAGGACTTGGCTCCCACCAGTTTAGATCTATAAACTACAACCAAGAACAACAACAACTGCCACTAAAAAAATCACAAAATATGGGAGGCACTTTTTTACATTTGCTCCAATGAAAGCAAACACAGCCCAAATTAAGGTATACTTGATCCTGCCTCAGTGCAGGGGTCAGATTAGATAATTCCCTTGTGGTTCCATTTTGCCCTACATTTGAAGGAATCAGACAGAAATGAAAATTGCTACTTTATAGAGCAAACTTTTGCATGTAATAACTATCACAAAATACTGTTGAATTTTCTTTTATATAACATGCAAATCCATTTTTGATGCATCTCCACCAGTGAGGATGCATCACTGTGACCAAATCCATCCCTGGTATGAGCCATATATTTGCTAACTACAGCTGCTTCCTAGGACCAGCTTCTATATTCCTATACGTCTTTCTACTTATTTAGCAGATATATATAGGCAGATTCCAGTTTGGGGATTTCGTAAAACTAACAGGCTGATTAGATCAGTGATTCTGAACCAGGGTGTTAGAGATACTTTTAAGGGTGATGCAGGGTGCTGTTAAAATGTGTCAACACCTACACAATTCACAAGATAAATCCAGACATTTCAAATAGGAATCCCTAGTGTTGAAAACATTCAAATCTCCTTCTGGTCTTTCTGAATTCTTTGCAACAAAATGACCCCTCTGTTATTTTTTCCATAGTCAAAAAATGAGTTCAAGCTAAGAGCTTGCATTTTCCAAGGGGTGACTTGAGTTTAATAAGGGATGCTTTAAATTTAAAAAGGTTGAGAACCACTGGATTAGTTAAAATGAGAAGAAATGTAAAAGCATTGCAGCTGTCATTTTTAGAAAAGCAATCTTTTAGCCCTTTTCCTTACAAAGGCATATTTTAAAACAAACAGACGCTGGAAGGAGAAGGAACCAGCAGCTGGTCTCAATTCAGCAGGACACAGGGACCTCAAGTACCCCAGACGCGCATTTTTTTTTTTCCTTTTTCTTTCAAATGGAGTTTAAGAAAGTCTGCACAGTGCCCTTTTTAATGATTTAGGATAGACCTGTACAGAGTAGTGCGATAATGCTGGAGAAGGGATGGTTACATCTAGAGAGAGGCAAAACGTTATTTTGGAAGCCTGCCCAAAAATGTCAAGACTGGCTTTGCATTTTGGAGTGACAAAACAGGGCTGTGAAGTTCTTAGAGAAGGACATTTGGGAAAATGAAGCCCTTGAGGGAAACTGTTAGAGTAGATGGAGCAGGGAGGACACAAGAAGACCAAAGTCTGCTGGAAAAAACATCTGACCTGCGAGCAACAGAAGTACACCATGATGCTTTGAAGTAAAAGCTGCAGGAGCAAATTAACATAAATTGCACATTTTCAAACACCTGTTGTGCTGTGAATAAAGAAGGGAAGGAATTGGCTTTGCAGATCAGACTAGTTCTGAGTGACCAATTCCATATACTTCTAAGGAACATTCACAGAAATCTGCAGTGGACAATTACAAAATATCCTGACTGTAGGAGAAGTTGCAGCCTAGCTCCCAGCAGTCACAGGTTAACTTCCTCCCTGAAGCATGAAGGTTTATATCCTGCTGGTTATTTTGTGCTTTACCTCATGTAACTTTTGATATGCTCGTCACCCATTTAAGCATCTAACCTTTTTCAGGGTCCTAGTAAATTCTAAGATCTAATAACATCTTGCACAAGACATTGGTTCTATTGGATATATATACATTATGTTATAATTCACTTTGTGTATTCATTTTAAATGTGTTACTTTTTAGATTCATGGACTACCCTCTTGCTTGTGTAAGATGAGAAAATAAATCTAGCTTCTCTTTATATCAAGAATGGAATTGGTAGTTATTACTGAAGAATCTCATCCCAGCTAAGAAGTTATTCTACTTATCAGACAATTAAAACATTTATTTTAAAAAATTTGAAAAACTTATCAGGGATACTAGCCAATTGTCTCCCCCTTGCGTGGAACACTCTGACTGGCTGTTTCCATCAGCCAATCTGAGTATGAATAAACCGTTACAGGCAGACAGACTTAGGCTTTATAATATTAGAATTTGGTGTGTATAAAGAAATTTCTATTTTGTCTTCATTTGGTACACCTTCTGTATCTCTACTGTCTGCTGTCTACACTGAACAAGTCCTGTTTTTCAATCATTCTTCATATGGAAATCTCTTCACACCTTCAACAATTTTTAAAAACTACCCTTGTACTTCGCTTATTTCTTCTCTCTTGAGACGTAGTGACCAGAACCAAACAGTACCCCAGACAAGGACGCACCAATGTTTTACAGAATTACATGATAATATTTTTCAATATTACTTTATAATTCAAACTTCAGACACTTGACCATTTAGTTTGACTTTCTTCTTGGACTCCAAGCCAAGAATAAAATTGTTGGGGCTGTCCAGAAGAACTGTCAGGGCTCTTTTCCTTTGTAGTAAGATCCAGTATCAAAATCCAATACAGGTCTTGGTGTATGTAGGACCTGAAATCAGTTTTTGTAAGTCTAACATAAGGTCCCATACGAAAACATTGTATACATTAATCCTAAATCACCCTAACAGGCTCATGAAGTTCAATCTAAGGTGGAAAGGCAGATTCTAATATAAACCTGTATATGTAGGCAATACTAGAGGCAAAATCTCCTCAATCAGACACTGAACATCTACTTACCATACAAAACACTACTTAAACCCATGGAATATGACCACCACATTCTTTATCTCTAGTGCATGTCATCCTGAGTAACAGTGAAAAAAAATGCACTGGATAAAGAAGAAGCCAAGGTGATACGATGAGCTTTTTAGAGAGTGTAGGCGAGTCTGGAAGGGTGGCTGAATGCCCGGCATTGTTCTGAAAGCTTCAAACCTTAACTTCCAAAGAAAGCAACTTTTTGGCCCCAAAAGCAGGAGCACTGGAATGCCATAAAGAGGACACTTGCCCTTCCCTAGGTTTCCAGGACAAACTCCACTAAGAGACAGCACTCCTCACAGTTATTCTGTTGGAATGGAGATGCTCCACTTCCAAAGGGGTGGCTTCACAGATGTGAAGGTTACTGGGAATTAAACCAGCCCAGTTTCCCAACGGTGCCAGTCCGCCACTGAACCTGGTACGAGGAAGACGAGGGACCAGTTTCTGGACCCCTCGAAGCAGTCACCTACGTAAAGCTGCATATCGCCCCCCGGCCACAGTTCAAGGGGCAACCAGCTCTAACAGGCTGAGCTCGGCTTTGCCTTGAGCCTTTGCGAACCTAGAGTGTGGTTTCTCAGAAAAGACACCACATTTACCCGAAGACCCCCGTCTGCGTTTGGACCTGGCACCTTTTCATCCCTCTCGGGGCACACGAAAGGAGGCCCCTCGGGCTCATCTTCTGTCCTCACGCCAGCCTGCGGGGCTGCGGGTGAGCCCCGTCAGACCCGGGGCAGCTCCCCCCGCCCGGCGCTTACCTTGGGGGCCCGGCTGCGCGCCCCGCCCGGGCCACAGCTGTAGCAGCAGCGGCAGGAGCAGGCAGGCGGCTCCGCGCGGGCTCATGGCTCCAGCTGCGCACAGGCGCGCACTGCGGC
>NW_017728909.1:45502694-45518520 GCF_001723895.1 Crocodylus porosus
CACGCGGGAGGGGAGCGCGGAGCGGGAGCGGGAGCGGGGGCCGGGCAGAGCCGCCGGCTGGGGCGGAGCGGGGATCTGAGCTCCGCTCTGGAGGCTGCGGCGGGCGGCCCAGGGAGCATTCACGCTTCCAGACTGAACACTATCTGTAGTGTCTAACTCTTAAATCACTAGCTCCCTGGAGGGGAATCCAGGCACTTAGGGCCAGACCTAGACGCACACATCCAGCACCTCACCTGAGACTTCGGCAAAAACAAAAACAAAACGTAGAAGCCTCCATGACAGGAGCCTCAAGACTTGCACTTAAATCTACGAAGACTGCCAAGTTGCATTGAGCCTCTTCACAGGGTCCTGCATATACACTGAAGCGCTCCCTTTTGAACATGCGGCCCTCGCCTAAGCTTTCCTGTGATCCGGCTATGAGGCAGAGCAACATCTAGCCTCCCTGAGCAACCCAGTTGTTACAGCATCTTCGCATTCAGCTCACCTAGCCATCACCAAATCTAGCCGCCGTCACTTCACTCAAAAGCATCCACTAACTGCAGTAGATGCCTCGCTTCAGCTCCCCTAAGCTGAAGCACTTGTCCAGGAGCAGGGGGCAGAGATCCTACCTCCCTGCCCTGCTCCCCTGCACCTGTCCGTGGGGGTGCCTGCAGCCATGCCATAAACACAATGCAGCTGCATGCACAAAAAAGTCACCACCAGATAAAAATGACCACCCAGCTCTAAAACTAGTACAACACCTCTACAGGCCCTGCTACACCTTCAAATGAAAGGTGGATAGGAGCCAGCTCTCAAGTTATTACACATTCAAACCCTAACTTTAGAGATGGCTGGCTCTTTTTAGAGCTGAATGGTCATTATCCTAGGGTAATTTCTTCGCATGTGCGGCCAGTCTATGTAGCCCAAGTCACCAGTTAATTGCATGACATATGTAACATGTAGCTAGGGTTGCCAACCCTCCAGGATTGCCCTGGCATCTCCAGCAATTAGATACAAATCTCCAGGAGAGTGCTGAGAGTCACCTGGGAGATAAATGATAGGGCATTCATTAAAATAAATACTAAATGTTGAATCTGCTTTATACTGTAGTGCAGTGGTTTTTTTAAAATGCAACAGTAATATGCATTTGCCTTTCTGACATTAAGTCTACACACCTTAACTGATTATACACAAGCATATGGGCACATTTGCATTGTGCGTTACGGGCACGTTGGCATTCTGGAAACCTCCCAAACTAGATTCAAACCAAGCTGGCAACCCTACTTGTAGCAGGGGCCTATAGCTGGTTCCTGTCCAGCTTTAATTTTTGGATGTGTAGCAGAGAGAATAAGACACACACACCACCAAAGCCAGGAAAGTATCCAAGTGACAGCAAATGCAAAAGGGAATGAAGAGATAGCCTCATTTCCCTAATCTAAACTAACAAACCTACTTGCCACGGAGCTTCTTTGGCTTCCTTCAGCAGCCATTTCCCATTTGTCAGATCAGGAAGAGCCAGCTCATGAAAAGTTCCTTTCTTGCCAAAAGCATTTTTAAATGATCTTTTCATGATGGGCTCCAGTTTTGCTTTGGGTCCTTGATATGTGCACTAAGAAGAGGCTTTATTGCAACAAGCTGTATTTCACATAGTCTTCTGCTGGTGTTGCAGAGAGCAAAGAGAAGGGAGCAGGAAGAGCAGACCTGTGGAAAGGCATTTGATGCCCCAAAGCTTGCATCTTTCAATCATGAAGTTGGTCCAGTAAATGATCTTACTATTCCTCACAAATCCTGCTTCCCAGGTAGCACATAGGAGTGGATTTCTAAGCATCATAGTCTGCTCTCATGTTATATATGTGCAATAAGAATTACACATGCTGACATGAAACTGAATCTGGTCCTAGCAAATACAAAGCACTAGATAATTAAATGTCAGGGTGCAGAGCAAGTTCACAACACACATAAAAAAAAAAAAAAAATTAAATCCCTGTTCAGTTGTACCGAGATGGTGCATATAAAGGTCATTGTTGTTTTTCAGACTTCATTTCTATTTTCAGAACTATTATTAAAACACATTAAAAAGACTGAACAGGATTTTAGTCTCATGCACTTATTGAAAGGATTTTCACAAAGTACTGTTTATCTGCTATCTGGATGGGATTATCTGGCCTCTGAGCTGTCGTCTTCTATTACAAAATTGGTTACTGTCTTTTTCTTATTGTATATTGCTGAAGTTTCAGCTCCAATTGAACTGACTGGAGCGTAACATTTTGAGTAGAAATTATGAAATGGTAGTGGCATATTTTTTTAAAAAGCTTCCATAAATCCAATAACTCATTTTATACAGCAGTTTCTCACAGGCACATAAGAGCAATCATTAATACAGCGTGTGTGTGAATCGCAACTTGACTGTTAAAATATTTGTCTTTCCTAATGTATGTAAGCCAACAAAATACTAAACATACAGAATATAGAGAAATTGTCAAAACCATTGTTTTGCTTTAAAGAAAAGTCAATATCTTGTTCAAATTCCATGTTAATGGGTGGAAAACCCCCCAACTGATTAATTCAGCTTTCTTAACATGCAACAAAAGACTCTCTGTTTTTTGTGAAAGGTTCCACGGGTCGTTATTTTCAGAATTCAACATACTTGCAAAACTAAGAGAGTGAAATGCAGCTCTAAAGCACAGCTGTTTGCTTATATTATAGGTCTAGCCCTGCAAAGTTTAGAAACAAAAATACAGGCTTCAAAGCTTTGCCTGCATAAAAATTCAGATGCAAACCCTACTTTTTAAACCAAGACATATATGCCTTCTTGATGTCCTTGTTTAGCTTCCACTAGCACTAACACGAGTTTCACACAAGCATCCAGCTGGAAAAAGATCTTGAATACCACCTGGAATGGTGTCCCTGATCCCTGCACTGACTTGTGCAGTACACAGGGATGAATTTGGCCATAGGGCAATGCAAAGAGTGATCCTTATGATATCTGTTTAACAGATGTGGCTCTTCAGTGCTGCCATTTTAGCCTTCACTAAGAGACACGCACAGAAGCAGCCCCCATGGGGCCCCTGAACTTAGACTACAGTTGCCTTTGACCCTACCACACTCCAGTCCAGGGACACTACGGTGATACGCGTCATGTTAAGAGCTACAGATAGACAAGAAGCTAAACTGCAGCTGGGCCCTGTGTGGATCATTGAGGAAGGTGGATTCTTTAACCCTTCACACCTGTGCAAGTAGAAACATACTGCATTTACCCAAATCCAAGACTACTTCAAATTTAAGATGTCCCCTCCCCCCCAATAATTAGATTCTATACAAGAGAAATGTATAAATTAGTTATAATTTTCCATGAATAGAATCTAATGATTGGAGAATATTCACCCCCCACCAGTGCTGTGGCAGGGAAAGCAGCAGCTGAAGGTGAGAAGCCAGACCCCCTCCTCCATGCCTTTGCCTTCTCTCTTGCTGCCTTCCCCACCACCATATGCCCCCTACTGCTTTCCCCCTGCCTTTGCCTGCCCCCTGGTTTCCCCCATGTTCCCTTAGCCACACACCCTCCTCTCCCCTGCCAAACAAGCCATCTGGCTGAAGACAGGTGAGGGCTCAGCTTCAGGCTGGGTACTTGAATGTAAGACAAGACTCTTTTCCCCAGTTGAGTTGACTGCAGAAAAAAACCTCACTTTGGATTCAAGTAAATGCAGTAATTTAGCCCTGACTGTGGAATAGCTTGCTATCTTCCTTAATGTGGTTAATTATACAGTGCTCTGCAAGACATATAGGATAACTATTTCCTTTGGCTGTCCCATATTCCTGATAATTTTGGACAAAATTCTGCTCTCAGATCTGTATGGCCAGGTTCAACTATGACATTATGCTCTCACTTTATTTGCAGAACCCCAACAAAAATCATGCAGATCTGAAAGTAACAGACCTTAGAATTAAGTTTCAGCCCTATTGTAATATTTGTACAAAATTTAAAAACCAAGAACATTGGTTGCTGCGTCAACACAGGTCTTTTGGACGGATGATGTGACATTTTTCCTTTCTGGGTAAAGATGAAAATATTACACCTGCAAATTTAAAAATGTTGAAAACTGAACTTTAGTTACGTTTTCAACATTTTTAAAATTCGCAGGTATAATATTTTAGTTACGGTATTTCAGTTCTCTTAAGTATTACTGAAGTGTATTACTTCGGTTTAGTTTCAACTAAAACTCATAATTCAAGTTTTAAATTAAAAAAAAAAAAAAAAAAAAAAATCAAATTTCCTTTCCATGAAAATCAAAAGCATTTCAGAATGTCCTTTTGTCATGGATTGGAATGAAATTAAAAAAAAAAAATCTAGCAGAAAAAAAAATCTCAAAGTTTAATTTTAGATATCTCTCTTCACAAATGTATCAAAATTTGTAGTTCTGAAGTCAACCTATGTCATTTAAAAATGTGACTAATTTTAGTTAAAATTAGTTATAACATCAAAATGAAGTTCTTTATTCAAATTAGGTGCTTACATAAGTTGTCTTGGAAATTTCCCCAAAACATTTTTACTTAGTCCAAACAGCATTTTCCAATTAAAAAAGCATGCCACTATATACTTTTCAACCACTTTTCATGCTTTTTTTAATTTACAAAGACAAAGCAGTTAGTGAATACAAGAACAGCTGCTAAATCATCTCTCAAAACTTATAGTTCTGAAGTAAACCTAGAGAAGTGTTTATTTTTGGTTTAAAGTGGTAATTTTATATTGCAGATGCTCAGTGCTCCTAAGATTTGCATTGTTCCTTATGCTAAATACTCTTTGTGCAAGCTGTTCATGAATGCTGACATGTACAGTCTGGAAACAACATAATTTTCTCAGAAAATTAGGTTGCTAATTCCCCATAGCCCCTATTTTATGTCTGTCTTCAGACTAGTACTAGGAACACATTGGCTGAGTAAGTTGATCTGAGCCTTCAAGAGGCCAAGCAGCATATCAAGACAATCCAAGTCAAATTCCTTTGACAAGTTCCTGCATTTATGCAGGAGCTTGGACCAGATGACCCAGAAGGTACCATACACCCTTATGGCTTTGACTGAACCTCTTTTTGCTAAGCCTTCCTGACTTTTCAGCTGCTTTCAAAACTAGATCTTAAAATCATGCCCTCCCTTGGCTTCTACCACTCCCATCTTCAATGGTTTCACCTCCTACCTTGCTGATGGCTTCTTTAGTCTCTCATTTAGTAGATCCTCCTCCTTCTCCCCACACCAAGGTGGAGTCCCACAAGCTTCATCTTCCTTCATCCCTCTCTGCACTCCCACTATAAAATGTCTAAAATAACCTTAGCTACTCACATGACTTAAACTGCCATTCTTACATCGATTACTCACAACTCCTGACCTGCCTCCCTTCTGTCCAATGCTGAGACTGTTGATTCTCTTCAATATCTCATCCTTAAATTTACCGTTAGTACAAACCAAACCGTTTTTTTTCCTACCCCAAACTCATCCTTTTTCCTTTCTGTTACCAGTCACAGCACCACCATCTTCTTTTGTCATTTAGGACCAGTGATAATATCCTCTTTCTACCAGTCATTACCCTTACACATCTATACCTAAACTTAACATTTTCCCAATAATTTACAGGACGCTCTGCTTTTCCTATTCCCACAGAACAAAAATTATCTTTCAGCTTGTGCCTATCACTTCCCATCTTTATTGCAACCTCCTCTGCTATCTCCTCACCTATGCAAAGACTAATTCTGCAAAGACCCACCTTACCAGATATTCATTCAGACCATATATATCACCTCTAATTTGTCTTCCTCTGTTGACTCCCATTTTCCCTATTGCATTAAATACAAATTTATCCAAAGCTGCTAATATTTTTCACAATTCTTTTACATATGCACTCTCCTCTCCCAGTATGTGTCATATGTTGACACCTAACCTCTCTAATCCATGAGCAATGCCAGATTTGATTTCTCATTTGTTCACTTCTCACTTATTTGACCAAATAGTGTAAGCCAGCTGAGCTCAGCAACCTCTTCAGACCACAGGCTAGAATGACCCAGCTTGGGTCAGAGGAAGGCAGCTATTAGGACCATTCCACCACCGCTGCTTCCTGTTGCTGACATCTATAGGCTGGATCCAGTGGTTCTGTGGGTTGAATCTATTCCAGGGACAAAGATTACCAACATTTTTTTAAAACAATAAAACGCATTTAACTTTTGATACTATGTTGACCTGTTTTAAATATTTGTTATAGCAAAAGTTATTAATTAGCAAAATACAGTATTGTCTTTGTAGCAGGATGGTGCCCTAGGGTCCCCGTGCTCTCCCCAGGGGTGCCCTTAGCACCGTGCCAAGCCTTCTCTAAGCACCCTCGGACTCTTGTCCACCATATCTCTGATCTTATGTATTTATTGCAGGGAGGCCGCCCTTCATTCCCTTGGCTACGGTTTTCCTGCTATGTGCCAGACCTGCCTCGGTCTCCCTGGCACTTGGGCACTCCACAGCCCTGCCTCGCTCTGTGCCCTGTTGATGCTCTGTCCCTTCACAGTCTCGTCTCACTCAGGCTCTCTGAAGCCCTGCCCCATGCTGCACCTCATGGTGCTCAACGTCAGTCGCTGCCCCTCTCTCTGGGGCTTCTTGCTTATCCCAAGCCTCACTGGTGCTCAGGTTCTCCACGACCGTGTTTGTTCTGCCTTCTGGGGTAGTTGGGGTCAGCCCTGTCCCAATACTGTGCCATTTCCTGGTGCTTGGGGATGGCACCTCCCCCCCGCTGCGTCCTTGCTGACGCTCTGGGTCAGCGCCCTCCCTGCACTGCCCTTTCTGGCAGTCTGGGAGGCACACTCCCTCTGCTGCACCCTTTTTGGTTTAATGGTCGCTGCCCGTGTTGGAGCTTCACGGTTACTGCCCCTTTTCAGGGCTTCTCCCTTAGCTGCCCCTCTCTGGGGCTGGGGTCCACACTCTCAACGTGGCCCGTATGAGGCCTCCTCCATCCCCTTACAGCCTCGCCCAAACCTCCAGTGTAACAACCAAAACACAAGCCCTCGGCTATAACACAAATCTATGCCTCATGGCTAAAACATCCTCCTAACCACACCACATCTTTCACCTGTGCCACTAGCTGCTCACACATCCAAGCCTTTTCCTTTTCACTCATTCAAGGCCAAGCTCCTTCCTCCCCCCACCTTTGGCCTGCAATTTATATTGGAGCCAGGCCCTGCCCCTTTCATTCAGCTGACCAGACAGGTGTGTGCCCTTAACTCCCTCTGGTTACCCCTAGCAACCAGCACCAGAGCCACTCCTCCAGCTCTCCCAGTAGCAGACACCTTAGTGCCCTGCTACAGTCTTAAAACATACATGAATTACCAATGTAGCGTGTAGTACTTTAAATCATTCATTCATTTAGTTTACATGCAAATAAATGACACCCACAATTACCTACCGAGGTTCTAAATGTGATAAAGTACATGATTTTAAAATAAAGGCTCTATCTGAGGAAAGATGTGCAAAACTTCTTACAGATATCCAGGTTGTAGTCGTATTGGTCTAGAGTAAAAAGCAATCAGGGCTTGTAGACAGAGGTGCTATCTTTTATTAGACCAAGATTTTTGCAAAAAAATGTCTTTAACGGCAAACTTTTGGGCACAAACACCCTTCATCAAGCATCAGAGAAAAGACTGTGAAAGTTCTCTAGGACAGAAATAAAAGTTCACATTTATGAACTTTCATTTCTACCCAGGAGAACTTTTATGAACTTCTTATGATCACTTATTTGACGTTCAGTGCATAGAAATCATATAATTCCTTCGTTGAACTTCTACACAAAGAACAATACACAATGTACTTGGTGACAGACTTAAAGGTAAAGAGATGGAGTGAAAGAGGCCACAGTACAAGGTAGAGACACAAAATATCTCTGCATCCTGGAGAAACTCTGTTCTACAACCCATTTTGTCTTCGGCCCTGCAATGAATTAAACGCATCTTTGTTCCAAGATGCTCCTTTAACAATAACGGATATGTTGGCTCTGCAGGATGGGGTACTTTGATGCTCCTGGAGCTGGTGGGAGGGGCTATGAGG
This sequence comes from Crocodylus porosus, assembly GCF_001723895.1. Classification (NCBI taxonomy): domain Eukaryota; kingdom Metazoa; phylum Chordata; order Crocodylia; family Crocodylidae; genus Crocodylus; species Crocodylus porosus. The sequence continues at coordinate 45,510,741 of NW_017728909.1, forward strand.
AGTGATGCTGCGACACGGGGGGGGGGGATTACAGGTGGATTTAGGATTTTGACAAGGGGAGCGCAGATGGTGTAGTGCATCATCCCGTAAAACAAAAAGCTAGATGTACTGGCATGTGAGGGGGGCAGTGCTATTTTAGTCTGTTTAAAGATCAAAGTCAAGTCAACTACAACTGTATCAGCACATATACAAATTTGCTAGTTTATATATTAAGTTTAAAAGACACAACAAACTAGGCAAGAATTGCCCAGACAGTTTAATTAGCCCTACAATCATTACAGTTAAACATACATTAGGTATTTGGATTCAGAGAATGAAATCTAGTCTCCCTGAGCATCTCAACAGTACATCCAGCACTTCGCTCTCAGCCACTTTTGCACCCCAGTCAGCAGTCCCCTGAGTTACTGTCACCACACCTGAGTGGCCGGTTTTAGCTAGAGCCACAAACCGTCTGCAGGAGCACGAGGGAAGAGAGAGGAGCAGGAACCTGAGGAGCAAAACAGCATTAGAAAGGACAGGTGAATGAACGGGACAGCAAGGCCACCCGCAAGGAGAGAGGGCCCATAGTGCCTGTGGAGGGCGCGAGAGGCGTGCTGGTGAGCCAGGAGCCAGCCCGCTGCCTGAGCAGAGATCCCGCTACCGCTGCCCCCGCCGCTCGGCGGAGCAGGCATCCAGCCGGGAGCACCCGCGGCCGCTCACGCTGCGAACCCTTCCCCAGCCCGCGGCGGAGGCGGGTAGGGAAATGCCAGACGGCACGAGTGATGGCCGAGCTCAGCGGGGCTGCAGGGCAACGCATGACTCGCCCACCACCCGCACGTGGCCACCGCCGCCGGGGTGGCCGGAAGGGGCGTGGCGCCGCAGCGAGCACGTCCGGGGGTGAAGCGGCGGCGGCGCGATGGCGGCGCCCATGGAGCTGAGCTGCTGGGGAGGGGGCTGGGGGCTGCCGTCCGTGCACCCCGAGTCCTTGATCGTCATGGTAACAGCGGGGCGGGGGCTCAGTCCCCCGGGTCCACGTACGGAGGGGAGGGGAGGATGAATGAAGGCGAAGTGACACCGCGGCTGGTTCCCTTGCAGGCCTACGCCAGGTTCTCGGGGGCGCCGCTGAGGGTGAGCGCGGTGGACCACTCCTGGAGCGCGCCGCAAGGTACCGCCGCGGGGGACGGGGTCTTTCTGCACGGGCCGCCTGCCCTTAGGCCACGGACATGCGGCCACAGTACAGCGAGGTAGCAGAGGGCAGAGAGCTGGAGAAGCTGGGCCTGGTAACTGCCCATCTGCCTGTTCTTCCTCCCCGGTAAGATAAACCGGGGCAGTTTAGCGTTGTCTTGTTCATGGGCGGCCTGCCCCAGCCTAGCTCTCGCTTATGGTTGTGCCCAACAGGTGCACAGTTCCTAGGGAGTAGCTGCTCTGCAACAATCCCCACCTCTGGTTACATTGCTGGATGGCGGTCCTTTGAGCACACCTTTGCACAGGGGTTTAACTGTCAACAATTCAGTAAATATCAGTGGGATGTTGCATGCTTGTAAAGTTAGAAAGGTAAAGAAGCGGGGTTGGAGGGGACCTCCAGAGGTCACATCTAGTCCAACCCCCTGGCTGAGGCAGTGTCAGCCCTATCCAAACCATCCCATTCAATTCCTAATCTAAACCCTGTGTTAGGCTTTTATGTACGTGAGTTTCCAGGTTGAAACCAAAAGTCTTGAAAGTAACTTGCTGTCCAGATGATATAAACAAAATGTCCTGAAGAATCGCTGGGGAAGGATGACACAACTGATGGTCATCAGCACACTGAAACCGACTGCACTTTGTTTTACAACTCAGTTAGCTTGCACGTGGTTCTTGCAGGCAGGCAACAGTAAGGTGTCTGAAAGTCACCGGCACAAAAAGATTAGAGGCATTTGGTAAACAGACATGAGATCAGTACTGTTCCTTTAAATTGGACACAGTTATGGTTGGAACTTAGAATTCTGTGTGAAAGTATCAAGGGCTATAAGTTGTATTAGTATGAATGTGCAAAACGGTGATGAATTGACGTGAGGATAGATGAGAAGAGGGATGTGCCAGAAAATGCAATGAACAGGTAAGTTTGAGATAAGATCTCAGGGGGCACGTCTACATGTGCACTTTAATACACATTAGCCTATTTTAATGCATGTTTAAGCATTGCCTAAAAAGTGCTTTTATTTAATGTGCATTAAAATAAACTAATGTGCATTAAGCATCACTTAGAAAGCATGCACTTTAGTTAATGCACATTAGCTAGGCTGATGTGAATTTTCCTAGTACCTTACAGTGGTGATACTAGAGTTAATGCGCATTAACGCACATGTAGGCATGCTCAGGGAAAAGTTTCTTATTTTGAACCCTCCTATTAAATACTTTTCTGCTTTGTCAGTCAGTAAGTTATTCTCCCTGCACGTTCTCTGAAATTGAATCACTGCATGTTGAACTACTTCACCACTTGCAGCTACCATACCGTCAGTTTATGCATTCCTTATATCTCTGTAAAACTTGGCTCCCTCAAATTCCTAGGGCCAAAGTCATCCCTGCTGTATCTCTGGCTTAACCTTGTACATCAGGAACTAACTTGGTCTATTTACTGTAAGTTCTATAGCTTCTTTTAAACATGAGAAAAAAAATCAGCTTGTACTACTTAATGATCAGGGTTGCTGTTAATTTGTATTGCAATAGTAGTGAGCTGCCCACTAAGGCTAGGCCCCATTGTGCTAGGTGCTATATACATGTACAATATAAGATGGTTCTTTTCACAGTTTAGTCTTTGGCCTTGATCTTGCACTTTGATCTATATAGTCAGACCCTTGCATCTTTTTGTGGAGCCCCAGTGAAGTGAGATTTTGGCTTTACTTTAAGGCAGAACATGGCAGGAAAGAAGTAGATCAAGTTAACAAAGTTGCACAAGTTGGTGGTCTAGAAGCTGAGGTTTTTCAAATAGGTATCTAGCATTAAGCATGCAGATAGTAGCCTGATTTTTCAGAGGTGCCAAACAACCAGCAGATACCACTAATTTCAGTCTAATCCTGATGGGCTTCTTCTTTTGCTGTAAGCACACATGTATGCACACCATTTTAATAGGTCTTACCTGAATGTTGAGCACTCATGTAAAAGTTGGCAGGATTTGGCCTGTAAAGAATCCATTTCCAATTAGATTAAGATGCTTGTGTGTGAATTCTGTTGACTGTGTAAATCACACTTTTAGGAGATGTACCAGTGTTGATATCGGAAGATGCGGTCATTGCTCAGCCTGCAAAAATATTAAACTACTTGAGAAAACAGGTAGGTCTCTAACATATTAAAAAGATGCATTGTGCTTAATTCAGTTTAACTGAGATATTTTCCCTCTATGTTGTAATGCATTTACAGCTGTCCCTAGATTTAGCTGTCAATATTCCTATATGTGTTTTTTTTGAAAACATGGAACTTTAATTCTGAAATCCTTATGTGGATGTAGTAGTTCTTAATAACTGCTCAGAAGTGACTCAGATATGGATGATGGTTCTATTTAAGGTTTAAAGATAAAAGTAACAAAAAACTTCATAGAGGGAGCCAACCAAATTAGTTTTAATTGTCTGTTAAGTGTTTCAATGACTAGCATTTTCCTAATTCTACTGTTTTTATTAATCACATTTATATAGCTTTTAATAACGAGATTATTCCAATAAAAAGGATTTTACTTTGAAACCACCAAAGCTTTAGAAAATATTATACAGTTTTTTGTTCTATTGTTAAACATGTATGCACCTGTGACCACTTTTTGTAATTCATACTATGGTGATAGTCTTCCTGAGCTACCATTGAGCGTGGTAAAGGATTTTTAAGCACTGTGCTAAACACAAACCAACATTTTAAACATGTAGTTAATTTCAATAGCTAAGAACCCTGTTGGAGAATAACACCATGTCCTTTTACCTAACCTTATGCAAGATATTATTAGCCCTTATGCTCTGAAATATTAAGGTGATTTTCCACCAAAATGGGGGAAGATCAGAGCTAGTATTTCTAATATGTTTAAAGTCTATATGCACTAAAGAATACAAAAATTACCTGTCTCACCTCTCAATAATTTTAAAGAATAAAAAATTGCATGCAAGTCACTTTGTAAAAGCAGCAAATTTCTATCTGCGTAAATCATCCATATAGCTCAGCCTTATGTTGTTTGAGAAGATTCCTATGTTTGCTGGAGAAACCAGGAGTGGTATACTATAGCATCCACACACATGCATTTCTTCTTTTTTTCCCCTTGGTTGTAAATCTAAATGCCGATTCACTTAAATGGAATTGGATTTTTGGCATCACTGAGCTTAGAATTTAACTTTTACACTTCTAAAATGCTAACTTTGAAAACAATTTTTAAAACAACCTGTATGTATGACATTACAGGAAGCAAAGGCATGTAACTGGCAAGAGATGTCTAATAGCTAGTGGGATCTAAGTAAAATATATTGAATTTATGTCATTTGGATGCTGATTAGAAAGTATCTTGGGCTCAGGGACAGTATTTGTTTCTTGGAGAGATGCCTAAAATGTGTACTCAATGAAAGTTGTAGTGGGGATGTAAGTCAGAATGGAGAGTTGAAGGAAGACGGTTTACATTTTTCTGTTCTTCCACTTCAGGGTTTAAAATTATTTTGTTAAAATACCTGCTTATTTTACCTGTTTCACTTTGCAGCAGTTCTAAATTATAGTGAATCTTTTCTATTTGAAAAGTTGCACGTGATCCTGGATTTATGTGGTCTGTATTCTCATGTTTGTTTTAATTGACAGAAGTACAATGCTGATTATGAACTATCTGCAAAACAAGGAGCTGACACACTGGCATACATTGCACTACTTGAAGAAAAACTGCTTCCTGCTATAGTAAGCATCGCTCCTTGTGTAGTGGTCAAGACTTTGCAAAAATGAAGAGTAAGGGGTGCCAAGTGTGTGATATTGCAAGGAGGCCTGGCTGTCAACACTTGCTAAGTAATTTTGAAAAATTTGGCTAACGTCTGATTTTTTTTTTTTTTTTTTTTTTTTTTTTTTTTTTTTTTTTTTTTTTTTAAATATCTGGTTGTGAAATCATTAGCAGAAAATGTGTCTTTAGTTGGGGGAGAAGAGGGTAACATTATTTTACCCCTTAAATATAATGGTATAAGTTATTGGATATTTGTAATAGAGAAGATATTAGGTGGGTAGCCATTTCTCCAAACTGAATGTTATAGGATGGGCTGGACAGCCTGTGGCACGTGTGCTACTAATGGCAGGGACAGCCTTTCTGTGTGGCATGTGGCATACGGGGAAGGGAGCAGGCAGCACAGAGGCAGATTTTTCACCACAGAGGGGAAAGAGTTTTGGAGTGGCACTAATTTGTAGGCCTGATCTTGGCAAAACTAATTCCAAAATTTCTTTTTGGAAAGCAAGACATTTCTGAGAGACTCTTTAAACTCAGACAATGCCTGGTTGTTTTTTTTAAGCACTTTGGATAAACTATGCCATGAAAACTGTTTATCCTAGAATTTCAAACCTGTTTCACTCAATATTCCTAATATATCTGGTGTATCTGACTGTTTTTGTGTTGTAAGGGACACAATTTTGGAATTTTGTATAACAGGTTTTTAAATTTCTACAGAAAGCTTACAGTTGATTACATTTTCCAAGAGTATGCTATGTAAAGAGGCATTGATAGAGGTTGTAAGACATTTAGCAGAATTTTTTTACATTTAAGGGAAGCTATACATGCTAGCGTGAGTGCGTAATTCAGGTACTGTTATTGCTATATGATCTGTTAAAGAGCATTTGCTGTCCATGTAACAGAAATTATAGTTGTAGTAAAATACTTTTCCAGATGGCAAAATAGCCATCCATAGCAAGTTGTTCTTTCTCAATGTTTAGATTTTTTGAAAGGTATATCTAATCTATAGAAGTTCAGAAACAACTACTTCAAAATACACTTTAGACTCTAAATACATATCAGTTATATTTAAACATGAGCATATCTTATTTACTAAACATGTAAGTGTCTAGAACTTCACAGTTAATATTCTCAAGAACCTTAAATCTGACTCTGTTTGGCTGCTTGCAGATGTTAACCCTTCCCAAACAAAAAAACAAACCCAAAACAAACCAAAAAACAAAAAAACCCCACACTGTTTACTAGAAGCAGCAGCATGTTAGTTAAACCTGGCTGTGCAGCATCCATATAGATCACCCACTTCAGCAAAACTTTTTAGTGCTTTGATCTAAAATTGAGTGGATCAGCTGTTAGATAAAACCTCCACTTAAGCACCTTATCTAGACAAATGTCGGGCGAGCTGAGTCCATCTAAGGCACTGCCTGTTTTAGGCATGCACTGGGCTTAGCAGAGGAGCACCACAAGTTTAAAGTAAAGCACCATTTTTTGTTTGGTTTTGTTTTTTAAAGTCTGCAGGCAGCCTTGATGTCTGTATTACAGACACTATTGCTGTATAGCTGTATCTCATCAATATCTAGCATAGGGTAGAACCGTCACTGGCATACTGAAAATACAGAAAAAAATATTGCATTCCAAAACTGCCACATCTACCTCCATATCAGGGTTGAATGACTTGCTTTTGTTTGTACAAAAATTCACCTACTATAATAAAGACATACTAAACCAATTCCAGCCACTGGTCAGCGATTCTAACTTAACTGCTTTGCCTTCAGCTACCCTGTTATCTCTATCCCACTGTAGGTAGCCCTAATATACTATCTTAAAGCTATCACTTTATGGTGATGAAGAAAAAATAAATATCATTTAAGTTCCTCAAAAGAATGTGTGCTGTATACGCTTTACATGCAACTGATACTTTACCATAAAAAGTGTGGATCTACAGGATCAGTCTTGTGTTTATTAAAGGCTTTCTTTTTATATATCATACCTTAATGTTTTAGGCTTGGGACTATAACTTAAGGAATCCTTTTTGCTGTAATAATATGAATATTGCCATTTGTGTCAGAGACCATATGCAAAGCCTATAGATTAACATAAACTTAATGTTCTTATTTAAACTCCTTTTAACACTGTCTATGCAGTTGCACACATTCTGGGTTGAGGCTGAAAATTACTGCAGTGTAACCAAGCCCTGGTATGCTTCAAGGATTCCATTCCCCCTGCGTTTGTATCTACCTGGAAAGATGTCTAGGAAAGCACTTAACAGAATCCTGCTGATGAGGGGTGAGCCTCCCCTGTACTGTCTCAATGATGTAGAAGCACAGGTATGCTCTGCTTTGTGAGTAACAGAGCTTGCAAATTAGTACTGGCAAGGAGATTTGGAACTGATGCTGACATGCTTTAATTACCTTTGAATTTATTTATTTTTTAAATTAGATATACAGAGATGCCAAGGAGTGCCTAAATCTCCTATCAAATAGATTGGGAACATCTCAGTTTTTCTTTGGAAACACGTGAGTGCACACCTTATGGTTAAACTCCTGCAAGAATGTTACATGCTGTTCTGTAGTTGGAGCATGTTTAACTTCATTTTTGGAAATAAGGTCCAAGGAAAAATGCATGCATCATGAACTAATGTGCTACTTAGGCATCAAAGGAACCAGAGACAATAACCCACTTCATAGTCTCATGGTTTCATAGTTGGTAGGGTCGGAAGGGACCTGAGCAGATCATCAAGTCCAACCCCCTGCCGTGGCAGGAAAGAGTACTGGGGTTAAATGACCCTGGACCAGTGTTCATCCAGCCTCCTTTTAAAGACCCCCAGGGTAGGAGCCAGCACCACTTCTCTTGGAAGTTGGTTCCAGATCCTAGCCGCCC
>NW_017728909.1:45518620-45549005 GCF_001723895.1 Crocodylus porosus
TCAGCCTTCTCTTGTGTAGGCTGAACAGGTTCAGGTCCCATAGCCTCTCCTCATAGGGCCTGCCCTGCTGCCCCCTGATCATGTGAGTGGCCCTCCTCTGGACCCTCTCCATGTTGTCCACATCCCCCTTGATGTGCGAGAGCCCAGAACTAGACGCAGTACTCCAACTTTGGCCTGTCCAGTGCCGCATAGAGGGGGAGGATCACCTCTTTGGACCTGCTTGTGATGCATCTGTGGATGCATGACAAGGTACAGTTGGCCTTCCTGACTGCATCCCCACACTGTTGGCCCATGTTCATATTGGCCTCAATAATGACTCCGAGATCCTTCTCTGCCTCTGTACTGACAAGAAGGGAGTTCCCCAGCCTGTAGGAATTGTGCTGGTTCTTCCTCCCCAGGTGCAGCACTTTGCACTTGTCAGTGTTGAAACCCATCCTGTTCTCATCCACCCACTCCTGTAGCCTGCCAGATCCTATTGCAGCCTATTTCTTCCTTCTATCATGCCTACTTCTCCCCACATCTTAGTGTTGTCTGCAGATATGTACAGGGTCCATTTTACCCCTTTGTCCAAGCCGCTGATGAAGGTGCTGAACAATGCGGGTCCAAGGACTGGGCCCTGTGGAACCCCACTGCCCACATCCCTCCAGGTTGAATAAGACTCGTCCACTATCACTCTTTGGGTGCGGCCCCCTAGCCAATTAGTGACCCATCTGACTGCGTAGGTGTCAACACCACAGTCTCCTAGTTTTTTAATGAGAATGGGGTGAGGGACTTTGTCAAAGGCCTTCCTAAAGTCCACAAAGACTATATCCACCACGACACCTGCATTCAGGGATTTGGTGACCTGGTCATAGAAGGCCACCAGGTTGGTCTGACAGGACCTGCCTCCAGTGAACCAATGTTGGTTGCCCCTAAGCATAGTCTCCCCTGCTGGCCCCTCGTGGACATGTGTCAGGATAATTTTCTGAAAAAACTTCCCCAGGACTGAGATAACACTAACAGGCCTGTAGTTTCCTGGGTCCTCTTTCCTCCCTTTTTTAAAAATGGGAACTACATTGGCCATTTTCCAGTCCTCCGGCACATCTCCAGAGCACCATGAGTGCTTGTAAAGCCATGCCAGAAGTCCCCAATAACCTCTGCTAATTCCCTCAGCACTCTGGGGTGGAGATCATCAGGACCTGCTGATTTTTAAATACGTCCAGTGCCTCCAGAAGTTCCCTGACTAGGTCCTTGCTGACCCTAGGCCTGGGTGTGCCTCCTGTGGGGCTTACAGGGGTCCCAGTTGGGGGGGATGACCAGGTCCCTACTCAGAAAAATGGGGGCAAAGTAATTGTTAAATAGGTTAGCTTTGCTGTCTGGTGTGATGACCAGATTTCTTAGCGTGTCCTGCAGAGGCCCCATATTATTTGGTACCTTCTTTTTACCCCCTATATATTTAAAAAAGGACTTCTTGTTGTCCTTGATCTGGGTAGCTAGTTCCAGTTCCATCTCTGTCTTGGCCTTGTTGACTGCCCCCCTACAGTACTCTCTGGTGATGGCCCTTCCCTTCCAATTGGTGTACGCCTCCTTTTTAGCTTGGAGACGTTTCCGGATGCTTTTGGTGAGCCGTGGGGGCCTTTGCGCCCTCTTGTCCACTTTGATCCATGTAGAGATTACCTCCCTTTGGGCTTGGAGGATTGTCTCCTTAAGGAATGACCACTCTTCTTGGACACCCAGTTCCCCCCTCTTCCCCTCCGGGACCTCAGTGTCTCCCCCACTAATCTCCTCACCTTATTGAAATCCACCCTCCTGAAGTCCAGGGCTGCTGCCTTGCTGCAGGCCTTCGCCTCCTTGCGCTGGATAGTGAATTCCAGCAGGTGATGATTGCTGTCGCCCAGGTGGTCAAGCACCCACAGTCCCACCCCCCAGGTTGTCACCCATGGCCAAGACCAGATCAACAAGGCGTCTCCCCTGGTGGGGCTGTGCACCTCCTGGGTTAGATGGAGGTCCTATATCTCAGTTAGGAACCTACATGAGCGATCAGCCCTGGCTGACTGCTCCTCCCAGCAGATGTCTGGAAAGTTTAGGTCGCCCATGATGACCACATCCTTTGACCTAACTGCCTTTATGAGCTGACTTAAGAATTCCTGGTCTAGCTCTTCTTGGTTGGGTGGTCTGTAGTAGACCCCCCCACCATTAAGTCCCTTTCTCCCCGACCTTTTATTCTAACCCAGAGCACTTCGGTCTGCTCCTCCTCTGATCTGGTGCTACTCATTGAGGATGTGTATTGCTCCTTGACATAGAGTGCCACACCCTCACCTTTTCTTCCTGTCCTATCTCTCCTGTACAGCCTATGACCCTTGAAGTTCACTGCCCAGTCATGCATTTGGTCCCACCATGTTTCGGTGAGCCCCACTTCACTGAAACCTTCATTGTTTTCCCCATTTATTTAAATATCATTTGCTGGTAATGATTTTTTCTTGAACGAGATCATTAAAACAAGTTTCTGTCCACTACAACTGTAGCAGAAGTATTTCTGTATAGGCCAAACTTCCAATTTTAGCCAAGTCCCAAGGCCTTTTGTACTTGGGAATGAAGGCCTTATATGCATTGCACCCATGGGAAGTCTGCTCTGCAAGTAGACTCTACAGTTAGTTGCTAACCCAGGAGCTTTTAACAGTAGCTCTAGGGATTTTGGAATTGGACTAAAAGAAAGGGCAGCTGTAGGGACCTTGGGTCTTCTAAATCCATGCTGCGGCCTAGTGTCTCATGTATATAATCTGGTGCCTCCTTCCATTTATGGATTATAGTATTTGATATGCTGTGCCTCATAACCTGTGACCATTGTCTTCCCCTGCACAGGACACTAGTTTGTTCTTAAAGTGGTAGAAGTAGTAGTTTGTAAAGCATCTTGATTACACACCATGCATAGAAGTTTGGCCAGATTTTAAATTCTGAAATTACCATTTGAGGTTTTAGTTGTGTCACTGTTCTGGAGGCAGTGAAGCTAATCATCATCTTGTGCCATATTAATGTGACCTCAGAACACCTGTCAAATTGTGTTTTTATTTTTCTTGGTGTGGATGGAAAGTGGCTTGTGGAATAAATTTAACCTTTTTTTTTTTTCTTTTTCACATGCCTTCTAGACCTACAACCTTGGATGCTTTTGTATTTGGTTTCCTTGCACCTCTTTATAAAGTGCATTTCCCCAAAGTCCAATTACAGGAGCACTTGAAACAACTTCACAACTTGTGTCGCTTCTGTGATGATATCCTGAGTGGCTACTTTAGACTAAGTGTCACAGGTAAGTGCCATGTCTGTTTCCTATCCCCTTTTTTGGCATCAGTAGTATATTAGACAGATGAATGCCAAGTTCTCCCCTGGATGCTAAATCAGAACAAGGTTCTCCAGTTACAAGACTTCAAAGCCTTGGTTTGTGGCTTTTTAAGAGGAAGTTGGAGAGGGGAAACAGTTGTTCCCAAATTTTATGAAAGGTTAAAGTGACTATTCAGTGACAACACTGCCTGCTTAACACTTTTAGAATCTTTCCTCAGTCCTGTTTCTGTTCCCAAATAATATACATGTTATTGATTTGGTAGATGAGATTTGAACATGATTCCCTTTGTTCTTTCAGCCTAAATAGAACTTTCCTTTGGGTTAAGACAAGAACTTGAGTTATAGGGAAAAATTCTAGGCCTTAAACTGAACAGGTCTCTCTTGATTTCAGTGGGAGTCTCCTCCATAAAGGATCCCTCCTGAATAAAGGTCTTAAAACTTTTTTCTTTCTTAATCACTGTTCTGTTTCTTTTGCAGAAAACAGCTTACATGTGTAAGTCATATTAAGACTGTAGTATGGGTCTTCATTCCCTCTTTAAAGGCCATGTAAGAAGTTTGAATCTGATACTACCTCCCACCCAGTAGACCTAGTCCTCTAACTAGAGCACTAGAGACCTCTGCTTTTAGACCCTGTCATCCCAGGTTTAGTACCTGTGGATGCCTGTATCATTTACACCACTATTGCCTGTTAGGAACCAGATCTACTGACATAGACACCAAAGGCTAGGTTGATAGTACCTCTCTTGATTTTGTTACCTGGTAGTGGAGAGTGTATGGTGCTTGTGCTTCCTTTCCTTGTAAGGGTGTAGAAAGATAGAAGGCATAGAATACGTTTAGGAATAGAAAAGGAGATACTGATATTAATAACTCTGTATCTGCCAGACTACACTGAAGTAATTCTGCTTATTCTGGAAATTTTACATAGAACTGATACTAACTTGCTAAAATAAATGGGTGATGGAAAGGGGAAGGAGGTAGATAAGTTAAGAGTAGTGTTACCTTTGAAAAATAAATATTTGGTAGTTGGATCTTGCCTACAATTTTGTTATTAAACTTCCATGCAAACAAAATGGCTTGTAAAGATGAGATTTTTATTTGGGAGATGTGGCCACTCTGTGATGAGAGGAGAGTGTGTGCGTTTTTTTTTTTTAAAACATGGGGGTTACTGTTTGGAAGCAGTTTACCTCAGCCTCTGTAATACAAGGTTTATTTCTAATTCTATTTAGTGAGGTAAGGTGAAAAAGTACATGACTTTTCTGTCCGAAAAAATCTCTTTGAGAAACTTTAAAGCCCTTCTAAAATATATCTTTTCATTCTTTACCTCTCTACCTTCACTCTTCAGGCTTCTCTCCAGCTGGACAGGATACATTAGATGCAAATCTACAGAAACTCACACAGCTTGTAAATAAGGAATCCAACTTGATTGAAAAGGTTATTTTTGCTTCACTCTTCATTTTCCTGTAATTCTTGTGACTTTATTCACACAGTATTCTTGCATATTAAGTACCATATTTTCATGCATATAGCCTGCAGGCTATACTCCTTTTTACAAACTTGATGGGTAGGTGCAGGCTATGCAGAGTCTTTAGAACAGCATAGCCCATACCTGCCCGTCCCCCAGCATGCGTGGCTGGCGGCAGGGAGCAGGGCTGCCTCCTCCTCCCTGCTTGCAGCTCCTCATCCCTCCCCTCCCCTGCACCACTTTTAGCTGGCTCCAGCTCTGCTTGCCATGTCTCGGGGGTGGGGAGGCTGCAGGTGGGTGGTGAGAGTCTGTAGCGAGCCACAGCAGAGCCCGTGCTTGCAGCTATGTCTCAGGAGGAGGCTGCAGGCAGGCGGTGAGAGTCTGCAGCAAGCCCTGGCAGAGCCTGCTGGGCATGGGAGCTGGAGCCGGGGCTCACCACAGACTCTCACCACCTGCCTGCAGCCTCCCCCCAAGACATGGCGGGCGCTGAAAGTCTGCAGTGAGCCCTGGCAGAGCCTGCACTTGTGGCCATGTCTCGGGGGGAGGCTGCAGGCGAGCGGTAAGAGTCTGCAGCGAGCCCTGGCAGAGCCCGTGCTTGCCGCCATGTCTTGGGGGCAGGGAATACACGAACAATTTTATGAAAATACAGTTTTCCACTGGTTATACTTGGGTGCGGGCTGTACATGGGTGTGGGCTATATGCATGAAAATATGGTAATTACTATGAACTTTACAATGCAAGCTCTTATTGTTTCTTTGCTAAGTAGTTAATTTACACAGAGCTAGAGGAGCATCATGTCATCATTTGAAAGAAGTCAGTAATGCATTTTTGTTCTTTATGGAGTAAATGTTTTACTGTATTCAAAGCAGGACTGTTTTGTAAGGAAAATGCTGTCTTTACATTTACTGAAAGCTCACACAATATAGGAGTAGGAGGAATATATATTGTTTTGCAGCAGGAGTTTAAGGACTCAGTGTGGGATCAGGCTGCATCTCCTAGGCATTGTTCCCCCATAAAACAAGTTCTGGTCTTAAAATGTATCATCTTTCAAAGGTTTATCTTATCAGCTATCTTTTTATGGAAAAACTTTCATGAAAGTCACTCATGGTGTCCTGTGACCAGTGGGGTCCCCCAAGGCTCTGTCCTTGGACCCATACTGTTCAACATCTTCATTAATGATGTGGACATTGGAGTCAGGAGTGGACTGGCCAAGTTCGCCGATGACACCAAACTTTGGGGCAAAGCATCCACGCCAGAAGATAGGCGGGTGATCCAGGCTGACCTGGACAGGCTCAGCAAGTGGGCGGACGAGAACCTGACGGTGTTTAACACCGAAAAATGCAAGGTTCTCCACCTTGGGAAGAAAAACCTGCAGCATCCTTATAGGCTCGGCAGTGCTACGCTGGCTAGCACTACGGAAGAAAGAGACTTGGGGGTCATCATTGACCACAAGATGAACATGAGCCTGCAATGCAATGCTGTGGCTAGGTAAAGCGACCAAAACGCTGGCTTGCATCCATAGATGCTTCTCAAGCAAATCCCAGGATGTCATTCTCCCCTTGTACTCGGCCTTGGGGAGGCCACAGCTGGAGTACTGCGTCCAGTGTTGGGCTCCACAATTCAAAAAGGATGTGGAGAAGCTTGAGAGAGTCCAGAGAAGAGCCACACGCATGATTAGAGGTCAGGAAAACAGACCTTACAACAACAGGCTGAGAGCCATGGGGCTCTTTAGCCTGGAAAAGCGCCGGCTCAGGGGTGATCTGATGGCCACCTGTAAGTTTATCAGGGGTGACTTGTATCTGGGGGAACGTTTGTTCACCAGAGCGCCCCAAGGGATCATGAGGTCAGACGGTCATAAACTATTACAAGACCATTTCAGGCTGGACATAAGGAATAGTTTCTTTACTGTCCGAGCCCCTAAGGTCTGGAACATCCTGCCATGGGAGGTGGTTCAAGCACCTACATTAAACACCTTCAAGAGCAAATTGGATGCTTATTTTGCTGGGATCCTATGACCCCAACTGACTTCTTGCCTTTTGGGCAGGGGGGCCGGACTCAATGATCTTCTGAGGTCCCTTCCAGCCCTAATGTCTATGAAATCTATGAACTCGTTTAACCGTATCCCTAGGAACTGCAGTCATCCTGGACAAGGAATTGGTAATGATGGGGGCAGTGTTTTACTTCTACATCTGTAGTTCCAATCAACTTGTATTACAGATGAAGTCATTCCCATCTGATGGCTCTTGAGAGCCTTGTGCAACTAGTTTTAGTCAATAATAACCATATCATAAAATCTGCGTGCATAATGCTTCGACCTCTGATCTGCCATGTGGTAATGCCTTCTCCTACCTCCACCAGAAGCAGGCATATAGAGATGAAAAAGGAACCCAGTAACCTTTTCTGGCAGGATAGAGACCAAAAATAGCATGGTGGGACCACTCACGTTAGCTGGATCCCTACAAACGTGCTCTTGTCAGGTAACTGTTTTCCTATATACCAGATTTACCTTTCATTTTGTTTCCTGCAGATGGATGATAACCTTCGTAAGAGTCCCCAACATCCCCCTCGGAAGCTGACAACACTCAAGCTTAGTGCAGCTGGGGAGGAAAGCAGTTCATTGACCCGTTTGTCACCCTGATAGTTGCCTATAAATATGCATTTGCCTTCAAGTTATCCAAACTTCAAAATATATATATTATATATTTTATATAGTCTGATGAGGGAGTGAAAGAGGTGCAAGTAGGGTATAAAACCAGAACCAACTGACCCATACTTTTGGCATTCCTATAAAAAATAGTCCAGTTTGACAATACATTAAGCTGAGGTTAGAATGATATCTTAAACCAGGTGCTGTACAAAATGGCCTTAATTTCTGCTTTTTGGATTACCACATTTGTTGACCAAAAAAGCTAAGATTTCATTATGTTGAACATATGATTTACAAGTTTATTTTTATGCTTTCTGGTTTTGCTGTGATTGTTACTGCTCAGTCAGGTCACTATACAGTAGTGTATCTACTCAGATGTTGCTTTCAGCATTTTTCTGCAGACTGTATAAGGATCTATTATAAAACTCGGGGAAAAGTTTGGAAGAGTATGAAAACTTTTCAGTTCCTCTGCATTAAAGACCATAAGAGTAAGGGGTGTTCATATTTAACATGCTTTCACAAGCAGAGGTATGTCTTGTAAATTATAAGAGTATGTGGGTTCTAAAGCAATCACATTGCACTTTGATACAAGTGTTTAAGTGTGTGATAGGGGCTGTTAAAAGTTTAGCTGAAGATTAGCACCTCACCTCAGACATGGTACTGAAATCTGAACTTTCTCATAGGAGAATATTTCATACTACAAAACACAGTGGAGAGAATGGTAATGTCTTTTCAAAAATAAAAGGGCAGATGAGCAGGTATGTTGCTGGGCTGGACTGAAATGCATTGTGATTATTGTGTTTAAAAAAAGAAAAAGGTTGCACAGGCAAATCCACTTTATGCTATATCTGTTTCTAGCCCAGTCATTGGTATCTTGCTATTAGAAGCACTGTTAATTTGTGCAAAAACAAAAGCTTGTCTAGTCCTATTCCTTATTTAGTAAAGTCCAAAGGTCAGAGTTTAACTCTAAACTGTAATATAATTCTGAATATAGTCTCTATTTATTTGGTAAAGGAAGACGCAAGTATTACATTTCCTCTTAGCAGCAGCTTTGCCTGTTTTGAAGACCCAGGCAAGTTTTATTGCTAAAGACTTGATTCTAAGATCTTGATATATTGGCAGATGCTTCACAAATGATGTCATCAGGAATTTTAAAGGTGCTCAGCCAAACTGGCAGCTGCTTTTTGTCAAGTGCTAACCTTAGAAATAGGATTCAGATGGATATGCATGTAGGGTTACTAGTCCAACTTCATATTTGCCAAATCAAAAGAAAGCAGTCTTTCCAGTTTGCCTTTTAACTACTTGCTATGTTCTGTATATATAAATAAACTATACAGACAAGAATGTAGATTGTGTATATACTGTAATTTTAGCCTACGAATTGATAAAAAGAATGTAATAATATTAGCTTTAACGTATATTTATAAATAAAACTGGGGGTTTTCAATGGACACTGTGTTATAAACTACGTTTCATGCTACTTCTAGAATGTTTTAATATTGGAAAACGTTTCATAACTTAGTGGAGCAAACTGACAATCTTACAAATGTAAAAAATTTGGTTTCAGACTCTTTTTTATTGTCTGTATCTTGACACAGGATTTATAATGTTGCATGACTTCTCCAAAGTTCTTGTCTGTTAAGCATGTAATGATTTCATTAATTGTCCTTGTAATGATTTCATTAACTGTCCTTGTGCATATGCATGTTTGCCCTTGAAAATTTCTCTTTGTAAAAGATAAGCTATATGCTTGCTTTGAAATTAAAGGCTTTGGAGTTTTTAGTAGCATTTCATATACAGATCTGAAAATTTTTTGGTTTTGAGCCAGTGTATCCTATGGAAGGACTTACATATGGTCTGTAAAAGATTTCTGCTCAGTGGTATAGTCAGTTAGCAGTATAAACAGGATCAAGATGGGTGGATGTGTTCAGCACCTTATATATTTTGATTTTAAATCTCTGTCTGTTTAGATAAGCTTTTCTACCACAATCTTTTTATATATAAAATTGTCCAAGCTCCACTCCAGTTAAGTATAATCCCTGGAACACCTTTGGCCAGATTGGTAATGGACCCTATTAAACCTTCATTTAGCAGTGGTGATTATTTTAATATTAAAAAGGTTTTTAATCGGTGACCTTTCCTGTCAGTTGCTGGCTATGTAATTATAAAATCTACTACACAAACCAAAGTTTAAGCAATGTAATACGCATATTAAAAATGGACTTGGGCCATGTACAAATATTCAGTTTCTCCTGGGAGGATTACTGCTCTCTTGGTAGAAACCAGAACTGTACTGACATTCCAGCTTTATCTCCTTGAGCAAAAATAGCTATTCTGCGAGGATAATAACCTGATCACAATCAGACTGAAATCATGCGCAGGAGACTGAACATCTGCACACTTTCCTATGGGGACCAGAAGGATTGGAACCACTGGGAATGACTCCTGTGTCTTCCAGAGACAAGGGTCATGAATGACTCGTGCCCCCAGCAGCTGTGGCAGGCATGGTGGTGGCAGGAGTAGCGGGGTAAGCGGGGGAGCTGCTGGGGGTGGGGGAAGGGTGATGAGTGCTGATCAAGGGTCGATGACCTCCCGCAGCTGCTACTGGCAGCATTGGCAGCACCAGCAGGGATTGCAGACTGGCTGCCTTTTTGTAGGGTGTGCACTGCCACATGCAGGGGGTGCAAATGCTACCCATTGCCCCTGACCAGGGTAAACACCATTGTGGAGGAGGCAGCTGTTCCTGCCTCTAGTAGAGAAGGGAAGGAACAGCCACCAGCTGCTCCCTGCCTGCTTCTTGCTTTACAGTCCAACTTTGCCCTGCTGCTCCCTCTGGTGACTGGGAGGCAAGCGGAGGGAGTGGAGCTGCAAGCACTCTACCTGCATTTTACTCTAGAGCCCTAGTGTGGAAAGTGGGCAGGAGGCTTTACCCTATTGCCTTAGAGTTCCTGTTCCTGAGGACTGGTGCAGCACATGCTTTTCCTCAGACTGGGATCACCACTACCTGTGGAAGGTACGAGGAACAGAGCAGAGGGCATAGTTATAAACTGAACATCTGTATTGCTCCCTCTCCCAGAATCATTTCTAGTCATATAACTGTTTTACTTGTCTGCTTACATGACTGCTTTTGAAGGTGGGCAGAATTTGAGGGAACTACTTGTGGCTTTCAGAAATTGGAAAAAAATTCAGCCTGAGAAAAACAGTGGACTGACCTGTTAAGCTGCAGACAGTTCTGTACTGATGTCAAGTTTTTAATTAAGAATATTAAAGGCTATTTTGTACATTTTCTGTGTTCCAGATGTAGGGACTCCTATAATCCTTAAGAAATAAAATGAGACATAAAGAATTAACTACTTAGTGAGATATAGCACATTTTAATTATTGCTTTGCTTATACCAAAATGGCTTAGAAGTGCATTGAGGAAATCACTGTATATTTAATTTCTGATTAAAATAGCTTTCAGACTTATTAGAGTATGTACCTCACTCATTTTTATTTTTGACATTGCAGTGGGAATCATGCATAGTACAATTTTTTACACATAATGCAGACTTAAAAGTCCTCCTAGTAAACACTGAAGAGCTTGTTGCTGTAGTTCAAATATTTGCTGTTTTAATTTAATTTGCTGTAACAGTTGTCAAGTGCAATGTTTCTCAACCTGTGGGTCACAACCCAAAAGTGGGTCACGAGAAAGGGTCATGAACAAACTTTAAAAATGGATTCTCCTTTAAAGGAGAAAAACAATGAAAACCATGGCTTTTCCCTTGCCAGCTGGCAGAATTCCAGCCTTCAGGGGACTGCTTGAGCCCCCTCTACCCCACACGCTGGAGGGCTGGGGATGGGGGCAGCTGTGTGGCCTGGTGGCTTATGGCTCATGCTGTATATATTGCCTGGGGAGTTAGAAGCATTCAGTTCGAATTTGTGAAATCGTTTTGACATGGGTGGGTGAGTAGTCTGTTGGTACATCTCTCCAAGATTCCCCTGTGAGGCACAACGTTCAACATTTCCAAAGCTGTGTATATAAACATTACCTGGTCACTGCAATACCCGTGTGAGGCCAGTGTAATCATTATCTCCGTCTCCATAAATATGGAGAGTTGAGCCGCAGCAAAATAATGATTTACTGGGAGCAAATCTAGAGTGATGACAGTCTAGTTTTACCATGCACGCTTCTGGGTTGGTTTTCCTGACTGGGTTTGTTAATGTCCTGTTTGTTTATTACACCTCACTTGTTTTAGTGAGCTCTTACAGCTGACTTGATTATTGAGTAACATCATAAAAGTGCTAGTTATAGTCAGTTAAATTATGGACTAACTTTTTCTACTTACAGCCTAGATAATTTTACTTACCTGTGTTTGTAAGTGGCCCCTATCAACTTCTATCCCACTCATTGCCAATCTTTACCGACCTATCATCTTATTATCTTATTAAAGTTTTTATATAGAGTGGTCATTACTTTCCTGCTTTTGAAGTCTCTTTTTCAGGCATGCATTTCTGAATAAAAGTGTTTGGTTTCTCCCACCCTATTTTTACATATCGAGTGGAGCTCCTTCAAACTTTCCAGAGCTGAAGGTACCTCATCCCTCCTAGCTTATAAATAACAGTTTAAAAATATGGCATTCAAGATTCAGATGCTAATGAGAAGCTTTATAGGTTTTTTATAGGGTGTCCATTGATTGATTGTCATGATGTTTTCAAAGAATTAATTAAAAGCTTTTACTCCTACCTGCCAGAAAGGAGGAGACTTGCTTGCCTAGAATGGATTAAATAGATACAACCCAATAGGCATCTCAGCAGTTTTGCCTTTAGAGCTCAATGTGGTGAAGTAAGATGAACCATTACAAACTCTTCTGGTATTGAGTTCCATTACCTGGAAACAGGGACTATGGGAGGAATTAGCAAAGCCATTGAGGACATTTTTGATAATGGCTATAGTTTGAGAGCACAATCCCTCGGTAGTGAAAACTATTAAAAAGGTGGGAAATTCTATGAAGCTTTTCTGTTTTCCTGCTAGGATCACCTCAGTGTTCAACTGATTTAAGTCTAGCCTCTTATACCTTATCCAAGAACTGATTTTATCTAAGGATTTGAAAAGTTGTGAAAGTGAACTGCTAAAAGTTGGATGCAGGAGAAACACAACACCACTGGCATCTTTTTTATGTGCAATTGGCACTTTCAGCACTTCCAACAGCTTGACAGAGGTGGTGAATACTATGGCAAAGAGTAAACCCTGTGGAACTTCTTGTTGATGTGCTCTGGAGATGTTAAAGACAACCCCGCGATGCTCTGGGTTTAGTCTAAGAAGATCTGAACCACTTGAGGCCATTTCTGTTTAACCCATCACCTACTGAATGTAGGATACAACTATTTGATAAGCAATGGTACCAACACCACAGAGAAGCTCAACAAGATGAGCATAGATGCCTTTTTCTTCTCAATGGGAGCGTCTACATGAGATGTTTAATGGTGAATTAGCATAGTTTACTGTGAAGTAAGCACATGGGTCTACACGTGCACATGTTTACTTAACAGTAAATCTCCCTCACTCCAAGTAAAGTTGCTACCTGCGAATGCAAGTAGCAAATTTATTTGGCATTAGTAACATCACCATAGTGCTCATGTAGATGCCTAGCCAGGAATCAAATCTGCTCCCAGTCAGCCATCTGCGAGAGGGGTGGCAGATAGCTCCCTGCCCCCAGGACCTGCCTGCTGCCGGGGTGGGGTCTGCCACAAGAGCCCAGGCAAAGACTATGTCCCCCTGCTCTGGCAGCAGGGAGCTCCAAGCCCCCCGCTCCCAGATTGTGATTGTGGAGTGGGGGCTGGGAGATCTTTATATCCCAGCAGCAGCTCCACCACTGCAGGGCCACTGCTGGAAAATAAGGGTCTTCCAGCCCAAGCTCCATGACTGCAGGGCTCAGGCTAGGAGATAAGCATTTCCCAGCAGCGGTCATGGAGCTAATTCTGGGAGCTCCCTGCAGGTGGGGGGCTGGGGAGCTTGTTCCCCACCCAATTCCATGAGCATGGAGCTGGGGCTGCAATAGGCTGGGGAGCTTGTTCCCTGCCCAGCTGCATGAGCACAGAGTTGGGAGGGAACAGGTTGGGGAACAAGCTCCCCAACCTGTTCCCCCCCCAACTTCATGTTCATGGAGCTGGGTGGGAAGCAAGCTCCCCAGCCCCCACTCTGCAATTGCAGAGCAGGGGATGGGAACTCCTTGCATGGGGACAGTTCCATGCCCAGCCTGGAGCTGGCTGGGACCTGCCCTGACTGTACAGGGAAGCACATGCAGCCTGGAGGTGGCTGGGAACTGTCCTGTTTCAGGCAGTCCCCAGCCAGCTCCGGGCTGCACATGCAGACTTCCCCTCGCAGCCTGGGCCTGGCCAGGAACTCTCACAGTGAGGGGCAGGTACCAGTCATGTGCCCCGATTGGGTAATCGAGGCACAGGGCTTAGAAGGAGTTTCAGGATGGGGCAGGCCCTCATGTGTAGATGTGCCTGCTGTGGTGTATATTACTGCGCAATAAATCTAGGCTGGAGTAAATACATGTGTAGACACACCCAATGAACAGGAAGGAAGAGGAGTCCAGGATACTGGTGAGTTAGATGGTAGAGAATCTTTAACAAACAAAATAAATGCTTAAGAAAAGATAGGGGACTACAGGATGGTAGTTTTTGAGGGGGCTGGCACTTTCAGTTTTTTATGTTTTAAGTGGGTGACAGACTTCTTAGAGCAGGTTTGACAGTCCTGTAGTAGGACTCTCAGGTGTTTTTCTTTTAGCAAGGTCAAGAGTTAGTCCTATGTATTGCCTCAGTTGCTGCCATTGCTTCTATGATCACCTCTTGTGAGAACGGGCCAAGTTCTTGGAAGGAGGATGTTGTACTGTGGGTGACTCATGAGGCTATTGTGTAAGTGGGTGACTTCATGAAATAAGAGAAGCTGGCTTCCAGCGTTGAGCTAATGCAAAGACTGAGTTTACAAAGTGATTTACAATCTGGAAAACCTCTGCAGAGTGTGAGTTTGGTGTTTCCTCTGGCAGAATTTAAGGAAGATCTCTTTACCTCCTCTACAGAAGTAGCATAGATTTTGCTGAACTTCCTAACTCAAGTCTGTATAAAGTTGTATTTTCTGCCATCGACATTCTCGTTTATTTTCTTAGCATCCAAAATTTCTGGAATCCTATTGGCAGCTGGTGTCTGGTATAAGGTGACATAAGTGAAAGCTAATGTTGAGATGTACTTTCTTCATTAAAGAAGGACATTGCTTTAAAAGCATAGCTGAACTCCACATTGCAATATACACTTGAAGAAAAAAATAATAAATGCCAAGACTACATCAGTTTTTTGTTTTGCCAGACCTCACCAAGGGCTGACTTTACCAAATGCATTATTTCATTACATGTCATCATCTGTTAAAGCATTATTAAATTAGTATCTAGCCACAAGGGGACTGGCATGTTAACAACTCAAAAAACAGATCGCGTTTCTTCCAAAGAGCATTTGGATAAAATAAAGTGAGCTGCACTCGCTGAAGCCTGAGGAGTGGGTGTAGAGCTGCTAAAATGTTAAACGGGATATAAACTATGGTATTTCCATTAAGTAATTAGCTACTGAATCTTGTGGATAATTGCATATTTTTCCATATTGTTTTAGTCTGTCTGACAACGTCACATGCAACTGTTGTCTGAGATTTCAATCAGACTTTTTTGTGTCTTTTCTACCTTAATAACAACATGTTCCTCATTTGCAGACTTACCAGACTCTCTCGGGTCTGGTTCAAGACACTTCCTGCAAAGATTTAAGTAATTTGGTATACACAGGCGATGTCTACCTGAGACGCTGACTGCGCAACTGTTACTGCACAGTCATTTAGTACTTGCATAAACATGTACTTGTGTAAACAAGTACTAAATGACTGCGCAGTAACCAGAGTTACTGTGTAGTAGTGTCACCAAATGGCTTTTTCATGGTGCTGACTGTACAGTAACCTGACGCTACTGCACAATAGCGTTGCATCATATTTTCTCCCATGTGACACTTCTGAGCAGTAATCAAGGGCTACTGCACAGTCAGTGTCTCATGTAGACACAGCCATAGTAGATACATTCTGGAAAAAATAGGTACAGATGGATTTATTTTAAAGATGTATCTTCTAACTGCACTAATGATATGTATACAAGCTAATCTTATTCCATGCTTTTTTTTGCTGAAGCTTCCAGTTCTGTTTGTTTTTGCTACATAATTGTGCTCTGCTAGACGGGATGACTTGACTTGTCAATAAAAGATAATAGATTCATAGATGTTAGGGTTGGAAGGGACCTCAGGTCATTGAGTCCAACCCCCTGCCCTGGGCAGGAAAGAGCGCTGGTGTCAGACAACCCTGGGTAGGTGCTTGTCCAGTCTCCTCTTGAAGACCCCCAGGGTAGGGGAGAGCACCATCTCCCTTGGAAGCCCATTCTAGATTCTGGCAACCCTTACTGGGAAGAAGTTCTTTCTAATGTCCAACCTAAACCTAAATCTACTCTCCGTCAATTTGTGGCCATTGTTAGTAGTTACTCCAGGGGGTGCCCTAGTAAATAGAGCATCTGCTATTCCCTGCTGCCCTCCCCTGATGAATTTATAAGCAGCCACAATATCACTTCTCAGCCTTCTCTTGCGAAGGCTGAAGAGATCTAGGTCCTTCAGGCTGTCCTTGTAGGGCCTTGCCTGCAGGTCTCTGACCATATGAGTGGCCCTTCTCTGAACCCTCTCAAGATTCTCCACAACCCTCCTGAAGTGCAGTGGCCAAACCTAGATGCAGTACTCCAACTGTGGCCTGACCAATGCAACATAGAGGGGAAGCATTACCTACCTGGAACTGTTTATCATGCATCTGCTAATGCATGATAAAGTGCCGTTAGCCTTGTCGATAATTTCATCACATTGATGACTCATGTTCATCTTGGAGTCAACTATAACTTCAGGATCCCTTTGCTTTTCAATGTTTATCAGGATCTACCTCATTCATGGATGACTGAAATGTGTTCTCAGGTTCTGTGAGGTACCTGCCAGGTACCTTCAGTCTATATTTTAGTGACTTTTATCCACGCCATAGCCACTGTCATTACCACTGTCACCATCACCATTTATTTATCAGTGTCTGAAATACCTGACTGCCAAATGATATCATAAGTAAGAAACTAAGGACTAAGTTAGGGTAGGGTCTGAAATGCTTTTTAAGTACTTAGATGTACCTGAAGCATGGACTGAGCCAGGTAGCAAGACCATACTAGGACGCTCACAGCATTGGCAATAGGAGTCTATCTGTTCTGTGGGTTTCAGACCCTCATAGTGTCTAGCTATTATCTTTACTTTCAGGACCACTACAGTCACTCAGATATAACATTTCAAGAATTAAGGAAAAGAATTGCAGCTACAGGTCCAAGAAAGGCATGGTCCACATTCCTCTTCTGTCCTCACACTGAAATGGCAGGAAAGTGCTTCTCCATTTTTCCACCCACATGCTGTTTTTCATCCAAAGCTTAAAAAAGTGATTGGTGAAACATTAACTAAACTCCCAGTCCTTCCATTGAGTTCTATCCTGTCAGGCCATAGCAAAGAGAGTTTATGAAAAACAAAGACAACGTCAGTAATTGTAAAAATAACTTAGGACATGATTTAAAAATAAAATGATTTTTTTTCATTTACACCCAAGTCAAAGATCTGTACCTCTATTATGTCTATGGCTTGAAGTTAGGTTTTGACTCTATTCTCATCGTGTTTTCATACCTACTAATTAACACAGCTGTAAATTGTAACAGACAAAACAACCCAAGTGTTTGTGCCTCCTAGTATTTAGTCAAACACAATTAGAAACCATGACTAGGATTAATTTTTCTTTTAAGAGCTAAATCAGGGGTGGGCAATTATTTCAGGCGGAGGGCCACTTACTGAGTTTTGGCAAGCCATCGAAAGCTGCATGACAGGCAGTCAGAAGCAGCTAAATATTAATTTTCTAAATTTTTTCAGGGCCTCGCAGGCCAGGTAGAATGGCCTGGTGGGCCACATCTGGCCCCTGGGCCGCATTTTGCCCACCCCTGAGCTAAATTCTATGCCTGCCACGATCATGGGAACTCATACTTTTTGAATGTGTGGTTCACAAGATGCCTGTGTGTTCACAGAATACTGAAGTGCTCCATAAACTATCCAGAGGAACCGGTTTGCCCCCCAGAGAACTGCAGCTGCTTCTCTGGGATGCACAGAAACTGTATTATCACTGTTGCACCACTCTGCAACATGACAAGAGTGGAAGGAGAAAACTGTAACTCACCAAAGCTCTGAATCACAGAAATGTGTAGAGCCTGATCCAAAAAGGGACTTGGGAGTGGTGAGCCTGAGCACTGTATTCCTAAAAGTTAGGCATCTGGCTTTGATCAGGGGACCCACAAAGCTAAGGAAAGTGCTTAAAATTCCCTGTTAAACGGAAAGTCAGAAATCTTAGGTTAGCATTCACAACCCTGCCAGTTGTGGCGATGGAGATCTCAGACAGCCAATAAGCTGCGCAGGGGTCTGTGTCCCTTTCACACTTAGTTACTTATCTCAGGACTTCAGGTCCCCACATATATGAAACCATGAATCACAGCAAGGCAAAGAGGAGGAGAAGCCCACTTTTTGCCAAGGAGCCTGAATATAGAGCACTTGCATAGGACAGCCCACTTCACCCCATGGGGGTTTCTACCCATATTTCCCATTTCTGATGAATGTGCTCCTACCACTCCCTACTCCATTCTTTGAAGCTGACCTTTTATGTGGAAACAAATATAAGGATCATGGCACCAGAAAGAAGGCAAGCAAGTGGGAGCTTGACAGCACAGTTCAGTAGCTAGGACACTCCTTTGTGAAGGAGGAAGTGTTGGATTCTGCCTGTTGCTCCCAATGCTGTTGATGCGTGTTGTCCAGTGTCTATTTAATACTAAACTCTTAAGCAGTCACAGAAGGGAATGCAATGTTCCTTTAGTCATTCCCCCAAGGATCATACAGCATACTCACTCAGTGTGGTGTCTCATAAATCTTGTAGACCATAAACATAGAGCAACATAATCTCCACTGTTTCCCGTAATGTATTCTACACAATCTTTTATTATTCTTATAAACCCTGCTCTACAACTAGACTATCTCACTAGGCTCTGAGCAGGAGCTTGGTCTCTACTTGTAATACCTCTAAAGATCACCTCATGAATAGGCAGCCTCTTCCTGATGCTTAGGATCAGGAGAAGGTATAAGTGACCTGGGCCCATCCACGTGTACCAGGCTTTTGCCCAGAACTCAGACTAGCTTACTTGCATCAGGCCACTCTCTGCTACAGCCTGGGACTCAACTGCATGATCTAGCTTCATATCTTTCTTCCCAACATAAGGATCTCTCTTCTGGCTTTGCAACACTGCCAGTGTTGCAGAGATCTGCTTCTTCAGTCCTCTGCTTCACTCTGCTAGGTTTTCCTGTTCCTCAGCATTCATTGCTTTGCTACCAGTCCTGATCAGCATTTTAGGTTCTCCACTCTGCGGTGCCTAATTTTACAATCCCTCACCTTTTCTACACTGGTCCTCTCTTCTCTGCTACCCCGATCTACTGCTCTGGAGCTTTCAACCAGCCACCATGCAGCCCCTGGCTTGCTACTATGAACTGTCCAGCACCAATTCTACAGAGCTCCTACCTCCTCTAACCAACTTGGTTGCCTCCCCTGGCTTGCTTCATAAAATATCGGTAATCCCAGAGTAGGCAGAGCCAAAAGTCGGTGGAGTTTCTACCTTTAACAGAATCCCATAACACGGCCATGTCTGTCAGAGATATACAGTCAAGGTACCCAGGAGCACTTACATTTTACAAATTCACTTTGTTAAATGCTTCCTCATTAAATGAAAGAGATACGGATAAGAAGCTTTGGATTATTAAGAAAAAGGAGAGTAAAAGTTTGGGACAAGTCATCCAAAGAGGCACTGCATAGGCAAAAATAACCTAAGTTATTGTGGCAGAATGTTTAATAGTAAAAAATCTCCAAAGAAGCAAAAAAAATCAGATTACAAATTCAAGGGATCATTTATTTCTTTATGAAAAAACATTAAAATTATTGCTTACCTTTTTGCCAGTAAGTCATGGACCCACTTTTTATTTCTCAATTGTTCTGTCATTAAAGTGTTTAGCACCTCATGCTAAGGCAGCATATTTTTTTTGCCAATCATAGTCTTCAGCTTTGCAGGAAACAATAGTGAAGTTGTCATTCCAAGAAAAATAAACTCACTCTTAATTCTATTTACACTGTGAATACTGCTTTAGTAATGTCAGGGAATAAATGGATTTTATTTTCTTCTCTTCCAGGTGTTCTACATAATTCATTATTTACTCAAAGCAGATAATATGTAATTGCTGATGTTTTACAGGTTCCCAGAGAATGAAGCAAGTCAGGCCAAGATGTGTTCTTTTCTGTAAGGTAATTGGAAAACTTTAAGTCACCAGGGAGAAGGGTGTTGTTGCAGCTCCAACCACAAACATATTTTGTCTCAATAACTAGTTTCAGAATTGTCAGTAAGCCTTGAACATAAAATGTAATATCAATGATTCCACTTTCCCATGAAGCAAGGCGCTGCCTCTTAAAATATCAGGAGCGAGTGTTTTAAACACTAGTTCTACATTTACTGCTCAGATTCCATGAGATTGGTTTTCTGTTACTTTAAGGCTTAATGTTCTTTTAACTCAGGCTTTTTGTACATTATAAATGTATGGTGAAACCTTGCATTTATTGACGTCAATAGCAAAACTTCCCTTGACTTCAAAACAGCAAGGATTTTGGAATCAAACTGGCTTCTCTCATGATGTTTTCCGTCCCCTGCATTGCCAAAAAAAAGCCTTATTTTAGATACATTTTGTGGGGTCTCTAGCAAGAAAATGATAACATTTTCAGTGGTTCAGGAGAAGTTAAGTTATATAAGGATGCACGAGAAGAAGTAAAGAATGATAGAGAGAGCCTTGTAAATTCAATAACATACCAAATTACTAACAGTAGTCTAGCTAATAAACCATTAGTCATGAAATAGGTCTCAAAAATATCAGTGTGTCAGTGTGGGCTGCATTGCCAAGAGAAGAGAGAAAAATCTCCACTCCAGTCAAAAACTGAAGCTGCCAAAGCTGTGACTATTTCCACTCTTCAGGCCATGCCTGCGTTTTTGTCCATTCCAACTGCCCAGTCTCCATTGGCAAGTCTTCATGACATAGCCCTCCTCCAAGATCAGGCTCCAGAACCAGAAAAATGTTCATGGAGACTGGCTGGGTGTTTGTTACACCCTGACCATTTGTGGTGCTTCCGGGATGGCTACCTGGTTGCCCCAATGGTCTTCCTTTTCTACCTCTCTCACCTATACCATGGCATGGCACATGTGAGCAAAGGGGGAATGATAGAAGCTGTTAAGCTTGATTGGTTTGCTCCAACCTTTCCATCTGTAGCTCAGCAGTACTGTTATGCCTGCCCTATTTGTCAAGCCCATAATGTGCGAAAATCTGTAAAGACAAAACAGGCAGCGCATCCCCCACCTTGGGGACCATTTGTGAATTTACAAATAGATTTTATTCAAATGCAGAAATGTTGCTCCTATGAATATGTTCTTGTTATTGTGTGTATGTTCTCTGGATGGGTAGAAGCCTACCCATGTACAAAGGCTGACACTACCACTGTCAGCAAAAGATTGCTGAGATGTTATTTCAAGGTTTGGTATTCTTTTATCCATAAACTCCGATAGAGGAACTCATTTTACTGGGCAAATAATGAAAGAAGCCTGCAAAGATCCTGCAGATTCAACAAAACTTTCATTGCCCATGCCATCCACAGGCCTCAGGCCAAGTGGAATGCCAAAATGGCATTCTGAAAAATAAACTGGCTAAAATTTGTGCTGAGACTCACCTGAAATGGCAAGATGCACTTCCCATAGCCCTTACGAGTATGAGATCTAATGGCAACCGAAAGACTGGGCTAAGCCCACATGAAATCCTAATGGGAAGACC
Organism: Crocodylus porosus; assembly: GCF_001723895.1. Taxonomy (NCBI): domain Eukaryota; kingdom Metazoa; phylum Chordata; order Crocodylia; family Crocodylidae; genus Crocodylus; species Crocodylus porosus. Next base: position 45,540,070 of record NW_017728909.1, read on the forward strand.
TATGAGGCTCCCCACCTCACCACCTGTTGCCTCCCACCTTTGTGATATACATTTACCTGATGATACTATTCTGGACTATTATAAGGCACTAATGAAGTGTAAGAATTTTCATTTGCGGATACAGGCAGCTCTCCCCAAAGAACTGGATGAGTCGTGCCATTCCATCCTGCCTGGAGATTGGGTCCATATAAAAGTCCATCAAGGAAAATCATCACTGGAACCTCACTGGAAAGGCCCATTCCAAGTGCTCTTGACCACCAACACTGCAATAAAGTGTCAAGGACTCCCCACATGGATTCACGCTTCAGACAGTAAGAAAAATCAGCCCTGTTAGACCCAGAGTCTCCTCCATTTCAATCTTGTAATCAGCCTCCACAGACTGGTAGTGAGCCTAGCAACTGCCAGCAGGAAAGCACAAGACAGTAGTGAGCCAAGCGCCTACTGGTGGAGAGCATTTGCCACTACAGAGTGAAGAGGATGTGCCCCAACGACACCACTATGCCCTTCGGGACAGGAAAAAGGCCTCTACCTAGTTCCTCATTCCTGAAGTAGGGTTGGTTAGTCGTGACTTGGGTGATTCTCAGTTTTTCCAGTTGGATCATCTTATATGAACTTAAAGACTCACCAGCTAAAAAGAACTTTATAAATCAGACTATGCTTCAAAACAGGTTAAGAAGATCACTCCTTCCCTGGCAGGTTCATCAAAATGTTTTTCCTCTACTATCGTTCATGGTTTGTTAATATTGTTTGTTATTTTTACTGGAATATGCCTAGTGCTTATACTAAGGTTGTGAATAACCTGTCTACAGCACAGATTCCATTCTACCTGTCATCTCCAAGCCTCTTCATTTTTATAGCAATGTTCATACCACAGATCTGTGGTTCATACCGCAGATAATCTTAGGTATCGCTTTTATTTAATATGAACTCTCTTTCTCTGTCCTGATCAGTAATTTGCCTACAGACTTATGCAATATAGACTACCTGTTCAAACTAATTAGTGATTTTTTGATTATTCCGTTTTTGGATGGCTAATTTGAAACATGAGAAGGATCTTGAGGTTGATTATCAGCCCTTTCCAAAAGTCACACCCTTTCAGGTGTCTCAATTCACTTTAAATCACTTTAGATGATCTAATAAAAGATTCTGAGTTTACCTAAAGAATCTTGTCTGCCTATGTCCTTAGACCAACACGGCTACAACCTATTCCCTCTAAACCACTAGTCACTTTTGAAAAAGCAGGGCTACATTGATATGCTATATATCACTAGGAAGGTGGCAGGAAGAGATTGTATCTGTGAGGAAGTATTACATTATGATGGGCTCTACATTAGCTGTTACAGTACAGGAAAGCAGTCTGGGAATCAATGTGGACAATTCACTAAAAACATCAGCTCCTTGCTCAGCAGCCACAACAAAGTCAAAAAAGATGTTAGGGATTATTAAGCAGGGAATTGTAAAATATACTGAAAGTATCATTGTGCCCCTTTATAAATCTGTTGTACGTCCATACCTTGAACACTGTGCCTAGTTCTGGTCCCCACACCTCAAAAAGGATATAGAAGAACTAGAGAAGGAACATAGCAGGGGAACGAGGATGATTAGTGGTGTGGAGTGCCTTCCATATGAGGAGAGACTAAAGAGGCTAAGCCTATTCAGTTAGAAAAGAGATGCTTGAGGGGAGATATAATAAGGGTTTACAAAGAGAAAGTAAATAGTGATTTAGTATTTACTGTCTCTTACACTACAAGAGAGGGGTCATAAAATGAAGCTAGCAGGTAGTAAGTTTAAAACAAATACAAGAAAGCTTTTTTTACACAGTGGGTGCATCTACATGTGCACTTTACTGTGGAGTTGACTAATTAGGTCTTCAGTACAGCATTACAGTCTACAAGTACACACATATTAGAGTGCAGTGAATGAATTAACTTCACTGTAGGATAGTCCTGTCCCACAGTGGAGTAATTTATGCCATTGCAATGCAAGTGTAGACAGTGATTGGGGCACAAGGGTGCCACAGTGTAGAGGTTCCCTGCTGGCTAGCCCTGCACAGTAGCACCCTCATCCCCCAGCCAGCCCCCCTGCCACCTGGAGCCTAGTGCTGACCCCCCACTCCCCAGGGTCTCTGCCAGACAAGGCAGCTCTGCCCCAGCTCAGCATGCTGCAGTCCCTAATTAGGTGGGACAATCCTGGAATGGGAACCTCAAGTCCCAGTCCCAGGCTGCATGATTCTAGGACAGCATTTGTGCAAGGAAATGGTGGGTTTCCTGTTGCAGACCGGCAGTATTCCAGCCTGCAAGGGGCTGCTTGGGGTTGCCAGGGGCAGGATGCAGGGGGTACCATGTGCATGTGTGCACCTGCACACATACATGTGCCTGGGAATACAGTTGGGCAGCATGGAGAGCAGCTCCCTGCAGGCAAGTCTATGTGGGGGAAGGGCAGATCAAGGCCCCTACAGTGAGAGAGGCAGTGGGGCGGGGCTGGGGGTGTTGTGCAGCCAGAGTGGTGCATGGGGCTGGGGTGTGGAGTGGGATGGAGCCACAGGTGACTCATCCAGGGGGCACAGGGCATGGGGGGACAACTCCCTGATAGTGTGTGCACATAAATCCTGGGGGGTATGGAGGGCACATGCCCCCCCAGATTTATGTGTGGGGTGGGGGCTCCAAGCTCCCTGAGAGTCTCATTCCACCATGGCAGCATGCCCCCTGCCCACTCAGCAGAAGCAGGGGTGGCAGTGAAGTGTGGAGTTGTGCCCTCCACTGCTGCTGAGCAGCTAGGTGGCACGCAGTTGGTGCTGGGCTCCTGGGGAAAAGGCAGCAGGAAAGGGAGCCTGGGGCCCACAGCAGGCAGCCTGCATCTGCCCCCACCCCACTTGGCTCTGCTCCAGCTATGCCTCCAGCTGAGGAGGGGCAGGGAAAGGGGAAGGGTAGGCGGGCACATGTCCCGCCTTTCCTTTTTAAAAAGGTGGTCACCCTATCTTGGGCACATGTGTAAATGCTGCACCCAGGAGAAATAAACCATGGTGCAAACTATGCAGGAGTTTATTTCTTCACCCTAATTGCACATGTAGATGCACCCAGCATGTTGTTAAAGTGTGGAACTCATTGCCACCAGATGTTTTGGATGCTGTCAGTTTAGCCAGATTCAAAAAGGGATTGGACAAATTCTTGGAGCAAAGGGGGATCAGCAGCTATTGAGTATGGGAATTAGGGGTAAAGTTTTTGAATCAGAATGTCCTAGACCTTAAATGCTAGAGGCTGCAAGTGAGAGGAGCAGTGAAAAAACCCCCTGTTCCCTTTCCCTTTCAGCAGCCACTCTGCCTTATCTTCATCCTGTCTCTCACCCCATCCTCATTAAAATATTAGGCGCCTGTGGTGTCGATGCCTACACAGTCAGATGGGTCACAAATTGGCTGGAAGGCCGCACCCAGAGAGTGATGGTGGATGGGTCATTTTCGACCTGGAGGGATGTGGGCAGTGGGGTTCCCCAGGGCTCAGTCCTTGGGCCCGCTCTGTTTAACAGCTTCATCAGTGACTTGGACAAGGGGGTGAAAAGCACCTTGTTCAAATTCGTGGATGACACTAAGATGTGGGGAAAAGTGGCCATGCTAGAAGAGAGGGTCAAGCTACAACTAGATCTGGACAGGTTACAGAGGTGGGCGGATGGGTTTCAATACTGACAACTGCACAGTACTGCATCTAGGGAAGAAGAACCAGCAGCATACCTACAGGCTGGGGAACCCCCTTCTTGTCAGCACAGAGGCAGAAAAGGATCTTGGAGTCACTATTCAAGATGAAGCATGACCACCAATGTGAGGACACAGTCAGAAAGGCTAACAGCACCTTGTTATTCATTCATAGATGCATCACAAGCAGGTGCAAGGAGGTGATCATCCCCCTCTCTGTGTCATCGGTCAGGCTGCAGTTGGAGTACTGCATCCAGTTCTGGGCGCTGCACTTCAGGAGGGATGTGGACAACATTGAGAGGGTCCAGAGGAGGGCCACTCACATGACTGGGGGCATCAGGGTAGACCCTACGAGAAGAGGCTATGGGATCTGAAGCTGTTTAGCCTCCGCAAGAGAAGGCTGAGAGGGGACCTGGTGGCTGTCTATAAACTTGCCAAGGGGGACCAGCGGGCAGTGAGAGAGTGCCTGTTCCCCCAGGCACTACTGGGAGTAACAAGGAATAATGGCCATAAGTTGACTGACAGTAGATTCAGGCTAGACATCAGGAGGCGCTACTTCACAGTTAGGGCGGCTAGGAGCTAAAACCAACTTCCAAGGGAAGTGGTGCTTGCCCCTACCCTAGGGGTCTTCAAAAGGAGGCTGGATAATCACCTAGCCAGGGTCATTTCACCCCAGCACTCTTTCCTGCCACGGCAGGGGGTCGGACTTGATGATCTGCTCAGGTCTCTTCCAACCCTACGAACTATGAAACTATGAAACTATTATGTGACACAGGATACCGAGCAAGATGAACGTAAGGTCTAACCCAGTAAATGGCAATTCTTATGTTCTTATGAAGTGTGTACTACCCCTTATGGTTTTTACCTGCAACCAGAAAGAGAGATCACATCGAACTGATACAAGCTGTATGGAAACAGCTGTTCTCTATCCCTTGATTGCATCTGACATGTTCTCTAGAAGGCAAATACCTTCAGTGCAAAGAATTGTTATTAGGTTGCATTCCAGTTTTGATCAGAGCAGTCGTCAAGGTTTCTTTCAAGAGACAGATGCAGAGCTCTTCAACTGATGAACAATATCGTTCCTTTCTTGGTCAAGAGAAGCAAACTGAGGTCTTTCTTTACCTTTGCTGCCACAAAATAACTGCAGCACAGATAAAATCCCCATTAATCCTCCCATTGTATCAGAGATTAATGTTAAATATATAGAAATATGCATTTCAAGCAAACTTACCTAACTACACATGCTACCTCAGAAGTCTTGCCCATCTAAGAGTTAACTAAAACTAAAGGATTATTTTGGTGTTCAAGCAGTTACTCATATTGTTAAATATCCTGATATTAAAATGTAGGTCTCTGCTTGAGGCAAAGATCAACTTTTTCTGAATGAAGGACTTTCTTTAATCTCTGTACATCAGCTGTATGGTTACAGTCTTGAGCACTGCATTGGGAAGTGTGAACATGTACATAATCCCCATCTAGCTTCACAGCTATTCCTTGGAAAAGGTAATACAACCTGAGATGTGCCTGTAAAACCATGCTGCCTTCGGCTTCTTCCCTGAGTTTAAAACTAACTAAATTAGGGTGCTTCATCATGCTGTAGACGGAGTTGATCGTGTTTAACTTCTATAAACATTTGCAGCACACAGGGTGCCTATTCCTGTTTGAGTTGCTTGTAAAATTCAGATAGCAAACCATCTGTTTCTGGTGTTTCCCCAGGGTGTGAACTGGATCCAGACAATACAGAATGTTTTGCTAACTGTGCAACCAGAAACCACAATGGTGATTGCACTTTAGTTGCCTTTAATGGCTACAGCATCTTTAGAATTTGAATTATGATCCCAGTAATGCACATGCAAAATGAATTAAGGCAGAAAACAAAAGCAGCTCATTCATGATTGACAGGTTTAGACTATTTCTGGGACTGCACCAGTTACCACATTCTTCTAAGGGGCAGATATTAAAGTTCTTTTTCTTACGATGGAACATTAATAGAATATATAGTTCACGTGGTGACAATGCGCTACCAGAACACCATGGTTTTTTTCAGTGGACCATCATAGCAGTGCTTTGAGAAGGTGGCTGCTGCAGTATGGAGCAGCATAGGCTGTGTGTAGACTAAATGGATAAATGAAACAGTAGTTGCTGCCTCAGCATCTTTATCAGTCTACAGTTTTTTGGACACTGGGACCTTGCTTGGGAGGGCTTGTAGTTATGGGCAAGATTTGTGGTAGGAAAGGAGGCTAGGGGCACTATCCTCATGTATGTAATAACAACCTAGTTCTTTTGCAGAAAGAGAGGCTATCCATGAGGAACAACAGCCTGTTACGGAGGGAAGGAAGTTTGTGGAGAACTAGAAATCCTTAGGAAGAAGGGTCAAATAAAGGGAGAAAGGAGCTGGGGAACCATCATGGAAGTTGTAGTAGAGTAGATTGAACATCAAAAGGGACATGGATTTGGATAAGCTGAATAAGCTTTGGGTAAGCAGCTGAAGGCATTATGTTCCAATCCATTTCAGTGCTTATAAGGTGTTTTAGCACCAATTCTTTAACAATCCTACCTCCCATGCTTCTTTACATGCCCAGACTTGACATGTTGTCCCAGATTACACTTAGTTCAGAGTAATGTTAGTGAATGAATACTGGGAGAGGGCTGACTAAAAGTTGCAAATTGATTGTGCAGGTACCATGAGGATTTTCCTATGTGCTTCCCAACCATGTTGAAGCCTTTCCAAGCTTAGTACAAAGATGACCCTGGGCTCTGAGGGGAGAAGTTCTGGGCACTGAACTTCCTCTGAGTTTTCCTCAGAGGTGACATAATTTATGCAGTCTAATACATTTATGCTCTTCGCCCATTTTTTTCTGCCAATCTTCTGGCATCAGCAGTGTTCTTATACAACCATAGTTAAAATAAATACTTAACAAATATCTTTACAAAATATTTCAAGTCTCATGTCAGGCAGGTATTTGCAGGAGCAATCTGTAGCAGGGATCAAGGATCTGAAATCTCAGCTGAGGAGAGCCTTGTGTGGAAGCTTTCCCCAGAATATACTGTCAGTGTTTGATGAAAAATCAGCACAATATGGTGCACAGATGAAAGGGCAAGCTAGGGATTTGGTTTTAAATGATATCAGTGGATGCTGAAATTATACACAGCGGGGATGGAGAGACTGTCTGGATTTTTAAAGATACTATAAATAAAGAAATACACTATCAGAATATACATGATGTGTTTTGAAGAATCAAAATTATAAAGTACACATAACTAAACCGATGGTAATATGCTTTGTGGAAAATAGACAGACAATGTTTTGAGAAGCAAGAAGATTCCAACAGCTGGAATACAGGAAGAGGGAAAAAGATGAAATGGAGAAATAAGGGACCTCAAGTAACTAGAACAGAGTTTCTCCTCCTCAGAAGCTACAGGAAACATGAAGCAGGGGGATAGGGCCTGGCTAGTTTTTGGAAGTGTGGGCCAGAGACAAAGCTATAATTTCAAACTCAAGGCTTTGGTGGATTGATGCAGTTTACATGTTCTAGTAGTTAGGAGCATTTGGTTATTTTTTTTAGTAACTAGAATATCAATGTTGTGTAGTCACCACAGAAAATTATCACAAAACATTTCTAAATTAAAGCAATTTAGTAGTATTTTTCCCTTTATATGTTTCTAACATTAGTTTATCCTTTAGGGCAACTGACAATTTGGCTGATCTTTCCCAGTTTTCTACCTTCTTCAGTTGGATGACTCCCTTCAACACTATTATTAAGCACATCAATCCCATCCCTTTCCATACTTCAAGCAAAAGTAATTATAACATTCATGAACATTAATTTATTTAGTGTGTTGAGTCCAAATATGTTCAATAGAATATCACTTCATCCATCACTGGGGTGAAGTAAAGGAACTGTTTAATGATGAGGAGCTGGGTTGTTCAGTTGGCAGCCCATGGGCTGCAGGTAGTCCTCAAGGGGTTAATTTGTGGCTTCTGGGCTTCCACCCAGCCACTGATCCCCTCATTGGTTTGGCTGAAGCAGCGGCTGGGCTCTCCAGCCCTCAGTATGAGTAAGGGTAGGATCCTGATCAAGGGACCTTCCCCAGTAATCCCTGTGACAGCATTGATTGAGGGACGCCTGACTTCGCTGGAATCACCTGACCCATACCTGTCATTGAGGGACTATTGATAAGTTGCCAACCATGTCTGTCTATCTGCTGTTTTGAACAGCCCAGTGGCTAATACCCTCGCAGTGCCCAGTTGGCCTGCGACAGAATTGATATATCTATCCGTTGTTATTATCTATCTGTTGTTATTTATTATTAGCGTTTTAATACTGCATTATCTGCTTATCACATTTATCTTTCTGTTAACTGTTGTGTGTGTGTAAGCTATAATAAATTTGCCTTTATTTCACTCCCAACTTTGCCTCCTTGATCTGAAACTGAACCTAACAGCCCAGTTGGCCTGTGATAAAATTGATACACTCACAGCGCCCAGCTGGCCTGTGATAGCCTGCACAGCATATTACTCCAGCCACTTGGAAGTTGGATAGCCCTGATGCAAAGTAAAAATCTCCAGTAGTTTAGCATAGAAAATGGAGAACTCCAGTGTCCAGTGAAAAAGTCTGGAGAATTTCCATACATGGGTTGTAATTGTTGAAGTTGGAAAATAGCCAGGAAATCAACATTTTGGAAAGGTCCATGAGAGCTGTGACCAGTGTGTAGATATTACAAAGATGAGGGAAATATAAGAACCTAACAGAGACGGAGTAAGTGGAAGCAGTGCACTTACTATTTGAAACACAGTACCTCCTATAGCTAGGGACATACTCAAAATGCAATTTCACAGATTTTGTGAAATTGTGAAATCAGGTGATTTTCAAAAATATCTACGAGGGGAAAAAAATCTTACTAAAAATAAAATGCTGGCTCCCCAGTGGGAGCCAACAGTCATCCTGGACATGCAGTCCACTGGGGGGGAAGTAGGAAGAGGGACGGCTGGCATGAAGGTGAGCAGGCAATAGGGCTGCCACTCCCAATCCTCGCCGCTGTTTGGCTGAGAGGGATGCCTGTCATGCAGCACTGTCCTTCTTCACCAATCAGTGGTGAGCAGCAGGGCCACATGACAGCCCTCTCCACCAATCAGTGGAAGAAGGCAGGGCCACCAGGGCACATAGTTTCATAGTTTCATAGTTTGTAGGGTCGGAAGGGACCTGAGCAGATCATCTAGTCCGACCCCCTGCCATGGCAGGAAAGAATA
>NW_017728909.1:45550040-45554379 GCF_001723895.1 Crocodylus porosus
CCTTCCTGCTATTTTTGAAGATGGGGACCATGTTGGCCCTCTTCCAGTCCTCCGGTACCTCACCAGAGCACCACGAGTGCTCATAAAGTTGTGCCAGGGGACTTGCAATGACCTCGGCCAGCTCCTTTAGAACTCTAGGGTGGAGATCATCTGGGCCGGCTGACTTGTACCCAACTTCATGTAGGGAAGTGGGAGCAGATTTGCTGCTAATGGCAGCAAACTGATCTCACTTCCCAGGGGCCCTGCCATGGGCCCCTGCCGCCAACAGATTGAGCTCTAGGCTTTCCCTAGGTGCTAGCCCAGAGGCTGGCAGAGGGCACTGGGCCAGGAGACAGCTGTCTCCTGGCCATGGCTTGACTATTGATCCCTGCCCCCAGGGCTGCCTGCTGCCAGGGCAGGAACAATGTCCCCCTGCCCCACCAGCAGGGAGCTCCCAGCCCGAGCTTAGAAAGAGCTGCTAGCTGGTGAGACACATCAGGGCAGGGGGCTGGGACCTGGTCCACCCCTGCAGCTCTTTCCAAGCCCTGTGCCTTGATTGCTGAATCAGCATGTGGGGCTGGGACATGGATCCCTGCCCCTGTCATGGACACAGTTCCCACCCCCCACTCTGCAACTGCAGGGTGGGGGCTGGAGAGCTTGTTCCCTGCTCAGCTCTGCAGTCACAGAGCTGAGTGGGGAACAGACTCTGCAGGCCCCAGCAGTAGGGAGCTTCCAGCACCGGCTCCACAGTCACGGGGCTGGAGTTGGGAGATCCAGTTCTGCAGTCCTTAAGGATCTCCCAGTGCTGGCTCCACAACCACAGAGCTGGTGCTGGGAGACAAGGATCTTCCAGTGCCAGTTCCAAGGTTGCTTCCAACCCTCCTCTCACCAATCACAGTCTCAGAGAGGAGGGCTTGGAGCTGCCTGCTGCCGGGGCAGGGGCCACAGACCTTACCCAGGCTCTGATGGTGGAGCCCTCCCCAGCAACACGCAGCTTCCAGGGCACAGAGCAATCTCCTGCCTCCTGGTGACCAACTGACCGGGAGCAGATTTGCTCCTGGTCTGGAATCTAGATGAGCGGTACTGCATTTAGTAATCACAAGTAAATTTGCTACTTGCATTTGCAGGTAGCAAAGTTACTCATGATTAGCAAGGTTTACTGTGCAGTAAGTATGTACACATGTAGATGCACATGCTTACCATTCAGTAAATTATGCTACTTTGCAGTAAACTATGCTCTCATGTAGATGCACCCTGCATATAGCAAGCATGGTTGCAAAGCAGAACAAAAGAAGATGAAAACTGAGTGTAAGCCTCCCACAGAGCTCCTCAGGCAGCTCTGGTCCACTAAATAATGAACATTCTGGAGGAAGGGCTCATGCATTTCCTTTCACTGAAGGAGCATTGCATTTAAGAGTGTCATTTTTTAAAGATATTTTGAACTGCTCAAATATTTCAATCAGCGATTCTTAACCAGGGCGCCATGACACATTGGGGTGCCTTGAAATCCTTCTGACAGTGTTACAGTGTTAATATTCCTAGGTGTTCAAATATGATTCAAAAGATAAACTCAGAGGGCACCTCCAGATGAGCAAGCACATGTGGTATGTGGCACTGTAGATCTGTCTGCGGCACTGCACACTGTATACACTCCATGTTCAGGTGTTCCTCACGCTGCTAAGTTGCAGTGCAGTAGGGGAGGTTTTGACACCATGAGATCCCATCCTAAAATCCCCATGCTAGAAAAAAGCGGGGTGGCGCATGTGGTGTCAGCATGCCACCCAAAACTGGAGCCTGGCCAGCCAGAGCCATGCTCCAGCTGCTGGCCAGGATCTTTGGGGTAGCCAGAACCAGAGGGGTTAAATCAAAAAATATATGCTCTTGGAAGCATCTGGTAATTGTTTAAGCAGTTAAGATTATCTAATGCAAAGCTTGTAACTTTGCAACCTGCAAGTGGAATTTGTCTGTCACGATTTAACCAAAGTGTTGAATCTAACTGTTTGCACTGATCGTGGGACCGCTGAGCCCCCCCCAAAAAGCAGAGCTAAAAGATTAGCTGATCTAACAGGTTTTTTAAAGGTCAAGCCATAACAAGATCTGACCACCTAATATAATCAGCACATTCCAAGGAATCCAGGAATAAAAAACTAAGGAGTTGAGTTTAGGCACGTAATGATAATTTCAAGCCTCAAAGTAATGTGGTGTAATTTGCTTATTGGGTGAATCCGAGTTCGGGTGGTAACCTTTCATGATAATTTCTAACACTTTTTGATCCCATAGAGTAACAGCTATAGGGCAAGACTGTGATTGGCTCTAAAGCAAACAGATTAGCATAAGATAAGGTATAAAGAAGCACGTATGTCAGGTGACCAGCATGAAAGACAGGATAGAAGGAGCATCGCTGTACCAAGCCTGGACCTTGGACTCCCAGTGTGAGTGAGGACTGGATCCTGACTAAGGGACCAGTTGGGGAACAGGAGCAGAGGGAGCAGGGTGCACGTGTGCCCACCTTACCTCGGCAGCGAAGGTAGCAGCTGCGGAGAAGACAGCAGCGGGGGCAGCAACAGCTAATTTCCCCCTAAGGTAAGTGGGGCAGAGGGTATAGCACAGCTGAGGAGGATCTGGAGGGGAAGCCCTCCAGAGCCCTCTTAGCTCACTCGACAGGGGGCCGCGAGGGGGATCTAGACGCAACTCTGCAGACATGGTACAGATGTCGAGTGCAGCTGCCAGGGGCCCTGCCTGGGCGCTGCCAACTGCCATAGGCTCTTCTGAGGCCTCCACCCAGACGGAGCTCATGGCAGGTTGGTGGCCCCTTGCCCCCTGTCTGTGGGGAGGCTCGGTGGAGTCTTGGGGGGGTGTTAGGCCTGGTGATCCCCTTGCCTGTCCCTCCTGTGCATGACTTAGGGCCCTGGAGGAGCAGGTGAGGGAGCTCCAGGCTGAGGGGGATCAGGGATGCAGAGGATGAAATTGATGCCTATTTCTGTTCTCTGCAGGCACAGTCGCCCACTGTACAGCCCCCACAGGAGACACATCCAATGCAGGAGGGGCAGAAGGTGTCCAAATCCAGAGCTGCTAGGCATAGAGTGGTGGAAGCTCCCCACGTTCACCTGGGGAACAGGTTCAATGCCCTGGCAGCTGTGATGGAGAAAGACAGAGAAATTGGCTCCGGCGGGGGCGATGCCACTCTCCACATGACAAAGAATGGGCAGAGAGCAAACACCAGCAGGAAGAAATGCTGGGTCCTCGTCATCAGAGACTCCATCCTACGAGGACTGGAAGGTCTCATCTGCCGGCCTAACCCCATGACACGAGAGGTCTGCTTCATGCCTGGGGCTTGGGTTAGAGACATCACGGAGAAGATCCTGGCCTACATCTGACCTGCAGTTCAGTACCCCATGGTTGTCATCCATGTGGGGATGAATGACATGGCCAGGGGCAACCTTGACTGCATTATGAAGGATTTCAAGGCTCTGGGGGACAAGCTTAAGGAGACAGGGGTGCAGGTGGTATTCTCTTTTCTTCCGGTGAGTAGGCGGGGACGGTGACACGGGGCCTACATTGGCGAGGTCAACTGGCACTTATGCAGTTGGTGCCGCCAGGCAGGCCTTGGGTTCCTAGATAATGACCTATGCTTTTGGACTGGGGACTTGCTGGGGTGGGATCGGATTCACCTCTCTCCTAAAGGCAAGCGTGTCTTCTCTTCCAGGTTGGTCGATCTCGTACAGCTAGCTTTAAACTAGCCTCACTGTGGGGGGGCCACAGGAAGACAAGAAGACACCACCCAAGCAAGACAGCTGACAAAGGCAAGGAGTGCCAGGTAAGAAACAGGGGTCTGGACAGTCTCCCAAATCGGGGGGTGGCACATGCAGCTAGGCAAGGCCTTAAATGCCTATATACCAATGCTCATAGTATGGGGAATAAACAGGAGGAACTCGCCCTCAGAAGACCCAGTCATAATAGGGCTTACAGAAATGTGGTGGGATTCATCCCACAACTGGGCAGTTAGCATTAGGAGCTATAGGCTTTAGAGGCGGGATAGAGAAGGAAGGAAAGGTGGGGGTGTAGCGCTCTATGTCAAGGAGCAATACACATCCTTTGCCAACAGAATGGGGTCAGAGGAGGGGCAAGCTGAAGTGCTTTGAGTCAAGATACAAGAGGGCCATGGGGAGAGGGATCTAATGGTGGGAGTCTACTACAGACCCCCCAACCAAGGGGAGGAGCTGGACTGGGAATTTTCGGGCCAGCTTGCAGAGGCACTTAAGGTAAGGGATGTCGTTGTCATGGGTGATTTAAATTACCTGGACATCTGCTGGGAGGAACAGTCAGCCAGGTCGGACTGTTCCAGGAGGTTCCTGGCCGA
>NW_017728909.1:45554524-45594206 GCF_001723895.1 Crocodylus porosus
AGAGATACGGGTCCTCCACTTAATTCAGGAGGTGCACAGTCCTACCGGAGGAAATGCCCTGTTGGACCTGGTCCTGGCCACAGGCGATGACCTGGTAAGGGGCCTCCAGGTTCTTGACCACCTGGGTGATAGCGATCATCACTTGCTGGAATTCACCATCCAGCGCAGGGTGTCAAGGGCCTGCAGCAAGGCGGTAGCCCTAGACTTCAAGAGAGCCAACTTCAACGAGTTAAGGAGATTAGTGGGAGAGGTGCTGGGGTTCTCGAGAGCAGGGGAACTCAGTGCCCATGATGAGTGGTCGTTCCTTAAGGAGACAATACTTAGGGCCTAAGGGGTGACCATCCCAACAAGAAGCAAGGGGGGCAGGAGTGCCCATAAGCCCCCCTGGCTCACTAAATGTGTCCAGGAATGCCTGATTGCCAAAAAGGTGGTGTACTACCAGTGGAAGGGGGGGTGCTATCTCCAAAGATGAGTATGCCTCCTCTGCTTGGGCCTGTAGGGGGGCTGTCTGTAAAGCTAAGGGGGACATAGAGCTAGGACTAGCATCCATCAAAGATAATAAAAAGTCCTTTTTCAAATATATAGGGAGGATGAAGAAAGCACCAGGAAATGTGGGGCCCCTGCAAGATTCTCTGGGCAATCTGGTGGTTACGCCAGAGGAGAAAGCAAACCTCTTTAACCAATTCTTCACCTCCTTTTTCTTGGGCAGGGACCAGGACTTCCCCACCGTGATGCAAGACGGACTCGAAGGGAATGCCTCCAGACCTCAGGTTGGGGAGGACTGAGTTAGAGAGCTTCTGGAAGGGCTTGATGTGTTCAGATCAGTGGGTCCAGATGCTCTCCACCCCAGGGTGTTGAGGGAGCTAGCAGGGTTTATTGCAGGGCCTTTGGCATGGCTTTATGAGCGCTCGTGGTGCTCGGGCCAGATGCCAGATGATTGGAAGATAGCCAATGTGGTCCCCATCTTTAAAAAAGGGAGGAGGGAGGACCCGGGCAACTATAGGCCCATCAGTCTTACCTCAATCCTAGGGAAACTCTTTGAGAAGATCATCAAGGAGCACATCTGTGATGGGCCGGCTTCAGGGATGATGCTCAAGGGCAACCAGCATGGTACCCAAGGTTTATGCCCACTCGTCTCTGTGGCGATATAGCGTCTCATATAGATGCACCCACTGGGCACATCTACATGAGACGCTTTACTGTGCAGAAGAGATCATTACTGTGTGGTAAGCATCTGCCTCTACACATGCAGACACTTACTGAGCAGTAATTGGCTCAAATCGCAAGTAAATTTGCTACCTGCAAATACATGTAGCAAGTTTACTTGAGATTACTTACTGCACAGTAGGGAATGCACAGACACCTGACTGGGAGCTAGTGAGTTGTTTTAATTACAGCAACAGTCTGGGAACTGGTCTAATTAAAATGCCTCCCCCCCTCAACATGTGTATAGGCAGCCATTCTGCTTTCCCTTACCCTTGCTGATTAACCCACTGTCTCCTGCAATGATCCATACCCCGGCTGAAATCAGAGCTTTGCTTACAAAGCATAAGCAGAGCCCTGTTTATGCTTTCTCTCAGACCTAGAAATGCGACCCATTGAAAGGTGTGCAGCTGTTACTATAAAGCAGTGGGATTAAAAGCACTGGCTGAAGGTAGCGGGGCCCTTCTGAGCTACCAGAATGAGCGTACAGCAGGCCCTCTTCTTCCCCCATGCAACATGTCAGTTCTCAGGTCAAATGCCTGTAATCAGACCTATACATATGCACCAGGGTGCAAAGCCTGGTAAACACCATGCATATGCACTCCAGGAGAGCTCTAACAGAATGGGGAATGCTAACCAAAAACTGTAGAGCAACTTAAAATATATCTTAGTCAATACAGCTGGTTACAGAGAAGATGGAAGCACCTCACTCTTTTTATTTTTAAAATTTTGTCAATAAACAAAGGAATATCTTACAATTAAGCAGAAATTAAGCTTCCAATTAAGCTTCCGGGCCCTTGGATATAAATTAGGGATTCTCATCACTCAGTGTAACGAAGGGGAAAGCAAAGGTTTTTCAGTGCTATTGTAAATTCTATGTTATTTAAATTTGCAGCAGTGGTGTTATGTTATCCAATTACAAAAAGAAAAGAACCCACAACATGTGCCAACTATCTGAAAGTCATCTTATAATTTCAGCATCTTGGGCAGCTCCTTGGAGAGCGAGCATTTGAATTTGGTCTGGCTGGTCAGCACTACAGTTCTGTCAAGCTAACCCTTTTTTTGCATGCTCAAAGGGAGAACAAACATCATGTTTCAAGAGGGTTCATTCCTTATTCCTATGCTCCTATGCTGAAGCTCCATTTTATACCTTAGCTGGTTATCTTTGGCGGAGTAACATGACACACATTCTGGCGCACACAGCAGCTTCCTCCAGATCTAGGCACCGGCCAGTCTCCTGGCTCTAGAGTTCTGAACATTTCTTCTGAGGACAAAATCCTGCTGCTATGACAGCACTTCTGCCAGTCTCAGGAAAAAAACAGATGTGCTGTCTGAAGGGGGATTGCTGTTATATAAATATTCAGCATTTTCTGATAAAAACCACTGGTTGCTGCCTTCTAAAAAGGAACATCCTGCTGTGTCACAACCTTTTATTTCAGTGTCTTTATGAATGTTTAGAAGTTAACACAAACTGAAAAGGTAACCAAACCTTTTGTGTGAGATTATATTTTTAATACACCTTTGTATTAGAATTGCTTATCCCTCTCCCTCAGAAATATGGGGAAGGCCTCCTCAGGGCCAACCTTTCCCTTCCATCTAAGCAGTGAGAATATTACCTACTTCAGGGATTGGCTCCAGAGCTGCTCTACCAAATCTACAGGCTGGAATATTGCCACATTGCTGCTGACCCTATAAAGCCATTCTCAACCACTGTGAGTTTGATTACAAAGGGAGACCTCGCAGGGCAGACTTCCATACTATGTCTGGAGCACGTGCTTCTGCATCATCTTTCCAAATCTTCCCATGACCTTTCACAGTGGAGTTGCACTGGGTCTGCTGCACTGTACCCAAGTTTGAGATGAAAGAATTTGCCTCGTTGTGCATAGACTTGAAAAACATCCAGAAGCTTTTGAATGTCAACTATGGTATTTCACCATGTGTTTTTGTCTATCTCCTATGCAGAACAATGTGCATATTGACTCCATGTGACTGTGCATGGCCTATGCCATGATCCATGACTTTGATAAGTGACTGCTACTTCTTTCCTAACTCCCTGCCCCAAACATACAGAGTTGCTTCTCTGTTTCACCTGCCTGCTATATGCCTTGTGCTTGTATAAATCTGTATGTAATATAATGTAATATAACCAGCACATATTTATTAAGTAGGGGAGAACTGCAACCTGAGGATATCTGTTTGTAGCAGACATGGCTGCAGATCAGAGGCCTTTATCCATACTGTGACCTTATTGATTACAAAAGAAGAAAGTTTTGGAACACCTCAGAATATCGTAAAGACCGGGGAGTGGGCCTGACCTCGAGCGCAAGTAGTGCCTACGCACTAAAAAAATGATGAACAATGCTGGTAAGAGCAGAGATTCCATCGACATCTAGATCCAACCAACCTTGGTTTTGCAATGCCAGTAGTCAGTCAAAGGACAGACTCAGTCCTGGCAATCAAAGACAAACTGCATTAGTTTGAACAGCTCAGAGCTCTGGCACATTCATACCCACCTTAGTTATTCTTTCAAGCTGGCAGCCTTTCTCCATGGCTCTCCTCCAAAAACAATTCTCTTGCTTTCTCAAGAAATGACCGTCCATTATACAATGAAGCCAATCTCTGTTTTCCAAAACATTCTGCTTTACTGGTATCCAGGGATAGTTTCTCTCTGGCACAGAAAACAGGACATGCCAGAACAGATCAAAACAGATAACTGTGGCACACACCTTCACCCTTTCTTTAGAATAGTTTGAGTTGCTAAGTAAGTCACACAGGCTCATTTCCATGAAAATTACTTCCACATGTATAAGTGTTTTTAGACTCCTTTCATCTGGTAAGATCTGAGCAAGGTCTTGAGCATGAGCTGTGTACTCTTTACACCATTTCACCATGATAATAATGGCCTGGAGAGAGAAATGAGAAGCTTCCTTCTCCCCCTCCCCACTAGCAATTCAGCAGGACAGTAGCCGTAGAAGAGATTTGTTTTTCTCAGAATTAATCCAGCTGTGAGCTGAATTAACTGACATAAAGGCCTCTGATCACCACCAGATGTCTGTACGGTACCCAGCTGGCAAATATTTGTTTGCCTTTATATTAGATTTGCAGTCCTGAGGGTGGGGATGGGGGCATGGAGACCAGAGACAATTTGCCCAAAGTTGGATTTTTGTTGCTTATGTGATTAGTAACATGTTTTCTATTGGTTGCTCATTTGCCACATTTGCCATATTGCTGGTCCTTATCGTTCATGACTTCTTAGCAGTCCTTGTTTGTAGGAAGATGTGATATACAGTGCCAAATTCTTTTTGCACTTAGACCTTACACCATCACTTTAGCCCTTAAAGCTTTGTTAAAATGTGCACATCCTTAGATTCCCTGCCATTGCCTGTCCTGGCATCTGGCAAGTTAATTTTCCTTGGCAGCAGCCACTGACTCCATAGTAGTCTTAAGGTAGGATCTGTTTTGGTCTCAGAGGTGTCTTCCTTTACATGTCCCAATGCCTAAAATCTAGGCATCTGGGCTTAGGTGCTGAGGCATTCTGTACTGAAAATAAGTAGAGATGGGAACCTTCAAAGGACTATTGAGACTGCCTGGAGATGCCTTGAGGTAACCAATGGCAAAGATGAAGCATGGGGTGTCTGAACTCCTGCTGCACTCAGAAGCTGAGACATTGACTCAAGCTACACTTCAGGTGTCTTTGGGCGCATCTACATGAGGTGCCTTAATGCACTGTGGACTGTTCTCCTGTGCATTAGTGCATCATGGAAAAAACCATGCTAATGTGCAAATGTGCAGTAGAGTTAGTCTACTGCACATTAAGCATCACAAAAAGTTCATTTTTGCCATTGCGCATTAATGAACATGTAGGCATGCCCTCTGTTTATTTGTGATTCAGAATGTGAGTTCAGCATTATGCAACCAAAGACTAATGTAAAGTACCTCAAAAGTCCTAGGAGCAGGGACCACTGCAACTACCAGGATTTTCAGTAGAATTCAATGCTGTCAACACTCCTACCAGACTGAGTCTCTCTGGAGACTCATGAATCTCACTGGAACTAAACTAAATTGCCTGGGCAGTTGGGTACCTTGACAGTTACACAGAACAGCTTTTGATCAAGGCCAGAAGCTCAACTAGGTATCTAGGGAACTTTACGGTTCACAATGGAGGTAGCACCTACTGGGTTTTGTGGCTTCTGGAGTGCAGCCAAATAGGATCATGCCCCGGAGATTCATAATCCAAATTACATCCAAGTCCTGTTTAGGCAACTCTGGCCATGTCTACATGTGCACTTAACTGCAGAATAGAATAATTAGCTGTAGACTAAAGCATCACTATCTACATGTGTGACACTATTAGGTCACAGTAAACTAATTAACACTGCCTTAAGATAGTACTGTTAAGGACAGTACTATCTTACGGCAGAGTCATTTACTGTGATTAAATGCATGTGTAGACGCTGACTGTGGGCATAAATTACACCTGGTCAGCCCAGCCAGCTGAGGGCCAGACTCCTGCCTGCCACCTAGCCACATTGCTCCACACTTTCAGCACCCTCATACCCCAGCCAGCTCCTCTGCACCCCATGCCACCACCCAGAGCCCAGAGCTGAACTTCCCGTACCCATGACCCTGGTGTAAACTGATTCACCCTGGCTCAAACTGCTGCTGTCCAGGGTGCATATGCATGTCTACACGTGACAGGACAGTGATATAACAATGCGCCATGGTGACATAGGATCCACGGGTGTCTACACGTGACCAGCAGCTACTTCCCCATAGTAACATACTCTCCAGTATAGTGTGCCACTACAGCAAAGTAGCTGCTAAAAATAGCTGTACACTGCATGTATGGCACAGTATGGGCTGTTACTGCACATTATGGAAGTACTGTGTCACAGTGCAATAACAACATCCCCATAGTGACACATGTAGATGTGCCCATAGAGTAGTTTACTACAGCTGGGAATAGTTTACTCCAGCTCGAGCTGCTCCAGAGTTTATTGCTTCAAATTAATTGCACATATAGATGCACCCTCTGTGACCAAATTGGATCATGCTTTTAGTTGTGATCACAGATTCTTGTCCACCTACCTGAACTCAGAATCAGATAGAAAATCATTGCTTTTGAGATGCATTAGGAAGGACACACCATATGAAGGCTAGGACTGGTGACATACAGCCTCATCCCTCATCCACTTACCTCTTTCTAACTATACCCATTTGCACTCTAGCTAGTCAGAGAAAGGAAGCCTGTTCCAGAAATAGCAATTAGTCTAAACAGCTTGGGATCAGGATTTTCTGTGCATTGACCTCAGTAAGTCCATCTGCTCCTAACCTGTTCAATCTGTGCTTATGTGAAACCCTGGAAAACCTGTGAGAGTACAGCTTGTTCTTAAACAGAAAAAGCCATGAGCATAACGATACCAAAGAATTTGGGTTATCCAAGCTTCTCATTGCAAAATTTGTTCCACTGGCTTATTTTGGACAAGCTGGGTATGTCTACACATGAATTTAAGTGGGTTTAAATTTAATCCACATTAAACTAATGCAGATTAAGTGGGTTTTGGCAGGTGTCTACATGTGGTAGGCCTTGGGACTATAGTTCGAGGTCGATTCAGCCCTGCCATATGCCCCTATGGCCACCAGAGGGAGCTTCAACCTCTGGACACATGGCTGCCACCACTTGCCAGCCATCTTGGAAACACACCCCCGCCCTCTGATCCCTCGTCAGCCCCTTCCCTGCATGCCCAGCACAGGGGCAACACACGGCAGCTCCCTCCTTGCCCCGTCTGCCTCCATGTGCCAGGACTGGCAACTATGAATCTATGACTGCTCCATATGCCAGGGCTGCACCCAGCACCCCACTGCTTCAGCTTAGCCCCTGCCAGCCATGATCAGCACCTGCTGGCCTTGGTGCTGGCCCCTCCCCACCCAGGCCACATACCTGCCAGTAGGGGCCAAGGCACCAGCTGTGGGAGGCCCTGGCTTACCCCCTCCTCCTGCACTGTCTGCTCCAGTTTTCTTGCCTTGCCATCCACATACTCCCTAACCCCTGCCCACCCCCAATACCGCTCTCAGGACATGCACTTGGTTGAAACAAAAATTTGTATTACCCTCACAACACTCAATCCTATCCCTTCCCGCTCAACAAACAGTACCCCTCCTCCCCCGTCCCCCCCACCAACAATAAAAGCCACTTATAAGTGGTAAACTATATAGAGAGCAGCCCAGCTCTGGGTAGGGGAGGTGCACAGTCAGGAGTCCTGGGGCTGGGCTTCAGATGGCCCCTAGTGGCTGGGCAGACCCAGGACTAAATTCCTTTCATTAATGCATCTACACATATGTTAATCCACATTAACTAATCCTGCTTAAATTTGAAACTTGGTTCAAGCAGGTATCAAGTTCAGGCTCACATAGCCTAAAATAGCCATTTTAAAGCCACATTAAGGGCATGCACATATAGACATGCATCCCTAATGTGGCTTAAATTGGGCTAATCTGCATTATATGACCATGTGTAGACATGCCTGCTCATGCTTGTTTTCCACCTATATCCCTTGTCAACACTATACACGTATCCTAAGGTGTAGTTTAAATTTTTGGTGACTTACAGTTTCAAAAATTATTTAAAATAAGTCAGCTGGGACTGGATTTCTAATTAATCTTTCTGCCTGTCTTTTATCCATTTTCCTATATGTTTACTTTGTTAATAGTATAGTCCACAATCTCAAACAGATATTTCATCCAAAAACAGTTTTTAATTTCTCTTTTGCTCTTCTTTAGCCCTGACAGTACACCTTGATCTCCAACCTAGGTTGATAGCTATTCCAGTACAACAAACAATATTAACAAAAGTAGGCTATAGGTTTTAAGACACTTAAAGAAGAGATCCCATCCTCCCATTGAGAAAGAAATAACTCCCTTTAATCTCCGTGGAAAAGTCACTGTGCATATGGCATTCGGGATTTTGCTGTAAAGAACAATTTGAGGTACTTCCATTCAAACCATTGCAATTTTCCCATAACACTTTACCAACATTGTTAGTGACAATAATAAAAATGTTATGTATAGTGCATGATGTGAATCTTTTAAGACTCAAATGTATCAGCTGTTTTGTTTGTTCTTTTAATAGACTTGGATACAGGATAAAATGACCATTTTTAGAGCCTATTATACTTTAGAGATTAGCTACACAACTCACAGTGATTTTAAAGGAGACATGCAATAAAACACCAGTGCAACATTTTGTGCACACACTCCCAAAAATCTCTGTAAAACCAAAACTAATGTGTGAGGCAAAAAATCATTCAAAAGTGTTAACAAACTCTATTTACTGTAAGGTCAATCTAGTCAATGCAAACCGTTATATAGGCATCACAAAGAATAAAAAGGTGAGACTGACTAGTTATCCTTGACTGAGTTACTTTAGTATTTTTATATCACATTCTGGGTGAGCAGCAACTGTGGCAAAAAAACCAAAATACATTTCTAACTGTGACATATGGACCACTCAGTAAGCTTGTACAAGCTCTGACATTATCAAATATTTAGGAACAAAAATGCATGGCATTCTGACAGGATGGGGCACTATCCTAGGAAGCAGCGACTGTAAAAAAGACTTGGTATAATTTGCTATACAGAAACTCACAGTAGGACACTATAGCCAAAAGGACTAAGGTGGTCCTCCTTAGATGTAAAACCAGAAAAGTTTCAAGTAAAATAGGAGTATATGGTCTCTGGCACTGGTATGACAACTACTGGTATATTGTGGCCAGTTCTGGTATCTACGCATTAAAAAGGATGCTGTCAAATTTGACATGGTTCTGAGAAGCATCATGAGAATCATTAGAGGCTTAGAAACTATGCCTTATAGCAAGAAACATCAGGAACACAATCTGTCTAGCAACAAAGAGAAATTCAAGTGGCAGCAAAATCCCAAGCTACAGGTCCCTATACGGAAAACAAATATTTTATAATGGAAAGATTTTCAATCAAGCAGAAAAAAAGGGATATGATTAAAAGGTTGAAAATTGAAGCTAAATTAATTTGGACCAAAAATAAGGTTCATATATTTCAGAGTGAGGTTAATGAACTACTCAGCTACCTTCCCAGGAGTCATGGTAGATTTACTGGACCTATTTAAGTGAAACTGGATGTTTTTTCAAAAGATGTAATCTACAAACAAGAATTACTTCAGAGAAATGTGTTGGCCTGAGTCTGACAAAATGATCACAGTGGTCCCATCTTACCTTAAATCTATGAATCCCTTTTATTTTCTGTAGTCTGACTTGTCTAATCCCATTATTTGTGCTGGTTCTATAATCCTGCTTTATAATTAGAGTCCAATCCTGACTAGTACTGAGTGCCTTGTAGGGTGTTAGGCAGCTCATGATATGAGGCCCTTCAGTAAAGAAATAATTAAAAGGTTTCAGTGCTCAAAATCAGACACTGCTATTGTTTCTAGTATGCAACACGGTTGCTAATAAGCTTATTAATCCTTCACTTTCTCCAGCATTTCCCTCTGAGGTTAAATAAAAGTGGTTCTCTGATGGAGAGAATTATTTTTTCTTGGCTGCTTTTCTTCCCCAGGAGCAAAGATGAAGTGTGTTGGGAGCAGGCGAATTATAAATTGGAGGTTTGGCATTTGTTGAAGAGCAGGGTTAAGACATTCATGCCACAATATTGTGATGGTTTTATTTCTGATCTAGGTGCCAGATACTTTCACAGGGAGAAGCATGAGGGTCCTTTGGATGTGCCTTCTCTGATGTCCATGCAGAAGAGGGTCAGGAATCAACCACTTAACACTGCACTTGTGTCTCTGGACTCTGTTAAATTGCCTATACCAGATCAGGAGACTGTATGTGCTAAGAGGGACTAGGAGTGAGGACGACCTGAATGATGCCAGATGTCTATTGCCTCATGCCATCCCACCCAGTGGAGAACTGAATTGGATATTAACATATCAGCATGTTGTGTTAGCTTTTACAGAAATCCCATTCATGATACTGAACCTTCCTTGTGGGTATCTGGAGGGGAAGAGAAGCCCTGAGAGCACAACTTTACTGCTGGGGGTTGAGCAGAAGCAGTAATGAGGTAGAGAGACTTTAAAAGAAAACAGAACTACTCAGAAGACCTACATATTCTGAGTTAAATCCCTGGCTTGTACTAGAAGGGGTCAAACATGATATCTTCCCAAATGTTCTCTGTCTTCTGCCACATTTTTCCCCTACTGTTGTGGTGAGTTACCCAGGTCTTAGATTTTTTTTGTAGGTAGGGAAGAAAAGAATGAGTCTGTAAAGTGGCCTGAAGGAGGAACATGTAGTGGTAAAACCCTACTTCTGGTATACTAGGGATGGAAGATGTTTATTTTTTGATGTTGTTACACAACTATATTACACAGCCTTCATTTTGACCTTTAACATATGGAAAGAACATTACTTCTTTCTTTTTTTAAACAGATGAACACTGCTGGTCTCTACAGTTGTACTGAAAATCAATTCACTATTTGGAATGTACATAGACTTTGTAAACTACATTCCTCCTATAAACTTGCAAATCTTTGAAATTTAAGTTTCCTGAGTTTCCTGTACCATCTTCAAAGAAAAGCAGTCAATGCTTTATTTTCCTTTTAACAATCATGCTGCAGAAGTCAAACAAAACAGAAAACAGGAAATTAAATGAATTACTGAGAAAGCCTGCAGATGATTCTAATTTTGTTTTTACAGCTAATAAAGATAATATGTTTTTACACTAACCATAAAATAACTCTACTGTTCAAGAATTTTGTCTGTAATTACATTATTCACATTGTCAAGTGTACTTTTTCAATACTTTGTTTATAAGAAATCTCCATTTTCCTTTCTATCCTGTAACATCTTTGGAGCACATGTTTTTTAAATGGTTGTTTGTGACACTAAGGAGCTATCTAGCATGCTAAGGTGTATCCCTTTAGCTGCACATATATCAACAAAAGTAGCAGCAGTTTCAGGGTAAAAGCAGGGCCGGTGACAATTCCAAGAAAAGACTATGGCATGTATCCAGAATAAAGAAAAAATTGAAGACCCTAAGAAAACAGAAGGAAAAACATGTTTTTTTAGGGCAGGTTAAGCATATTACAACATTGTTCATTACCTGTCCCAGTTGAATGACTGCTTGCTAAAAATGGCAGCATTTGCTCCGTTAAACTATTTTGTTTTGGCTAGATACTAAATTGAGAAGAACATATGTGCAACATTACAAGTCTGTTCCTCCAAGTATTATTGGGAGGTCCACATGGAATGAGTTTTTCTGGTCTCAGTCTAGTTGCAAGTAGATAGGTGAAATCACAAGGACTGCCATCACAACAGACAGTCTATGGCACCCTCGTTAAAAGTTCTAGCAGAGACAGTGGTGGCCTCAGTCCCTTGATAGGAGGATGATAGTATTCCAGTAAACACTGAAGTCATCAATGAGTTTAGAGATGCCTTGAAGAGCCATTCCAAGAATTGCATATTTGACTGCAAATGTGGCAAACAGTTTTAGGAGGAAGGAGTGGTTCCTAGTGATGTTGGGTTACAGCTCTTTTCCTTTGTCTCTCACCTGTTTGCCTCCATAGCAAGGCAAGTTTGCTTGAAATGGTTGGTGCCTTGTCATATATCATGACGCCATAGGGGACAACTCACTGTGCAAGTCTCCAGTGTACTGTTGTTAATGTTGCATTTCTTCAGATTGGCATTCAAGGTTTCCTTGACTCTCTTCTTTTGCCTAGCTGTAGATCAGTGACCAGTAGCGAGCTGGGAGTATAGGACCTGTTTTGGGAGCCAGTTGTTAGGTATTCTTATGTCATACCCTGTCCAACAGAGCTGCAATGTATAAGCATGGCTTTGATCCTGGTAGTGTTCGCTTAAGCCAGACTGCTGGCATTCATTCTTCTCTTTCACTTTCACCTTTGTTGAAAGTTGCAGCAGAGAAAACAAGGACTGAATGGGTATGCAGACTGAACTGTTCTTAGATACGGCCTCATTAAAAGAGAGTTGAGACATTGGAGCAGTGGTGAGTCTGCCTCCAGTACTGCCAACTTGACATCTTTTAGGAGTGCTAAAAATGACTTTACAATACAATACAGTACAAAATGTGTACTATTTGTTATCTGGTAAAAGCAAGTGCAAATGAAATGCACAGAACTAGAAGCATACTAGGAATTTTTTATTTCCTGAAATAGAATTAGTGTGTGTCGTACATCTGAGCTTAGCACCAGCACTTTAATTAGTAAGAGCCCTTATCAGGAGCTCACTATATGCCATCTTCTGAAAAATCACTACTCTTCACCTAATATGTGCCTTAATGCCTGTCAACAGTCAGTAAACAATTGCTAACTCCAAAGCTGGTGCCTTTCACTGATGGTGCCCACTCATGCAGTTATGCTATGAGCTGTCTTATAGCATAATCAACCGAGGATCTCAAAAATAATTGACAATGCATTCAAATCCAGAGAGAGTGGGATCCAGTTCCCACATGCAATGTGTTTTGATCATCTTTTGCTTGAGAAAAATGACAGAGGGTATGTTAAACATTGTAAGTCTGTACTTTCAAAGTCATTAATCAAATGCCTATCTAAACCAGTGATTTCAAATGCCTAAATCAGTGTCCCTTTTTCAGGGGTGTTTGTTGTAGTTGTATTGGTCTAAGGACATAGGCAGACAAAGTTCTTTGGGTAAATCTGATATCTTTTATTAGACCAACTAAAATAGTTGGAAAAATTCTTCTTTGCAAGCTTTCAGGCAAAGAAGATTTTTTCCAACTATTTTAGTTGGTTTAATAAAAGATATCAGATTTACCCAAATAACTTTGTCTGTCAGTGTCCCTTTGGGAATTCAGAGCACACACTTTTCTCTCTTTATTTCTGATAATTTCCTAGAAGGTAATCAGAGGAAAAGCTCCCTCAAGAGTCTGCCTTGGAAATAATGTTGGCAATTCTTACTGATGCCATTAGCTCAGAAGCCAACATAAATAGTTACAGGAAAAAGTGAATGCCACTGTGTGGGGATATGCTATTGCAATAGTAGAGTAAAGATCTGGCAGCACAGGGTCCTGTTTCAACAGCTAAAGGAGATGACTATTCCATAATGTAGCTGTCACCAATGTGGATGAATGGGCAAGTCTTTCTTATCTGTCAATGAAGCAGACGATAGTCGATTTGCATGCAAGTGTTTTACATCCAATGCCAGCATAAACAAAATGGCAAAATCCAATGCTTTATTTTGATAAGCCAATGTAATGTTCTGTATTTATCTGTATTGCAGATTTTAAAAAATCTGAAATAAAAGCAGCTCAACACAGAGAACAGCAAACTGTGTTCTTATTCATGAATTTACGCAAATAGAAGTAAAGCTGAAAACATTTATTAATCATTTGTTCACACTGAGAAGGATGAGAAAAGTTACAATGTCATGCTGAAGATGTGTAATGAGCAAAAATAAATGTAATGCACATATGGTTGCCAAAGAGGGTGAAGAGGCAGAAATGTGCCTTTATAATAGCTCCACGTGAAAAGTACTGTGCTTGCAGAAACATTACAGCTCATGTTTTTGGTAATTCTGGAATAAGCTGTGAGAGTGGCATTAAGCTAATGACAATGCAGGTCACCCTGCAAGAAAGAAGTAGAAGCATGGCTCGTGGAGTAGCAAAGGAAAAGAATCACATGGTAGAGAAAGAAGCACTGTAATGTATTTCTTAGGTGCACTTAATGCCCTGGACAGAAACAACAGGACTGGCAAAGGAGAACACTGGAAAGATGACATCTGTCCAACTAGTAAAGGCCACATACTTCCCCCTGAGTATGTGCTTCACAGACACCTAACTCTTTATAAATAACATTATTGACTATGGGAACAGCGTGTGCTAAGCTTTTTACACCTCATGAAGTCTGATTAACTTATTCTGCGGAGACCTTAGTCTTCTAACTACAGATTAGAATATGATGGGACCCAATTAACTCAAGAGCTGTGTTAGAAACCTTAAAACAGCCAACTCCTTGTCATTTTCATAAGTAACACAGTCAAATGGAATACAATTACTTTACAAAGTAGACAGTGGGCCAAAGAGATCCCATATAGTTAAGCACTTAACCTATATACAGATAATCCAGGTTTGTTAAAATGTAAGCAATAGGCAAGAAAGTGCACTTGGCACTCTACTATGCAGTAAAGTGAATTATGAACTTACCTGCAGAGCCCTCTAAGTAAAGCCCTCTTTACCACTGTTGCATTTAAAATTGATTTAAGACAGAAATGACTGTGGTTTGTGTTGAGAAACATATTAGAGAATGAGCCATTAGCCCAAAACCTACAGTAGTTTGCTCAGTGGCCTAAAAGACTTATTTGAGCGTCTTCAATGTCCATGCTAGTTACAAAAGCAAAGAATACACTATGCTCTTGAGGTTCCTCTCTCTATCTGTGTAGATTTGAGGAAGCTCAGTGAAGTAGGAAAAAGGTATTTTATCCCTGCCAGGAATGAAACAATCTCTCTGATGCAACAGTATTAGCATTACCAGATGCAGGCAACACATGTAGGTGAGCTCTGCTTCCCCCTGAAAGTGCTAAGCTGACAACTTTATGACAGCAGTCCAAAAAGTATTACTCTTGGCCTCCTACTTAGTGTCAAGTGCTCCCAAAATCTTCCAACAGAAAATGAATGAGAGTTTGAAAGGCCTAGAAGGAACTGGAGCTTTATGTGGATGTCATCTATTTAAGGGAAATGAGGAAATCAGTAACATAGGTTTAAAGGCAATTGAGGTTACTGGAATAAAGTTAAATAGGGAAAAGGTATACTATCCACAAAAGACTGCTGCAGTCCTTAGGGCATGAGATTTATAATCAGAGGTGAGGGCAAATCCACAAAAAAAAATCAAAGCTATAAATGAAATGTCACTTTCTAAATATGAGGTAGAGGTTCTTCACTATGATAAACTTTTGGACTAAGTCCATAGCTAACCTGTCCTCTGAAGGTAGCCACTTAAAACAGAATGTGGGTGGATGTGGGTAATAAACACAGGCGGGACCACATTAGGATTTAAAGAACCTACTGACCACATCCCAAGGAGAGTATTTGATGTTTTATCCAAGATTACAGTCATTTCAGCACATGTCAGCAGCTCTGGTTTTGGTGGGCACTACTCTAGTGACACAGAAATGACTGAAAGCCTGGAGCAGGGTTCCAGACAGCAATTAGGTGCCACAGGCCTGAAGGAAATGTTTAGTGAACATAAGGAGATACAAGATGGTTATGAGTGTGGATTCTTTAAAATTTTGCCATCACAGAAGACTACCAAACACTTGAACCCTGAATAAGCAGTAAAAACCTAGACAAAGTGCCTCTCGGATCCCAGAGACTTCACAAACATTAAACTACTTCCAGCCTCTCACAAGGGAATGAACTGGTAGAGAGAGCACTACACACTCCTACAAGAATTCAACAATCAAAAGTCCCCCCAAAATTATTGCTTAGTAGATCAGGCCTCCGTTATCAACCCCCATATAGACCAGGTCAGTTGTCAGGAATTAAAACAGCTCTGCTGAACTCAGAGGTAAACCTGTGTCCTATCATAAGCACCCTGCTTAAAGAATAGAAGGAAGAGAAATTCGGAGTGCATCTACACATGCCTCTATGGTGCCATTGTCACTACACCATCATTTAGTGCAGTAATGACGGCGCAGTAACAGCCTGTACTGTGCCGTGCTGGTAGCTCATGACTATTTTTAGTCATGTCACCGTAGCAACTTGCTATAGCTAGGGAGCGCGTTCCTACAGTGATGTAGCTGCGGCATCACCGTTTGTGCCCACTAATGCTATGTCGCCATAGCACCTCATGTAGATGTACCTACCAAGTCTTAGGTAAGAGCTATTTTTTAACTACCAGACTGAAACGTATTTATGCTTAAACTGCAAGAGCCAGTCCTGATAAAAATGGATCAGGAAAAATATGAAACAACCCCAGCAGCAGTCACTGGACATAGCTCATCCTAGAAATCCTGTATAGCTAAAGCTAATCAAGGTCCAGTACTATCGCTGTCTGGGACTTTTCTGATGGAATCTGTTTTGTTGGGAGCTGCCTGCTACACAATAGCTAATAGCTTGGTGATTAGTGCATTCACATGGGACATAGAAGGTCACCACTTGAGTCCTTGCTCTGCCCGATTCAGACTAGGGACAGAAATATCAGTTTCCTACATCTCAGATAAGTGTCCTAGTCACCCGGCTATGGCTTTTCTTGGGATCAGTCCCTCATGCTCTGCTGTTGAAAATGTTTGACTTTTGTTTAAATAATTGAATATTCATTGGCACAAGGGTTGAAATTTGGTCTCCAACATCACATCACACTGAATGACACAGGTAGTAGGGTATTGGCTATTCTGGGGTGTGTGGGTCTGTCTCATTTTTCACTTCAAAAGGTCTTGGCTTCAACCCAGTGTAGAAGAGGAACATTTTTTGAAACCTTAACAATTTTTGTGGGATGTTTCCACTCAGCCATATATAGTTCAGGAGAAACAGATGGCATCTCCATTTGACTGTGAGCCCTGCTGAATTGCTGTGGAACCTAGAAGTGACACATGTGCCACAATCTTAGCTCAGAAAGACAATGCTATTAAGAAGACTCCTATGACCACTGAACAGAAAACTATACATTTGGAATTTGACAAACAAATAAGTAAAATGGATCCTCAAGGTCAGATGACTAAATTTGCATAAATTAGGAAGCTGCTGATTTGCCTGAAACTGTAAATCAGTCTGGATCTGGTCCATGGATCCACTTCAACTGGCATGCTTAAACAAACAATGCAAAGCTAATGTGCCTATGGTTGACAATAAAAGTAAATTGCGGGAATCAGATATCTGAAGTTGTACCAAGAAATGAGACAAATTGTGGCTACACTCAACAAAACCCAGCCCACAGCCTTGGTAATTTCACATTTTGTTTCCATTGTGTGCCTATCAATAAAACAAAATTCCAAGATGAAATCCAGACTTAAAACTGCAGCTTCCAGTGATTTAGACCTAAAAGGTGATACACTAAGATGTTAGAAAAGCATGTATCTGGAATTCTCATTGGCAGTGCTTTTAGCCTAGCTTTCTATGAGACCTGCTTTATTTGTTGTCACACTGCCATGACTAAATCTGAGATACAAACAATAAACCTTCACCTTTTCCCCATGTATTTATTACTAATAGGAAGGCAGAACCCAACACACTGGGGGACTACTGCTCATTGTTGCAGGTTCTCATAGGAACGTAAAAATGTAATGTGCCATTTACTGAGTCAGCCCTTAGGTTCATCTTGCCCAATATCCTGTGTCACATAGTGACAGAGTGGGTGTTGAAAGGCAGAGTGAACGGGGTATGACTGGGTTTTTTTCCCCCCCCCCCACTGTTCCTCTGCCACTTGCAGCCTCCAGCACTTAAGGTTTAGGAACTTCTGATTCAGAGGCTCTATCCCTAACTCCCTCAGCAACAAAACTGAGCTGCTAAGAAACATATTCCTTGTTTGTCAGTCCAGTCATCTCTCCACTCCAAGTTTAAACAGCTTGAGGAGAATCCTTCATCTACTGATGCTAATAGCAAATCCCCCAGTGAGTTCAGAGGATTTTACATTTTATCTTTACCTTCATGTCCCATTCTAACACTGCCCCTCCCCATTTATCTTCCCTGTCTTTTCCAGTGATAGCTTCCTTCCATCTTCAGTATGCTGAAGATGCCAGCCTCTAGTCTACACATTATATGATGGCTTCTCCCCAACTCTCATCATACACCCTTTGTGTCTGGGTTGCCCAACAGGAGCAGGTTCAAAAGTGTTCAGAGGCATATTCGACTGTTGAAATGGCAGAGGCAAATTTTAGCAAATGTATGCACAAAAGCAGAGTGTAACAACTGGCAATTCAGCCAGGATCCAGTCAGGGACTAGGACAAAGGAACAGTCCCCGAAGTCTGAAAAACAGAAGACCCAGAGCTGGAGAGAGCTGATCAGTGCTACCAAGAATAAGTTTGGGCCTTAAAGGAAATAGAAATACAGAAGCAAGATGATAAGGAAAGGCTGATCTCAGGCAACCAGCATAGATTTTACTAGGAACAAATAACTAACTTGATCTTCTTTGACAAAGTAACTAAGTGGTGGATGAAGGGCATGCTGTGGATACAGTGTATCTGGATTTCAGCCAGGCTTTTGACAACCTTCTACATGTCCTCCTTATAAACAAATAGGAGAAATATGAGTTAGACAAAACTACTACAGGGTGGACAGACAACTAGCTCAATAGCCACATCAAAAGGTAATTGTAAATGGATCCATGTCAGAATGGCAGAAGGATTCAAGTGGTGCCCCTCAGAGGTCTGTCCTGTGTCCAGTGCTGTTTGATTTGCTTATTAACGATTTGGACAGAGCTTCTTGAGCAGATTTGCAGATTATACTACACTGGGAAAGATTGTGAAAATGCTGGGCAACAGCAGTAGAAGTCAGAAAGATCTTGACAGAGTGGAAAGCTGGACTGGAGGTAACAGGATGAAGTTCAGTGCTGAAAAATGCAAGGTGCTACACCTTGGGAAGACTAATCAAAACACAAATACAAAATGGGTGACTCCTGGCTTGATGGTAGCACTACAGAAGGATCAGGGAGTCTTGGTGGATCACAGACTCAGGACACACCTGCAGAAATGGTGAATGTGGTTTTGGGCTACATCAATAAAAACATTAGGTGCAAGACACAGGAGATGATAGTGCCTCTTTACTCAGCACTGATTAGGTCTCACATAAAGTATTGTGTGCAGTTTTGGGTTCCACCTTTTAAAAAAAGACATGGAGAAGTTAGGGTGACAACAATGATAAAGGCTTGGAAAGCAGGGTCATACAAGAAGAGGCTGAAGGAAACAGTCATGTTTAGGTTGCAGAAAATGTGCTTAAGAGGGGATATGATAGCATTCCTACAATGTTGGAAGGGCAGCCGTAAAGAAGAGAGAAAATACCTTCTCTCTTGCTGCAGAGAGGAAGACACAGACCAATGGTTTCGAGCTGAAGCGACGCAGGTTTAGATAGGATATCAGGGGTGCATCTACACGAGACATTAAATGTGCAGTAGACCAATTCTACTGTGCATTAGTGCAGCAGGCAAAAACCATGCAAATGTGCTAATGTGCATGTAGCAGGGCACTAAGATGCCTGCTACTCATAGAACAGAGATAACTACCTGGGTGCAGGTTGCTAGGGCAACCAGAGTGAGCTAGTGAGCTACATCTGCCAGCAGTCAGCTGACTGGAAGGGGCAGGGCCTAGCTCACATTTAAACCCCAGGGCTGAGGCCAGGCTGGGAGTTTCCTGCCAGCAGCCATGGGGGACGGAGCTGTCCCAGAGCAAGCAGAGGGGAGAAGCCAGACTGCAGGTACAGCTCTGAGACTGGGGGGAAGGATGGAGCACCCCTGATGTGGCTGGACTAACGTTATAGCCAGGTGGCTAGGATTTATGTTATACCCCAGGGGCCTGTGTTTTGTTTGCTGTTTTTCCGGTGGCTTGGGAGAGGCTATAAGGGGTTGGAGGAGGCCTCATAGGGGGTCCACAGCAGCATGGGGACCCGAGTGCCAGAGAGGGCGCAGCATTGGGGGTGCACCGACCCTGAGCATCAGAAGGTGCAACATTGGGGGTGAGCTGACCTCGAGTGCCAGAGAAGGTGCAGCATTGGGGCTGCGGAAAGCCCGAGCACCAGTGGGGCACAGTGCGAGACCGCAGAACATCAGTTCCATCAGCGAGGCTTGGGGTGTGGTAAAGGGGTGGTTGGAGCCATGCATAGCCCGTAAGGTGAGGGTGACCCAAAACACCCAATATAGAACAGGGCCCAGAAGGGGTGCAGGAGCCCGGGGCCAATGTACAGCCAGAAACCATTTCGAAGATGACAAAAAGGCAGCCTCCCTATTACATATTATCCATCAAAGACGTGGTGGGTGAGAAATGAGGGTGCCCTTTAGGACCTTGGCACGGTAAAAGGGAGCCTTAGGGGAGATCACGGCGACCCTTAAGACACTAAGGTTTTACAGTGCAGTAAAATAATTCTAAATTCTTCACCATCACAAAAAATCATGTGCTGGCACTACTGCACAGTAATGCCAATTACAGCACATTATGTTTAGTACTTGTAATAACTACTTGTTTTTATAGGTACTAAACAATGTGCCATAATTACAGGGGTGCAGGTTGTAGCCATGTTGGTCTAAAGACATAGGCAGACAAGGTTCTTTGTGTGAATCTGATATCTTTTATTAGATCAACTTAAATAGTTGGAAAACAATTTTTAAGCAGGCTTTGGGGTTCAAAAACCCTTTGTCAGGCTAAGGAAGTTTTAGCAGTTGGTGTGTGCTCTTCCAGGATGGAATGAAAAGTAAAGAAGACAAAGGCTGGTCTGGTATGCATACAGGACAGGTAGTCAGTGAAAATGTAGATTGAGGAGTCAAAGGGTGACAGGCTGGGGGGCGGTGGGGAGAGAGAGAGAAGGAGAACGAATACTGGAGAGATACCTGGGGAGTCAGATGTCACGCAGGTTATAATGTGTCATAAATCCAATGTTTATATTTAGTCCATGATTTTTAGTATCCAGGAGGTTGATGAAGTGGAGTTCATAGGCTTGTCTCTGGGAAGTGTTTTGTAAGTTTATTTTGAGGATCATGATTGAGAGATTGGCGAGAGAGTGGTTTTCTTGTGAGAAATGTGCCCCCACAGGTAATTGGGTATTCCTGTTTTTGATAGATTTCCGGTGTGCATCATTCTGGTGTGCAGTTGTTGTTTGGTGTCTCCTACGTATTTTCCATCAGGGCATTTGGTGCATTGGATGAGATATTACATTTCTGGAGGTGCAGCTGTAAGATGTAATCCTGGATCCTCAAAGGAAACTTACAAAACACTTCCCAGAGATGAGCCTATGAACTCCACTTCATCAACCTCCTGGATACTAAAAATCATGAACTAAATATAGCCATTGGATTTATGACACATTGTAACCTGCCTGACATCTGATTCCCCAGGTATCTCTCCACTATTCATTCCCCTTCTCTCTCTTCCCCCCCCCGCCCCCAGCCTGTCTCTCACCCTTTAACTCCTCAATCTACATTTTCACTGACTACCCGTCTTGTATGCATACCAGATCGGCTTCTGGCTTCTTTACTTTTCATTCCATCCAGGAAGAGCACACACCAACTGCTGAAATTTCCTTAGCCTAAGGGCTTTTGAACCTGAAAGCTTGCTTAATAATGGTTTTCCAATTATTTAAGTTGGTCTAATAAAAGATACCAGATTCACGCAAAGAACCTTGTCTGCCATAATGACAGCACATTAATGAACATGTAGACACACACAGAAAAAATTCTTCACTGTTAGACAGTGAGGCCATGCGTGGGGTTTTCCCTTGATACTTGAGGGTCTTTTTTTTTTTTTTTTTTATTTCTCCAGTTGCCAGATTTGTGTACTTCCACATCATAGTCCAACTCTTGCCTACCATGTCTTGATCTAATTTGATGGTATCAGTTGGGAGTTGTTACTGATGCAGTAGGATACTGGCAATATGGCTAGATTTTTGCCTGTGTTACCCCTCTCCTCTAGCTCCTTGGACAACACTCCAGTATTTTAATCATGAATTGGATTCAATTCCTATATGGTTGATTAATTCTCTTTTATTATTAACCTTTTTCTTCTTATAGCCCCTATCGGTTAACATACATACAGCTTGTGACTCTCTCAAACTGTTTTATATACTTTTATTTTTACCTTCAAACACTTTGTTGCATTTATTTAACACCAGAACAACATGTACACAACTAGGTAAAGTCAACTTCAGAACTATACTTTTCTTTTTCTTCACCAGGGGTGCTGCCTTCAGTCTCTTTCTTTCTTCCCTTTTTCATTTTGTGGGGAGATATGATCTTAATACGTTCTTCCATACGCCCTCGTCTCTTTCTTGTATGGGTGGGAGCACAACCTGGACCCAGACTCTTCTTTCCCCAACACCCCCTGGAGCACAATCAGCCCCAAATAAATTCAAACAAAACCCACAAAAAGAGAACAGGATAAGAATGAACTTGACCTTTGTGAAATCTGACTAGCATCCACAGCTCCTTCTTTCTCATGGTTTCTATTTTCATTACTCTACACTTCTGAGCGATTCAAGAGTCACCTTATTTCTTCAGGAATTCCAGATCCACTCCTCCGGTTGAGTACTCTCTCTTAAGCGAATCTGCTCCTGGGATTTCCCTGTCTCAATCTTTTCCCCATGGCTTCTCTTCTCCTGAATCCTCACTCCATCCTCTCTCCTCAGGCATACCACACCGTGCTGCACCACTCTGGGTCTCTCTATATTAAAGGAACAGCTGCTCTGGAAATGGCATTCTTTTTGTGTGAACTTTTTCCATTGCATGGACCTCATTTTTAGCCAGTCCCTCTTCACACAGTGGAATAGATTGCCTAGGGAAGTTGTGAACTCGCCATCATTGGAGGTGGTCACAAAGAGGTTGGCCAGGCATTAGGCAGGGTTGTTTTAAGAGAAACTATGCCTGTGCTCTACTACGGGCATTTCCCATGCTCCTGGCCTTTGTTGGCTGATACATGGGGCTGAAAAGGAATTCTTTTCCCCTTCCTGTTGCTACACACGTTGCAGGGAGGTGGATCAAGGGATGGGGTGGGGAGGGGAGGGAAGTTTGCCTCAGAAGCATTGGGTATTAACTTGATTTTTGCCTGGGCTGGGCCAGCGCTCCTGCTGAAACTTAAAGCAAGATATTCCTGGCTAGAGAATCTTGCCATTCTGCTCAGGATCAGACCAATATCTGGGAAACAAGAAAGAATTTTACCCCATGGTCAGATTGGCATAGGCTGTGGGGGTTTTGCTTTTCTCTGTACTGGGGACGTTTCCCTCTTCCTTGGATTTGTCAAGCATAATTTAACAACTGTTTTAGCAGCAGGACATTGGCCACCACTGTCCCCGTTTTACTTGCATTGTGTCAAGGTTGTCTGTGTAGCTTTGCTAAGAGAGTATATAGTGGATTTCTATAGGATTGTTTGGATAGGGATGAGCCTGCCTCTGGTTGTGGGTTGGACTAGATGACTTCTGGATTTCCCTTCCAGCCCTACTTTTCTATGATTACAAGAGATGACACAGTTTAAATATACAACTATTAGGTAAGTGGATTCAACCCTAAAGTATTACCGTATGCAGGACAGGGATCATAATATTTTTAGAAATACCACTACTACTAATAATGTGCTCAATTTTCCAAAAAAGTAATAAAATAATAACTACAGCAAAATCTGTGTTAACTGGCACTCTATTAGCCAGAAAACTCTATTAATCAGCATCTGAGGGATGCAGCAAAAGTGAAACTCGGAGTACCACTTCCAGGGGACTTCCCATTTTGCTGCCGTGAGCAGAGTTTTTTTTTCTTTGCCACTTCTTCAGCCCACAGCCCAGGGCAAAGCAGCCTGTGCGGGGGTCCCCTGCCTGTCCCCAGCACACTGATGCTGGGGAGTGCACCAAACAGTGCATATTTGCTTAACCGTCATCCCCCATGCCTAGGGGATGCCAAATAACAGAGCTTTTACTGTCATTGAGACCAGGAAAATAAATGTGTAGCATGGAATAGATAGTCCCAGGTATGATGAAAGTTTAGGAAAAAAAAAATCAGAGTAAAACAGGGATACAGAAGACTTCAGAAAAAAAATGAAGTCCAACTACTATCGTGATTTACACCAGGGCTGTCCAGCTTCTGAGTAGCCAGAGGCCACAGGCTCTCCAGTCATGCAGCATGTGTGCCACACAGCCTACTACACGGATGTGCTGCACCATGCAGGCCCTCTACATGTATTGAAGTGTTGCAATGTGTGCCCCTCCCTCTCTTGTCCTTGTCCCATTCCCCACCACCCCCCTGGCAGGGAAATCTTGCCACACTGCAACAGACTGGACACATATATATAGATATATCCTTGGCTCCCCCAAGTCCTTCAGCCACAGGCTCCCTCAACATCATGCACCCAGAGGTCGGGGCAGGCAGTGGAAGCTGGGAGAGAGTGAAGAAGCCTGAGGACTCCAGTGTCAGTTGTAAGACGTTAAAAGAAGGAAGGTGCCAAGACCAGGAACTACACTTTAACCCCTAAGGGTCTCCATGCAGCCTACAGGCTGCCAGTCAGACAGCCGTGACCTACATAATGATAGTGAAGGTACATTGAGGCCTGCAACTAATTTTGAGTACCTCACTAGTGAAGGATATCAGAGTTAGGAAAAGAACAAGAATAATAAAGGATGTCCATCTGGAATGGGGTGTGAAGGAAAAGCAGATGAGCCATATCCTGAATTATGTGGAGGATCAATCAGTTACCAGAGGGTAGGATGCAACTCAGCATGAGCAAGTGAAGCAGAAGTGGGTTCTTCGCTCTTGTTGTGGAATTATCCATGGCAGAGACAATGTCCAATGAATGTCCTTTCCCCCAACCAACACCAACTCCCAAAGCTGTATTCGTTACTTGTAAGAATGAAGGTTCCAATTTAGCGAAGCATTTCAGCATGTGCTTAGTTTAGCCACTGACTTTATCCAGCAATTAAAACCTGAGAATTGGGTAAAGCATAGAGTGGCTGGAGAAGTGAAATCTACCCTCCTCAGCTAAAGACTACAGTACGTGTGTACACACACACACTTTTATTGCAACTAGCAGAGTTATGTCCTCACCCCATTTGCACAGGGTATAACAGGAGGCCTTCCTGGGGCTGGTCCATCATAGGCCTGCCCATCTGTTTCTGGGCCAAACACCTGACTCACTCTCCTGCCATGCCTTGTTGTTTTTTAATTGGTTCTAATTAGGTGGGAGGCTGCCCATTCTTGCCCTGATGCCAGGGGATGTTATCTGCGACTCTATTCTTCCCCTACACCACAGCCCAAGCCTCACAGATGGCATCCAGGACACACACACTCCCGGCCTACAGATCGACCAAACTTAGCCCCTCATTGTCAGGCCTCATACACACACACATCCATACTGCCCTCCTTTCACTAGGGCCTCTCACACTCCACTCCCTCTTACAGGGTCTCTTTCGTCCATCAACAGCTTATACCACCTTGCTCCCTCTCGGAGCGGGCCCCTTCGGCCATAGGCTTTATCTAGCACACACCTTGGGTGGCAGATGTACTGTCTTTTGGGCCTTTCCCATGACCCTCACTGGGGTGGTGGCTAGCCAATTACCCAACTGGGATCAAACTTGCTTTGGCTCCTCCCAGGGCAACTCTACACCAACTCACACACACATACTGGGCTCCCAGCCCTCTGGTTTCCCCCTCACTGGGGCTCCACACTTGTACCCCTTCACTGGGAGACTACTCTTACTGGGACTCCACATTTTCCACCCCCTCCCTGGGGCTACGGGGATTCCCTCCCTAGTGGGGGCTCAGGAGGCCATAGCCCTGCCTGGCCCCAGCTACTACCCACAGTGATGTGGGAGCTAGGGGATTACTGAGATACCCCAACCTGCCTTCCACTGGGGTGGTAACTGGTCTGATATGTTCCTGGAGGCTCATGTGCCACTGGGAGCCCCACCAGGCCACCCACTCCCAGCAGGGTGCAGTTTTAGGTCATGCCCAGGACCAAGAGCTGCAGATAGTCTCACACAGCAGCTCAGCCAGGTGATGTTACTGCCTGGG
Organism: Crocodylus porosus; assembly: GCF_001723895.1. Taxonomy (NCBI): domain Eukaryota; kingdom Metazoa; phylum Chordata; order Crocodylia; family Crocodylidae; genus Crocodylus; species Crocodylus porosus. The sequence goes on from NW_017728909.1 coordinate 45,580,408, forward strand.
CTGCCAGCAGCAATCTGCTCTGTTTACATAGCCAACCAGTGTCTCATACTCTTAAAACCTCAGTTACCCCACTGCATGAATGCAACTGTGTAGCTATGGATGCAGCTATTTTTTAATCCGTCCCCTCCCACCACCAAGTTGGCAACTGCCCTGGTCACCCCACTCTAGTTATACCACTGACTGAACTTGTAAACACCTGAGCCCCTTGTGCCAACACCCTCACCTTGTGAGTAACTCACTGCCCGCATAGGATCTGAACATTTCTCAGTTTTACAAGAAAACCATCTTAGTCAGTTCACTGCCTCTAGGTCCAGTATTGTCCTCATCTGAAGAATTCTCCATAGTTTGGAAGTAGGCCTAGAATGCAAATTATATATGTTGTTCTTTAGGGCATAAATGCAGAGAGACGCCTTGACATGACCAATATAAACCAAAAGTTAGATGGCATGGAAACAGCACTGACATATGCCTGCACAATGAGATATTTTGTTATGATGTTCCATTGCCAGTAATAATTTAAAGTCAGTGGATTCATTGCTACTTCTGAAAAATCAAATGAGAGGTGCATTTCAGTAGCATGACTGTACTTATAATAAGCTTACAGCTCGCAAGTTCTTATATAAAGTTTGTGCAGCTGCAGTTTGCTGTAGGTAGCTGTGTTGTTGCAGCACATCACCATTCTTTGAAAGGCAAATAACTTTGAAAGGCCCCAGATCCTATTTACTTGGTACTTGGCATAGGATACAGTAGTACAGACACCTTAGTAGTAGAGTCTACCACATGCTCCAAGGTGACGCAAATGTAAAATATTATCTAGCCACAACAAATATGGTTTAAGCATCAAGATTCTATGTGTATAGCTATCAACGATTGCTAAATTGGACAGATGATGTTCAGTGGGCTCTAGAAGGAGCAATTTAAGTGCCTTCCATTCAAGAATTCAATGTGGTTATTATAAATCAATTAACTGTAAGACTTATTTAACTTACAGATCTAGCCAAATTCTCAGGCAAAAGTTGCAGAGGGATGTCTGAGGTGTTCTCTTACTGATGTCTCCAATTTCCTACAAGATAAAATTATCCTCAGCAATAAGTTTTATGGAATAGAGGACTACAACTTATTTCAGGGCTGTCCAGCTTCAAAGCAGCCAGGGGCCATGCTATGGCAAGCTATACTCCACATTGCACCATGTGGGCAGATGGCCACCCACTTCTGCACTGAGCACAGGGGTGGTCCTCTCCCAGCCGCTGCTCTATGTGCATGGACAACAGTCACTCCCACCTCAGCTCCCCAACTACTCACTCTCCTGTTGCACTGTATCATGGGCTCCCCCACTGCCACAGGCTGTGCCTCCCTGCCCCTGTGGTGGGAGAAGGAAGAAAAAGTCAGGGGACAGAGAGGGAGAAGCAGCTGGGTGGCAGCCTGAGGGCTGTTGAACTGCCCTGACCCATTTCATAAAGGACAATTTTTTAGAAACATATATGAAGAAGAAACTATTTGTAGATTTTTACATGCCTGGGAGATTAGCCAGACCATGAGCATCAGATTTCTTTACTAATACATGAGCACTGGTAGCTCACAGGAAGCCCATAATTTACCCTTGGAAAGCATAGGCTTCAGAATGAAAATTCTGAGCTCTTTTTACATTATTTTAATAATAAAGTGCATCAGAAAACACTTGGTAAACATTATTCAGAGAGAGGAGAAAGCTTTTCCCCAGTTTTGGGAAAAGAAATCATTAGGCTCATTTTGATGTTTCAGTCTGCAGACATTCACTCTGCCAGTTTCTTTGTCATCAGAATAATATGGTTTCCTTTCCTGATGGCTTATTTTTCTTTCTTGGTAGATAGAACTCATTAAGTTTTGGGGTTTGGTTAAGTGCTCTCTTGATGCTGGTTTCTAAAACATTTTTATGCTGTCCTTATTTGACTCCTTAAGCGTCTCTCGCAGTTTAGCATCCATCTATCTGAATTGGAAGCTTAGCCAGTCCAATAAGCTTTGGTTTTTCTCCATTAGAATAACGATATGGCAACTTTAGATTCTGATCCAGGCTACTGCAGTTTAGCTGTCTCATCTTGGTGGAAGAGCAGCAACTTGATTTGGAATAAGTATTTAGTGACAACAGCATGTTAAGAAAAAGCTTTTCCAAACCCACAAGTAATTCTTCATAGTGGCTTCCACACAGAACAAGCACACTCTCACCAGGAAAAACACATTAGAGCCGGGGCATTGTTCACAATCCATGAAAAACACTGCAGAATCCTTTTCAGGGAGGGTCTTTGTTTGGCTGGTAGTATTTTGTTTCCATTCACTGGCATTCCCCGTTCCTTTTCAATACTAATGGTGCTTTCTGGGGAGCTGCAGAGTCCATACTACTGCTCATCCAACCCCACGAAGTCAGGGGAAGGCACTACCTGAACTGAGATAGCAATGAACCTTTGTGCCTGCCTAATATTAGCAGCAGGAACAACTACACTGTTGCAGCATGGTGACCTGACTTGGGTAGCTGGTACTGTAAGAACGAATCCAAACAGCCATGGCCAGGCAGAGATCCTGAAACTCAGACATTTCTGCCTGTCTCAGAACTCAGGCAGAAATGAAAGTTGCTGTTGGAGGAGCAAACATGCAGAACCAGCATGAGGACACAAACACAAGGTGTAAGCAGCAGGTGTCCCTGAAGGTAATCTGGAGGAATTCCTGTCCCCATTAGGCAGCAGTCATTGTGAGAAATAAGCATTGGGTTCAAATGTCTTTCCTTGGGAGCCTTTCCAATTAAGCAGCTTTCCTAATTAAGTGTGGAATGTATTTACTAAGTGTCCCATTTGGGTAACATTCAACCAAAACATGACATTGGTGTTATGTGCACAGTTTGAACTACTGGTGATTCAGTTCAATTTATAAATGTAGCAGATTTACCTTTTGAGCTCTGGATGAGTCCTGGGCTCAAGATTCTGCAGTTCCAATTGGTGGAGCCCATCTGCCAATCAGAAGCAAGCCGGGATAAGCAAGGCCATGCCCTTTCCCCAAAGGGAGGGGGCAAGGAGCAGTCTGTACCTGGTTTGAGACTGCGCCCTGCCAGGTCCAGGGAATTTCAGGGGCAGAGCCCCTGAAGCGTATAAAAGCTTCGGCACACTGGAGGAGAGACATGTGGTGAGGAGAGAGGAGCTCCAGAGACGACTGTCCTCGGGACCCCACCTGAGCATCATCAGTGCACGGATTAGCATATAGCACTCAGGCTCTAGGAGCTGCTCGAGGTGGCTTGAGCCTATGAGCCTGGCAAGCGGCTGGGTAGGCAGTATGTGGATTGGCGCACAGAGAGCCGGCCCTGGAAGCAGCTCAAGACTGCTCAGGCCACACACAGTGCACAGGTTGGCACATGGAGAGCTGGCCCTCGGAGCAGCTCAAGGCTGCTCAAGTTAGCCCCAGCTCTAGGCCAATTAACCACAGCCCCGCAGTGTGGCTCTGCATGCAACTAAAAGAGCCCCAGTGCCCAGAGCAGGGCCCAGGAAAGGGAAGAACCCCCGGTGTGAGGCTGGAGAAGCAGAGCCAGTAAGGGCTCGGTTCCTGCGGGAGTGCCCTGAGTGCCTAGTGTGGGGCACCAGACCATGGAGAGGAGCCAGAGGTGCTGCCGGAGAGAGGCCCTCACCAGGGGATGAGCTTTGCCCACTTCAGAGCGGGAGCGGGAGTTGCTGGGGAGGTGGGCTTGGGAGAGGAGGGTCTGCAGCCTCCACCCTCTTCCACTGTATGGGGGGGAGGGGTCCACATCCCAGGGCCTTAAACAGGAGGGGCTCCAGGGAACACTCCATGGGGTGCTGAGTGCACCCCATATTTTGTGATTGTTGTTTTCTACTGTAGAGGTTAATATAGTTATGGGTACTCCTTACAGGAGTTGATATGGGTTTATCTGTCTTTATTGCCCATACGTGTTTATTGCCTATTATCAGAACTTACCTGTATTACTGCCTGTGTACATTGTGGTATTGCTACCCCAGACTACCCGGGTTTATCTAAGTTGATGTTCATACATGTTCATTGTGTTGATGCCTTGACTTACCTGTTCCAAAGTGTTAATGTTTATTCTATGGAAGGGGGTTAATTATTGCGTATGCTGCGAATCACCCAGTTCATGATTTTGCAGGCCCTCGAAGTGGTGCAGTATGTTGATTTCAGGTTACTGTATAAGGTGTTACATACTAATTTTACTGTCAATATTTAATGTTTACAATTCATATTTATGTATTGTAGAAATAAATTGGTATATAGTTGAGCATTTTGTCTCGGCCTGGCTCTGTAGAGAGGAGAGAGAACTGCTCCCAGGTGACAGGTCCCTCTTTCGGCACGCTTGCCTGACCATCACCCCGTCCACTGGTGGACAAGGCCCACACCTGGGTATACCCAGGCTACATCAATAAGAAAAATAAATAGCACTTATATTGACACCTTTTCTATCACCTCCCCAAGAACCCAAGCACTGTAAGTGCAGGTTTGTAATTTTGTAAAGAGGTAGTTGTATGTGCCAGTTTGAATAGCCAAAAATATGTTCATTCACAGGACTATAGCCTGTAGTCCTATACACAACAGAGGGGCGATGTCCTTAATCATTTATTGAGTATACTATGATTCAGTAGGATTTCTAGCTCTGAGAGCATTGGGCATTTGGAAAAGGAAGGTTCTTTTAATTTTTTTTGCTTATCTGAGCCCAGAGCAGAAGTACTTAATGGTTGTGGCTGAGTCCAGTACAGAGTTAAAGACCATAGAGTGTCATGAGTCCAAGCCAGGATCCAGACTTCTTCAAATTCAGAGTGCTCCAGTCTGAAGGATTAGCTTAGTTTTTGCTTGTGTTGTTGTTGTTACTATTATTAAGCATTCATATTTCATTTTTGTATCTTCAAGGGGTCCTGTCAAATTTAATCCACATGGTACAAGGAAAATTAACAGAAATTATTTCTACAAAGAGTTTAATGAGACTTGTAGCCAACTTTACTTTCTAACATCAATATTGATTTCAGGTCTAGCATGCTGATGCAGTCTCTCTCACTCTGTTTATATTTTATATGATCGTACTTGATTTACACAATGGATTCAGATATTAGTAAACTACATTGTATTTTCTGGACACAGAGAAGATGTTACTACAGTTCAGAAGACTTATGGCATTTCCTTTAGATCGTGACAGCGCTCTGGAAAAGAGGAAAACTCCCGAGCAAAGTCTGCCTCTGAGCAGATGCTCTTGAGCAATGATCCTTGTGTTGGTCGCTGGTTCTGTGGGCTTCCTTTGGATTAAGGCTATTAGTCGAAAAGGGATTTAATAAGCTTTTGTGCTTTATATTGTCTGTCTGATTATGACTTAGTTTCCTAAAATAGTCCTACTGATTAGTAAGTCTCAATTTCTCTACATCCTTCTAAGACCTCTGTTGTTTTGGTCGTCTCTTAATTTACCCAGAACACCTTTATTCCTTTCATGTACAGAGATGGCCTTCTCAGACAGAAGATGAATGCTTTTAGTAAACTAAATGTTTTTGCCTTCTGGGGAGGATGTACAAGAAATCTGTTCATTGTTATGCATTCTGAATATTTTTTCAGTAGAAAACCCCAACAAAATTCCAGCTCCACATCTGTGAAGCATATATACAGAAGAGATCTGTATCACCAAGCAGCATGTTATTGGGGTAACTTGCTTTTAATATTTTCTCAAATGGTTAGGCACTAGCTGATAATTTGCCTTCCACTTAATACAGGTACACTCGATGTATAGACAGTGGGCATGTCTACACATGCATGAATGTGCCTTTTCTGATGTGCATTAAATTTATTACCTCCAATGTGAGGTACTAAATTAATGCATGTTATACTCCTCTAATGAGCAGCAGTGCATTTGCATGGTTTTTAAGTGATGCTAAATGAGCAGCAGACTATTTTACTGAACATTAGCATAATGTCATTGTTTTTTACGTGATGCTTTAATGCGCCGTAAAATAGTTACTGTATGTTAAAGCGCATGTGTAGACATGCCTAGTTAAAACACATCTAGTTTTGAAACTAAGTACAATGATGAGTGTAGTGCATTCATTTCTGCTTAATAAAGACTATAAATTGTTTTATGCAGAGCTGATGTAGGCTTTAAATCCTATCAGTGCAAATAGGCATAAACCAATTAGCACTTCATTGGTGTACTAATGGGTAAATAATTCCTATTTATATAGTGAAACAATGTTACTGTGTTAACCCCGGAAGTCACTGATCTACCAAAGACCTTAAGCATATGCTTAACATTGAGTATGTGAGTAGTTCCACTGAAGCTGGCTTTCAGATAAGCTTACATTTATGCTTTGGCTGAATTAAAACACCTTAAATCATAAAAAACACATTGTATTTGGCTTAAAATCCTATCCAGCTGTAGTAATGTCTTAAGAAAAGAACAAGAACTTCAGTTTCTACTATTACTTGTTCATATGAAGTAATACTATTAAGTCATCTCTTTCTTAATGATTAATTGATCTGACAACAACAGCCTGAATTGAATTAGGACTGCACTCAAGTTGCAAGCAGGTGGATCATGCAGCCACTGTCCTATTCTGGAGCTTTCATCCACAATGAGGAGCAATCTGCACCATTCAATTCAAAGGTGCAGCATTCTCACTCTGGAGAGACTGGAGACTTAGGGTATGTACAGACATTCAGGGAGGTTAAATTGAGTTAAAATTGGCCACTGAATCTAAGGTAAATCCAGATAGGTGAGCTAACTGGGGGGGAGGGTGGCGGGAATGGGGTTTAGAGGAGCAGGCAGGGTCCATGGGGTGGTTTGGGGGGTTGGGGGAGCAGACATGGTCCATGGAGGGAGAACTGGGGTCCACAAGTGGGGTCCACAGGGTGGGTCAGGGGATCAAAGGGAAGGCAGCATCCATTGGGGGGATCAGGGAATTGCAGGGCAGGTGGGGTCTGGGGGAGGATTGGGGTTTAGCAGGGTCCACAGGAGGGGTAGGGGGGCTCTCTTCCCCAGCCCAGGGACCAGGGGCTTTTTTTAGCCCCCCAACCCCTACCACCCACAAATTAAGAACCCCACTTCCCCCAGTGTACTTGCTTGGTTCCCAGCACTGGCATATGCCAGTTAAAGTGGTACCAAGAAAAGAATTGGGATGATGGGGTTGGGAGGCTGGCTGGTTTACGGTTGGGGGCAAAGGGGGGGTATCCATCTGGGAGTGAGGGGAGGGGCTGGGGACTACAAATCACCCAGTTCCATGGAAGGGGTACAAAAAGTGCAGCCCTGATCCAAGGCTAAGTAAAAATATTGAGGGGGCCGAGGGGTGGTTAAATCATGTTAAAAATGGTGACCTGGTCTAACTTAGTTCACCCAGGTATGGACATTACATTCAGACTGACCTAACCAGGGATCTAAGTGTGAACTGCACAGAAGTTCAGCACACAAACTGGTCTAACAATGGGTGGAACCCAGTCTAAGATGGAGCTGGATTGATGTGCACTCAAATCAGATTACTCTAGGTTGGACCAATGAATCAAACTTCTGTACAGTTCCCAGCACAGCTCCAGAGCTGGGAAACTCAGCTGCTGGACTCAGTCCCAGGATTGTGCTTTTCCTACCCCCCCGACTCACCCACCTGGCAAGAGCTATTTTTAGGCCCTGGGCCCCTGCTTGCCCCCCTGATCCCCCTGCAGACTCCACCTTCCTCCCACCCCATCTTTCTGTGGATCTCCCAATCCCCACCTGCTAGCCCCCTCCAACCCAGCTTGCCTTAGATTAGGCAGCTATTTTTAATTCGATCTAACCTCCTCAACATCTGTACTTAGCCCAAGTCAGGTATACCTCGGAAGTAGGGTTAATTTAAGATTGGGTTGGCCATTTTCAGACCAATCTAACTGTCCTGAACTTCTGTACAGTTTGCATGTATATCCACCTAACCAGTGTAAGAGATGGAAGGTTCATACCTGGTGTAAGGTTTGCACCTGGGAGAACTAAGTTAGATCAGATGGCCATTTTTAATACTATCTAACCCTCTTGAACACCTGTACCTAGCCTTAGTGTCATAGCTATCTACTCCAAGTTAGGCAAGCTGCTTTCAGAAACTGAACACAGAGACAAAATCCTGGTCACCCTTTACAGAGACAATGCAAGCTGCTGAGAAGGCTCTGTACTTCGTCACACCGTGGGCGTGTCTACATGATACGCTGACTGCACACTAGCCAAAAAATACTGCACAGTAATGCATTACAACATGAACAGTGCTAATACACTACTGCACAGTATTATCACCTAAAATATGTTTGCCAGCACTACTGCACAGTAACTCCAGTTACTGCGCATTTATTAATTGCTAATACAAGTACTACATAAATGCACAGTAATGCCTGCACAGTAGCATCTCTTATAGATGTCTCCAGTGTGTCCATCAAAGGGGGAAATAAAGAACCTAGAATTAGTCTCTACAATACTTCATAACCCTTGTTCAATACCTTTTGTCTGAGAATCAAGCACTTCCAGAAATGAGCATTAACTTCAATAAGAAAAGTTTTCCCCCATGAGATTTCACCTCCTGTCTAAAGTGACTCACTTTTGTGGGTTTCAACAACATTTCAGGGACAGGCACCTTTTACTACATTAGAGGTTTTTATTGTTTAGTGTCTCTAGATTTCCAGTTCTTGGAGCTTTTTTTATTCTTCAGGTCAGTGGTCTAGTAGTGAACTATTCTGGACTATGAAAGTATAGTAAATCCATCTTTTTGAAAACCTTAACAAGCGTTTGCCAGAAAAAACCTTTCACATGAGCACAGTAAGTCATTTTTAAATCACATTTTTAAAAAACAGTTTTGATGATGGCAGGAGATTAGTCCTCATTAGAAAAATCTATTAGATGTAAATCTGTTCCTGTGTTCTCCTCACTCCATGATTGCTTCACTAATGGCTAACTTTGTTTTTGTTTTGTTTTTCTGGTACAGGTTTCTTTCTGCTGCTGGAGAATTTGTGACCTAGCTCACATTCTTAGAAACAAAGCAAAATGGTTTGCCTGAGATCAAAAGGAACTGCCTCTGTCTGCACTGCAGCTGAAAACTGTTGGCCCAGGATGACATCTCTATTGTCTTGCTCATCTATGGAACGAGGAAAAAAACAGAGCTCGATTGTTCCTTTAGAATTATGAAAGCCCTTTTTTCATTTTAAGTGAGGAAAGAATGACTTACTAGAATGATGACTGTGTTGCTAGTTACCCAAGGCCAGATTGTGGACTCCCACTGGATCATGAAGTCAGCAAGACAACTCATGCAAACTAATGCTCACCAGAGGAAGTAATCTGGTTCATAATTACTGTTCAGCAGTGCTAGTGAAAAGCTTTTTGAGCAACATTCTGACTAACTTTCATCATCATGCAGACAAAGTAATTTCAGGGGTAAAAAAATTGGGCCAGAGTTTGGTAGATCTAAAAATATCATTTTTAGTAAACACTTTTGGAAAAGAATTTGAATTTAAAACATTCACCATCCTATAACCATTTGCTTGTACTGCATCCAGCAACAGTAAGTATATTCATGTGAACCATTTTTGTAGTTTTAATTTGGGTGGATTCACAGGTTTAATTTGGTGGAACAAACACAAAACAAATCCAAATGGAGCTGAAACAGTCACACTTTATCTGATTTGTAGCAAGAAGCTCAAAAGCAGATGGAGCTGCTGAGTTTTGCATGTTTTCCATCAGGACCATAAAACTGGCCTCTAGAAACAGGTGTAAATCATTTTTAGTACTGCCTTGCATTATTAGCTGAAATGTTAAATCATGACACTGAAATTATAAGCAATGACACTTACACTAAAAAAATATGTCCCAGGTCTGTCCTACTAAAAAGAAACCACCATTTGGATGTGGAAAGATTAAGATGGCTGTCCAAATGGCAACTAGTCACTCAAAGAGCGGTTCAAATAAAGAACAGAGATCACAGAGCAACAATTCCCAGTCTGCATCTGTGACCATTATGGAACTGCAAAAGCCAAGGAGAAATGTTTGTGCAGGAAACTGGACTTCTAAGTGTTTTTCAAAGGTAAATTGGAGCTGTATCTTGTTTTGCTGATCAATTAGAGCAGAGCTCACATATTGAATGAAACAGTCAGACTCCTTTGACTGTGAAAGGTAAATGAACAATGAATGATCATACCACTATCAGAGTTACTCTAACAGTACCCATAAACTTTAGTTATCTGTGGATGTATCCAAGGCAGCTATTGGCACACTCTTTTTATATGATGGACACAACTAGGGAGTAGTGATTTCTCCATCATAGGGTGCTTGTATATGCTACAGCATTTGATCCTTGTTAATTTACCTTGCCTTAAAAATGTTAACTCAGGTTATTTTAGTGCATCATGTTTGCTTTTACATACCACCAGCTTTCAAATGAATTAAGCCCCATGTGTAATTCCATGCAAATTCCAGCAGGGGGAGCCAAATACCAATCTAGCTTGGATAGCCCTGCCCCTGCTCCCACTAGCCCAGTAAAGCAAAATTCCTGACATTTGGTTGTGGGGGAGGGGGGGTGCAGAGGCTGAGGCTGCTACAGGGCAGGTGGGGTGGGGGGTTGCTTCTGAGGGCAGTGGGGAACTCCATGGTCAGCGGGGCAGCACAGGGTTTTCCTGGACATGTCCTCTTTTTCATGTGCTAACAGGTTCTGACTGTCAATAGGCTCATATAGAAACATAGAAAAAGGAAGCTTTGGTCTTAGTCCATAAAGTGAAACTAAATTAAAAAAATTCATATCTTCATAGAAGGCCAATATTACCTGAAACTAACCACTAACTACTATTGCCAAAAGGGTCCTGGAAATCTCCAATGTCCAGCATACACAGGTTAGATTATCAGTGATTTGGAAGCTAAATACGTGGCTGGAAGAGATGGAGCATCTCACATAGATTCTCTAGCATTTGGCAAAAATGCAGAGAAGCAAGGCCTGAAGTTAGATAAGATGCACGCTGTGGCGGGCCAGTAGGTGGTGGTCCTGCACTGAGCCACTCACCTCACTGTACCCGACCACCTTCCAGGCTCCGAGTGCCTCCCTGGGGGGCGCCTCGTGTCCGGCCAACCCCCTTCCTGGAGCAAACCCACTAGCCTGGGTAAGGCCGCCACCACCCAGAGTCTGGACTGATCCGGGACCTGTGCCATCTGGAAAAACACAGGCCTATTAGCCCTTGAGGGAACTTGACCCACTGCAAGAACTTGGGGTGCTTCCCTCAGTCTGAAGCACAAGTAGTGGTCTCCCTTAGTCTGCCAAACCAAGGAGACCCCAAAACATAATTTAGCCCCTCTCCCAATAAGTCTCCTATGCTATGTACACAAGAAAACGTTATTGGTTACAAGGAGTAGGTTTGAAATAGGGTATAGGCTAGAGCAATATTGGAGAAATTCCTTAGAGCAAAGTGGCATGGTAGCCTTTGATCACGTATCTGAGTTACTGCAAGCTAGATATCTAGTTAGATCTCAGGGAGCTTACTCATGAGTATCATCCAGAGACAGGTGGAGAATTCCTCTAGAGGCAGGCAGTTCATTGATCATGAGTTTCAAGAGAGAGAGAGCAAGTTTCAGATGGTTCACCTTTTCTCTGTGAGTTTTCATCATGGTTACTGCCCCTCCTCCTGCGCCGTCCTTAACTTATATAGACCTTACGACCTCATTTACCCAATCCAATGAAGCTCAGCAACTATTGGCTGCCAGTCAACCAATTTGAAATGCATCACTGGTTGCTGGGTAGACTGGCAGAGTCTTTAGCTCCCTCCCAGTCACGTTGGCGTTACTTAGAACAATAGGGAGCTAAGTCCCTCACCCAGGTGTGTGATGCCAGTCACCTAGGCAGAGGGAGCAGGTTCCCCCCTCCCTCAGGAATGTATCCAGGTCAGGTTACAACTCAAGGCTACATGAAGAGATGGGACGGAGGAGTCTGCCCTTTGCAGTGACCATGGTAACCACATTGTCAGGCTGCAGAATTTGGGGAGAGACAGAGATGGTATTCTGCCACACAAGCCAAACTAAAAAAACCTCACCTTATCTCAAACAAAATGTGAACTGTGATAGTCAGAGCCACTGCTGAAAATAAGACTCTGTATGCCATTGGAAGAGGACTATTGGAAGAGGGTGGTCTGGACAGAATGTTCCCTACGCTATTGTGAATTTGGGAGAAAATTCTCAGTATGATAGGTGCCGAGAATGTGCGGGCCTGAGGGCCCTAGCACCCCCTCAGGAAGAGGGCTGTTGGGGCCCAACCATGAGGAAAAATATGTAATATTTCTTAGGAATTATGACAGAGGGGCAGGGATCCAGGTTTTCCATTCACTGTGTAAAAATACATTTTTTTTTCACTTAACAGAGAATAATGTGGGAATCCCCAGGTTTCCCCTTGCAGATTGGCAGAGTTCCAGCCTGCAGGGGGCTGCAGGGGGCTGGGGGGAGCAGGGAGGGCAGTCAGAAGTAGGGGGTGCCACATACATGTGCATGGCAGCCAAGCAGTGGTAGAGAGCAGCTCCCACAGCATCTTCCAGGTAAGTCTATGGGGCTGAGGGAGCGGGCACAGGTGATATGGCAAGGAGGCACAGGCAACACAGCAGAGGCGCATGGGGGGTCAAAGCAATGCGGTGGGGGAAGGGGGTATGTGCCCCCTAAGATTTCTGTGCTCAGTGGAGTGCAGGGCCACAGCTGGGCTGGACCAGCTCTGTGCAGGAGCTGTCTCCACAGTCCAGCAGGCAGGACCCAGTGCAGGTAGGAGCGCCACACCATCATGGCCACCAAGGTGAGCCACAGCAGTGGGGGCATGGAATTTTGTCCCTGCTGCTTCTGGGCTAGCAGGGGACACCTCACCTTGGTGGCCATAGTGGCACAGTACTCCCTCCAGCCCCAGGACCTGCCTTCTGGGCTGTGGGGGTGGCTCCTGCTCAGAGTTGGTCCAGCCCAGCTGCACCCCCAAGCCCAACTGCGGGTGCAGAAATCTTGGGGGGCATGTGCCCTCTCAACCCCCTGCCATGTTGCCTGTGCCCCCTCCTGCATCCCCATGTATCACTTGTGCCCCTTATCCCCTTTCCCCACACACCAACCCTGTTTCCAACACACTGGGGGACTGGGAGCGGGGTGGCACATGCCCATCATCTTAGCCCCTCCCCCCAGCAAAAATAAAAGTTGGTGCCTACGCTCAGTACTAAAGTAGAATTTTGTTCAAGGACCCCAGGATGGTGATCTTCAACTGCTAGAAGGTATGTGAGTGTATTCATAAAATCAGACAAATAGGCTTTAGCCAAGAAAGCACACATCTTCTTGAACATATTAGTCTATAAGATATCACCTTGCCTTCTGCCTGACTTCAGACTACCACAGCTAATTACCTCTCTGTCTTGATAGTTCATGCCTGTATTCATGCCCCAACCATCTACACTGAAAACCCCTAAACTTGTGTCCTGGTATGAGTTCAGCACAGGCCCATAAGCTTTCTTCAACTACTGACTTGGTAACCATGTAAACTGCAACCACCTCTGTACATGGCCACTTTGCATCGTGGTTGAAGCATAAGCATTTGCTACCATATTCAGCAGGGGTGTGCGAAGCAGGCCCCGTTCGATTCAGATTTGGCCCAAATCAGGGACAGTGATTCGATTTGTTGATTTGAATCACTGTCCCTGATTCGATTCAGCCGAATCCAAAATGAAGATTTGATGCTGATTTGGACATAGACACTGATTTAAATGTTTTTCCTACATACCTTGAGGTACCAGCATGGCTCATGAACGCTGTGATGTTGGGGTTCATGGAGCATCCCACAGGA
>NW_017728909.1:45594306-45680746 GCF_001723895.1 Crocodylus porosus
GGGTGGGGGGCCCTCCATGTGCTCAGTAGCAAACCCAGAAGTGGACCAGAAGTACTTCCAGTCCATTTCCAGATCCGCCAGGAAGTGCAATGGAGGGCTCCCACACCCTTCCCCTGGTGCAGTAATTGGCTGTGGGGGGATCCCAGGTGCCCCCCCAAACCCAGGAGGCACCAGTCACCAAGCTGGGAGGGCATGGGGGGGGTGCCCTGCGCACTCCCCAGCAGATTCGGAAGCGCTTCTGGTCCACTTCCGGGTCTACTGCTGAATGCATTGGGGAGCCCCCCGCACTGCTGTGGGACACTCCATGCACCCCAGCATCACAGCATTCATGAGCCCCTGCTAGCTAGAGGTATGTAGAAAAAACTTTTAAAGCTGTGTCTATGTCCGAATCACTCTGAATCTTTCCGAATTGATTCGGAGGGTTCTGGTTTGATTCAGAAAAATTAAAGGGGCCTCTGGTTCGATTTGGATTCGGTAATTCGGCCACTGATTGAACAGACATTCAGCCCAATCCAAGTCAAGGACTGAAACTTCACACAGCCCTAATACTCAGGTACAAGAAGTCTTCTGGAAGCAATCTAACAATTCCCTATTCCAGTGCTTTTCAGCCTTTCTGTACCAGCCCTCCTACTGTTTATAAGCTGTGTTGGACTATTTAACTCCCATTTAGTATTAACACCTAATTTTCTTTGGAGATTGCTGTCCTGGGTTGAAAGAGGTGGGGGAAGGATGGAAATGTTTTCTGCCAGAGCTTCTATTGACCACTCATATTTTTTACAGAGCTAAATCAATGACACTCTCAATGGCTAAGTCCAAGAGATTCTATTTCCCCTGCCAAATAGGGGCTCTCCATCAGCTGGAACATCAGTTTGTGGGTACCATTCAAGTGCTGGACACTTAAGGCAGCCTATTAACAGTCTTCCTACAATTTACCCACCCCTGGAATGTGATGCTTGCTAATTCGAGTCAATTTACACCCTGTGCTAAACCTGCTGTGAAGGTAGGTGTTGGAGGAATTAGCCTCATGTCCCTACTCCTGCTTTTGGGACAGATACCACAGCTGATGGAAACAGTGTTGGTGTAGCCAGCAGTCAGGGGACTGATGTGCTGCTACTGCAGCCACCATGGAATGACATCACCAGCTGCATTCAGAAGAGGTAAATTCAGCACTAGGACCATGTGGCATCTGCAGTAGGGGATGGCTATTCAATTAATGCCCCAGTTGCTGGCTGTCCCAACACTTCCCTCCAACAGCAACTGTGCCTATCCTGGCACCAGCATGAGGCTGCCCCAAGTCCTTTTGTCCCTGGCCCTGACCCCTGCTCCTGTTGAAGGAAAGACTAATTGGGCAGGTGCCATTCTGGAGCTGCCTCTAAGGCAAAGTCCAGAGCTCATGTCCTGCTTGGTGAGCCCAAGAAGATGAAGAAAGATGTGGACACATTAGAAAGAATCTGTTGGAGACTAAAAGTAATAATAATATTAGAGGTCTAGAAACTGGGCTTATAAGAAAGAGTTGGAGGAACAGAGATTACGTAGTCTAGAGAAGAAAAGACTGAGGTGGGATTTGAATACAATTTTGAAATACCTGAAGGGTGGCAAAGGATGGTAATACACAATCCCTGTGGCTGCAGGGAAAAGGATAAAAGCTTTAAACTGCAACACGGGAAATGTAGGTTGAATATTAGGACGAACTTTCTCACTATGAGGATAGTCAAGCATTGCAATAGGCTGCTTAGAGAGGTTGTGGAATCTTCATGCTTGAAAGTTTTTAAGACCAGATTAGACAAACACTTGTCTGGAATAGTTTAAACAGGGATGATCCTACCTTGAGCAGGGAGCTGAGTTGGATGACCTTCTGCAATCCCTCCCAGCCCTACTTTTCCATGATTCTTTGAAATTCCTAAAGTCCTACTTCTCATCAGGGAAGACGATCAGAAAACAAACAGATGAGAGGCCAGTCTGATTGGTTAGTACACTATTGGAAAGTGCTCAAATGTCACTGTGATAAATGTGGTCTAAAAACCTCTATAGAACAAAGTAGAAGAGAGTGCAGAATCGTCCTAGCTTCTCAGAGGAACAATTTATTTATATTGAGTGATTTCTGGATATGGCAGGGTGGGCAGTAGGTATTTCCAAGTTAACAACTCATAACTACCACCTGTGACCAGATGCAAAGTACCAATACATTGTAGGTTCAATTGTCTGGTCTCAAAAATTTCTACTTATATTTCCATCTCTTGTTCTAAACTCTGTCTTCAGAGAATGCCAGGTGGTAAAGCACAGCTTCTGAGTTTATTTCTGCACAGAGATGTATGGTAGTGAACTGATGGGCGCAAGCCCTAGGGCGCAGGCATGTACTAGTGAGAAGTGAGTGGCCACGGCTGAAGATGCCTGGAAGTTCTGTCCAAATTGTATGCCTGTCTCTCATCATAGATTGTTTTTCCTTCTTGGTCTTTCTCTAATCTTTTTTTTTTCTTGTCTGTCACTGTTTCTATTTTTTTGCCTTTTCCTTTCCTTTGTGTTCCCTCCCACCCCTTTTTTCACCTCTGTCTTCTCTGTGCTCCATAAACACCTGCTTTTCCTTCCCCCCCCCCTTTTGGGGGGGGGGGTGGGGGTATAATTCTCTATTTTTAAACCCTTTGGATTTTTTCCCTTCCTGTGTTTGTTGCTCTGTTTTCAGTTTCCCCCTCTGAATCATTCTTCTGTTTCAGTCTTTGCAGAACCATTATCCTCTTTGAATCTTCTTCTCTCCTGCCTACAACGCCCTCTCAGTCCTCTGTGGTTGACTCAGCCAGTGCTGTGTGGGAACTGATTGTGAGTGAATCAGTGATTTGGTGCTAAGAAGAGAATTAATAATCTATTTACTCTCAGATGATTCCTATACATCTGCCTCCCTCTCTAGTGACCATTTTTTCAAATGGAGCTATATATAATCCTTAGATACATGAATATGGAGTATAGTGCAAAGGGGCTGAAAAAGTTGCGATAAGGAAGGGGGAGGTTGAAACTATTAAAAGTTGCAAGTGGCAAAGGCTAAAAATAGTTCTAGTGGAGAGACTATTATTGGTAGTAAGGCAAATTAGGGAACCTCATCAGCAGGCAGCCTGTTTCCTTAAATCAAAGTGTTCTATCAAGCTTGCAGTATCTTCTACATTCAAATGCTATTTTTCTTTAACTGTAATTGCAGAAATGGTCTTTCATGAGGTAACTGTAACATATGGCAGGAAAAGACCAAAAAAAACACATAGCATGGAAACTTTTATGGTACAAAGGACATTTTGAGATAACAATTCCAAATATACTTTCTGAACATTTGTTTTGTTTTCAGCACAAAGGCACCTTTCATTGCTGTAATTAAAACTGGTAAAGAGTGAAAGGCACAGAACATGCAGAATTCTTAAATGAAACCATATCTTTTAAGGCTGTAAAAGTACCTCTTGTCCTTGTGATCTCAGAGCTGGTTCCCTCTTGAAACTTCCAGGGATACCAAAGTATGATGGCTTTAGGGAAATGCTTGATCAGTGGAACACTACATAGATCATTTTCATAGGTTTAACACTATTTACTGTCCACTGTTTCCAATGATATATTGGAATCTTGATCGTAAGGAACTGAATCTTTTGCCACATACGCTGGCATAAATCAGGAACACCTCAATGTCAGTCAATGCATCAGGAGAACAAGTCCAGGAAATTTCCCTTTTGAGTTCAGCCCTGCCTCTTTAGCTGTACCTCTGTGTAAAGGCACATTACCTGTGTGGAGTTTTGAGGCCTTTCCCCTTTCAATGAAATTGATGTTAACATGATTCTTGAAAAATGGCTGCAACCAGTCAAATTGGTTCATAAAGAAGTTGAGACTATGCAGGTATTATTGTTGCAGCTACTTGGCTTGGGGGGAAGGTGTCTAAGAAACTTTTTGTTGATTTCCTTTCTAGGTAGCAAGAGCAATCAACACCCTCTATGGCTGCGTTTCAGCCTGATGTATCAATTTCAAACTGTTCTGGTATCTACTGAACTCCAAATCTTTTGCTTAGTGCCTTTCTTGAATAAATATTGCTCTTGAAAAAAGGTTGAGTTGTCTTTTGCCAATTGTGTCCCAGGGCTTTTTCTTTCCTTGCACTCCAAGATTATCAGACAGATACTTAAAATATGCCTTTACCACTTCAAAGGTGCTTTTCAGAGTGCTGCTATGAAGCACAAACTGCCCACCCACTCTCAGCCCCACCCCTTATGAACCAAAACTGGAAATGAGGCCGTGAAACTGGTCCAAGAGGATTCTCTTTGCCAGCAATCTTAAGCAGTTTGGAGAGTAAAATCTTGAGTGTGGCAGCAGGATTTGCCTTCAGAGTGGCTTCACTGCTTCACTTCTGGTTTTGATGTGTGCAAAATGAGTGGGTGGGCAGGGATGTGCCTCTGAGCTTCCCTCTTGAGAGCACTGCACAAGAGGCAGAGTCAGGGGCACATCCAGAGGGAGTGCAGTAGGGTTGTGAGAAGCTTTGGTAGCCAATTCGATTTGGAGGAGATCCAGCCCGATACGGTGGCCGAATCGCCAAATTCAAATCAAAATCAGGAGACCCATTAATCTCTCTAAATTGAATTGGAAGCCTTGAATTGATAGAGAGATTCAGAGAGTCAGCCATAGACCGTACAGACAGGCACTAGGGCTGTGAGAAATTTTTCCAGCTGTTTCGTTTCGATGATGTTTCGACTTGTTTCAAGCTCAAAACAGCAAAATCAAAACAAAAGAATTTGAAACAGCCTTGAAACAAAATGAGGGCAGTCAAAACATTTCAAATGTTTCAAAACATTTCAAGTTTTAAAGCTGAGCTTGCTTGCAGCTAAAGAGAAACTAAGGAGAAGGAGGGGGAAGGGGGGAAGGACTGCTCTGATATTGACTGTGTAGCTGGCCAGTGACTGTGATCCTTCCCTGAGGTCCCTTCCAGTCCCAGTGCTCTGGAAGAGGGATGGAAAACCAGCATAAAAAGCATTGTTTGAACTGAGCTTTTTCTGTGCCTTCACACTTACAATGACACAAGTTTTGCTCTGAACAGCTTAACATGCAGTTTCCCAGAAACCCCTGCACCTATCTTCTTGAAACTTGGCAGGCTTTGTGGCCTCAGCAGGAGCCACCATCCCTGAAATTTTCACCTCACTGTGCCTTAACACAGAACATGGCATGAGTTTCACTTTCAAGACTTTGAGGTGCACTTTCCCAGAAATCCCTACACTGATCACCTTGAAACTTGGTAGGTTTCAT
This sequence comes from Crocodylus porosus, assembly GCF_001723895.1. Classification (NCBI taxonomy): domain Eukaryota; kingdom Metazoa; phylum Chordata; order Crocodylia; family Crocodylidae; genus Crocodylus; species Crocodylus porosus. The sequence goes on from NW_017728909.1 coordinate 45,599,563, forward strand.
GGCCTCAGAAGGGACTATCATCTCTCCATGTTTTATCTGTATCAGGCATGAAATTACAAAGTTATAGACAGTTACATGCTTTCCCATTATAGCCTATGGGCAAAATGCCAAACAGCAAACCAGTTTCGACAAAACAAAACAGAACAGTGCTTTTGAAACAAAATGAAACTTGAAAAAAAACACTGTCCCACTGAAGCGGCAAAATGGAAGTCAAAACAAAATGGTGCTGTTTTGCACAGCCCTACTAGGCAGTGCCAGCAAGAGCGGCTGGGGGAGCAGCTGAACAAGCCCCAGCTTGAGACAGCAGCCCGGGAGAAGCCAAAGCTCATCCGGCTGCTCCCCCAGACACCCCTTTGCCAGGGCAAGGCAGGCAGTGCTGGCAGCCCCAGGAGAAGCTGTGGGGGCTGGGGGAAATGATCAGAGAGTTGGGGGACTGAACTGAGAACTGGGGAATCAAAACTGGAGCTGGGGGGAATGAACGGGGGCTTCCCCCCAGCTTGATTCCCCAGTTCCTGGTTCAATCTCCCAGCTCCCCACTCATTCCCCCCAGCCCCCACAGCTTCTCTTGGGGCTGCCAGCACTGCCTGCCTTGCCCTGGTGGGGGGGAATAGCCAGATGAGCTGTGGCTTCTTCCAGGGATGCTGGTTCAAGCTGGGGGTCATCCGGCCACTCCCGTTGGCACTGTATGCCTGTATAGTCTATGGTCAAATAAGATTCAGCACTGAATATCTTTGGATTCAGCCATATTGAATTGGGACAATGATTCGAATCATTGAATCGAATCACTGTCCCTGCAAACTGTTAAATCCAAATCCGAAGCAAATACTTTCCACTTCTCACAGGCCTAGAGTGCAGTGGTAAGGCTGTGCCCCCCATTTGAATGGATCCTGCTGTGGGAGTGTCTGGGGGACTTTTTTAAAGTCCCCAAACCAGTGAGAATCCTCCTTCCCTTCTCCTCTATGTTTAAAGGTATGTTCCCTCCTGCCCTGGGGGTACAAGCATGGGGCAGCAAGAAGCCCTGCCCACAGGAGAACCCAGGACGGGGGTAACCCAACCCCAGAAAAAAGCAGCAGGAGAGGCTACAAGCATCTCCCATGCCAGTAGCACCCAGCACCAGCAGAATCAACGAGATCCGACGTGGAGGCAGAGGCTGCAAGAGCGTCCTGCATTGGCTGCAGGCAGCACCAGTACGCGGGACCAGAGGCGGCTCAGAAAGGAGCTGAAGAAGATCCCGGCTGGGGCAAGGACGTGAAACCATATCAGGGAGACACACTGGGCTCAGACTAGAGTTTAGGGGGAAGAAGGGCTGTCTAGCCTGCCAACCACTCTCTTTCTTCAGTCTTTTCCTTTTTTTTTAATTATCTTTTGCCTGTCTCTCCAGTTTTCCAGAGTGGTACCTTTCTTTTCCTTCTTCTCTTTCCTTTTCCCTTACTTTGGCGTAGATTCTCATTGATCACTTTGTCGTCTATTGTTCTTCAGGTTTTGGCAGGGGGACACAGGCAGTACCAAGAGACAATGGTAGCATACAGAGCCAACCAGAATCACCAGGCTACTAGAGAGACACTGCCAGAGTGGAATATCGAGAGGCCCCATTGTCCAAACAAAACAAAAGTAGAACCGAGGGAAGAGAAAGGGGCGCAAAGGTCCAGGACTGACATGACCGGAGGCCAAGCCACATAAAGATCCTGAGGCTCATCTTGAGGGCTGGCATATGGACGGGATGTAGGGGAGGTGGAGCCACACATACATCTGCCGGGGCATGCGACAACTCCGAAGGTACCCTCAACAGGAGACCCCTCCACTGAAGATCCATCCAAAGTCATGGCAGGAGAGTTTCAGGGTTCTCCCTGAAGTGATCAAGGGCCTCCCCAGAGGTCACACTGTGACCGACAGGCTTCAATTAACCATCCTTGAGTGGTTCTTGCCTTGCAGGTAAATGTCAAACACCTGTTGGAATCTTGTCGGTGTCGGAGTAGTTCTCTTCTCTCCGTGTCCCCAACCCCATTCTCGCCTGCCATGACTTGGTGTTCCTCAGTGTAAGGGGTTGGTACACGGGATACTCTGTGGCCCAGGATCCTTCAGTGGTCACTTCACGGGGCTCCGCCACCCCTGCACCCCGGCCTCACGCCACCTTCGGTGCATCCTTTATCTGCTGGCTTCGTTCCCCAGTCATGGGGTGACACTGCCTGACCTACCCTTAAGTGACCATGACTCCCGGTCCTGGTGCTCACTGCCCAGCTGGGCCCCACAGCCCTCCTCATCTACTTCCCTCCCTTCGGGGTATGAAAAATCAAAGAAAAACTCAGGTCTCACTGAGGCGTCCCTTCAGCCCCAATTTGTGGGCACACTCCCCTAGCCCTCTCTCCCTTAGCCAGGGTGAAATGAACAAAACTAACAAGAGAAACGCTGCCCGCCCTGTGCCTCCCTACCCACTAGGCAGTCTGCGCCGAGCCCTCCCTGGCTCCCATCCGGCCCGTCACTCTCTTGAAGCCCGGCGGCGATGCCCGCCCCGATTGTACACTCTCGGGGCTCTCCCGTGGTCTCTCCTCCCTGGTGAGACTTGTTCTGCGCCCCGTCTTCCTGACACACCACCTGTGTGTCACTTCACTCCTGAGTGCTCTTCCACTCGCGATCCCTGGTGCCATGTCTCCTGCTCCAGCGCTGCCCGATGCAGTCTCCAGTCGAGAAGTCTGGCCCCAGTCCGTACGAGCCCCCGCTGGCTCTTCTCGCTTCCCCACTCTTGCAGCAGAAGCTTCTCCTCTCATCAGCAACAGTTGCTGCTCTCCTCCCAAGCTATCTGCCCCCTCTTTGACCGCAGCCCCCGCTTTTATCTCTGCCGGCCAGCGTCTGATGGTGATGTCATCAGCTGGCTGAAATTGAATAAAAAGGCAGCTAACAAGCCGCATGGGCTCCTCCCTCCGCCTCACACACGTCTCGTCCTGAGCTGCAAGTGAGTTCTGTTCATTACCCTGTTCCCCGGGACACACACAAAGCCCCATTGCATCTGACACCAGCCACACATGCTGAAGTGGCACAGGAGTGGATAATCAAACTGAAAACGGCATACCTCACTTCCCCTCTTCTCCCACCTGCCACTGTTGCTTTTCCTGTTCTTCTCTTATGGGGGTGGGGGAAGCTTCAGAGCCACTTTTGCCCACTGCAACTGGGCTGTACAGAGTTAGGTTCAGCTGAGACACCAGCAGCAGTGGCAGTAATGGGTGCATCTGCTCCTGGGGTGACTGGTAGGTCAGAAGCCTCCTCCCCTACTCATTACTACTGATGCTGTCCCAGCTGAGCCCAGGCTGCATTGAGTCCAGCTGGAGCAGGCAGAAGCAGCTCTGGAGCTTCCCCTTTCCACAGGAAGGCAGGGGAAGCAGCAGAGGTGAGTAGACAAAGGGGAGGAAATAGAAGCAGAGAGGACAAGCTCCTGAGCATGGAGGGAAACAGTAGGGGGGAATTTGTACCTGCTTTGGGGGCTTTAAAAAGCTGCCAGAGGCTCCTATGGAGTGGTTTGCCAGGCCCAGTTGGGGGGAAGGTGTGGAGGAGGCTGGGAGCAATCACCCCTGAAGCATAGGTGTTTGGTCTCACACGCCCCTTTGCCATATCCATCCCTAGAAGAGGGCAGACTACCTAGCTCATGAAACTCCTGTGCTGCATCGTTTGCTTCTTCTCCTCCCTGAGAGGGTGTCTGAGGCTGTACTATGTCCTCACTGCTTAATGCTGATGAATGAAACAAACAAGTAATAATAATACCAAAAGGGTAGGGAAAAGGAATAAAAGTTGAGACAAATTTGGAGCAAAGCATCCCTTAATGAGAGCATATCCATTCATTTTATGAGTGAGAGGGTCAAACCTTCATTCTGGAGGCATATTACTTCACTTCCTTTCCAATCTGAGCACTACATCTGGTAAACATTAAGTTGTTAACTGGTCCAACTGGAAGTGGACTTTTAATATCAGTCTCTTGGAAGCAACCCTCCTTGTAAATATAGTAGTTTAGGTCTGCCACAGGAGAATGGCAAGAGAACAAAGACACCAGGCTTTGTTAATAACTGTCTTATTTGAAATAACGTTTACCACAAAAGGACCACTTGCTTAGCTGCTACTTTTAAATGATTACCAGGTGATTAGAAAATCATTTAAATGGAATTACTAAAATGGCTATAAATAAGGGAAAGAAGCCACGGCATTTTGGGGTGTTCTCAGATTTAACAGTGCAATGAAAATCTGTGCAGCAAACTTTCTCAATACACAGAGCAAGCGCTGCGCTGTAGCAGGCAGAGCTAAAGGGCCAAGAAGTTTCACACTCCTCAGATACTGAAAAAGGGAATTCATTTTTTTCCAGGTCAAAACTTTTTCTTTTATAATCAGGGACATGAAGTCAGGTAATAATAATGGAGGTTTATAGAGCCCCTTTAATTCAGAAGAACTTCAAAGCGCTTTACTAATTATATGTAAGCGACTCACTCCTGAATAAAACCATATGAAATACGTGTTTGTGCACTATTGCGCAAAACTTAGGAGGGGAGTGAGTTTAAAAAAATACAGGTGTCATCCTATTTGCCTTTTCTTTCTTACCACATTTTGCATGGAAAAGTCCAACTACAAACATTTTTATATGGAAGTTGTGTAGCTATTGCATTAATCCCTGTTTTAATGGGAATGCACCAAAGGCAACCCCACCATTGGATTATCTTCTTTTTTAAAAATCATATCTTTTTATCAAGTTGATCATTTGGAAAAAAAGGAAATCTTAATTCAAAGTGGGATTTCCTCTCTCTAGACAGAATCACAAAAAGCCAAAAGCATTTGTGCAATAGAACAATTAAATAAGTCAATTCAACCACACTTAAACATCAGAGGCAGCAGAATCTAAAATCATTCTAAGCTCTTTTCCTCTGAACATTTTTTAAAAGTACCATCTGTTCAGCATAGGACATTTTTAACGGGGAAAAAATTCCTTTCGATCCTTGAATTTTAATTAGTTTCTTCTTTCTTCGTTTTTGCTTAATGTTTACTTGAGCTCAGACTTTAAAGATGTACTCAGTACCAGAAGAATGTGTCCAGGGTTCACATGATGCCCCCTGCCTCCAATTGTCCTCCCCTGCTCCCCTAGCCCCAACCAGCTCCTTGCTAGGGCAAACCAGGAAGTACCAGGAAAAGCTTTGATGCTGAGCTCACTAAAATCCAAGATATTTGTTGATATTTAAAAAAAAACACCTGGATAGATATGGGAAGACCCAAAAAGAGGTTGTGGCTGGGAAAACCCAGACATGTGGTACCCTAGGACCACTCAAGAGAGTACCACAATGAAGTCCCACATGCCCATACCAGGCACTATACCCCAAAAAGACATTATGTAGCCTCCCTTAGTGTGGTGGTGGGTATGCACCAAAAGTTCTCTGCTCTCAGGAATGCACCCAGCACCGTGGTAAGGGCAGTTACACCACATCCCTACTGGGTGTAGCTTGTGCAGAGCGGGCATCCTGTGCTTCCTTTGACAGTGTGGAGAGCCTACCCGACTCCTGGTACCAACACTCTTTTGATCTCCTATTTGATTTTTTTGCAATTACTTTTTCCCTTTTGAGCCACATAGGGAACATGTAGACGTTTACACTAGAGAATTTGTGTTTTACATTCAGGCCAGGTACAGGCATTACACTTTTACCCATCTAAGTGACTGGAAACCAGTCTAGACCCATAACAGAACAGAAATTCAGCATTCACAGACTGGACTAAAAATGGTGGAACCCGGTCTAAAATAGACCTGGATTAATGTGCACTCAAACTTAATTGATTTAGGTTACACCGGTGCATCAAATTTCAGTATCAGTTTCCATATTGATTCAAGTTGGGCTGCTGCCTGCAAGAATCCCAGGCTCCTTTGTGGCTCCCTGCTACCTCCATCACAGGAAGGCTTGCTAGCACTTGGCCTGAGCTTGGGGCTGGCCCCAGCAGCTCCCACCCCCAAGAGCTGTTACAGAGCCGAGTCAGCACAGACCCTTTCCACAGCCCTGCCTCTTGCCTCTGGCCATCTGTCAGCCACAGCCAAGCAGTGCAGGGAGGTGGGGGGAGGGGGGAAATGGAGGCTTCTGTGCCCCCTGTACATGTCCTTGGACCGAGGTACCTATGTCCCCAGACTGTCTCCCCCTCAACCCATCACAAAGCACCCCATGATGTATGTACACATCTGACACTGAGCCCAGGAAAACCCCCATGGTCAGGTAGAGCTCCACAGAGCTGACTGGGCTGCCAGGCATGGGCGAGCATTCACCCCTCCCACTGCTGCATCCTCTGCCAGCCACAGGCATCTGTCAGCTGCAGGCAGGCAGCACCGGGTGAGGGGGGATACTTGCCCTTGCCCAGAAGCCTGGTAAGGCTCCGTGGCGATGCCCCCACTTGCAGGAGTTCCCCTGGGTTTAGTGTCAGGTCTGTGTGTAGATCATAGGGTGCTTCATGATGGGGCTTGTGCAGGGACACAAATACATCCCTCCCCACCACTGCCTGCCTGCAGCTGACAGATGCCTGTGGTTGACAGATGATGTGGCGGGGGAGGGGGGTATGCTCACCATGCCTGGCAGCCAGTCAGGGGTGGCCCAGGTGCTGGCTGCGCTCAGCAGTCTCTAGCAGCCCAGGGAGCTGATGGGGCATGCTGGGAGACATGCAGGAGTGCTCCCAACCTGCTGGCCTCAGCCAGTGCAGGCATCCTGCATGTTCCCCCCACGAAAGGATGGATGTGTGCTCTGTTAGCTACTGGGCTAACCTACACCACTTACAGAAAGCTGCAGAACTTAGATCAATTCTGCCTCGGGCTTTTTGAATGTCTGTATTCAGCCTCAGGCTCCACTCTTCAACAGGATTCTGGTTCTTTACATTGTCTTCCTGGCGCATCACAGGTGGCATAACCCACCACAAGAGGCTCCTCCGTATCCCAGGGGAAGCATGCTTAGGTAAGCAGGAAGCATAAAGACTCCCCTTCACCTATAGCATAGTGAGTTTCAAAGAGTAATGGAGAGCTGACCCCTCTTTCATGCTATATTGTGGTGAAAATTTGATTTTTCTGAAGAGATGGTTCAGAACTGACTCACACTGTGTGGTATTTGGATAAAATTTGGAAGTTGGCCTCTGTAGAAGCTAATGACTTTAGTCCCTGACATACTTGGAAATATTTTTTGCTGCTGTCCCTGGCATGCCTTCATAGACATGCATTTATAGACATTACACTAGCAGCAAGGAACTTAAATAACACAGTTAGATCAGAGATTGGACTCTCAGCTGTCCTGAGCTGGAACTGACCTAAGTGCACTGGAGATCTCTCTTAGCTGACAGTATTTTTGGTTGATTGCTCTACAGTAGTATCTTTAACTTAAGAAATCTATTCAGATATTGAGTTAGACCTCTTTCTACTGTGTGGCTAATGGTTATAAAAAGAGGTTAACGGGGCACCCCCTGCAAGGCACTATACTATTCTATCCTATTGAAGCTTGCCATGCATACAACGTGCACAAATAGGATCAGTGCAAGAAGCAACTCATCTTCCCTTTCTTGAATTAGTGTTCATTGCCTTGTCCTAGACTTCATAATTTATACACTTTTCATGGCAGGGAATGAGCGTCAGCCTATGCTTTTTAAAGCACAGTGTAAACTTGTGGTGGTACATATTTGGTTATAATAAATGCTGAGCCAATAGCCCCTATGTTCCAAAAAGACAGTGAAGCCAATATGACCATTGTTAGTTGAACTCTAGTTGACAGATCCAATTAACACTGTTCTCCCATTCACAGTCCCTGTGAGAGCAGTGCTCTTGCCATACCCTGTCACCTGGCTATTCTTGGTGGCTGGTGTAGCTGCCTTATGGTGCATCTGGCCACAATGCTATTATAACTTAGAGTGAGGGCCAAACCAGCTCAGGAAACGTGAAGTTGCACAGGAGTCAGTAGGCCCCCTTTTCTGCTTCCAGTCAGGTCTTGTGCTGAGCACAGCATAGCTAGATGCAATAACTTGATGGCATGAGGTCCATCATTCTATTTTACTCTGTTTCTTTTTTCTTATTTTCTATTTCTGTTACTTGTTTTTCCCCAGTTCCTAACCCTCAGTAATTTACTTGAGTAATACAAGACTCTTCACCATCACATCATGCTAACCTCTTGACATATCCAAAATATCAACACAGTGCATCATAAAAATAAATATTCTGTTCTTTATTTCTACCTAAAGATTTTTCTTCACCATATGCCTGAAGGCAAAAGCCAAGTAAAAACTACCCATTCATAACTTTAAGAAATACTGGTGCAAAATGAAAACATCTACTTAACTGCAATGGACAGAATACTGTTTTCAAAAGCAACATATTAGAAAGGGTAAGAGCCTTATTTTTCTTTTCATTGACAAAAGAATAGAAACTTTTCAATGGAAAAAAGTAAAGATACACTTCTTCATCTTGCAAGCCCTCTCAGAAAGACCCAGCAGTTCTGTTCTTCTTGACACATATTGCCCCCTTATGGACAAGGAATGATTATAAACAACCCATGTTTACAAAGACAATTCAGTTGGTCTGATATTTACTAGGAAACACAACTTTCTCACCTTGAAAAGTCATGCAGCTGTAGCCAGGCATGCCCAGGTGGGACACTTTGTAATGGTCTTGTTTATGCAACCCTGTATGGTAGAGACTTTCTTGTACTATCATTTTATTAGGGTTCAAACTGTGCATCCCCATAGTAAATGAGACTGACGCTATCATACTTCAGAACTACAGGCACAAAAGTAGCCCATTAAACACTGTCCGAATGACCCAGTAGGAAACTGGGTAAGATTTTGCCATATTCTGTGAATATTATGACATTTGAGAGCCTTGCAAACCACATCAGGATATATTTAACGAATGATAGTGCAAACCAAAGAAAAATGGGAAAGTGAGAATTTAACAATTGGCTAACTCAGAAATTACTTTAAATTTAGGATCAGGAAACTTACTATAAGAGAAGGCGATGTTAATGACTTTCTTCTGTGCTACAGATAAATCAATGACTAACTTTTAACTATAGAAAACTGAAGGCAGAACTAAGAAATACATTTTCCTGTTCTCACCTTGCCACATTATTCCCTTGTCACATAGGTCTGTTCAGACTGCTGGGTCTGAGTTACTGAAGTCATTACCCTTTCTGCTGGTGGTTCTGCAGGTGGAACATAATCAAGGTGGTCTTGGGTCGGCTACAGGCCTGTACTGTTACTTCTTCCTCAGTAAAAACAGACATCTATTCTCCCCACTTCAGAGACAGCCACCAGTCTTGTTCTCTTACCATGTGCATGAAGCTTTTTAATTGTAGTGAGAGGTGTTTTTGGTGGCTGATTCTGTGGTGATGGTGGTTGCTAGGTGGTGCAGGTAGGGGTGGCAAAGCTTTTGGGACTAGAGAAATGAAGCTAATTTGCTGAAGTACAAATTCTCTGGTCTTGTTAATAATGCTGACGGGTCATTCAGGACAGTTTACAACCTGCAATCCTCAGGGCTCCTGCTCTTACACTGACAAGCAAAAACTTCCAGAGGGTAGAATTAGCAGGCAATGTGTGCTCAGTACAGCAGAGGAGTCATGAAAGATCAAAGAGCCATGCTCTAGCTGACTCTGAGATAAATTAAGATCAGATAGCAATACTCTTCATGGGGTGAAGAAGCAGCCCACCGTTAGGTACCTGAGGTCCTTCTGGTGGGAGTGCAGTGTGCTACTTACCTCATACAATTGTAGCTCTCCTCCTCCTTACAACAACCAGCTCTCAAACTGCAAAGGATTTTATTTTTTCCTGAAGCAGCTCTCTGTTGCTAAGCAGATTCTTTGAGTAACTATGTGGGCATAAGACCTCTGCAAAATTTCTGGGATCTGCTTCACCAAAATGTCACAATGAAGCTAAAACATTCCACTGAGATGCGATTACACACAAGGTTTTCATCACCCAATGATTATTTTACTGCAGTGGCTCAAATCAGATTTAAAAGCCAAGTGGAAAACTAGGGGGATTTAATATTAGATTTGCAAAGGGCACCAGAGGTCAGAGGCAAGTGAGTGGGCTATCAGACTCTTGGGAGTTTGGTAACCCAGGACAGATGACTGAGGGAAGCAGGACGATTTCCAAGTAAACAGCTTTAATGAAGATGGGAGGCCCACTTCACTGACCAACTTGGAATGATTAGGACAAGGAGAAAGAAGATACAGGAACTATGAGAACTTCTTAGAGTGAAACCAACACATCTGACAGACAAGGGCTGCAGCTGCTAGGACCCTAAGACTTCCTGAAATCACCTCTGCATGCACAAAACAGAACAGGAAGTATTTGGAGATGTATTATGGCTTACCAGAAAGTATATACAGTACTCCTACACAGACTCCTAGCAGCAAGACCCTGGCAGGACAGGGATTCCCCACCCAGCTGGGGGCTCACTGCTAGCTGCCCCATCAGTTCATTGGGGCAGGAGGCTGGTACCTGCCCCCCCCCCAGCTCTTTCTCAGCCCGGTGCCCCAATCACCCAGTTGGGGCACAAGGCTGGGAAAGAGCTGCAGAGGAGGGGCACAGCCCAGAGCCAGCTGGAACCTGCCCCATATGGGGATGTATGGGGCCAAGTCCTAGCCAGTCTCCGGGAATTCCCACTGGGCACAGAGTTTGTCCTCATGTGCATGGGGCAGGAGAGCTGTCCAGCAGCAGCTCTCCCACCCTGTTCACATCAGGACCCCTCCCAATGTGTGCTGGGCCAGGAGACAGCTCTCTGGACTCCAAATGTATAGGATTATTGAATAGCTTTCCACTTTACCAAACAATATTTCTTCATTTGTAAGCATTGAATGTAGATGAAATAAGGATAATTTTATTAGAGAACTAGAACACAGCGCCAGGTTGGGAAACAAGAACAACAAAATATCTAAGTGAATGATAACTAAGACTCCCTGCAGTTACTTTAGCAGTAGTCTGTTATCTCAGTTCTGGGCATGCTGGCAAGAGTATCCAGCAGCCAAATATTTTGTTACCTTCTAACTGCCCCCCTTCTTTTTCATCTGCTGAGCAACACTCTCAGCTTTGTGTCAGTGAGTAACAGAGTCCCAAACTTCTAAAATGCCCTTGGGAGGGCCAGTCTCCAGTCCCTTTCTGTGGTACTTTCTGGACTTGTCCCATAACTCCAGCACCTCCAGCTATATTTTCTTTCTAGCAGGTAGGTGGGAAGAGCCTTGCTACAGTCCACTCCACTCTGAGGCTGTTTTCAGTAACTTGAGCAAACTCTCACAACAGCTCAAGTTTGTCACTAGAGAAAGACCAGCAGCCAATGTGATCCATCAGCAGGGTCCATCCCACAAAGTAAAAGAAATTTTCCAGGACCTCACTTGCACTGTGCTATCAACTCCGAGTTTGTTTTTAGTTACAATTACTCCCAAAATATTGCTGGCAGAATAGAAAACTTACACAAATTAAACTCTCTCAGAAGTCATATTTCTGCTGCTTACTAATAGATGGAGACAAAGAGCTCCTTGCTCCTGGAGCTTCTGTCCAGCTCCAGGGAGACTATGATGAAGCAGCCCTGAGGCTGTGCCTCCCCTTTGCCAGCTACTGGTGAGAAGAGAAAGTTCTTTACTCTAAAGAACTTCAGGTCACAGGTCACAGCATGCAAGTATTTGAGACCCATTGCTCTAGATCATAGGTTCCCAAACATTTTCTTGTAGCATTCCCCCTTCCAGATTTACCAGCTGGCCACTTACCCCTACCAGCATATGTTTTATATTTTAACCCATTAAATTCCAATTATTATTATTATGATGATGAAAATTAATTTTTGCCAATACACAATTTCTTCCACATACCCCCTAGACATGTCTTGTGTACCCCCAGGGGCACATATACTAGTTTGGGAACCCCTACTCTAGACTAATTTTATTTTTCAAAGCTAAACATTCCAGAGGTTTGCAACATTTTCTTTCCAAATGTCTGTATATGTAATCCAATAAATCCATGTACAGTCTAAAACCATCATATATTTAAAAACATACCACATCAGAGTCAAGTTAAGATAAGACATCTCAAGTCTTGTAATGTTTCATTACCTACAGTGCTTTCTCGAAAGTCAATAGACACAATGTAGATTTAGAACCAGGAAAAAAACAATAAGATTTACTCTGGGTATGTTTAATGAAATAATAGCATTTACAACACCATCTCTCCAATAGCATCCTGGGTAAAATACAGCATATTACAATAGAAGGCATCTATGTTTTAATAGTTATTTAACAGTTAAATGTCTTGCTTAAAAAATTAGCACTCTTTACAAAAATAATCTTTATTTCTATAAATAAGAATTTAAATACAGCATGCGTATCAGCCTTTTCCCTATAGGCTTTTCTTTCTTTCTTTCTTTTTTGGCAAGGTCATACATCCATTGGAAGCTTCTTTAAAACTTAGGTAAAATCTCTGCTTTTGTGTCCTTTTCAATTCACAGCATCAAGGTTTCCAGTGTTAGAAAGCAAGTGACTGAGGATTTAACTATGCTCCTACATGTCTGTGTCATGTAATGGCAAAGGTTCTCCCCTTCACTCCGCAGTCTCTCACCCACATTGCAAATCTTGTTCACATATTCTGTGCTTTTAAGCTGCAATAAAGACTGCAGTTCAGTCTAAGCACATCTTTATTTGGGTTATGATTCTCTAGTGTCTAGATGCTTAAGCTCTCCTTACTAATTTCTATCTTTAACAAATTCTAAATATTCTTCATGCATTTTAGTCTGCCTCTTCATTCTCATGTCATTAGCAGCACACATTTGCAGTAATTTTACTTTAGCCCACTAACACAGCAACCTTTAATTTTCTGCATTACCTCTGCACTGCAGATCAGAGAACTTCGCTGCAGTTGAAAGAGAATGAGAATTTTAACCACACAATGTGCACCATCTTTAAAATGCAAAGATTCATGTATTCTTACCAAACTATGACAGAGTGATTTCACCTTGCAAGTTTAATGCTATTCACTGGGCGCATCTACATGTTCATTAATGCACCTTAGTTACCATGCATTAAGTTTAGTACTTGGCTAATCAAGTACTAAATCAATGCATAGTAACTTGCACCACTGCGCAGTAGCGCCAGCACAGGTTTTTAGTGACGTTTACTACACAGTTGCTTAATATTACTGCACAGTAGTGTATTAGCACTGTTTTTGCCCAGCATGCTACTGTGCAGTGTTATTAGGCTACTATACACTTAGCATCTCGTGTAGACACACCCACAGGGTGTGTTATGTCACACTACACAGTACTATCTACCCCAGCAGTCTCCAACCTTTTTAGCAGGAGGTCACCTCTGGCATTTAAAAGCAACCCAAGGTCCACCATGTGCCACCACCCTTCCCTCTGCCCCCCTCCCTGCCCAGTAGGTAAGCCTGTGGGGAGGGAAGTGGGGAGCAGATCAAGGTGGAGGGAGAAAATACTATTTGAGGGTGCATGTCCCCAACAGGTAAGTCCCACCCAGCCAGGGCCCCACTGAACCAGTGCTCCAGTACCTCTGTGGCACTGTCCCTCACTGTGGGAGCCTTGGTCTAGCTCCCACCCCTTCCCTCTCCCACGAACTGACCTGCTGGGCTGGGGTGCACACATGCATGCACCCAGGCACTCAGCCCCCACCACCCCAGCCTTGGATTGACTCCAGGAGGCTCCAAGATCTACCACAAGAGTCTCTGTGATCTACTGGTAGATGGAGATCCACTGGTTGGTGACCACTGATATACCCCAAAAGGAAATTCTCAATATTTTAGCTTTAAAACTCTTTAACACCTAGAAATCAGGCAGCTTAATATCTTTAAAACAAGCATAACCACCAGCCCTCAGCTCAGTTGCTAAGAGATGTGGCTCACTACTATTTTAAACACCAGAAGATCAAATCAACCTGCTTAACTCAAGATCAATATTGTATTCATTAAGGAAGAACTGGATGAATGTAAAGGACTTCCACAATCTGTTCAAGTCTTGTTGAAGAAAGAGCTAACTTTAAAAGGGATACAAAGAAGGGTATGTGTAACCACACAGGTTTTAAACATCTTCCTGCTTTGGCCAATATGGGAGAACTAAAGGAAAAGCAGCAAAAATGTTGTAAATCAGCATTGAATAATACACATACAGTTCTGCTTTCTGTTTGCTGTGCATGCAACAGGAAAATAAAATGTGATGCCAAATAGGGCCAAATTCTATCCACCAGCATGACAAAGACAAGTAGGTTTGCCCTTGTTTCTCCTTTGAGAGGGATTATGTTTTGTAGCTGCCCGGGCAGAGGTTTAGATTCTCATGAAATTATTTGTAAATAAAAAGACAAGGTCCATATTTGCAATCCCTAGTCCCGTTAACTTTACTGGAAGCATTATAGGAAAATACACTGCGTGTATCAGCGTTAGGTCCACTGTTATGATGGACACTTCCTTTTCCCCAGATATGCCCCCAGTACAAAGCCCAAAAATTGCATGTAAGCATCTGGATAAAGATATAATGTCTTGACTTCCTATATAAAATGTGCTATTGGTTCAATCCAGGAAAATTTTCTACCTGACTTTTTTAGAGCAAAAAAAGTACACTTAAATACAATGCACACAATGGTAACCTCCCCTTTTTCAAATGAAATACCAATATGTGTTATTTATTATACACCAAGACTATGACAAAGTTAATACATGTCAGCATAAATAGCCACATTAGATATACTGTATTAATAATGATTAAGGTATAAGCATATGCACACATGCAATAAAGCACTGATAAACAATAGTATTTAATCATCACAGGACACAGACATACAGATATCTGTGTATACTGTGGGAGATGCTTTACTTTAAAGTGCAGGTTTATGCTAAAAATGGATTTGTCAGATTATCACCTCTACATGTGTGCTTTAATGTACATTAGCCTATTTTAATGTGCATTAAAGCATCACAAAAAATGGGCATGTCTACACATGCACTTTAATGTGCATTGGCTTATTTTAATGTGCATTAAAGCAACACAAGAAAGTGCTCTTTAGCTAATGGGCATTAAAATAGGCTAATGCACATTTTTCTAGTATCTCACAATAGAGATACTAGATTTAGTGCACATTACCTAAAGCATATTACTGAACATGTAGACATACCCTCATGATGGAGGTACTAGATTTAATTAGCATGAACTAAAGCACATTAATGAATGTGTAGACGCACCCACCATGTCTTATAATCAGAGCCTGCAAAATGTCTTGCAGGAAGGTTCCTCCCACCTCATAAGATTGGACTAGATAAAATATGCTTTGCTTACAAGTAAAAAATTGATTTTCCTTGTTATCAGCCTTGCAAATGCAACAAAGGTTCTGAAAGTCATATGAGCGCCTTTATTTTCCCAGGGTATAACACCTAAAGCAGAGGCTTTGCAGGGCACATCATGGCCCTAATTTAGTCTATGTAATACCCTGGTCTTCAATGGATGTTTTCAAAGCAGAACCATACTTTATCTTAAACATTTTTACCTGAACACATAATACTTCACAACAGTTCTTCTGTTTAGGTGGAGGTCGTGCTCCTGATCATACCTTCCAATTTGTAGAACATGGCAAAAATACCCCTGTTTTTACACTGAACTTTTACAGACCCTTTGCACAACACAGTTAAAGACAGAATGGGGCTTTTACTTCTCCTATCAGGTTATGTAAACAATCTGATAACACTTAGTTCCTCCGCAGATCAGCAGGAATTCCTGTACCCAGATTCTTTTGGATATCAAAAGAGAGGAGCTGTGATATTACATATTACTGGTTTTAAAAGCCAGATTAATTTGTCTGAAGTTCCAATTCGTTAACAATTTTGAAAGGGAAAATTCTAAATGGATATAACTTCACATTACTCTGAAATTCATGCTTGTATATTTTTAAAACATATACTGATTCTACAATAACAATGTACAGCTCACTTATATACTGCAGAAAGTATCATATAATGTCAATTTAACATCAGCCTATTAGATTTCATAGATTTCATAGACATTAGGGCTGGAAGGGACCTTGGGAGATCGAGTCCAGCCCCCTGCCCAAAGGTCAGGAAGTCAGCTGGGGTCATAGGAGCCCAGCAACATAAGCATCCAATTTACTCTTGATTAGGGCTGTACTTTGTTGTTTTCATACTGTGTAACAGGTTTGGTGACTAATACCATTATCGTATCCAATAATCATTAAAGGGTATTTTTGTTTTGTTTTGTTTTGCTTCTTCAATTCTATATCCTCAATGTAAAGTCTCACTACAAATTTAAGTTTACCATGAAATGTAAATGAGGTTAAATGATGTTTTTCCTTAAAAAGTGCTGGCTGTGAAAGGCAAGTTACACACATACACACACCCCACATGTTCTGCAGTATACATACATAATGGCAGATCCCACTATATACTATTACAAACTGACACAGAACTGAAGCATTACGCTTTTTTTCTGGAACAAAAAGATCTAAGTGAGATTTGTAGATCAATACTATCTATACTAGTAAAATTCCAGTTCAGCAGTGTTTTGACAGTAGAAATTAATGATCCTTTCTTATAGACACGCATATATTCTCACTTCAGCATACAAGGATTTATGAGCCTAATCCAAAGCCCACTGAGGCTAATGGAAGTCTTTCTGTTGAATTCAATGGATTTTGGAACCAGCTAAATATTAATTAGTGCCATTAGCAGCTGAAGGTGCAGATCCTCGCACCTCAAGACAAAAATATACCCTGCGATATTTTCAGCCTCCCCAATTTTTTTATTGCTGCTTTGTCCTAACTCTTAAGTGCACCTGTGCAAACATAAGTATGGAATGATGAACAGACTGTGTACAAAGATTACATAAACTTATTAGCATTTGTATAAATGTCTTAGCTTCTATGAGCCAAACTATCATCTTTATGCATCAAAAAAATTCCAACTATTATAATGTATCACTAAATGAAAGAATCAAGTATGTTAGCACTATAATAATCACTAGGTTCTTGGGTGGTTTTGGATGGGAGTGGTATATAGGTCTCAGCAGCCAATCAGAGTGCCCTACACAGACAGGGGCCAGAAGGGAGAGGGGCGAAGCCAGCGAAGCTGGCCTCACTGCCCTTCCTTGCCCCTTGGAGGCAGAGAGGGATGATGGGAACTGAAGCGCTGCCATAAGGGAGGTGATGGAGTGGAGGGGTGAGGACAGCAGCGCTGGCCTCGACCCCCCTAGATCTGCTCCTTGGAGCCAGGGGCCGGTGCCCCCCCCCCCAACAACAGCCAGCAGAAAGGGGAGGTGGCAGGGAACAGAGAAGGGAGTGGGGGGTTACTAGTGGCTGCACCCCACTGCCACTGTGGACGCCACCACAGTCACAGGCCCTGGGCCTGGCCCAAAGCGGCAGGGGGGAGGGCAGAAACAGTCCTGGCCCCAACCCCGACCCAAAACAGTGGGGTGGGGGGAGGGCGAGAACAGGAATAGCCCGGCCCCAGCCATGAGCAGTTGGGGGGAGCGGCCCTGGCCCTGGTTCAAAGTGGCGGGGGTGGGGGGAAAATGGCCCTGGCTCTGGCCCCAGTGCTGGCCCCAGCCCCAGCCGAAAGCAGCAGGGCAGAGGTGGGGAATGGCCCCGGCCCCAACCTGAAGTGGCAGGGGGAGCTGAGGAGCAGCCCTGGCCCCGACCTGAAGTGGTGGGGGGGAATGCCCTGGCCCTGGCCCAAGTCCAAAGCAGCAGAGTGAGGGGGGGCAGTGAATGGCCCCAGATCTGGCCTGATGCCCTTTCCCCCTCCCCCCATCATTATTGATGGGCAATTGTCTAGCATATATAATGACAAACAGGGGACAAAGTGTATATATTTACTGCTCGTGTGGATTTTGGATAAGCTACGAGGAGCTGAGTAGTTCAAATGATAAATTTCAAATGTAACACCAACAGTAGCATAAGAAAGGGGAGGTGAGTGGAGCACTAGCCCTGGGCACCAACTTGAGGGGGGGCACAAAAGATACCAGACACCAGGCTGCTGGCCTGGCCTGTACTGCTAGCCTGGCTGCAGCTGGTGCCCTGTGTGTCACTGCTGCCCAAGGCACAGAATGGCCCAGTTATGTCTCTGAACAGCAATCTGAATTTCTAATCTGGTCTAAATTAAATGATGGGAGTGTCTGGGAAGTTCAGTCTAGCTTGCAGAGCCAGACCAAAGCATATGGAAAACAAGATACATAACTCAAAACCTATCAGCATAGAGGAGGGACGAAGTATTGCCAACTGTGAGACAGAGACTGAATCCAAAAAAACACCTGACCAGACATACAGAGCAACGAATGGTGTAAACTCGGCTGCCTTTAGAAGTGCAGAAAGACATCTCCTGTACTATTTTCTTTTTTTTAACAAAGAGCAGAACTGAGCTTCTACTGTTTTAATGTAAGTTTAAATACAAAATACAGTCTTTTTGCTATGAAATATACCAAAATCAAGGTTTTGAGGATTGTCACATCCATGTATCAGGATACTGTTTAACAGCTACATCTATAATGGAGCTTGCCTACCCTGACCTTACTTATGCTACTGTTGTTGCTATATTAGAAATATATCCTTTGAACTGATCAGCTCCTCATAGCTTATCCAAAATACATATGACCAGTAAATATATACACTTTGTTCCTTGCTTGTCATAGATATTTCCTGACTGATGCAAAGAAAAATGTATATGAGCCAAATTAAAATATATTTTAATGAAATATACTTTTCACCATTTCTCTTTTTCCAATATATATTCACTATTCTGTCACACACTGTTTTGAAACAATTTTATAAATATATTATTTTTCACTTATTTTTATAATACTGATTTGTACCGCTTTATACTTAATTTCTTAGTGAATTCAGTTTATTCAGACCTGTCACAGAAAAAAAATGGAGACTGGTGAAATTCTGGCCCCAGTGAAGTCAACAGGAGTTTTGTCATTGATTACAGTAAAGTTGGGATTTCATCAAGTATGTGGGTGAGCATAAAGACTATTAATTTATGAATCCATATGGCTAAATTCTGCTCTTGTATAAACAGATTTAACTCAAGCAGAATTTGGCCCCATATCTACTAAGGAGAGTCGCAGCTTAAAAAGCTATCGTTTATGCTGTATTTAAAAGAGTATAAAGGCTGAGGCAAGCAAACAGCTCTGGATATACTATGAATGCAATGGGATCATCTGGGTTGATTATTACAGAAATGTTTTGGAATATGTTACTCTGGAAAAATGCTCTAGGTTCTTCTGTTTTCCAACAGGAGCATACCAAGAACAAAAGTACAGAGCTAAACACCACTCAGGGTCAACCTCGAGCCACTCTCTGGGACCTTTGAAAGGTCCAGCTTTTCAGAAAAAAGGAGGTAAAACTCTGATGCGGTACACACTTTGGGGAGAAAACATATCAAGCTATATAAATACATACTATTTCTTGGTATTATGCAAGTGTGCATCTGAGATCAAGCTGACCATTAAGGAAGTATATGTAAAAATGTCAGCAAAGCACTATCACGTAGCAGTTCTCCTGCAGAAACAGAAGTATTTCTGTATGAGGTATATTTTTCTAAAAAGCACTTGCATAGAACTAGCTGTATAACAATATATGGGTTTTTTGGCTTTGACTTTCCATTTTAACCCACTATCTCCTCATAAATATTCCTGGGAAACAAACCAAACTTACTGGAAGTTTTAGTCTCTGATGAAAAAGCCATACATATCTTTTCATGTCATCCTAGTTCATCTCAATCCCCAGTGCCTGCTCGGCCATACTGTCTGTTAGTGTCAATCAGTAGGTTGCACACTGGGTACCAGCAGGCAACTTCACACAGAGGACCAGCAGGCAGGCACCAGCAAATAGACTAGGACAATGGAGACACCAGAAACTGGGAAAAACCACCAGAACTGGGATTTTTAGATTCAGTTTCAAGCCCAGCCCTGCTTTCTTCATGTGTTCAAACCTCCAGTGGAATCATGGAAATTCTGGGAGATTTAGGGATGCACACTGCCTCATCTCTGACCTAGCCTCTTAGCCTGCCACCACTTACCCTGTTTAGGATTCGGTACCATAGTATACCCAACGGCCTTCAGCTTCCTCCTCTCCAGCTCTGACAATAAACCTACCCTTAATGTCCCTTTAATGAAGGTTTCTCTTGAAACCATCCCAGGCCCTTTTTCACACCATCCCCCAAATACTCATGAAATATTCTTCTTCTCAAGCCAATACAACCCATGGACTTCCTTCAGTTCAATCCCTCCTTCAGATTTCATCCATCAGTATGCGATGAGTCAGTACTAGTCTTTTTTTAATAATAAAAGAAAAGAAAGGCATTTTAACTATAAAGAGATGCATAGGCTTAAATTATATGACTGTCTGCTCTTAGTATCCCACCTCACCCTTCCTTGTACCATCCAGCCCTTATTATTTGTTACCTCTACTCATGTCTATCCTAAAAGCAGAAAATAAAGGCTCTGGGACATGAAGCATGTGTCGCTAGGGTGGTCTGAAGCATCTAGCATAGTGCTGTTAAAATGATAAATAAATTAAATGACAGTAGCAGACTGACCAGGAAAAACAGAAGTCTTAATTGTAATTCATTTAAATACTAGCTTTAAAAGCAACCCCTCTCAGACATTAGGAACTCCACTAACTCCAGGGAGGACATAGTAGTTTAACTGAGATCAGGACGGAGCCTGTTAGAGTAAACACATGCCACCTTCAGTAGAAACCAAGACAGTAAGCAACATTGCTTGCACTCTCTTCACGTGAATCTATGCCCGATATTCCCATGGCTTCACCAGCACCATCACTAATGAATATGGCCACTGGAGTAGCAGTGGAAGAAGCCACCCAATAATTTGTAAAGTGAATTGAAACACAGTTCTCTGACCTAAACTCATCAAGGGAAACCTGAGTTTATCTGCTTCCCTTACTCTGCTGGCTTGGCCAAATTAAAACACCTCTTTGCCTTCTTATCCCACTATTTATATTATTTGTTATTTTTCAGTTTTCCACCTATTCAGCAGAAATGCAGATGGCTAAAAATCAACATTTTCTTGGTTTCAGTATTTGAAGGGAAACATCTCTTTATCAGCACAAGATGCATTAACCCTTAAAACGTTTCCACTGTAAAAACAGTTTCAAAGTCTTGAAATGATTTGCCTTGGATTTTGGTTATTATTTCCTGAGAAATGTTCAGTTGCTGTCATTTTGTTGAAAAGTCACTTGACATTTTAGTGATACACACTTATTTCATAAAATGAACATCACTGGCTTAAAAGTGTTCAGCTAGTACCATGATTATTTTCTGTTTAGTAATGACGGTAGGTCCTGTTCCTGAATTTACTTCTCTCCACCCCTATTGTTCAAGTTTAATACTAATCTGTTTTTTTTTTCCTGAAATGACTCAATGCATATTACAAATGACACAGTACACAAAAGAAAGTTTATACTCTTGTGGTCATGGCATTTGTGTATACAAGTGCTAACTACAAGTATGGGATGTGTGCACAATATCATTAAGAGAAAAACAGAAATCCCTCAACCCGGTCCTGTCCTTTCTTCTCTCCCTCTCCCCAAATCTAATAATTGTTTGTGGTCCAGGCAGTTTGAAAACAAGTGGTTAGCTGTGCTCCACAAACCCTGGCAGCTCCATTCCAGTGTGTACATTAAGTACTCCAGGCTTTTCCAGAACAAAGGCAGGGTGAGCATCCTCAGTAAATTTGTGCCTGATGGAAAACAGCACAAGTCCTCTCTCTGCATTGAAGAATAAAAGTCTCCCAACATCATAATCCAGCAGAATGCCAACCCTGGCTGGTGGTTCTGTCACATGAACGGTACTCATTATACCATTGTGGAAGAATTTATAGACGAAACTGTAAGTAACAGAAAATAGAAATATAATGAAAATCCATGCTACAGATTATTGGAAATAACCTGCTATCATTGTTCTTGTCTAGCCCTTAAAAACTGCTGCCACTTGTACAACCCTTTATAAAGTGGGCCTTTGTCAAGTATGAAACCTTGCTACACTTTATGTGCTATATACTGACCTCTATGCCAATGAACCTTCTCATTAGTCATGCAGCATCTCAGAACTATCTTTCAATAAAGAAAAAATACTTTCAGTTAAAAAAAAAAAAATCAATGCCTCCTATACTATTTCATGATTGTCAAAGCCAGTTATGATTTAATGAGGACTTCAGAGAGCTTAGTGCATCATGTGATCAATCCCCATTTTTTTTTAAATATACCATTTAGCTACCTGCTGTCCAGAGTCAAGATTAAATAAAAACTATACTATCCAAAGGCAGCAGTGTTTTTACATGAATAGCATGGTTATGTCCTTTAAAGCACTAAGTGGTCTGGGGCTGGCCTATCTGAGGGACAGCCACTCTGTTCATGCCACAGCTACTGGTACTCAGTCTGGTTTCCCTTTATTATAGAAGACCAGAGATGTAACAACCAGGATCTCTATCCTGGGTGGCTGTGGCAGTAGCAGGGGACAGGCTAACTGCCATGGTTGGGCCGGCAGCAGCTGCAACTGCTATTCTTCTGCTTCTCTAAGCAGGTGCCCAGGGCTGAGACTCCAGTTGCCCAGCACTCATTATGGTACTGTACAAGTGAGAGGCACCTGCCAGCGCTTTCTCTGTGGAACGAGAGAGAGAGTGGAAATTATTCCCCCTTTCAGGACTAAAGTAGCCTGAAGTTTGTAGCCAGAATGCTCCTACAGCCATTTTGGGAGTGATGGGGATTATAGTCCCAAAATAATAAGGGACCAGGAAAGAAGCCTTTTTGTATCTGTTCAGCTGGCTGGATACACTGAGTTGTGTTCACTTGCTCCTGCTGAATGTTTGCTTTCTGATGCTAATTGGTCATGCTATTATATAAACTATTCAGCTTCCAGTAGCTCTTCTGTATTTTTTTTCATAATCACTTAAATGTAATGAAATAAAAACAAATGTGTCTTGCCGTATATCATAAGTAATAAGCCTTGCCATTCAAGTAAAGGGCACAAAACTTCACAAGCACCTTGGCCAACTCAGCTTTACCTCATGTGAGTAGAACAGCAACATATGCACCAAGACGAGTCACTCAGGCCCAGGATGCTGCCTTGGGGTGTGGAGCCATAGCAGATTCCAATCCTGTAGCTACTGCAGGCGCTGGTAGTGGTTTCCCAGTAATGGAGGCCCCGAGCTGGCAGCAGCTCACCCAGCACAGATGGCATCCTATTGGTGGAGAGCAGAAGGCAAAGCTAGTACTGCAGCACACCTGCTGCATGATGTCATGCTTTTGTTGCTGCTTATGGTCATTTTGAGTTTGTTGGGAAAATGACTTCATTCTTCTCACTCAAAATTTTCACCATAACAGACCTTAGCGACTCACAGCAAAAAATAAGTGTGACGTTATTTGCACATTGAGGCAGGCAGACTCTTAAGAATTTAAAACTATTAAACATTATTCCAAGTGATATGACATCCAGTAAGAGATTCTCGAGGAGGTAGGATAACATTTTCAAGAATGTCTACATGATTCTGGAGAAAGCCTGTTCTCTGAAATTACCTAGAGACTAAGGACTTGTCTATACTAGGAAGTATTGCCACTTCAACTATCCTATAATGGCAAAACCCTCTGGTTCAGGCACAGCTATAACACTATACTGGTGCTTACACCAGCATTGCTTTTTTCCCAGTTTGAGAAGTAAAACAAGCTGGGTTCCTACCTAAACAGCTGTTCTTGAGGCATGGTCAGGGTTGAGACATACAAGAAGAGACAAAAGCTCCACTCTATAAAGAATATGTATTAAGAGATAAACACAAGTGCACTAACAAGCAATGTATTAATGATCTTGCTAAGTGGATGCTCTGTCTCAGAAAGTGTTGATCAGACAGCCCTTAGGGTCCATGGGACAGCATATCACCTCAGCGGTCTTGAAAGTATGTCCAACCACTTTCTCTACAGTCTTACCTTTATTAGCTTATCTACTCTAATGCTTAAACATGCTTTATGGTAATTTTCCTATACCTATCGGCTTAAAACTCTACTTTACACTCCCAATTACATTTCACTTATGCCCATACAAGGTGATGTTAGTTACATCTCTTTCTTTGCAAAACAGGATTACAAATTTTCATCCAAATTTAGCCATCACAAAGTTTTAACCAGGCCTGCAAAGCTAGAGCAAAATTACTGATAAGCTCAGCTTTTCTAATTCACTAGAGCCTCAATAAGCTTCTGCAATGTAATGATGAACTCAGCCTTTAATAAGCTTTGCTGTGGAGAAGGGTGGAGACATGGAAAATGTTATCAGATGCTGACTGCAGCTTTTCGGCCTACAGTATCCATGACACCAGTATACCTGGGGATCCACACAATGGCTGATATCAAAGTAACCGTAGAAGGGGGGGAAACGGCATTCCTCACTAACATAGCTACCCTAGTGCAATTTTTCTAAAGTAGATAAGCGCTTAAGAGTCGATATGAAAATAAGGCTGAAGTTTGGTCTATACTACAAAGTTTTGTCAGCATAGCTTTGTCAGCAAAACCTCAGTATGGATGGAAGCAACTATGCCAACAGAAAAAAACTTCTGCTGACTTAGCTATGATCATTCTGGTAAAGGGGAGACAACTATGCCAGAAGAAAAACCCCTTCAGCTGGCATAAGCCCCATCTCCAAAGAGGGTCTCTGCTAATATAGCAGTAGCAGCTCACATGTTTTAGGCTTAGATATAACTTAGGAACTTTTGATAATATTATCCACAGTGCCTTCCAGCAGGAAAGCAAACTAAGATGTCCAGTCATTTCTAACTATGGTAAGAATAGTTCTTCTTAGGGCAAGAACAATGTTTAAGGTAGATGTCCTGAAGACCACAGACAAGAGCAGAGCCAATCAGGTAACTTCTTTTGTGACCTGCTAGCGGTTTGATTTGCCATGGAGTTCTCTCAGCACAGCCTTAAACTCCTTGCAACATTAAAAAATGTACCACCATTACCGACATTGGTATTTACTATTTTCTCCTTAGTGTGCCCTCAGCTTTATCAAAGTGGCTGGATAATCCAGACAGGTTTTCTTAACGTGAGGTTATAATAGGTTTTGTCAGTTTTCCACCTTTGTCTCTCTCAGCATTAAAAACCACAATATAATATTTTAAATATATATATTTTGTCAGAAACTATACCCCAGTCCCCCATGCACCAGAGGTCTTCTAAGATTCTGAGCTGAAGGGTAGGGACTGGGGGCTTGATATATTGAAGTGAGCTTGATACTTTAACTTTGTATTTCTATGAGCCATGAACACAGTCATGGGTAATAAAAACAGTCTTCAGCCTGCTTCAGCTTACACCAGACTGCAGTAGAAGAACAAAAGAATGGCTTATGCCAGATGAACAGAAAACCTGGCCCACTTCCTCTTGTGTTCAGACAGTGGCTAGCACATTGTCAGTGCCTCCAGACTGGCAATTAATAAATATTACACAACAAACAACAGCAAGAATGATTTTTTCTGAATCTATTTCCCCAGTTTCAATATTTGTGTGGTAGAGCAGCCAGGAAAGCTTGCTGAACATGCAGAATGATTTATTAGAGGGTTTAAAAAAAATCAAATGTCATAAGCACATACAGTCTGAGATTGGTGCTTCTTGCTGTGGCACAAAGGAGTCTCATTCAGGGGATGCAGTTGTGAGTTTTACTGCACAGCAGAACTAAAATCATTCAGTGCCTAAAAGTGAACTGTCACAGGCAGAATGAGGTAGAGTCTTGCTCTCAGCTACAGAGACCTTCAGCTCACTCCAGCAGCAGTTCAAGTCCTGCCTTCTTTTTTCTCTTGTTTTTTCTTCAGGGAACACACCTTGGTCCTGTTCCTTCTGAATTTGTCATAGGGTTACTATGAAGTTGGGCCTGGAGTAAAGTGTACTCCCTGAGCAGTCCCATTAAAAGGCAGTGAATGTGATCCCAACAGTAGAGCTTTTTCAAGAGAAGGAGCTCATTTCCTTAGGCAGATCCATCAAGTAAATGTAGTTTCCCTTTTTAATTCCTAGATCAACAGTTCTAAGGATCCATTGGTTGGCTGCAGGACCGGTTTATGCTGCCAGCTGTGTTTAAAGCATTATATTAGATGGCCTTGGCCCGCATAAAATGCTCAAGCAAGGGTGTGGTTGAATTAAACTGTGCAGAACGACATGTGGAAATGTCATAAAGAGACTTGTGCCCTGTATAAAATAATCTCAACAGCGTCATAGAAAACCTGACATCATTTGAAGCTTATCTTTGTCTGTGTACACTAGCAGAGGTATAATTCCTTCATCCTCCCACAGAAGTTTTGCCTAAGTAACCCATGATCTTCCATATCAATTCCTCACTTACAGCTAAGTAAAGACAAAGTTCAATATTGCCATTTGATTAAACATTTTCCACCCACTTTGTGCATGGAAAACTCTTTTTGTGAAAAATAATAGGAATGGGTTGTCCAAATTCAATTTTTGTACTGCTTTCATCAAACCAATAGAAAAACTGGGTTAGTTAAATTGCTGCAGTGATGCACAATAAGGCTGCTCAACCCACACCTGGTCTAAATCTGACTTGTACAGCCATGTTGTCTGGCTCATGGACTCTCCGCAGTTCCAAAACTTTGGCAGTGCAGGACCGTTGGTAGTTAGTGTTAATTTGTGGTCCCCTGCTGCCAAAAGTCCAGACTCATGGGGAGCTCTGCAGGCTGGATAACATGGCTCCATGGGCTAGATTGCAGGGTTGGCCCAGCACAGGTCTAACCAGTGCAGAGCCCAATTTGGACGTATGGGGCTGAAGCTGGCTGCCGTGAGGCCCAATCCAGGTGTGAAGGGCTGGATCCAGCCAGCACAGGGCCAGTCTGGGCTTGCAGGGACTGATCTGGGTATACAGAGTCAGATCTGGCCAGCACAAAGCCAGTTTGGGCTTGTGGGTCCTGGCTGGTGTGGGGCCTGATCTGGGTTGAAGAGACTCAATCCAGCCAGCAGGGGATTGGACCCAGGCATGCAGAGTCTGATCTACCCAGCATGGTGCCTGATCTGCAGGGCCCAATCCAAGCTCACCTGGCAGTGCAGGTCCCAATCAGGGCGTGGGGAGCTGGATGATTGACCCCTGCAAACTAACCCCATGCCTCTCATCCATCCCACTGATGGGCACCACTCAGTGCTGGATTTAGGTTTAAACTACTTAAACTACAGCTTAGGGCCTCACAATATGAGGGGCCTCTAAATAAGAAAAAAACCTGACTCAATATCACGTTGTATAATAATCAGTTGGCAAATAAAGGAGATATGGGAAAATGACTCTCTAAATATTGACATTTTCATTCTAATATGACAAAAATATACATATATATGGCTTCACAGTTATTATTCATATTGAGTTAATCAATTTGTTCAGAAATAACCATAATTCATCTTAAAATTTCATGAAAATCCATTTTCCTGGATTATTTTTATTGTATGGGGCCTCTTAAACTGGACATAGTCATAATCTGGCACTGACACCACTAATCCAGAGGGCAGACAGTCACATAACATGAGGGGTTGTACCAATTCAACTAAACCCACTCTTCTACATTTCAGTTCAATTAGTGTAAAAAATGTTTGTGGACTAAACAGAAAGTTTAGACCCAGTATTAAGACATCAAAACTTCCAAAGGTGGGATTCTGATACCTACCCAGTGAATTTAGTTTTCTTGGAAAGGCATATCACCATTTCATCAGACAACACTTGCAAAGCAGGATGAATGGTGTCACTGAGAAAGTGAAATCTGGTTCCTGTTGTGAAGAGAAACACCAGTTCAGAGATGATTGCAGTGTTCATTTTAAATGAATTATAAAATCCCTAACAATGTAACAATTATTCCAGCCTAAAACTGATTCAGGTTTGTTTGCTGGCAGGTAGGAGGAAGAACCTGAGTGCTGTACCCCTGAGCTGTATTAGCCTCTTCCTATACTCAGTTAACATCAGATTCCTCCTCTTTTCATCCTGGGAGAAAATGTATGTTAGTACTAAGTCTTTAATCAGGACTTATACCTGTATCAGCAGGTATCAGATTTCCCTGCTTCACCCTCTCACACAAACCAATATTACATAGCAAGAAGCCACCAGTACTGACAAACAAAGAGTTTTAGTAGTTTCTAGCACTGCTAAAGAGATTTCACAAATGAGGACCCAGAGGTTTTCAACTTTAATATCTTTTTTTTTTTTTTTTTTACTTAACTAGTATGATGCAGTTCCCCCAAACTATAGCAGAATCTTAAATCTGGTGTAGCACATTCAAAAATATTTCCTGACTCTATATATGAATCTACCAGAAATGCAGAGGTAAACACAGAGACAAAAACAGAGACACCCAAGAAAATTGAAATACTGGATATCAGGTTTGTTGTTGTAATTATTCTCCAAATGTCTTTAGTAATCTTGTAGCCAAAATCCTTTCCAGTTGCAAGGGTAGTATTATGTCAAACAGGTCTGGGGTTGTAACAGAATAAAGCACTTAAACAAATTTACCATGCAACAGGAATTCCCCTGACATTAAAACCATTTGAAATGAATTATTTGCTAAACTGATCTAGAGTTTCTGAGAGTTATTTGAACGAGTCTTTCATAACTTTTCCTGAAACATTAGAGCCAAATAGTAAAAAAATAAAAAAAAAAAAAAAATAAAAAAATCGAACCACAGATTTTCAGCTGTGTTTCAGATGATTCTATATAATGTGTGAAAGAAATATTTTTTTGGTATATGCTAAACTGGATAACGCCAAACCATACTCATGTAAGGTGCCTGAAAGGCTGAAATGTTTACTGTTACAACTCCTAAAATGACTTATGAGTGGACAGAGGGAATGAGTGCAGAAGTATTGTTCATAGGAGCTCTCCATTCTCAGGGGAAATCGTACAAAACTAAAGAATGATTTTGAGATCGCACCCATATTACTCTAGCATAAATCCATTCACTTCAGCTAAGTTATTTCCAATTTATATTAATGTAATCAGATTAGAATCAGGCTCATTATGCTTCTGTAAATTAGTTGCTTCTGAAAATCAAGGTTCAGTGTTAAACTGACATGATGCCATTTTTGAATGAACTGCACCTCCACACCATTGCTTTAATATCAAAAACTGTGGATCTACCTTTAGTTGAAATGAGGGCAGCTTCACTTTGTTCACTTGTCCCAAATGCATTGGCAGCTCTCACATAGAAGAAATAATTCACATTGGGCTGCAGGTAAACTTTCAGTTCAGGTCTTCTTATTCCAGCAAAAGATCTACATGTTCAACAAGTTTCATGAGTAAAAATGCATACTAACATCTACATCAGAAAATACCTGTTTATATAAACTGTCAAGTTACTTTAGATACCTCATACTATCTTTGAATGCTCCAGTTGTTGGCACTGTAGAAAGACAGAGCTGGAATACAGTACTAGTAAATAGATGGACAGATCTTTTTTTTTTTAATTCAGATTATGTGGCGTTTCTTCAGTTGTACCTACAATTTTTACTTACTTTATTTGCTTCTTTATTGGATTATATTCTTTTAGATGACTAGATTCTGTGTTGCCTTGCACCTGGTATAGTCATTTAATCTATACAAATATCATTCTAAGTTAGGAGTATTTTACAGCCACTTTGTATTCACTTGTGCAGATCTAAGTGATTCTATCAGATGCACAGCAATGGAGACTCAGCCGTCCTGATTTTTGTTGGCTGCTAAATGAATGAGTTAATGAAGAAAAAGAACCTTTAATAAATGCAACTGCATGAAAGCAAGGAGACCAGAATGATTGTGGAGATCCCACTTGCAGAGTAAACACAGAAATGCATGCTTCTTTTATTGTGGGCTCTCATTTCCCAAATCATTCAACAATACAAATGGGATTCTCCTCCCTTCCTGCGCAGTGCACTTTAACTACACAGTATTAGGAGAGCTGTGCTTTGGCACAGTGTCCTAGATTAGCTGATCCTGCCCATTATAGTTCCTCAGAAGCTGCTGCCCTCACCTCCTCCACTACAGGCACTGCCATTATGCATTACCAGAACTTCTTCACAGATGCTGTGATGTTCTGCTGAAGGCACCACAAATATCTAGACAAATGCAGACTTTACTTTATATTGTGCCTAAACTGAAATGAGCTTACTTTGCATTTACTTATTTCCTGGTTCCAGATTTTCAAAACCCCACATAAGGGGTGAGCTATAAAGAATATGCATATACCCACTCAATGCATGAAACCCAGTATTTGAGTGCTCAGTGAGCATCAACCTGCATAGTTTAAGTAATGTTGCCAACAAGTACCAGTTGGCATGTGCCACACAATTAGCCAGCTTTCAAGTGCAAATGCAGGTGGTTATCTTCAAATGTCTGCCCCTTTGTGTAAAGCCTGCCCTCTCCTCCGTGCGGGGAGAAGGCACCTGCAGCAGAGCAACGTGCTTCTGTTGTACAAGGACAAGCAGGGGCTTTATTCTGCACAAGGCCCCTGCGTAGCAAATCCCATGCGTGTGGTGAACAACCGAAGAGAGGAACTCCTTGGGCAGGTCCAGATGAGCATTCACATGCAGCATGCAGCACTGCAGATCTATCTGCAGCACTGCATACCGCACCTGCCACACATGCAGGCATTCCCTGCATTGTTAATTTGCAGTGCAGGGTGGGGTTTTGACACTGGAGGGATCCCTGTGTCAAAAAAAACCCACCACCTGAAAAAAGCAGGGCAGCCCACTTGGTGGCAGCATGCACGGCCTGAAATTGGAGTTTGGCTAGCTAGAACCACACTCTGGCTGCTGGCCAGGCTCTCTGCTGCCAGATTGCTGCTGCTGGAGCCCTGGGAAGCCCCCCCAGATCCCAGTTAAGGCTTCTGGAGCCCAGCCTCCCCTATCCCACTCAGGACAACTTGCTGCCTACCAGAGTGCACTTGCATGGGCTTTCCCCAGGGACAAGCAGCAGCGGCATATATGCTTCTGCTTTGTCTCTGGGGAAAAGCACGTGCACGCTCATCTGGATATGTCGCTTTTGTCTGTCTGCTGTGTGAGGTTCAGAGAAGTGCCCTGAGCAGGTCTCTTTAGCCACTGGACTGTCAAAACCTCCACAAAAAACTCTGAAGCTTTCCTGAAACGTGGAAAAGTATTTCATCTACATACAGCCGAGGATTCCTCCTAAGCCTGGCAGTTACTACACAATTTCTCAGCACCCAGTCTGGTTATTAAGGCCAGGTGCTAGAGCCTAAACTTGGAGCAGATCAAAATTTTCCTTCAATGGAAGCCAAGAGAAGATTCTTTACTTGGGACACTGTCAATCAGACCAGACTGCTTTCAGTACTGTAATACATGCCATTGAGCTGGAACTAGAGCACCTTTTCCAGCACTAGTTTGCCTGATTGCATATTATGTCAGACAGTTAAGCCCTGTTCTCAAGTAAGACCATGGCTGTTGATTTACATAAACTATTTTTCCCCAGATGCTCCACCAGAGAGCAATACAAACTGAAGAATGATCCGTGTTTGACAATTAGGGTTTTTACATTCATGCTTCAGCCTTTTTTATCAGATATGCATAAAGTCCAGCAGTCCTCACACGTTCCTGACTAAGGCAAACTCCAATTTTCTTCAAAGGGAGCTGCGTGTTGATAAGGAGTTCAGGACTGCCACCTACAGCAGTACCAGCTAATTTGTTTCAGTGGCTGCATCACAGTTTTTACAGTGGTGTTTGCTGTTTTAAAAAGTAAGAGAAAAATCAGTAAGTCCTTCAAAGTTGCTTCCAATCAGAAAAAAACTTCAAATAATTTGGAGTTCTTGTATTATCAGAACCTCTTTATAACCTTGTTAATGAATGAAGGATACTAATAAGCTAAGCTGAACCTGATGGAGAAGAGACCAGTTGTTTGGTTACTAAGTACATGACCAAGATCTAGAGTCAATGAGGTATTTAAGCCTGTATTTAACTTGAAGTCACAATGGTGTATGGTCACTGGAAGGGGGATGAATAAGGAGGTGGTGGTCTTTTGACATGCAAAAAGAAAGAGGCTGGCCCAAGTATGGGGGAAACATGGAGAAAGGTATTATAAGAGTGTAAGATGATAGAAGAGAGGCTGTGGAAGCCCAGATTCAGGGAGAAGGGGAGCTCAGGAAAGCCTTTAAGTAAATTCTCCAAACTTTCTAGCTTGAGCAAGTTAGGAGCTGGGGTACCCAGTTATATTAAAATGCTGTCCTGACATCCCTGTATTTTTGGAGGTGAATTCATTTTTCACTGTTCTCCATTAAACAGTTCTGTAAAAACAAGCAAAGAATACTGGCAAGGGGGAGTTTTCCTCAGGCTCTTAAGAGTAATGAAATTAGGATATACTGAGGTACATACAAAAATGGAAAAAAAACCCTCTATCACACAGTAATCACTTCTGCAAAATGCCTTACTGTTTTCATTGGCAGATGCCATAATAGTCGCTGCTGTCCATGAAAGTAGATCTCCTTTACTTTTGCATCCTAGATCAATTATTTGATATATCTTCAATATCTAATCAAGAGAAGTACAGTTGATTCTGAGTAGACCTAGAAGCCTGCTGTAATGTCCCCACTCTAGAACCAGAGACCCCAAATCCAGGGGTTCAGTTCATTATAGAGTAGCATCAGCCATCAAGTTTAGACTTGGCCTTCTTCCAAGTGTGAGCATGTTCTAATACATTGTTTGGGTCCATCGTCACATTTGTAATGACAATATTTCACCTGCACCTCCAATTTAATTACAGCACAAAGTCATCTGGCCTCTAAACAGACCTACTGTGGAAAGCAGCGGTCAGATTTTCCAATAAATGTCCTGTGTTTAGTAATCTATTTTATCTAGCTTTAAGCTTCCTAAGAAAAAGAGCTCATAAATTTTAGCTGAGATTAAGGCTTAAAATAACAGTCCTGCTGGTACCAAGTAATGAAACAGGATATGCCAACAAGATGGAATTTCGATGCAACACAGTTACTTTGAAGCAGCTCTAGACTCACAACAGGGTCCGCCCCAAAGAAAAAATCAGTCTCTCTGCGTTTCTGGTTTTATTTGGGTGCAAAGGGGGAGGAAAGCTGAGCTACTGAGGGCCCTAGTACCTTAATCAGTTCATTTAGTTGGTGGTGTTTAATGCTGGCTCTGCAATTGGACATACAAGCTAAAGGTTTGATTATTGCTTAGCATACGGTGATATACGGCAGGCATATGGGAAGGGAAGATGTATTGCTACCATCCTGATTGTGCTAAGGACAAAGCTTGCTTCATTTCCGAGCCCCTGTAATAGGCACTGATGCTAGATCTTCCTTAAAGTAGTATAAGCTGTTGAACCATGTAATTTTCTGTCACAGAGGGAAGGGAAATCAATCTAAAGAAATATGATGAGTGTTTTGCCATATAGTCCCTGTTTAAAATATGTCTGCCCACCTTGCTGATGATTGGAAATGTGGTTGTATTCTCAACTGATGAAACATCCTGGCCCTTTTCCAAAATGGTTTTATTTTTAGGTTTCACACTGTCCCTACAACACATTTGTAACACAATACAACATGCAAGGAACAAAAATTGAAAGAATGCAAGATGTTTGATTTTTTTTCATTTTTTTTTCCAGTCTTCCTCTTTAGAATGAGAAATTTATGCGTTTCAAAGCTGGGCTCTCCATTTCATGCACTATATCACTGTTTGAATTAGAGGAGGAAGGAGGCACATTAGCATTCACATTTAAATTGGTGAGCAAGGTTCTCACACCTGAGTCTGACTGATGTGGTTCAATGCTTGTAAATTGCCTATCACATTAGAGATTTTCCTGATTGTGGGGAAATCTGATTTTTTTCCCTCTATGCCAATAGTTTAAAGGAATTCTTTCTAATATAGCATAAGCCTAACATAGCACATACCACTCAGAATGCCCTCAACATTGTAAATAGCTGTTTTCCCTTACAGTAATCCACCAGTGAAACCTTACATCTAGAGCTCTGCTGTCATCATTAATATTCAGCAGACTGGGCATGGTGAAAATGGAGAATGATTGTGTGGCTAAAGCAAAGGCCAGGGAATCAGGTGATCTGAGTTCCATTTTCTGCTCTGCTGTGATCTCCAGAACTAATTATTTTCTCAGGTACCCCCATCTTACAGTTTGACTTCAGGGGAGTTATACCTTAGTTACCCCAGCATAGGTGAAAGCAAAAATAAGCGCTTGGTGCATGCTTTCATGCAAATAACATAGGACCACATTTTTAAAATATCTCTCAATTAAGAAACCCTTGGCACTTACATAATCTCTGGACCATCACAGCTACAACGTCAATCTAACACTCTCAATCTTGAGTGACTCCAGTTTGGGGTCACTCAGAAACCACTCTGATCAAGAGATCAGCTCCAGGGTTGCCATTCAGCTCACTTATAGTATTGGTTTTGCCTTTAGGAGTCTTTACATCATGGGTGTCAAACATATGGCCCATCAGCTGGATCCGGCCTATGGAGCCGTATAACCTGGCGTCTTGGACTGACCCCATGCACCACATATGGCATAAGGAGCTGATCTGGCACATGGGCTAAACAGAGCTCTGCAGGCCCTGTATGCAGTGCAGGGGGCCCAGGGCGTGGGATGCATGCAGTACCCTGCCAGCCTGGCCCTGCATGCCGGCTTTGGTGCACACAGACAGCCTGGGGCCTGATCCAGACTGGCCCTGGAGCCAGCACACAGACCTGGTCCAGAGCAGGTGTCACATGCTGTTCTACAAGTTAAATCTATTTTGTATAAAACAGAACTCTTAAACCTGCCTCCTGATAATTCAGTAAGTGCCCCAGTGAGACTTCATAAATAGCAGTTCCCCAGTCACTTTATTCACACTCTTCTTGATCTCAGAGACCTTGCTCATATCCCTCTTCAGCCTTCTCCTTACCAAAAAAATCATTGAAAAGTCATTCTTAGTACTGCAGCTGCTCCATATCTCATCTTTGTTGTTCTTCCCTTTTCTAATTCCACTATGTCCTTTTAAAGATGGGGAGCCCAGAACTGCACACAGTATTCAAGATGTGGGTGCACCATGGATTTACAGTGTCATGATGATGTTTTCTGTTTTGTTTTTAGTTATTTTCTTAGTAATGCCCCCAACAATTCATTGTCATTTTTAGTTGCCGTTGTGCAGGGTTTGGGAGAACTATCTACAATGCCTCCAAGGTTTCTGCCCTGAGTCATACTGGTTAGTTTAATGTATGTATTGCTAAGGATATTTTTTCCCCATGTGCATTACTTTGCACCTGTTAACACTGAAACTCATCTGCCATTTTTCTGCCTATTCCTTCAATGAAGGTCTCTTCCTTGTCACCTTTGATGGAAGTCTTAATATAACTGAACGGGCATGGAGACTATAGTGTTAGAAACGGTCCCTTCCAGTTTCGGGTCCAAACATACTGGTATGGAGGTTTGCTCCACTGGTCCCATATACTATACCAATTTCAGTTTCTAGCAGTGTCACTCTCCCACTGGTCATAAGGATGAATTTTACTCAGAAAAAAAACACTTATTTCCACTTCTTATGAATTTACCACATACTAATTTCTGTTTCTAAGTCTAACAGATTTCTCATGTGATACATGATTTCTATCTGAACAGCCCACACAGCTAATCCCTGGACTATATTTCTCTCAGTTTTCCATCATCCACCCACATCTCCATTGACTCCTTAACACAGAAGAGGCTGAACAGTGAGAAAACAGCAGAGTTATGGAAATTGAAAGAAATATTTCAAGCCCACATATCCTGGAAAAGGACTTAAGAAAAGCAAGACAGTGCGAGGAGGAGCTTCATAAGGTCCCACACAGCCAGGAAGGAATCTTTGGCCACCCCAAGAGCAGATTAGGGATGCAGGAAATCTAAGAGTCCTCCATCAGATATTTTCCCTTCCATGTGAAAAGCTGAAGGAAGGACGGAAAAAACCTCCAAGAGGATTTATTTGCCAAGGTTCCCCTGGTGTTTCCATTGTGGAACCGGGCACCTACACACGTGTCAGACTGCTTTGACGGGTGCTAATTAGCATCATTAATCCATCTTCTGGAGCATGCTAATTAGCACACTCCAGCAGCCTCCACATCATGTGGATTCATTGTCTCCACACTTCAAAATGGAAGTGGAGCCACTTTAACTAAAGCTTGTTGAACAAGTATTTGTCAGTCAAACGTCATTTTGAAGTCTGGGATGCTGAATACCCGTGACACTGCGCCACTTTAATTAGAGCAGCTCTCAGAGCCACTCTAATTAAAGTGTTCCCCCCACCCCGGTCCAGACCTTGGAGCACATGTAAAAAAACCCTTAAAATTGCCAACAGAAACAGGGCGGGGCCTGTCCCAAACTTAGCAGACCTCCCAGAGCGCACCAGATGCTTGTATCTGCCTGGCCTTCTGGAAACATGGTTCTCTTGAAACATTCCTCCTTTGATTGTGGTGGATCCCCAGAACGAGAGCAGAAAAGTAATATACGCTGAATAGGTACTACCTTTTCCTAGCGAGTTCTGTCTGTCAGTGAGGGGGTGTGATTATGAATCAATACATTGTATGTAGTTAAGTAACATTTGCCTGGCCTGGCTCTATAAAGGATAGAGGGATCTGAACACAAGTGACAGCCTCCCTCTCACAGCATTATGGCCTGTTTACCTCTCCCATCCAATTGAGGACAGGGCACACCCTTGGGTGTACCTGGGTTACAAAGAGATGGATGGAAAATGGTGGGAAAGCAGTGGCAGCCTTTCTTGTAGACATGGGTGGATAATGGTGGGAAAGTTTTCAAGAATTTTCAAAAATTGTTCCATTCAGCACTGAGATGAAATGAAGATGCTTTAAAGTAAGAAGCCAGACACTGAGTGACCCTTAGTGAGTCAGTGCAGAGGTTGGCAACCTACAGCCCCTGGGATGGATCTTGTATGACAAATGATTTCACCCAGCCCATAAAGCCCAGATGTCAGCAGCATTTTGGTAGTGGGGCAATCTAGTGGCGAGGAGAATCTGTGGTATTTGGCAGTGGTTGGGTCACATGCACAGTGGTGGTAATTCAGAGCCAGGGAGAGGGGAGAAACAGTGGCAGCAGCAGTCAGGTTGGAAGTGCTAGCTCAGCTTGGACTGAGATACATTTTCTCAGCCTATCTCTGAAAAAAGTTGCCAACCACAGGGTTAGGGACATTCACTTAAGACACAGAAGACCCAGGTTTCAGTCCCTGATCTGCCTGATTTGAAGTAAGGACCTGAAGATGGGTCTTTCACGTGCCAGGTGAATGCCCCAACCACTGGGCTATGGTTCCCCTGGGGTGCCTGGGGAATAGTACATTTCTAGAAATTCCAGCTTAATCAAACCTGGCACCTAAGATCCTGCAAAAAGTTGTAGTCTCAATGAACTAGACAACCACCTTGTCTCAAAGGCTAGACAATCACCATGCTGGGGTTGTTTGACCCCAGCTCTCTTTCCCGCCATGGCAGGGGGTCGGACTTGATGATCTGCTCAGGTCCTTTCCGACTCTACTAACTATGAAACTAAACTAGGGCTATCAAACTTCTGAGCAGTCAGGGGCTGCTCACCCTATCGGCCACACTATCACAGCCCCCCCACCTGCCCTCCCCGCTTAGGCCATATGGGCCTGCTACATGGGCCTAAAAATCATCCCGCCGCTGTGTGCATGGCCCTCCCCACCTCCGCTGCACCAGGCATGCAGGTGACCCCATCTCTCTTTGCACTGCATGCATGGGCAGCAGCCTCACCCTTCAGCTCCATGACCACAGACTCTCCCACTGCACAGTGCTACACAGGCACCTCACAGAGTCCCTGAGCACCAGAGGATGTGCTGCTCTACCTGCTGGGGTGGGGGCAGGATGTGGAAGGCAGAAAAGGGAAGGGGAGCCTGGAAACCCCTGATGCTGCTGCAGCCAGAGCAATGGGGGAGTGGCAGCTGGGTAGGAGCCTGAAGGCCATGGATTAACCCTTCAAAGGCCACGTAAAGCCACCAGTTGGACAGCCCTGAACCAAACATCTTTTGACAAAAGACCATTTTGTTAAAAAACTCCTCGCTAATTCGGATTTTTAGTTTTTGTGGGCATTTATACACATGCTGCAGGATTGCGGGGGAAGGAAGAGCCTTTAACTAGAGCAGCTCTGAGAGCCGCTCTAATTAAAATGCCAGGAGTGTCTTGTGCATCAGCATCCCCATACTTACATATGGCGGCAGGGGCACTTTATCTAAAGCTTGTCGAACGAGCACCTCTCCTGCCATTTTTAAGTGTGGGGACACTGATACATGAGATGCTGGAGTGCAGTAATTACCACGCTCCAGCAGACCCGATTAATCAGCTAATCGAGTCTGCGCCAACACACTGTAATTATAGCTTGGAGCTGTTCGCTGATCAATTCCTAGTTTAAGATCAGAGGGAGCCATGTACATTACAGTACTCTATGGTCTACTTCTGAGGCACATCCTTCAAGAAAGGTATAGAAGGATTTTAAAATTCTCAAGTGTTTATTTTTTCCTTTCTGTGCAATCACCAGCCCCTCCTGTGCATATCAGAACTCAGCCTAGTTTAAGAAAAAAATCTTCTTTAAACAATGGGCCCATTCCTTCTACATGAATCTAGAGAGAGGTGCCCCTCTAGCTTGTGGGGCTGGGAAGCCACCAGAGTCATGAACAGCATCCTGTCACCATCCTGTGGGCTACCAGGATACAGAAAATAAATTGGCCAGAACACAGGACTGGAAGGGACCTCAAATCCAGTCTCCCATGTTTGCAGGTAACCTTTTATCCATTTATCAGGTACTCCAACCCTTCTCATACAACAGGCACAAACTGTATTATGAAAATAAAACAAAAAACACTCTAAAATGTGCCACAGGCACACTGCAGTAGCAAAGAATCAGTTGATATATGCTACAAGAATGCCAGACCATGACTCATACTACAGAGAAAAGTAAATTAAAAAAAAAAATCTACCTGGGGAAAAATTCCCCAAATTTGGCAATCAGCCTGACCCTTAACAAAAGAGTAAGATGCTTAGCCAAGCATAAGAGAGGTTTCTAAATAGAAGCTCCCGTGAGCCCAGTAGAAACTCCTACCTTTAGTTCTGGCTAATGTCCAATACTTCTGAGGAAGACAACCCTCCATTCCTCCCCCAACCCCCAAAAACTTATAAGGCAATCATGAGAGGAGAAAATTCCTTCCTGGCTGCTGCAGAAAACCACAAAAGCCCTGGAACATGGAATTAAGAGATACCTCTTGGGCAGAGTATGAGCTACCTTGTATGAACTACCTCTTAGCCTCAACATGCAGATTGCTACTATTTGAATCCACACACCGCAGGTTCTGGTAACTGATGCAAGAACCCCATGTCCCATTATACGAGCCCTTGCATAAACTTTCTGAGTTCCATCTAGAAATGACTGAGGCTCGGTGCACCCACTGCTTTGCTCAGAACACCCTTCTAAAACTTCACTCCTTCTATTAGTTGAGACTTGTCCTAGTTTCCACCCTACATTTATTAATGGCAGTTTGTAGCCATTTTATTTTTGCACCTGTATTATTCCTTAATAAGAGTAATGTGGTGATTTGAGTGGAAAGTGGCAAGGGCTGGATTGGTTTTGTATGTAGAAGTCTTTTGGCCTAGGATAGGGAGGAAGATTTAGCTATTAATTATTTTCTTAGAAGATGTTTTGGTTTTGAGAGGGGGCTTGGTTTGGCTTGTTTGTTTTACAAATTACTTGGCCTCCCCACTTGAATATGTTTTCTATTGAAAAATGTAGAGTATGCATGTTATCAACTATTATTATTAGTATTTCAGTAACCTCCAGCACCCTTATGCAGTCAGAATCTGCTACCCCATTGAGCTAACTGCTGTGTAAACACAACATAGGCCATGTTACATATTACTTTTCAGTGCCTCCTGGAGCTCTTAACCTTTGGATTGTCCATGCATTAACACCTGAAATTAGTTTTAAGCACATTTTAGGGGGCTTGAAGTTATGCCACTCCAGGGCAGGTTTATCTCTGATCCATGTGAGCCTGCTCGTGTTCCACTAATGTGTGGCCACTCCTCAAGTTGCAATCTTCCAGAATCCCAGGACGCAATATCCCTTCCCCTGCTCTCCTGTTCTGTGCAGACAAACTTTACACTCCCTGAATTCTCCTGCCCAGGGGGCAGTACTGGCACCAAGCCAAGTCCCCTCTCACCCCCAGAGGTATGACCTTGCTACTTCCAGGGTTGCAGCCCCATGCAAACAGTCTGCAGAGCACATGTGACCCTAGCCAGGTCACAAGGCATAGATGGGTCCAGGAGTGGAGTCTAGGGAGAGTGGGGAGGGGGGAACAAGGTAGGGAGCCAGCCAGATTGGGTTCCCATGAGCTGAGGCTTCCTTCATGCAGTGTGCAACAAGGCCCCAAGATAGGTTCCTTGCTTTGAGCAACTACATAACTACATAAGCTTTACTACTATAAGATGATTGGCTCAAGAAGATCCTGCAGCCTGCTTGGAGGTCTGCTGAAGTCACTGGGGGCATGTCTATGCAGTGAAAGGACTACACAAGGGGGCACCACAAAGAAGCACATCACATCCTCTCCATGCATGCTATGTCCTGAAACAAACATAACATAACCATTTTAGTGGCTTATCAGAAGCTTACCAGTTGGGAGCTTACTGATAACCTCAGTAACACACACACAGCAGCGCCCCAAGGTGACTGTATTACTTTGATTTCAGGTAGTAGTGTGTATGGAGTGAGGGTGTGAGTCCACCTGTTCAGAACTCCCTGGGGCACAAGGGCCTGAGGAATCTTAAAATCCATTTGAAATTCTTGCACTTAAAAGGCAAGCTAATCAGTATTGCACTAAACCTTGTTTGTGTTTTTTAACATTACAATGTTTCTATACACGTGCTCTGATGCATTCCGATTGGAACGCATCTGAGCAGACTCAATCAATCTCATGTACTCAGCATCCCGTGTTTCAAAATGGCAGTGGGGGCTTTTTAAGTGAATGAGATTTAGTTAAAGCGCCTCCACTGAGAGGTGCACTATTTAAAAATTCTACCTCCACCACAGAGCATGTGTTGAGGTACCCAAAATGAGCAGAGAATCCTTCACCAACACCCCTGGGACAACCCCCCACAAACTTTTCAGATCTCTTAAATGCTTGGTGTTTTTTAAAACAAGGACGTGCAAGCAATGCTACGGCACGTTATTATACATTTTACATCACACCAGGCATTCATTATTCAAAGACAACTAAATTCTTCTCATCTGTTCCTTGGCACAAGTACCCAGGGGCTGCCCAGAGGAGCTGGCAGTGTGGAAACCTCATGCCAAATCCCCAAGCAGCTGCAAATCCTGCTTCCTGGGCCACTACAGTCCCTTCACTGTGCTACTCCTCATACGGCCTTATGCAGCAGCCAACCCCCCAGTTGTACCCACGTTCCTATCCTGTACCCCAGAAAGGAGAGATGCAAACTTCCCAAAGTCTGCCCTTCCCTGGGCAGCACAACTGCACTGGTTCTACTGTGCAGAGGAGTGGATCCATTCATCTCTCTTATTTATTCATTTGAGGATCAGCTCACTGGAATTTTGCCTGGGATGGACCAGACAAGGTCTTCAAAATTTTGATGCCAAATAAATAGACTTTCATTTAGCAGAATAAAATGAAAGTACTTGTGGTTTCCCAGTATAATCTCAGAGATTAACATCTGGCTTGGCTCTTCCTCACCATAAAAAGCTGATTTCTTCTTTATGTAGTTCAAGACAAACAATATAATCACTTACATAATAGCTCACAATGTGGGACATGCTCCTTAAAGCCTCTCTAATCCAAATTCTCCAAATTAAAAACCTCAGGCACTCACCTAAGACCCTCTCCTTCAGGGGAATACTGTCTGCAGTATTCCAGCGTGAAAGACTCCGTTGCTTCTGAGTTGGCTGAACTCCATCGGATAGTGGCTGTGTCCCAACACACGGTGCAGTCCTCTGCCTTTATTAATGGGGTTGAGGGAGCTGTGAACACAATGTCATGTTAGCTGCACTGTGAAGAATGCTACAGCTGCTACAAAATGTATGCTGGGAAGACTGTAATGAAAATAAAACTGTAAAATGTTTAAGTCACCGGTTCCATAAAAACAATAAACTGAATTAGTATAAAAAGATCATTTTCCTCACATGGAAACAATGAATTCATGTAGAAATAACACTAAGATTCCTTTTTCGTAATCTTGTGTTTATTCCTGTTGCTTCAGAGTAGCAGTTTGCTTTATGGAGCTGAAGGTCCCGAGTCCCTCAGAGGGTTCTTTTTTTGGGGTGGGGAGACATTACAACATAAATTGATGCAGTTCTGGGATTACTTGAAGTGTCAAATTAGATAATTATTTACTTTCACTCACTCCCTTTTTTTTAATTTTTTAATTTTTTTTGCATTTCTGCTTTTCTTTAAGGAATAGACTAGTGAAGCCACTCTGTGCATAGTTTTACCTAAATTACCTCATTCCTGTCCTCAACAGCCCTTGAATAAACTATATAACATACAAGAATATGATGCTGCTGAACTGAGGAATAGTGCTGACTTTGCTGCCTAATTGTTCCCAGCATATTCTTGCAATGCAACTTCCAAAATCTGATCCTATACTTTTTCTCAGAGCTTAAACTCAGGAACCTGGGCCCCATCTCATAAACAGAAAAAAATGATAAAAAGGACACCAAATGCAAGTGATCAAAGCAATGCCATGTGAAATAGTCTACAAAATTAGCCCATCAGATTTTTCAGCCTCATTTTTTTAGCTGGAAAGTGATTTTGTTTACTCACTCGCAACCTCTTCCCCTGCTCTGAATAATGAAATTGTAAACCTGCCAAGATCTGTATTTGACACTTCTAAAGTAGTACTAACATCAAGCTGTAAAATAAAACTGGTTAATTTTTAAAAAGTTCATAATAGAAAACACATATGCTTAAATATCTGGATCGGGGTGGGCAAGAAGTGGCCCACCAGGCCATTCTATCTGGCCCATGGGGCCCCTAAAAAATTTAGAAAAGTAATATTTTTCTGCCCCTGACTGCCTATCATGCAGCCCTCGATGGCTTGCCAAAACTCAGTAAGCGGCCCTCTGCCTGAAATAATTGCCTGCCTCTGATTTAGGTAGGTAGGTAGGTAGGTAGATAGCTAGATAGATAAAATATGATGCCTTAGTCAAGAATAGAAATGAGTATTTTATACCAGGATAATCTTGCAGAACTGCAGCTCATTTAAACCTTCTTTTTGCTTGGTACCACAAATTGTTTGTTAATTATAAAAAACTATAAGTGCATATTGATTTCTTGGTTTAGTGAAAAATCAAGATTTATTGACCCAAGAGGTAAATAATAATAACTGCAGTGATGTTGAACTCAATACTTAACCTGAGGAACTACAGACCTTTATATTAATCAGAACGAGGGCTATGTGGGCCAGAGTATCACCTGGCATAAAGCTGTGCAGCCCCATTGGCATCAATGGGAATATCCTTCCTTATGCCAGCTGAGGATCCATTCCAGGTACCGACTTACACACAATCAAATTTAAAGACCCACAGGATATATATATCAAGGCTCACAAGGAAATGGAGGAGCTAGTTAAGGTTGGGGAGGGGTTGGAGGGAGGGAAGGGGTTGTTGTACCAAAGACTGAGGAGGATTTGGGGCAAGATTCCTTTAGTTTCCTTTTGACATATTTGATTAATATTTGGGTTTTTAAATTTTGTCTATGCCCAGAAGTAAGATAAAATGTATAAATTTATATTTTCATAACTAACACACATGCACACACACACAAATATGCTGTTGTAGATATTTTAGCTAACCATAAAAGTCATCAATAGGATTTACTCAGTTTAAATTAATAAGATAAAGGGTTAGATGAAGTCAGAGCATTAAAAAAGTGGTGTGTTTTTTGAAATTTGAATAATAGTTTTCACTGAAATAAGCTGCAGGCAGTCAGGCTGTCCTAATCACCATGTATATCTGTACACTATATCAGATCTCAGATTTTGTCTGTTTATTGACTTTTAAAGAGGTACAGTGTAGAAAAATAAGGATAAGGTGCTTCTCCTCTGCTTCAGGGAATACAGAGGACCAGGTCTGATAGATCTTGACTGAAAGGGTAAGTGTGCAGGCCTTATGTTAATGCCTGCATCTTTTGATCTGCAGATGACCTTCATCTGTCAAAGTGCCGGAGTGTGGAAACAAAGAGATATCTGTTTCCCTTGACATCATTTCTGACAACTGAGAATAGTCATGTGAGATAATGCTCATCCAGCTGGATGAACACACTCATTCAGAGCAGGTTTGGAGTGCTTGCTGATAATGTGACTATGATAATATGGCTCCAAATATGGAAGCAAGAGGGCATCTGGAAAGCAGAGCAGAAGTACATGCCTCCAATGTAAAAGGCCCAAGACTAATGCAATTCAGCCGCCAGATGCATTCCTTCCTTTTCTCCACTCTATTTTCCCTGTCTTCTGCTCCATTTGAAAGTCTATGTGAATTTCTCCTATGTCAGAGGTGTTCTTCAATTAACTCCAATGTATAATTCTATTGTCCAGCCAGTTTACAGATGGTAGTTGCTTTCTTGTGTGTACCAACACAATAGGGATTACTGTAATTAATGTAATTAATTCTGTTTCTGTGTATTGCTAACTTGACTATTTAAGGTATCTACGTATGCCAGCCTAGTGACCTAACAGTAGCACGCTGCCCTGGCAAGCTAGAGAATCAGTTTCCATTGCTAATGAAATCCCAAGTGTCAGACAGGCGGGGTAGCCTAGTTTCTTGCATTGTTCAGCTATGCTCCCACTAGCCTGTTACAGCATAAGCTGGCTCCAAAGAGATTCTGCCTCAGTTTGTCAGAAAGTTATCAAGTTACAGAGGTACAGAATTAAGAGTTCAAATAGGAAACCATCAAG
Organism: Crocodylus porosus; assembly: GCF_001723895.1. Lineage (NCBI taxonomy): Eukaryota > Metazoa > Chordata > Crocodylia > Crocodylidae > Crocodylus > Crocodylus porosus. Next base: position 45,644,502 of record NW_017728909.1, read on the forward strand.
TTTCAAAGGAGACAGGAAAAGATAACACAGCATGGCATTCCAGAGACTTAGGGAAAATCCTATTTCACCTTCATGGCTAAGCACAGACATTCAAAAAGCCCAGGCAGAATCAATCTAAGTTACATGGTTTTCTGTAAGTGGTCAGTTTAGATCAGTGGCAAACAGTACACACATTCATGCTTTGGTGGTGGGGGACGGGCAAATCTTAGACCAGGTTCCGCCATTTGTAAATAGGCTGTGTGCACTGAACTTCTGTTCTGTTATGGGTATAGAATGGTTTCCAATCACTTATATCTGTAGAAGTGTGATGTCTGTACCTAGCCCATGTGTCTAAGTAGCACTTCCATTGCCATTTAATAGCCTCCTCCTATTAGATAAAACATCAGCTGGTTATAGTTTTTCTGTAACTAAAGTTCTGTGATTTGCATGTATTTATGATATTTTGTGACATGTATACCCAGGCAATCTTACTCAGTTCCAGGTGCCCATGTATCCTATTGAGCATTCCCAATTGGGTAATGCAGAGCATGCATAACATTGATTTCTTGAGTATATTTTAACTGCTTCCTTGAAGTGGCAGGACATTGTCAGTGCCCTCATCTCCTGTTTAACCTGGCAAATCGAAAAGTATTTTTGATGTTTTGGGTATTATGCCTGGCAGTTGCATGTGAAGGTTATTCCTGAAGTTTTTTTATATCCTCCGGAGGGTATAAAAAGATCAGCACGCCTGGCACACAGGGCTGCTGCATCAAGAGATGAAGAAGGTGTGAGTTGGCTAGCAGGGCAGAACTGTTACCCCAAAGAGCCCCAAAGACCCCCCCCCCAAACTGGATGGGAGCAGCAAGGGGCCACGTCCTCGGTCCTGCTGCTAAGGAGTATGGTGCACACAGCCAGACCCTGGGAGCTGCACGAGGCAGCTCAGATTTGGAATCCCCTGCCAGCTAGAGGCCAGGAACACAGTGCATGAGTGGTGCATGGTACCAGACCCTGGGAGCTGCATGAGGCAGCTGAGGTCTGCAACCTCTGGCATGTGGCCAGATAGTTGGTGCACAGGCAGCACATGGCATAGTCCAGGAGCATACTGGGATCCCAGGAGCTGCACAAGGCAACTTGGGTCCATAACCCCTGGCAACCAGTCAGGCCTCTGGTGCACAGGAGGTGTATGAAGAGAGACCCTGGGAGCTGTTTGCGGCAGCTTAGGTCCTCTGTTCCTGGTGAGAGGCCAGGAAACTTGGTACTGCTAGTGCAGCATGGAGGGTTCGGCAAGGCCGAGACCATGGGAGCCCCCAGCAGCAGCTCGGGTTTCCACCCCTTGGCACAGAGCCAGTGCCTCAGTGCAGGCAAGGCTGCACAGAATGCTAGGGAGGGACCGAGCCCCGGTGCTGCTCAAGGTGGGTCAGGCCTCTAGCCCTTGGTACAAGGAGGAGCTGGCCGTGCACATGGCCTGAAGGGGGCCAGCTGACAAGGGGCTCTGGGTGACAGAAAGCCCCTGCAGGAGGAAGAGGTGCTAGACTCCAGGAGGCAGGGACAACTCTGCCAGGAAGTCATGAGTTACCTGGAGAGAGGGGTCAGTCCCCACAGGGGAGAACCCCAGTAGGGTGTAAAGGGGGCTATGTGGGCTATTCCCTTGGGATTGGGAAAGGTCTGGGAGCTTGGGATTTTCTCCATTTTTCCACCCTGGTATCTAGGGAGTGCTGCCCTGCTTCCAAGGTTATTCTTTTGGGTACTGAAAGTATTTGATATCTAGTTTCCTGCACCTTATATATGGTATATAGTGCCTTCTTTTTTGTGAAAATTATTTTATATTGTAAATATTTATATGTTACGGAATTTATGATTGCATGACTATTGAAGGCATTGAGTTAATCCCTTTGATTGCCTGTTGGTATCTTGATGGGTGTATAGGGTTTGTATATATTCATATAAGTATTTTAGATATTGTATTTTGCCCCTGTTTCCACCCCTTGTCTTACCCTAATAAATTGTAAATAGTTAAGTTATAGGGTCTCTCAGCTTGACTCTATAGGGAACGGAGGTGATTGCTGGGCCACATTGTCCCTCCACAACACACCACCCTGTTGATAATTCCCCTCAGTTGGAGAGGGAGTGCATCCCTGGGCACTACCTGGGTTATACAATTGAAAGTGACTGTAATGGGGAACCCTAAGCCTGATGCACAGAAAAGAGGGCCAGGTGAGAAAGAGCAGCAGGGTCCCTTGGAGGCTAGAACTTCTGTAGCCTGCTGGAGGAGGATGGCTGCCTGCAAAAAGGGAAGCCCTGACAACTTAACCAGAGGGGTAGAGACCCCAGCAACCAAGAGAAATCCCAGTAGAGCAGGAGGGGCAAACTGCCTGCTGCAGGTAATGGACGGAGCCCCTTGAGGAGGAATGACTAGCTTGGAGCTAAGCTCACCCCCCTTTCTGCAAAGCCCAGCTTGCAGCTAGCTAGCTGCAGAAAACAGGAAGGAAAAGTGGGGGATTGGCAGCACCTGGGCCAAGTAAGCAGGAAGCCTGGTCAGCTGACTGCAGAGAACAAGTTAACTGGGACATAAACCCTTCCTCAAGGCAGGGGTGGGAAGGAATGGCCCCAGCAGTGGAGCAGGATGGCGCCATCCTGAGAGATAAGGTCCAGGGCAAGCCTTGCAGGAACAGCTGCTGCTCAGGAGGAGAAGCCTGTGCTGACAGGGTGAGCAAGAGCCCAAGGCGCACAGAGGACTGAGAACTTTTCTGTTGGCTCAAGAAAGACCTTGGGAGAGGGGAAGTGAATATTTCATAGATTTCATAGACATTAGGGCTGGAAGGAACCTCAGAAGATCGAGTCCAGCCCCCTGCCCAAAGGGCAGGAAGTCAGCTGGGGTCATAGGGTCCCAGCAAGATGAGCATCCAATTTGCTTTTAAAGGTATTTATTTCATAGTGTGACCTGTGGCTGACATGCAAGAGGTTGGAGTGGGTAGCTTGTAAGACTCTTTGGATAAATGGTTATCTGTGGATGCAAAGGACTGGGCTTAATCGGCTGAGAGGCCTCTTGCCAATCTGATGTTCCCAAATTCTTTAAGGTTTTACACCTGTGAAACTCCAGCAAAATTGAAAGGGTATAACCGGATCTCAGCAACTAAGTTTGTTGACCTAAAATCACATTGATATTACCCACATTCAATTATTCTAAATATCCAGCCAGCTTGTTCATTTTGGTGAATCTTTATTTGTAGTTAAGGAATTGATGTAGTTCAACCGACAGGAGTATGAGTATTTACTCAGATTTTTCTTTTAGTTCCACAGACTCCAAAATTAAAACCTCAGGAACCAAACTCAGCTACCAGCACATCCGTAGCAGTCTACTGGACTGTAAATGAAGGAGACATTGTTGACTACTTCCAGGTCTACTGCATGGAGGAACCTCAAGCAAACAAAGAGCAAAGTGGTATGTGACTGAACCTGCCTGTTAGCCCCATTATTTCAGCAAAAAAGAAAAGACAGGATGGTTGCCATCTAAAGGGAAAGAGCATAGAATCAGTAGCTGAGAGATTGTGAAGACAGTATTAAGCACTGAAGGTATTACAAGTAACTGAGGAGACCATGAACTAAGTAAAAGAAAAAGGTGAAATAATAGCTAAGTATTTTTGCGAAAGGAATCAATGTGGGTGTTTACGTTATGGCACATAAAGCTATATTCTCTTATCTCTATGACATCATAATTATTTGCATTGAGCAGGAGGATGAGCTCCTCCTGCTTATTCCCCAAGCTCCTGGCATTTGTGTACAGACAGGCAAGTGTCTCCTTGGGGGCTCTTACCTTGCCCACAGATTGTACCAGGGCTGGGGCAGGGGTGGGATCCCTTAAGTCCCTTGGTCTGCTGGCTTTGCAAGGGTTGCTCAGCAGGCCAGCAGTGGTGGTAGTCCTCCCGTCCCCCAGCAGACTTAGTTTAAAGCCCAGTGGAGCAGGTCAGCCAGTCTGGCTGAGAAAAGCCTCCTCCCTAGGGAAGAGAGGTGGAGGCCATCTCTTCCCAGCAGCTCGCTGCCTCTATTGCCAAAGGGCAGGCTGTGGTCACGGAAGCCAAAGCCTTCCCGATGACACCAGCTCCACAGTCTTTGGTTAACTATGTGGATCCTCCTCTCCCTCCTCAGCCCATACCCCAAGACTGGGAGGATCAAAGAGAATACCACCTGTGCTCCCAGACCCTTCAGCCCCGCTCCCAAATCCCTGTAGCACCTCATGACCCAGCTGGGAGCGCGCCGACCCATATCATTGATGCCCACATGAATAAGGAGCATGGGATAGAATACACGCAGCACAGACCCTGGAGGGGCACTGTGAACTGAGTGCACCCGGGGGTTTAAGAATGGTTCAGATGGGTTCAGGAGGAGCCCAGTGAAGTGAGTGCACACAGAGGATTGGGGCAGTGTGTGTTAACCCAATAAGGATCTGTTTTCCTTCCCCCGCCCCCCCCACTCTTTTCCTCTACTTGCCTGTTAGAAACACCTGATGGACCAGGACAGCTGTGAGGGGAGGTACAACAGCCACAGAGCAGAGTATTAAGCACCCCTTGAAATTTTCCCCTCTATTTTTCCATGTTTAGACTTTCTTATTTTTCTGGTGGTTTTGGAGAGGGAGGGAGGTGGCAGCCTCTACCAGGTAGAGACCCAGGAGAGGGCTGAAACCCAGATGGGCCAGAGGCCCTAATTAAAGTCAGGTGGGCTGGAACCCAACAGGGTTGAAGCCCCAGCCAAGGACAGGAAAAGAATGAGAGAATGGCAGATCCCTGCACTACCTAGTTGCACCAGTAGCCAGGGAAGGAGGATGGGGGGCAATGTACCCTTGGCTAGACTTTGGTTACCCAAATGAAGCCTTCCAATCAACATCCTAACCAGTAGCAAGGCATGGCAGGAAGGAGGGAAGAGTCAGATTAGGGGGGCAGGGTAGGCAGAGAGGTGCTGCAGTGCCACCTGGGGGCACCACAACCACCCCTGGAAGGTGCCCCTGTCACACTGACATGGATGAGGGTGAAACAGAATTTAGCTCATAGTCTTTTAGTAAACTTCAGTTTTGAGAATAGCTTGCTGAGTTTCCAAAAAACTTGGTTTTCACTCCAGCACAAAGGCAAAAATAGAATTTATCTGCCAGAAAACGAGGGTCAGAAGAGGTTATAAATTAGACCATGAAGAAATGAGATATTATTCTTATTTTTTTGTGAATATATTTGTGAATTATTTTGCCATTTATAGGCTAAATTTGGCACAGGATTTGGCACCTATGAGGTCTGGATTTTCACAAAGTCTGTATCTTTTTAGTGAGTAAGATCTAAAACAACCAGTTTTTGCAATATTGACCTTCGGCAAACAAACAAACAAAAACAAAAAACCCCAACAAACCCACAAAAATATACCCTGCTAATTGAATATGAAGGAGGAAGAGAAGGTTTCATGGCCCAGTGAACTAAGTAGGGAGCTCAGTGCTTTAGCTGCTTACTAAGGGCCTGTCTATACCACTTCCACCATGTCCCAGAGAACACTGCTGAAGAACATGCCCTGCCCTCCCACTCCATGTGTACCAAACCCAGAGATGAGGATGCACAGTCATTCTGAGAGTATCTACTACTAGCACTCTTGGGCTTGTGGAGATGAAACAGGGGCCCTAAATTGAAGCAGTGGGTTTTTAAAAACACCGCTTCAATTTAGAGCCCTTTAAACCCCCGTGTCATGCACACACCCAAACTTACCTGCCTCTCCGGCAGCTCTGCCTTCCCAGGTTGCTGCCAGGCTGCCTGCAGAGCCCCTGAGCTGCACGGAGCCCAGTGCTTCATTCCACCGCTGTAGGGCAGCAAACTAAAACTTGGAGGAGGAGTTTTAGTTTGCTGCGCCCCAAGTCATTTAAGGTGAATTATGCTGCCGAATCTGCTACAGCACCTGGAATTACTGTACAATACACCACAGATGTGTGCAAACACCAACACCATTAAAGCAGTGCAAAACCATTTAACCCACTTTAAAGTGTTGTGCACACATGCCCCTCGTTTTGTTTATACACAGCTCTTGTGCACTCTGTGGAGAGGCAGCTCAAGGCTGGTTCCTCCCCAGGACATTTTTACAGTCTCACTTCTGGGTCTGGCACATGGGGAACTGGAACAAGTGAGCAAGGTAACACTTCAGTAGTGCTCTGAGGAGTGCCAGGACAGCAGTAGGGACAGGTCTCAAATGGTCTCAGTAACACTTTGTGCTTTACAAACACTATTTATTATGAGACATTTAACTGTTATTATTCATATTTCACCATCACAGAAACTGAATAATCTTGCTCATCCTGCAGAGTTTAAATGGCCTGATAAAAATCATCTGGCAAAGGAAGTGTCAGATCATGGATTAGGATACATGACTTCTATTGCTCTGCCTAATCCATGGTCAACCCAGCACAAGGCACTTAAACTTTCTGAGCCTTCGTTTCCTCAATAAAACTTACTTATCTAGTTATTTGTAATTTATTATGTGCATCACAGTAGTGTATAGAAGTTGCAGCTGAAGTATGAACTCCTAATGTTCATCCACATAAGACATGGACCCTCCCCTGAAGAGTTTACAGAAAAAAGGAAGTGTTAATTATCACTTTCACTTTTACATACACCATAAAAGAAGTTCTCCACATACAGTCTGAACCAATGGTGTATAAACCTTGGGCCCCTCTGCCTTTGTGCCTGTCTCCCCTCTTCCCTCCCCACCTCCCCAAACCGGGAGGCAACTCCTGCTGCATCACACAGGGTCCCCAGGTCTCTCCTGAGCCCTCTTTTCCCAGAATTCCTCAGTCCCACAGGCCCCATCACTCCGCCCCGCTCCCAGGAGTGGTGGGAGGATAGAGTTGGGGACAGTCAGAGTAAGCTGGAGGAGGGAGGGGAAGCCCCAGTACTCCAGAGACAGCAGCAGAAAAGGAAAAAGGGGAAGCAAAGCCTGGAGCAGGAGCCCAGTGGCCACAGTTTAACTCCTTGAGGGCTGGCTGTGACCCATGGCCTGCCAGTTGGACAGCCTTGATCTAACATGAATCTATGCAACTATGAATCTATGAAAAACAAATGGGGAAGACTAAATACTTTTCAACATTTTTAACATCATCTAAGAATTGGAGGCCAACAATCATTAAATATACTTACCAGTTTTAAAGGTAGATTTGTCACTGGGTAAGCTACATCCTGTGTAGTTCACAGCCATAACCCATACACTATAACAGCGATCTGGCTCAAGGTCTTCCAAGATACAGTGACTTTCCTTCACTGTAACTCTGTATTCTTCCACCAAGGCTAGGGACAAGCATACACATACAGGTCATTAGGGAAGTGCGCATCTTTTATAAACAATTCATCTGCTCTAGGGCTATCTTGCATCAACTAATACGTAAACAGGAGATAACATTGTCAGGTCTTGCATGCAAAAGTATAATTTTTGTCACAAAAATATGGCTGAGAAGACCTGAGATGAGTTCTGTTGCATGGAGATAAAAAGTGCAGGTTTGTTGGCTGGCACTTTTACATTTTATTGCCCTTCATTTCTGGGAGTAGCACAGCACTGCCTTAGCAATTAACATGGAGATATTTTAGAGCTATTTATATTGTTTTAAATCTCCATCATTCATTCTCAAACAGAACTGCAGAAATCACACAAAGTACTGATTTCCTCCTGCAATACGTTGAGCAGAGCTTGTTAAAAAATACGGATTTTACCCTTGAAAATTCAAACCGTATTTTACTTTTGTCAAATTTTCCAGAGAAATTGTAATATTTTGGCAAAATATCAGAAATGAAATATTTTGTGTTCAAAATGGTGCCTCATAGGAATCCTGGTTTGGGTGCCTTATGCTCTCTCTCTCTTCTTTGGGCAAGATTTTGGCTTGGACTATTTCTGGCATGATACCGCGCTCTCTTCCCTCTTAGTGATAAGTGGAGTATATTATTATAAGGGGTCATGTAGGTGTTATCTAGCCAGGAGACGGAGGCCACGAAGGACAGCAGTGGCTTCCTAAATAAGGCACCCTAAACAAAATGTTCACGGTGCAATTTGAATCTGAATATTTTGGTTTTTAGCCAATTGGGTTTTTCAGTGAAATACTGGCATTTTCTGTGGAAATCAGATATTTTTTGCAGAAAATGTTACTCAGTTGAAAGCCCCATTTTCCACTGACAGAAATTTTTTGATCACTCCTAGGGCTGAGTCCCCTCAAATTCCACTAAAGTCAAGGGGATGTCAAAGCATTAAACACTGTGAGGGACTGGACCCCCAATTTTTTTTAGTGCATGTCATTTCAAAGCAGCTGTGAAACTGGGCTTCATTTCTCTCATGTAACCAAATCTCTCAAAAGGAACTGCTTCTTTTATTTTAAAAAATTTAGTTTAAGCAATAGTAATACATTTTAAATGATTTTATTTCTAGATTAATATTTGTAATATGCAAACAATGGAATCCCTTTCCTAATGTATATATATAAAGCAAAATCTGTTTAATGCCATCTGCAGCTGTATGTTGAAAAGTGTATTTCTTGCTGTATTACAACTGGATGCATTTTATACACTTGGGATCCTAATGTCAAACCCCTCTCCCCCCACAAATCTATATCACACCCCTGACTTTTGGAGATGGTGAATTGAATTTGTATCTTCTAGAGCTGTCAATAGGCACGGCATGGTCTCTGAAAATCAGGACCCTTTTATTAAGGCCAAATATAGCTTTATGTGCCATAACGTAAATACCCACATTGATTCCTTTCGCAAAAATACTTAGCTATTATTTCACCTTTTTCTTTTACTTAGTTCATGGTCTCCTCAGTTACTTGTAATACCTTCAGTGCTTAATACTGTCTTCACAATCTCTCAGCTACTGATTCTATGCTCTTTCCCTTTAGATGGCAACCATCCTGTCTTTTCTTTTTTGCTGAAATATTGGGGCTAACAGGCAGGTTCAGTCACATACCACTTTGCTCTTTGTTTGCTTGAGGTTCCTCCATGCAGTAGACCTGGAAGTAGTCAACAATGTCTCCTTCATTTACAGTCCAATAGACTGCTACGGATGTGCTGGTAGCTGAGTTTGGTTCCTGAGGTTTTAATTTTGGAGTCTGTGGAACTAAAAGAAAAATCTGAGTAAATACTCATACTCCTGTCGGTTGAACTACATCAATTCCTTAACTACAAATAAAGATTCACCAAAATGAACAAGCTGGCTGGATATTTAGAATAATTGAATGTGGGTAATATCAATGTGATTTTAGGTCAACAAACTTAGTTGCTGAGATCCGGTTATACCCTTTCACTTTGCTGGAGTTTCACAGGTGTAAAACCTTAAAGAATTTGGGAACATCAGATTGGCAAGAGGCCTCTCAGCCGATTAAGCCCAGTCCTTTGCATCCACAGATAACCATTTATCCAAAGAGTCTTACAAGCTACCCACTCCAACCTCTTGCATGTCAGCCACAGGTCACATTATGAAATAAATACCCACAAACACCCAACCATGTGCCACAGGCAAAAAACAGGGGAAACATAGGCCACTACCATAAGCCTGTCATTGCAATGGCAGAGAAGTAATTTGGTTTGTATATTATTAGAGGACCCTCAAAAGAAGAATGTCTCACATGCTACGCAGGAAACAAAAGCCACCACAGTCCCAGCCAATTTGACTAGGGGGGGAGTGGTATTCTTTCTTTACCCTGAATCTGGTGGTTCACTTGACCCTAAGCAGAAAATCAAGATCTTCTAATCAAATACCTGAGAAATTTCTAAATACAGGAACACTAGCACAAAATTTCCACCATTAGCTGTGGCCAGTGTCTAATGCTTCAGAGGAAGGAAAAATCTTACAAAAATCAATAAAACATTAACGACAGGCGAAAATTGCAGCCTGGCCCCTAGATCAGCAGAAGCTTGGTACCATGAGTTTACCAGACCAAAGAGAAACAGTTACCTTTGAATCCTAACACTGGGATTGCAAATACTTGAATTCATATATCACAGCTCTGAGTACTGATCCAGAACCCCCTGTCTTACCACACTGTGCATCTCGCATCATATTAATTTGTCAAATTTAATTTGGAGAGATTCAGGTTCTTTGTTCCTATTACTTTGTCCAGATGACCATTCCAAAACTTCATTCCTCTAACAGAAACCTTTTAATTTCCAACCTAAATGTATTCATAACTAGTTATGAATTAACTTGATCTTGTGCCAGTATTATTCTTTAATTTGTTCAAATATTTTTCCAAGTATCAACAAATATCAGTCCTGCTGAGTCAGCAAATATTTAGGCTACACTTACCCACCTAATCCTAATGGCAAGAACATTAGGTCTTGGGCTGATCATTGTTTGAAAAGGTTGTGCCAACACTAGCACCCAGGGCCAGATCCAAGGTCGTGGCACTGGTGCACTTGCACCCTACTTTGATTCCTGTTTCACCCAAAGTTTAAAACAAACTGCTGGGTAGTAGTAGCAACATTTTTATTCAGGCTGTGCTGAGAGCCACTTGACTTCATGGCTCATTGTAATCTACCCGATCCCTTCTAAACTCTTTATTCCACAGGTGTTAATGATGACCCCCTCTTCTTTTTTATGGTCTTGATCGTCCACCAATCAAGCCCTTTGTTCTGCAGTTCTGTGGTCTGTTAACTGTTCCTGGTAATGAAGCTCCTATTTCACAGCCCTGCAGATTGTTTTTAAATTATGTTTGTTTTTGCTTCAATCTTAAACTAAATGATATTGCCCTAGGCCCCTAGCATATTACTAAAGCTTTATTTTTTAACTAGAGAAAAATATGTGTTGTTTTTAGGGGTGCATCGATACATCGGTCTGATATCAGATCGGTACTGATGTGAAGGAAATTGTCTATATTGGATATCAGCCATATGGAGCCGATATTTTGACCAATAAATACCCATGCTCTGTGCAGCCGCAATGCAGCGTGAAGCAGAGCCAGCAGTGTGGAGAGCTGCCTCCAGCTGGTAAGTCGGAAGGGGAGGGGGAAAGGAAGGAGTGTGGGCACATCAGTGCCCCCTGTGGTGAGGGAGGGGGCAGGGGCAGGCACTGCCCAGGCATGGCTGGGGGTGTGGGACAGAGGTGCAGCTCATGGGGTGGGGGTGGCTCCCACCACTGCTTGCACCTCAGTAGGGGGGAGGGGCGGGCATGTGCTGCCAGATCTGCATGGCGTGAGGCAGGTGGCAGCTGTGGGATGGAGCCGCAGCTAGCACTGCACAGGGCCCTTCTCATCAGGGAGTGGGCTCAGAGCAGGCTCCGGCAGTGCCGAGAAGAGGCTACAGCCACCCCAAATTTCGCTGCAGCTCCCCACACTGCCACCTGGCACAGCCCTGGGGCACCAGGAAGGAACAGGTGGCAGTTCCTTTGTTTCTAGTAGGGTCAGGGATTGAAGACCAACACTTTAATTCTACAGGAGCCCAGCAGAAAGATTTCCAACTCCCCAAAGGAGCAAATATAGACTATTCTGTCTAACAGAGGCAACAATAAATTTATGGCAGTGGAGTTTTGGATGATCTATATATTTAAAGATCAAAATACCTAATCAATCATGCGTAATGCTGTTGGTGCTAGTGGAGTAGGGGGGTCTCTCAGACTATAACTTCAGGTTTCTTGTTCCTCCACAACTTCATCTAGCTCAGGACTGATTGCAGAGTCCTTCTGCATTCTTTTGTTGTATTCTTTTTTAAACACCAGTCACACAGGTTTACAGTCCATGACATGTTGTTCCTCCATGTGAAGGGCAATGAAAACTATGTACCTGCTCTGGCAGGTCTTCTTTGGAAACATATCCAGAAATATGCTTCCTGTACAAGTAGCCACAAACTGCCTCTGCAGTGAAAAGCAAACAACCCAATGCCTGACCATTCTCAGGAGAGTCTGTGGACTCTGTCCATTAGAGATCTTATAATAGATCAGAGTCCCCTAAGTGTACACCTTTGCCCTTTGATGATCCAAGAACCAATGTCTTTGGAGGCCAGCAGTAACTTATAACTTTAAAGGTATCAAGAAAATACTGAAACGTAGTAAAATGCCAAAGGCGTCATCCCTGCCCTTTCTTCATGAGGCCTATTAATCTTACTGAAGAGAGCGAGTCCATGTGCTCTAGGCTTTTACAATGCTGTGGTGCACTCTGAAGCATAAATTATGCTGAGGCCTAAAAATTCATCTTACAATTTAGAGCTGGCAGATAAGGAAGCCCTGCTGGAAGAGTATTCTCAGGTCACACTGCATTAGAGACAGGAGCAGGTTGCCTTTTGGAAGATCACGTTTCTGCTGAATTCATCTTGCCCTAAACATAGGGGCTACGCTGGGAAACATAAGTGACCACCAAACAGGGAATGAAATACTTGCTTGTAGGGAACAGTACAAAAGTGGAAGTTACAGGAAAAAGGAGCCAGATTCCAGAGACGGAGTGTAGGAGTTTCCCTCCAGCAAAGAGAAGACAGGGTGAATAAGTTTCCTTAAAGTGAAGAAAAACTATTTAACGCTTCATGAAGGGTCATATCAGGTCTAGAGGGAGAGAAGACAGCAGGAAAGCAGGCCTCTAGTCCACAGGAAGGCTTTGGATTATAGTAGAGGGCCTTACTCCCACTACACTCTGGCTGGACTCCTGGGCTCTGTCTCCAAGGTTCAGAACTTATCCTTAGGGAGAATAAGAGATTCTTTTGGGATCTGGTACTGTGGCAGTGCTTTCTGAGGACCTAGTAGTGTCTTGTAGGGAGATAATCCTTCCAGGAACTAGGAGAATTGTTTCAGTTTTCCAGTGCTGGTGTATTACTAAGGTCCTACGGTCAGCTGGCATTTCCTAACTTCTTTGAAGACATCATAAGGTCCTCTATGAGTGCATAAACTTCAAATATGCATCAAAAAATTTGATTGATGACCTAAACAGAACCATCCTTGATGAGATTGCTGTGTTTTTCCCTCTAAAAGTATGGGTTAATGGTAGAAAAAATAGATTTCACTGCTAAATAGCCTGATTGCACAGAACAAAAATATATGCATTTTTCCCTTTTTCTCAGTAAATTTCCATGTTACATGAATTCTATTAAGATGCAAGAAGAAAGCTTTTTTCAGTTATCTTCACAGTAACGATGATGATCCCCTGTGGCATGAATAAGGCAAATGCTGATGCTTGCTGTTTTCCTGTGATTTATACAGAGAGCTATCAGTATAGGAGGATTGCATCTGCCTCTCATTGAGAGAAAAAAATTCCTTTCAGTTGCTAAAAGCAAACCAGATTTTTTTAATATTACAACTAGTGATTGCTAGTGACCAACTTGAGGGAGCACTTTCCTTTTCCTAGTGCTCAGAGGGAAAATTACTGGCAGTTTTCAATAGAGATGTGTGTGAACTAGATTCTTCATTCTACAGGAAATTTATTTAAAATATTTTTTTTTTTTGCCAGAAGTCAGAATGAAAGAGAATTTCAAAAATCCTAAAAAATAAATTTAAAAATACAATAATTTAAGGCCAGTCAAGACATTTACTTCAAGAAGTCTCATTTTAATTTTTTATCAGACAAATTTTTTTTCCAAATGAATTTTTTTTTAAAGAAATGTCAAAATGGTCATTATCAAAATGTTTGTTTTTCCTTCAAAAATAAAATGTAGTCAAAGTAGACACATCTCCCCAGCAATGTCAATTGTGACAAAAGCAAGTTGCCCGACAGGGAAATGTTCCACTTCAAATTCTGCAACAAGCTCCAGTTTTCAGCTCTGCCTAAAGTACTTCCAGTTTGCCTCCTGAGTAACATTATGACAGCCCTAATGTATCATGGGCCCTATGGGACTTAGGAAGTATGCCAGGTGCTTCCTCCTTTCATAGCCTCCCTGGTAGGACAACTCAGTCAGTGGAGGTGCCCGTTCGTTAACCATATTTTTATTTAAACAGAAGAGGACAATGACAGTATTTTTCAGAGACAGGCTTTCAGTTTTGGAATTAGTCTTGCTGGATCTCTCTGAGAGATCCCAGTTCAAAAGCATGCTGCAAGGCTGCTTTGTGTCCCCAGGCTTTTTTGGAGAAAGTGGCTGGAGTGAAGCGATGAGGGCAGTGCCATGACACTGGCAGTGTGGATGGCTGCAGCTGCACAGGGCACAAGGTCACTAATGACACAATCCAAAGAGTGGGTAAGCTTCTTCAGGTGTATCCAGAACAATGAGCAACACAGTCACATCAGTGCACTATTCTGTGTGGGCTAATAAGTTGTACTGAGAGATGAGAGTGGGGAGAAGACAAAAGAGGAGCGACATCTTTGGGAACATTGTACAAGGTACAGAAGTCTTACAGAATAGCTCTGGATGAGGGGAAAGGGGTTTTTACTTTGGTGGAAAGCTCTAGGGAAGGCTGACAGCTTTAAAGGGGAGAATTTTCTGATGTAGTTGAAATAAAACTGGGCACGTTTTCTCAGACAAAATATTTTCTTACCACAAACTGCAGATTTGGGTCAGCAGAAACATTTTGTGAATTTTGACCCAATTTATCAGATTTCTTCAGTTCTTTGTCTGAAACAATATAAGCATTTTGTTCCAGCATATCCTAATGTTTCAGTTTTTCAACATAAAGAGATATTTTATTTGAAAATGTTCAGTTTTACTTAAACAGCTCAAAAAGCAAATTAAATAAAGAAAAGGGAAGTGGGGCTTTGGGTTTGCACAAAATGGATATTTCTGGTAGTATAATCAAATAATGAAATCAGTTATCATACTACACCAGGTAGAAAGCCTTTGGGTGTCCATTTTGCTATTTTCTAGGTTTTTATTAACCATGGGGTACCTGGAGCTTTTGTTAGATTTTAATAAACTGAAGGAAATAAATACAGGCGAGGCTCCAGATTCCAGGAAAGCTCATTTTGGTGTCAGCACACTGCCAGAAAAGAGAAGGAAAAGGAAGTCAGCATATCAGAGACTATGGTTAAACTCCCTGCTGTATTACAGGCTTCCTATATGTTCTCAGGCAAGTCATTTAATTCCTTTATGCCTCAGTTACCATTTTTAACAGTATTGCCTACCTCACTGAGTGGTCAGAAGGATGATGAGGCACTTAGATGATCTGCTTAGAGCAGTAGAGCAGAGATGAGCAAAGCAAAAATGGAAGAAGAAGAAAGCAAAAAAAAAGGAGAGTTAAATAGTAAAAGAAAGAGTAAATACTACATAGGATGATGAGAGAGAAACAGTACATTTTATTTTTGCACACTATAAGGAAAAGACTATATGGAAAGAAAGGGGAATTAAAAATACTGAAAGGAGGTGGATTTCATGGGATACACCTATTCATCCTCAATGTGTTAATCCAAATTCAGTGATGTTTGTTTTTAACTGGAGACAGTGGTTAAGGCAGATCAAAATAGGAAGGGGAGCAAACCAGTCCAGAAAATGATGATATTACACTGACTTTTCTGAAAAGATGACACAAAAGGCAAAACATATATGTTCCTTGTTTCATCTCCCATTTTGCCATTAACCAGCGGCTGGGGTGGGAAGAGAGGACTCTCCTATTGGACTGGAAAAGGTATCAAAGCAAATTTCCCCTAAAAATGTCAGAAACACTGCCTCTAA
Organism: Crocodylus porosus; assembly: GCF_001723895.1. Classification (NCBI taxonomy): domain Eukaryota; kingdom Metazoa; phylum Chordata; order Crocodylia; family Crocodylidae; genus Crocodylus; species Crocodylus porosus. Next base: position 45,660,056 of record NW_017728909.1, read on the forward strand.
GTTATAGGCAAACTTTTCTCTTAGACTACAAGAGTGAGGATTTGCATTGTTGTGCAGAGCCGTCATTCACAACCTCCTTTATGCAGAGCTGCCTGAAAACACCTAAGTACACTTAGTTCTCTTGAAACAAAATGTATTTTGAAAAGCTGGAGAGAATGGCTGGCAGAATGCTGATGGGGACGAAGCTGAGTGGGTGGCCAGCGATGAAGCACTGTGCTGAACTGTTGGTTTTCAAAGTCTGTTCCATTAAGAAAAAAATTGAAGAGAAAGCTTGTAACGGGTGAAGATGATACATGATACACAGTACACAAATACAGTTTGTCCTCTTCACTTCACTTACTGCTGGCATGATTTGGATAATCTTTATGGGTATAAATCATACACAAGTATGGCATGCTCTTCAGGTGGAGTGGAGATACAATATTCTGGTCATGCCTATGAAATAGGCTACCTCCATTTTCTGTAGCCACTGCTCCGTAAGACTGGATGTAGATGGGCTTCCGGCTGCTGTATCCACACTAACACAGTTTCAATGGCCTATTTCTGCAACCCATGCACAGTTGTGTTCTCCACATAACTCAAGTCAGAAGCCTACTTCCTAAGGACTTTGGAGGTTCAGAAGGACCCCTGAACAACTATTGTGTTTCTGCCCAGAAACAATGGAGCACACTGGGGCTTCCTTGGCACAGAGAAATTTACACAAGTCTTACATTCACCTATGATCCCTATGTGGGATCCAATGCATGTTCCTTATTGTAGGAGGAATAGGCAGAATTATGGGATTTTAGAACAAACAAAACATTTTAGTCCTTTCTCCTGTGCCACCCCTTTCACTGTTCCATAATAAACCAAACACTTGTGCACAATTAGACTTCATTTCAAATTCAGCTCTGATTGCTAATTATACAGGCTTACAACTCTGCAGCTCCTCTTTCAAGCACACACTGTTTTTAGCGTTCTATAAATTCCAAGGCTTTGCCAAAATGTCAGCCTTTGCACAGATGCACCCAGAAGAGATTCTTACCGGGTACGAGGTTCAAGGTCTTCTGATCACTTTGTACTGGACTGTCAGCATAATGTTGAAAAAGTGAAAAAGCACTGGGCAGCTTTTCTAAAGAGAGAGTATTATCCATGGCAGAAAGCAACCTATTTGGAAGAAAACATCCAAATAAATCTGGGTGGTAATACATAGCTCCCAAAGGTCAGAGATGAAAAACATGTGACATGCACTTCTCTAAATATTTCCCAAGGAATTAACATCAGAAGCAAGAGAACTTCCTAAACTTGGATACTTAGAACAGTTACACTAAGTAGAGTGCAGAGTTGTTAAAGCTATTTCAGGTTCACCTTAGCCATAAAGATGAACCCTATCCAACTCCACAATTCAATACACTCATGAGCTATGGGAAGGTTTGAAACAGAAGTTGTATATAGGGGTCCTTCTGTCTGCAAGGGTATATGCTTGCTGACACTATCCCTTTAAGTATATTTAAAGGCTACATAAAATTACAACTAATCTACAGGAAGCTGACTCCAGAGATTAATGTAAAGCAGCTGGTTGCAAGGAGCAAAAAATAAGAAAAAAGGAAAATGGATTGTACTTAATTAGCATTAAAAACACCATATTTTTAACTTTGAGGCAGAAGCTGTCTCAAAGAAATTAAAAGAGTCTTTCTGCAAAGCAATTGAATTTTGCTATTTTTTTACCTTGATGCAGTTACTTGTTCACAGTTTTCACAGAACACAGATATTAAAAATACAGTTTTGGAAAGACATAGCATCACATAAATCCTTCTCTTCATCTTTGCAGTCAATCAGAAAAAAATCAATTAGAATAAGTCCACACACAAAACAGAATACACATTAATATGTAAGTTCATGTTAATAAAACAAACATGAAGTAAGGAAATCCCTGAGAAGTATATTTTACATAAGATGTTTTTCAGTAAATGACAAGATGCGACAAATTGGTTAGGCCTTCATATGTGGTAAACTATGTTGATGCAGAACACATGATTTTATAGCCCATATCCTGGGCATTAATGAAAAATATTAAAGTAGGTTTGGGGTGTCACTGAAGAAGCCCCCCTAACTTACATATAGAATTTAAAATACAATGTTGCATATGATAAACCTTTTTATTAACGTGCAATAAAAACCTGAAATGGGCTTCATGTGATTTTCTTTGGTCCCAATCAAGCTAAATGTTTAAGTGCATAATTTCAAGCCTGTAAACAGTAATGCTGACTTCTTTATTAACAAATCACATGTGCCAGCATGCACCACATATCTGCTATTTAAATCAGTTGACAAATTCCTGGCTCCATTTCAGTCACCTGGGCTTTTATTCTTGACATCAGCAAAGCCAGGATTTCAACCAAGAAGAATTTTGTGTATAGAACAGCCTGCAGACTCAAGCAGGCTTGTGACCTGCTGTTCACAAACAGGGAAGACTGGTTGGGGAGTGTAGAAGCGGATGGCAACTTGGGCAGCAGCAACTATGAGATGACTGAGTTCAGGCTCCTGAGGAAAGGACGGAAAGACAGCAGCAGAGTAAGGGCCCTGGATTTCAGAAAAGCAGATTGACTCACTGAGGGAACTCATGGACAGGATCCCCTGCAAGGCCAGTCTGAGGGGGAAAGGAGTCCAGGAGAACTGGCTGCATATTAAAGAAAGCTTTCTGAGGGCACAGGAGAAAGCCATCCCAATGCACATGAAGACTAGCAAGTAGGACAAAAGACCAGCTTGGCTTAGCAGAGGACTCTTCAGTGAGCTAAAACACAAAAAGGAAGCTTACAAGAAGTGGAAACACCAAGGGAGGAATACAACAGTATTGCTTGGGCATGCAGGAATGATATCAGGAAGGCCAAAGCACAAAGGAATTGTAGCTAGCAAGGGACGTGAAAGGTAACAAGAGGGATTTCTACAAGTATGTCATGAACAAGAGGAAAATCAAGGAAAGTGTGGGTCCCTTACTGAATGGGGGAGGCCACCTAGTGAGAAATTATGTAGAAAAGACTGAACTACTCAAGGCTTTTTTTATCTTGGCCTTCACAGGCAAGGTCAGCTCCCAGACTACTGCACCTGGCAGCACAGTTTGAGGAGGAGGTGGGAAGCCACCAGTGTCAAAAGAACAGATTAGGGACTATTTAGAAAAGCTGGATGTGTACAAGTCCATGGGGCCAGATGGGATGCACACGAGAGTGCTGAGGGAGTTGGCCAATGTGATTACAGAGCTACTGGCCATCATCTTTGAAAACTCATGGCAATCAGAAAAGGTCCCAGATGATTGGAGAAGGGCAAATATAGTTTCCATCTTTAAGAAAACGAAGAATGAGAAACTACAGACCAATCACCCTTACCTCAGTCCAGGAAAAAATCATGGGACAGATCCTCAAGGAATCCATTTCTAAGCACTTGGAGAAGATGGTTATTCGGACCAGTCAGCATGGATTCACCAATGGCAAGTCATGTCTGACCAACCGGACTGCCTTCTATGACACAATGACTGGCTCTGTCGATGCAGAAAGAGTAGCAGATGTGATATACCTTGATTTTAGCCAGGCTTTTGATAGGGTCTTCCACAACATTTTTACAAGCAAGCTAAGAAAGTCGGGTTGGATGAATGGACTGTAAGGTGGATAGAAAATTCACTGAACCATTGCTTTTAAAGGGTCGTAATCAATGGCTCAATGTCTAGCTAGCAGCTGGTATCAAGTGGAATGCCTCAGGGGTTGGTCGTGGGGCGGTTTTGTTCAACATCTTCATAGACGACATGGAAGATGGGATGGAGCGCAGCACTGCAGGCTGGGGACCAACTGGCTAAGCAGCAGCTCTGAAGAGAAGGAACTGGGCATTAAAGGGGACAAACTGAATACAAACCTGTGAGAGGGGCAACGAAAGCCCTTCTAGGGGGTCCTGGACCCCCACCCCATGCACCCTGATACCTACCGCAAGGATCCCGATGAGCAGCAGCCAGGAGGAATCGCGGGAACAGGCTCTGCAATTCTGGAGCTGCCTGCAGCTGCAACTCGGCGAGGGTAGAGCATCTGAAAGCTGTGGGCTGCTCAAATAGCAGTTGGAAGAACAGCTGGATGGCCAGTGGAGGGAGAAAGAGATGCTGTCTGAGAGGGAGGGAGGGAGCTGTCACTTGTGCTGTCAGTTGTCGGGAGGGAGATCGCCCGGCTGAAGGCGGGAGAGGAGGAGCTGAGTAGTGAGTAGAGGGCTCCAGCCAGGCATGGAGGAATCCCTACCCAGGGGAAACCCATGTTCCCTGGAAACAACTCCACGGCCCCACCAGAGAATCCAGGTACAGTGGCGGTTGGCATTGGCAGGGAGCAGCTACTCCCCATGTGTGGCACGCCAGGGAGACGAGAGCAACCCGGTGTGGGAACCCCACACTTCACCGCTGATCTGGGGAAGACAGAGAGTGACCCCAGGTCAGTCAGGGGTTGGAGTGGGCCAAACTGAGGAGGCAGATCCGGGAGGGGCACTGGACAGCGGCCCAACCCCACTGTCCCCGAAGCACAGGGACGAGTGAGTCCCCTATCCTTTTGCTTAAGTTTCTTTATTTTTGAGCCATCAAGGGGCACTGGGATCCCAGGGGTTCTTCGGTGGAGGCCAGATGTTTGTTTCAGTTGGGTTCATTGGACGCCCTAGCTAGCCTGAAGACAGGGCAGGCTTACATGCCCCAGCCGACCTGAAGCCAAGGAACCGGCTGTGGGGAAGGTGGAACTGGCCTGGAAGGCCCGATCTAGTCCCAAGTGGGTGAGCAGGGCGAGAAGGGAAATCGTCCAAGAGAAGACCTGCCGAGTCGAGTGTTTGTCCAGGCCATGGATGTGGTAAGGGTGGGGTAAAGGAGAGGTTTGGAGCCCCATGAAGAAAGAACCAGGATCAAGACTTCTTCGCTCTTGGGGGCCACCTGAAGGAAACTGCCTCCCCAACAAAGAACATCAAAGATGCGGCAGGTGACTAGGAGCAGCACCCATACCATCTAGGTGGCACCCGAGCTTAAATCTCACCCTGATGTCGCTTGGAGGCAAGGTGCCCATCAAGAAGAGGCTGAAGCCTTATAACACCTACCAGCAACAGACCCAATAGTGTGTCCTTATTGCAAAGCAGGTAAATGGCAGACTGGGCTGCAATAGTAGGAACGCTGCCAGCAGACCTCTTATTTGACACTGGTGAGACCACATCTGGAGTACTGCGTCCAGTTTTAGGCTTCCCCCCACAGAATGGAAGTGGACAAATTGTAGAGAGTGCAGCAGAGGGCAACAAAAAAGATTAAGGGGTTGGGAGACATGACTTCTGAGGAGAGGCTGAGGGAACTAGACTCATCTAGTCTGAAGAAGAGAAGACTGAGAAGAGATTTAATAACCTTCAGCCACCTGAAAGGTTGTTCCAAAGAGGATGGAGCTATCCTGTTCTTAGGGTGACAGATGACAGAACAAGGAGCAATAGTTTCAAGTTGCAGCAAGGGGAGTTTAGGTTAGATAACAAGAAAAACTCTCTCACTAGAAGGGTAGTAAACACTGAAACAGGTTACCTAGAAAGGTTGTGGAATTTTCATCCTTGGAGGTTTTTAAGACTTGGCTAGACAAAGCCTTGGCTGCGATGACATAGTTGGTCCTGCTTTGAGGAGGGGGTTGGACTAGATGACCTCCTGAAGTCCCTTCCAACCGCTATTTTCTATTATTCTATATTAATATTCCTAGGTAATTTGTGAAAATTTTAACGGGAGATAAATGTGCTTAAGATTAGTTATATTTCATGTTACAAGTCTCACTGAGAGGAAGCCCCATTAAGAAGGGCATAAGAAGATTTTGACCATGGGACTGTTATTTTATTTATTTATTTAAGGAGAGTAGAGAGAAAGTGAAGGTGGAATGAAACAGAAATCCAAATTCAGACTTTACTGGAGATGCATCCATTTACATTAGCTGTAAATTTAGCCCCACATCTCCTCTTATGCAAGTGATACCTAAGTATTTCCATTAAGATTTGATCTAATATGGAAATTATATGACTAAAACATGAACACTTGAAAACAGTGGTGTTTAAGATTTAAGCATCATCAAAATGTTTTATACAATAATTACAAGGAACATCTACTTAAGAATGTCTATGAAAAATATTCAAAATGAATTGACATTTAAAATGCTATATTTGTTATTTAAATTATGAAATACAAAACACATGCAAAACACTTCAAACACTGTCAGCTACAGTAACAAGTATGAGATGTCTTCTCTGAATGATTATTATGTGTGATGTTTATAGTAGACAGTTATGTTGGCAGCATGCCTTCAATAAGGCTTGAAAGTATTAAATAAAGCATCCAACATGCTAAACCTAACACACAATGCACCTAAGATGCATTGTTTATACCTTTTATTCATTTCTTTAGATGACTAAGAGAAAAGAAAAGAGAAATGTATTAACAATTTAACAAACAGGAGATAATATTTAAGAACAAATAGTATATGAAACAAATTCTACAGCTTTCAGTTGATGTAAATAAACACAGCTCCATTGATTTTATTGGTTTTTTGCTCATTTATCCCAGAAGAGAAGTTGTCTTTTCAAGCAATTTCCCTCTGTAAGACCTTGACTCAATATGTTTCTTTAAGTACATGTGTTGCTTTAAGTATGCAAGCAGTCAATCAAGAAACACTTGTGCTTAAAAAGTTAGGCATGTAGCCAAGAACGGTTGCTGTATTAAAGCCTACATCATTATTATAGTAGGCAATATCACTTCTGTATTATAAATATTAAGGTCCAAATGCCAAGACCAAAAATACTGCCCCCCACACCTCAATACATACACACAGCTGCTGATGTTTCATGAGCTTTATACTAGTGGAATTGGGTTTTTTACATTTTGTGGGAGTGCCTCAGCTGCCTTTTTCATTGCACAATAGGGCTTCAGGATCCAGTCCTCCATCCTTTACAGAAAGAGTCAGGAGACATTTAATGACTATACATGTTAAGAGCATATTAGGAATTAGATACCCTGTCCTCCAAAAAGGCTTTAAGAGTTCAAAACTTTTCCAGTTCCATCAGGAAGCAAACAGTGTGATTGGTTTTCATGCAAAATGCAAGGGTGGCCCCAATCCTTCCAAGAATAGTCAATACCTCAGAGATTAGGACATTCATTTTTGGGACATGGGAGAGTCAGATTAAAGCCTCTAGTCTAAATCAACCAGAGGAGGGACTTAAACCTTGCCCTCCCACAACCCAGGTGAATGCCTTAACCACTAGGTTCTTTAGTGCATCTTTCAATCTTTCTTGTTGGAGCTGTTTCACTTAGTAAAAAGAATGATTTCCAAGGGACTGAATAAATATATCCCATTGCCCAGAATGCTCTACAGCCTCCTCTAGAAGCTGAGCTGCACTTTGCGTGTAATAGTCATGGGCCAGAGTAGACACAAAGAATTGGGGTAGTTTCTGCCCTTTTGGAAGCAGGGGCCCTAACTGGAATACCTTCCCTTGCAAAGCATTACCCTTCTCGCTGAGCCATCTTCCCTCTTGGTTGCTGTCCTCCTGGCCCTACGTATCTCCCTGCTTTTTTGCTTCTCATTTGACCAACTTCAATAGGAAGGACAAAGGGTGCTCTGGGCAATGCTTAGCCTATAGAATGGTGGTTAAAGCACTTTGCTGGAAAGCAGATGACACAGATTAAAGCCCCCACCCTGTGGATGGGAATGGCCTAGAATCTGGGTGTCCCACTCCCTGGGCATTTGCCCTATCCAATAGACTTTGGTCCAGAAATGGGAGTTCCTTTTCCACTCCAATGCAATTTATTTCTGACTAAGGATTTGAGACATGTTTGGTGTTACATATATGCCTGAACAGTTCTAATCCCCCTGGGCAGCTACTTGGCCACAGTGTAGCCTATTGAGTATGTGCAGATGATGTGCAAATGCCAAAAACTACAGTTACACAGCTGTGTAAGAGCTACTTAGGTACAGCAAGGGAAAATAGGACCTGACCCATAGTTACGATACATAACACCCAGATTCATAGCCAGAATAGACCATTATGATCATGTAGTCTGATATCATGCAAAACATAGGCCATACAGTCATTCCTGCATCAGGGCCATTTTGCAACTCTAGGTTTCCACTTCTTGTAAGCTTCCTTTTGAAACTCCTACATAATAGATATTTACTGTATTTCCTACTTGGCTCCAATGTCTTGTTATCCTCAATGCCAACAATTTGCATTTTTTGCCAGTTCTGATTTCAATTTCCATTTTTTTCAAGTTCAGATTTCAATTTCCAATCCCTATATCTAGTTTCACCTTTGTTTGCTATATTAATATATCCTTTAGTGTTGGGTATCTTCTTGCTGGGTAGATCATTAAAGTTGCCTCTTAATCTATTCTTCAATAAGGTAAGTAGAGTGAGCTTCTCTAATCTTTCATTGTAAGACATGGTTTCCATCCTACAAATCATTCTTAGAGTTCTTCTTTGAGCACGCATGTGACATAAGGAAATGATCCGGCAGTGCTAGATTGGCACACCTGAGACTACAGACTAAATTTATCTTAGAAAACTACAAAGATCTAAAGAGCTGCCTGGGTCTGAATATGTTATATAAATGCCTTATGAGACTCATGCTATTTAGGTTATTGTCCTGAACATAATTCATACTTACATTTAGGAAACTAGCCTCATCAAGTTCTTCAGTTTCCCTTACAGTTGTCCCCAAAGCCTCCTTGGCAGCATCAATAATCTGTTGAAAGTTAACCATCTGTTCATAGAGATATTCCATTTTCATCTTCTTCACCTCCTCAAAGTTCTCTAACTTCTCGTCATACTGTGCTGTCACTTTCTTAACCATGTCTTCATTTTGATCTTCTAAAACCCGTTCACTTTTCTTACAGTTTTCCTGGAAAATAAAAAAAGCATGCCAATCTGAGAAATAAAACTACATCAGTCAACAAAATTTCCCTGGAAGTCAATATAGACTATGAGAGCAAATACCTTTCCTTCCCATACCACTCATTCAGGTGCTCCACAGTAGAGATGCTGTACTCACCCAGCCCCCCTGGGCTGGATCCAGAAGCCAGATTCAGACATGGCAGCAGGGCAAGTGACAGCAGTGATTGTGGTGACTAAGCACAGCCATTGCTCGTATTCTGCTGCTGACATGCTTTCACAACACAGCTCCATACCCCAGACTGCAGTGGCGCCCCCTTCCTCGTACCCCTGCTCGCTACCATCCCGAATTCTTGGCTCCTCTATGAGCCCCACAGGCCAGGTGATATAGCTTCATGGGCTGGATTCAGCCCATGGGCTGCATATCTGGCCCTCCTGCACAAAATGATTCATATTGCTAATTTGAAGCATGTAAGGTTTGCAAGTTCAATCTGTGAAAACTTTTGTTTTAAACAGAACTTAGACTAAAAATACTGAGAGAATCACTTGCTTATCCAGTGCTTGACAATCACATAATACATGTAATGGTCACTGTGATCATTATCGCAGCACTATATTATAAAGCAAAATTATGTTTATTTTTCACAGTTAATCGCTCACAGTCAGAGGGCCTAATGTAAGGACTAGTACAACACCCCTTTCCAGTGTTAATCCCAGCAAGGAGCTACAACAAATCTTTTCAAACCATTGTCAATATTGTAAAGGAGAAAAAAAAATAGTAGCGATATAGATGTTGGACTTACCTCAACAGAATTAAATAGGGATTCTATCTCACTAACAAATTCCTCAATTTTCAGTGACTTTTCTTGTAATGCCACCAAAAATTCATCTAATTGATCCTGAAATTAAAAAAAAGTTGCAGTCACTTGAAAATGTGCACTGCATAAAATCCATACAAAATGTGTATTAGATAAATATTTTTGTTTCACCACTAGATGTAATCAGAATAACTTTTTCAGTTAATTTTGCAGTGCCATTGTGGCTAGTGAGGCCGATAGGAAAAGCACAAAACCATCTTCAAAGCATAACTTGGGCTTGATCCTGACAGGCGCCGAGAGCTCATTTGTGATATTCAAGACCCACAAGTCAGGTTTTGCTGGAAGATCAGGATCTTAAAGCATCTCACAGAAATACTCAATAGACTGCAGGATATGGTCCAGAACAGAAGAGGGTAATTGGTAGGGGACTGGCTTAAGCAGTCTTACTGCTTATCTTGGAGACTAAACCAAACTCAGCATAATCATAGCTTTTTCTGAATTTTGCTGGAAAATTATGCTTGATATTTACTGATAATGAAAGGCCTGACTCAGTTGTTTCGTGTGTGTAAATAATGCAGAAGGAGGCTTGTGAAACAAAGTAGAGCTATCTTTTCTGCAACAGTTTTTTCTTGACCTTCTTTGAGAGTAAGCTGTCCATCTACTCGTGCAATTTATGATTCATAACTGCACTTGGTTTTAATCAAGTTGTATAAATCTAGACGGAAGGTTAAAGGAAGGTTAGTAGCAGTCTCCTATAATCTGGCAAACTTTTATAGCCAAATCTGTTTGAAAAATGTGACCTCATGTGACCTCCATGAATTATAAATATCATATTAGACTGTAAAATTTAATTCTATATTTATAGCTATTTAGGGCTAATCAGTGCAACTCCAAAGTGAACTTCTGTTTGTCAAGATAACCTATAAAAATTGGCAGAGGCCATGAATACCTCATTTCATTTAACACAAAGTTTTGCTCCAATGCTAAAACTGAGGAAATGAATATTTTGTTGTCCTGGTATTTTCTGAAAGATTATATATATGAGTAACAAGAACCATGCATGGACAGTTTCAGAGTAACATGAGTTTCACTGCTAGAAATCACATGAAGTCAGACCTGTTTTGAAGCCAGATTTATTTATTGGCTCTCTCTCAAAGTCCATAACCAGGGAATGACATCATGGGATAAATTAACTCCACCAGCTTCAGTGTAGCTCCAACAGGGATGACTGTGATCTGACTTTATGACTGACATTGGTATGTTACAATCATTCATACTTGTAGATTAAACTATTATATAGTAAAGATAAAAACAGGGTACATGTACAGACTAGACAAACAGAATAATAGCTTAAAAATTGAACAGAAATATGTCATGTGTTCTTATAGCTATACTTTTTGTTTCTTAGTTATGAGTTACTGTTATAAACATAGCTTACCTGAAGACTATATCTGAGGTCTATTTTCAGACCAAATTCAAGGATTATTTATGAATGCTTTAGTGTAAGTTAAACACATGCCAGGAGGTCAGTATGAGATGCAAAATAACATGAGTTAAAGGACAAATCATTATCAAAACTGATTCTGTGACATGGCCCAGATTTTTTTTATTAAAATTATGTGTAATTTTTAATTACATGTGATTGTGTGTGTGCCAGAAAAAATAAAGTTCAGTTTTTAGACACTGTGTTTAGATTGCAGAGCCAGCAACTAGAAACAGATGTATAAAAATAGCTAGAGAAAGGTCTCTACTCTGCTTTCAACTAGATTAACAAAATTAACAAATTTGACATGGAGTAAGTGACAGATCATAAACATGGAACTTCATAATGCCATATCTGAAGCTACTTTTCAGAGCAGAATATGAATTCAAAGACAAGTATCTAGAGAAGTGACAAGCATTGTAGCTAGCATTTATTTTGAAAATATATTTGGGGGGAAGATACATAGTATATCAATGTACGCATACCTTTCAGAATGTTAGATTCTTGCACTGGTAAGAAAACCTTGCTAGATTTCTGAATGACTTGAATTTGAATTTCATGCTCATTTTTAATCAGTTTCAACATTTTGTCCTACTTGCTAGATGCACATTGTACAAAGTTTTGGAAATAGCATAAATATAGGTTCTGTATCAGGTGGTTTTCCTTCCCAAGAAAATAAGGCCTTGTCTGTTCTACTGCTAAACTGTATCAAGGAAATGGATTAAACAATATGGGTTGACTGGTGAGAATGCACACAGGACTTTAACCACATTTTGTGACACTGCTAAAGCCTTTGACTGATCAATGTTCTTAAGTGGAACAGGTGACAATATTATTAGCATCAGTTCAAAAGTATGAAGCTGACTCTACAATGAAATTAACAAGTGTTACTAAAATTCTCTCTCTACAAAAGAAGAAGAACTATACTAAGGATGAGGCTAAAATTCAGAAAGCTCTGTGAGACCCTGCTAGGGAAATAAGGCCACTTAAAAATATGAAATAAAATTATATCAGCGTGGTAAGCTCATGATTCTAAGCTACTTAACTGCAATATATTCTTCCTTCTAAGAGGGAGCATTTTTTGTGTTCTGTTCTGGTTAATGCAACAATCATCTTGATACCAGTGTGGGCTTGGCTATGGTCTTCCATGATTTTAGTGAAAGTTTTGCACTGTTTACTTCTTTTACAGCTATTGTAATATCAGGGAATGTTTCATAAATGAACCACTGCTGCCAGAAAGGGTGTGAAATCCATCTCAACCTCTACCATTTCCAATGGGAGACAATATTTTTTTTAAACAGACCAAAAATCAACCCAATAAACATTTACATCTTTCTTTACAATCCTGTAGAATTAATTAACCAAACCTTGAACTCTGAAGTGGTCTGAAGGGTGATATGTACATGTTGGCTTAGCCTATTTAGAAGGTAAACTCAGGTGCTGAAGGTTACTTGCTGGAGCTACTGATTGAAGGTTCAAGTAATCTAAGGAGAGCACATCACAATAATCCAGCCTGACAATCAGAAAGATGTGGACAATTTTAGCAGGGTCCCCATCAAGGAGAAAAGACTGCAGTATGAGATAACATCTAAAAACCAAATCTAATTGCACATTTTCTACTGAGCAGTGAATAAATAGTAACAGTCAGTCCCTGATTTTTTCTTGGAAAAAGGAAAAAAGACGAATGACCCATATTTTAGATAAGCCAGATAAATAACATTTGTATTTTACTTTGAAAATGGCATCACAAATGCTTACCTTGATCTCATTTGCAGCAGTGTCTAGTGATGTCACATCATGCTCTTTATGCTGCCCAAAAAGTTTGTCAATAGCAGAAATAGTGCATCTGCACTGGTAGCAATAGGTATCAATTTGGGCCTTCTTCATTTCTTTTTGTGGACTCTCACTTTCAGGTATGTCTGCTGATGATTGTTCAGGCTCCATCATCACAAACCCTGAATCTTCACGGTCAGTGGGTGTAACTTGCTCTGCCTCGTTTACAAATTCATAACTATCACTAATATGCTCAAAAGATTCCCTGTCTTCAAATAATAATTCTTCATGTGCCAATTCAGAAGACACTTCATCTTGCAATTCTTCTTGGTTAATCACTTCATAATCCATTGATTCAGCAAGATCTTCATAAGCACCAAAGCACTGCTTTCCTCCTGAACTGGGCTGAAGGTTATCTAGATTGCAAGGAAAGGGCTGTGTGTCTGATTCACTTAACGCATAATCAGATCTTACTTCTGGTTCTGAAAGTCCACACTTAGCTATTCCTAGGTCATGCTGTGCTATACCATCTGTAACCTTTCTCTGGCCTCTTTGTTTGTGTGTCAGCTCATCTGTGCCTATTAGATTTTCTCCTCTGCCTTTTTTTTTGTTCATATTTTCAAGGTGATTGTACTCTAAAGCATGTGCCTCTCTTGTCATGGGATGCAGTTGCTTATCTAAATGTGAAATTAACCCATCTTCCTCTAGTTTCTCTGTTTGTTGAAGAGTTTCAACATGGGAGAGATTTTCTTGGACATACTGATTGCCTTTACTCCCCTCAGCAGGTGTTCTGCCATGAGGTAAATCATTATCCATTTTGTGATCTGTTATTTCATGTTGCTTTTTCTGCTCATCTGTCAGGTAAGTTACTTCCTTTGATTTATTTAGCACAGATGCTTCATCTTGATGGGCAATTTCCTCAGAATCTACTAGTTGACTGGACTCTTGATGACTTGTTTGACCTGACAGTTCCTGGTTAGCTTCTGCAGGTATATTTTCTTCTTCTCTTCTTTGATGAGTAACATCATTTCTAGCATCTGAAATATTTAGTTTGCTTCCAAAAGGAATTGCATAGGCTGGTTTACAAATTGTTGCTTTAATATCACTAACAATCTGGGCTTCTTCTTTTCTCAATACATCTGTCTCTCTCTCCACTATTTTTCCTTCTGACATTTTGGCAGACTCTTCAGCTGAAATGTGAACAGATTGTGACTCCTTTTCAGCTGCCTCACAAACACCCTCACTTCTGTCCTCTGAAACTCTCGTTTGGCTTGAAATATCTTTGCTACTAGACTGATCTTTTGGAATTTGCTCCTTCTGAAACCCAGCCATATTACTTGGAATATCATCTATAAGAATATATTTTTCAAAATATATTCCAGTTCCATCATCTGTGTCAGAATTCCTACTAGGAAACGAAGCATCAGAATTCATACTTTCTTCGTCGGAAAGAGGTTCATTGTCACCTTTTATGTTTTCTCCCACTGCTTCTTCATACAGGTCTTTGTATAAAAATGAGAGAGCAGGTGGCTCTTCTAGAAGCTCTGGGTTTATCATGGTGACTGATGTGGGAAATAACAGGGATCGTTCTAACACTCCTTCTTCTGTATCAAACAAGGGTGTGCCTGCGGACTTTCGTTCATCTTCTACATTTACAATTTTTTTACCGCTAATGTCAACTGATTTTTGCTCAGGAAAAGATTTCTGAACATCTGCACAGGACTGTATTTTGTTGTCTTCTTCCACAGTTCCATAAAAGGCTTCATCCAGGTAATTAAATAGGGAATAACCATCTTCCAAAGTATTAACATCAGATCTTTCATTTAAAGAGACAGCTTCCTCCATTGGTTCCTTAGGACTTTCCATTCCAGCAGGAAATGAGTGTAGTTCCTGAGGAGATGACTCAGTAGGAGATTTGTCATCAATCAGAGTATATTTTTCAAAATAATCCATATCAATGCTAGTGTTATTAGGATTCAAAGCAGTCTCACTATTATTTTCTATCCTTTTTGAAATTTCCTCTTTTGTTTCTACAGCTTCTGGAGCATCTTCATCTTTGACCAGTTCTTTTTGTTCATTATCTTTACTTCCAGTGTCACTAGCCACAGAGCTTTCTGAAATTTCTGTAGTTGTTCCACATACTGAAGCTTTATGGCCAGCAACTGTATCATCACTATAGTCAACTAGCTGTCTTTTCCATAAGGTATTTGTTTCCAAATATTCCAGCTTATCAGGCATGTGTTTGCTTTCTTCTTGATCAATGGAAGAAATGACTGGGGGAACATGAATATTCAGTATTTCGTAACCTTCTGAAATTATATTAAACATATCTTTTTGACTGTCAAGTTCTGAAGTGCACTTGGATTCTACTTCTGACTTCACATGGTGTGTTAATTCCTCTTCCCTTTGTAGACCATGTTCAGGTTCTTTTGATGCTTCCTCTACATTTGATGAAGGATGGGTTTCTTCTGCTTCTGCAGAATAAGATGGCATTTCTAGATTCTGTGTTTTAATAGAAGGGCTAAGTAAAGTGGATATTGGCTCTGCTGAAGCAATGCTATCCACTTCAGCTGAAGAAGGCTGATGTTTTTGCATCGCTCTTTCATCAAGAAGGTCTGGTGAACCACTTGTTGATTGTCCCAATGACACATCTTCCGTGCCATCTGAACAAGGCTCCATTTCACGTCTGTTTGTTTCTTCATTACAACTGACTGAAGTGGTTTTTGACTGCTGCACCAACATGCTTACTAGGTCAGGCAAAGATGATGGAATATCTTTTTTCTCTTTTTCATCAAAGAAACCAAGCGAATAAGACTTTGACTCTTCCAGCCATGTATCAAGATTTGCAAGTGAATTAAACTGAATATTTTGTTCACCCACTTCCTTGATAGTTGTACTTGACTCTTCTGAAACCACGTTCATCATTTCCTGCTTACCAGGCATTTCCTGATGAATACTTTCAGCAATGAGGCTTGGAGAATGAGCACTTAACTGTTCTGACAAATATTTTGTGCTCAATAAATCAGCTTGGACTTTTTGCTTATCTTCCACTGCCGTAGTTTTGGGTGAATAAGGGTTAACTTCTAACTCTGTTTCAGCTAAGTCTAAATGTTCAGAATCTGACTGTGCTATAGGTAAACATGGCTGGATATCTCCATACTCTGTTTTTTTCATGGAATGTGCTAAATTTGGCTGTTCTGGCTCCATTTGCGTGGTTTCTTGTTCCTCTGCTTCATGACTGAGGCATGTTAATTTTTGAACATCCAGTTCCCGTTGCTTAGTTACAAGAGAATGGAATCCTGAATCTTGCATCTCCAAATGTTTAGACTCTAGTTGGGCAGTTTCTTCTCTCTCTTCTTTGCCACTGGAATCGGATACATTGGAATACTCACACAGCCCTGAAGTTACCTGTGAAGCAAACTGCCTTTTTTGTATTTCCATTTCATCAATAGGGCATGATATATCTAACTGTTCAGATGCCAGTTGCTCAGTTGCAGTGGAATAAGACTTAATTTTTTGCTCCTCATATTCTGATAAATATGGATGTTCAGACTCTGACTGAGTGATTACAGGGGAATGGGGCTGAATAACTTGCTTCTCTAAATATCCAGACTCCAACTGTGTGGTCTCTTGCTCCTCTGTTTCATCAGCAGAATTTGAGACATCTGGATGTTCACACTCTGATTGTGTAGTTAGAGGTGAATAAAACTGACTTTCTTGCTTCTCTGCTTCATCCACAGAACAGGATAAAACTGCATGATCCAGCTCTGATTCTGCAGTGGTGGATGAATAAGGATCAACATCCTGCTTTTTTGTTTCAGATAAAACTGAATGTTCAGACTCAGACTGTGTAGTCATGGGTGAGTAAGATTGACTTCCTTGCTTTTCTGCCTCCTCCACAAGATGTAATGAAACAGAATGGTCAGACACATATTCTGGAGCTACAGATGAATACGCTTGAGTTGTTTGCTGCTCTGATTCAGTTACAGATTCTGCTGAAATGGGCTCTGTGGTCATGATTGAATAAGGCTGAATTTCTTGCTGCCCTACTTCATCGGTTAGGCATGATGTAACAGGCAGCGACTGGTCTGACGTCTCAATTATAGTCTCAACTGGAGGCGGCCACATTTCTTGTTTCCCAGATTTATCAGTATGATCTAATGGAGCAGGCACTGGTGGTCCTAATATTGAGTTTATGGCTGTAGGTGAACATGTGGGAACTTCCTGCGTATCCCCTTCCTCTGTAAGGCAGGGTGAAATGGACCGTGACTGTTCTGATGTCTCACTTGGAGTCTCCATTTCTTTTTTCATAGGATTGTCAAGAGGAACATTAGAGTTTGAAAACTTCATAGATCCAGGAGTCAGTTGACCACATTTTATATTCAGAAGTGAAGCATCTTTCCTAGCAGCAGAAGCTTTTTCAGGAGATGCTGAAGAGGGGGAAGAAAGGCTTTGTTTTAAGAATCCCTTGCGCTGTCTTTGTTCTCTTTTTGTATCTGATAGTATGGGTGGATCTTTACTACGCGTCTTTCGGAACAGTTTTGGAGGTGTTGCTTCTTCTGTAATCGAATTGAACTTTTGAATTCTAGCCCATATTGATCCTCCAGGGTCTGGCCCTCCCTTCTTTTGTTTATTTTCTTTGCCCATTGACTTTGAGAGGAGTGGGGTTGGTTCCTCTGTGATGTTTACTGGATCTTCTTTATCTTTTGAAGTTTCTACTTCCATAGCTTTTGCTTCTGGTTCAGCAGCACTTAACTCTGTATCATTTACTGGGGTAACACTTAAGTCTTGCATTCCAGAGAAGTCACGCTTTTTACTACCCTGGCCTTCCTTCAGGTTTGAATGCAACAATGTCCTATCGGATGATCTACATATCTTTTTCCGGACAGTCTTACCATCATCCATGATAAAGATAACTTTCCCAGGAGGACAACCTACAGATGAACTTTCCAGACTATAAAGATAAGAAGTACTCCTAGGTTCAGAGGCCCATGGAGCAGAACATCTGCTTGAGCTGGTTTCCCAAGTTATTCCACTATCTTCACTTGGAATTGTTACCATAGAAAAGGAAGGATTGGAGACAATGTATTGTAGCTTGGGCTTCACCTCTGCATTTTGGATAAGGTCCTTTAAGGTATAAAAAAGTATGAACATTTATTAGTACAATAAATCAATTATTGGTGAATAAAATATTGATAAAATACAGTAAAATCACACATATTGCTGTGGGGTTTTTTGATTATGGTGTCACATGTGCTGGCTGTGTTTTGCCTTTGTTGTTAGCAAGACCTGTTTCTATTTTGTGTTCACTGGTCAGCACAGAGTATTTCTGAGGGTGAGACTGGTGAGACAGAATTGGGCAAGAGATGAGCAGTTTGGAAAAATGCTTCAAGGTGCAGTCTCTGTAAATAGATACAATTATTTACCAATCTTTCTTTTAGGTTCCAGTGTGGGGTGGTACACAGCAGAGAGGGATTGTGAGGTCAGTGAAAGTTTTCAATAAGAGTTAATACCTAAATATTTTTGAGAATATGGGTCTTAGGGTGCCCTCACTTTTGAAAGTATCAAACAAAGGCAAATTTATTTGACTTTTAAAACTTAACAGCTGACTTTAAAACTTAGTGAAAGATAAACTTTCATCAAAGATCTGAGTATGAAACAAATTATCAGTGGGTATGTCTATATGCACCCCTGATTGTGCATTTGGTACTGCACAATCATGTAATACTTGCTTTAGCAGTACTGCGCAGTTCTGGCTGCGCATGGTTATTTTTAGATGATATGTCACTAGCGATGAGATACACTGCCATAGTTCATCGTTACAGCAATGTAGTGTCTTGTGTAGATGAACCCAGTGTCACAGAAGGACAAGGTCATGATAGTTTAATGCCTAGGGGAGTAATTTAAATTGGTGCTAAGTAGATGTAAAGTTCTGTCATTCAAATTTTATATAATTTTATACCTATTTTGCCCATCTATAAAAGACTACACAGCATTCAAGGCAGTGGAGAATCTGGTCTCTAGCTTATAGAGCTGGTCTAGCTGGTCTTTTATTTATAAGCTATAAATAAAAAGCAACTTCCACGATGGTGTCGACACAGAGTGCTGCCGGGGCCCCTGCCCGGGGGGTGCAGCCTACCTGGGGCTCGTCTGAGGTCTCCACCAAGACAGAGCCCATGGAGGGGCTGGCGTCCCCCCACCCCCTGCCCTGCGGGGGTTGCCCAGCAAGGCCTGGGGGGGCAGGGATTAGGGACCCCCACACCTGTCCTGCAGTTGCCCGCCTTAGGGCCCTGGAGGCATAGGTAAGGGAACTCCAGGAGGAGGTTAGCAGGCTGAGGGAAATCAGGGAGGCACAGGATGAAATTGATGGCTATTTCCTTTCCCTGCAGGGCCACACACCCAAGGAAGAAGCACCTTGGGAAGTGCCCTCCGCTGCAGAGTGGCAGACGGTCACCTCCAGAACCAGGGCAGTTTGCAACACAGCAGTACCAGTTCCTCCAGTCCAGCTGCAGAACAGGTACAAGGCCCAAGCAACTCTGGAGGAGAAGGAAGGAGAGGAGGCAACCGGAGAGAAGGCAACTCCACACTCTCCATGCTCAGAGCAGGCCAAAGGAGCTAAGCAGTCCTGGAGGAAAAAGCGTTGAGTGATTGTCATAGGCAACTCCATCCTGAGGTACAGAGGGCCCCATCTGTTGCCAGGACCCCTCGACACGTGAGGTCTACTGCCTACCCAGAGCAAAGATTCAGGATGTGAAGGGGATAATCCAGGCCATGATCCAGCCCACCAATTACTACCCCATGGTCCTAATTCATGTGGGTACTAATGATGCGGCCAGGAGAAGCCCTGATCACCTGATGGCAGACTAGCATGCTCTGGGGGTGGCGTGCTGAAGGAGGTAAGCGCACAGGTGGTTTTCTCTTCTGTCCTACCAGTGAGTGGACATGGAAGACAGTATGAGACATGCATCGCAGAGACCAACCGGTGGCTTCGGGAATGGTGTCTTGAGGCGGGCTTTGGATTCCTTGACAACAACCTGCACATCACGACAAAAGACATGCTCGGATGGGATGGGCTCCACCTTTCCCCTAAAGGTAAACATGTGTTTTCTTATAGGTTGGCGGATCTCCTCCGGCGGGCTTTAAACTAGGCTTGTCAGGGGAAGGGGAAGACGAGGGTGGAGGAAACATCAGACTGCCAGACCAAGCAGCACCCACAAGTACAGCCAGGCCTAGACCAACGAGCAGAACATATACGCAGGTAAGCAACAGGGCCCAGGGCAATGCTGAGAGTAGGGGGCCATTGCACACATCCTCAGGAGGCCTCAAATGCCTCTACACAAATGCTCGTAGTATGGGAAACAAGCAAGAAGAACTTACCCTCCTGCTAGATGACATCAACCCAGACATAGTGGGGCTCACTGAAACGTGTTGGGACCCAACACATGACTGGGCGGTGAATATCAAGGGCTATAGGCTGTGTAGGAGGGACAGGACAGGGAGGAAAGGAGGGGCTTGGTTCTCTACATTAAGGAGAAATACACATCCTCATCAATTAGCCAAGAGTCAGAGGACGGGCACTCTGAAGTGCTCTGGGTTAGAATACAAGGAAGGTGAGGGGAAAGAGATTTAACAGTGGGGGTCTACTATAGACCACCCAACCAAGGGGAAGAGCTAGACCAGGAATTCTTAAGTCAGCTCACAGAGGTAGTTAGGTCAAAGGACGTGGTCATCATGG